>NC_088628.1:738964-1430357 GCF_036013475.1 Columba livia | reverse complement strand
GGTAAGGATGGGGGGAGCTGTGAAGAGTGGGGGCATGGGCTGGGAATGAGCCTGTTCGTGAGGAGCTGCAGCACCCATGGGTGCCACCTCCCAGCCCTGGGTACAACTATCACCTGAAATGCCACCCCCATGCTACTGGCTGTGCTGGAGTCTGTCCAGCTTCACCCCAAAACCAGGGTGCACAGTCACCCCCTCCCACCCTCTGCGGTTGGCAGAGCCTATTTCAAACCACATTTCATAGGGGACCTGTCCTCAGTGTCCCCCCCGTCACACAGCAGCCGGGTGGGCAGCTGCCCAGTGCCCGGCTGGGTCAGAGCTGGGGTGTGAGGTGAAGTTTGGGGGTCTCAGCCCCACCTGGGAGAAGAAGGGGGGTCAGCTCAACCTCTCCCCACCCTGTGCACCTCGGCGAGGGGTGCAGGGAGACCCGGCCTCACTCCTGCCCCCCTCACACCCCAGGGTCAGCAGCCGGAACGTCCCCACTGAAGAGCCGTCCCTGGCCCCCGGCACCTCCCTGCAGCACCAAACCATCAGCATCAAGTCAGAGCGGGTGTCCCCAGGGCTGGGCACCCCCCAGACCCCCCTGGCCAGCCTGGTCTCCCTGAGTGAAGCCTCCCGAGGCCCTGGAGACCTCCAGCAGCGAGATGACTACACCAAGGGGTACCCCTGCCCCATGGGAACCCCCCGGCCGCTGGTGGAGGAGCAGCGGGTCCCTGTCCCCGCACGGCGGGCACAGGCCATGGACGCGTGGCAGAGATAGCGAGGCCGATGGGGTGCAGGGTGGGGGGAACCCCCCGCTTTGCCCCCATCCTGAGCCCCCCTGTGCCCTTTGCGATGCTGTCGGGGGGGCGGCAGTGCCGTGGGGCTTCCCGCAGGGTTCTGGTCCCTCATCCTGGGGCTGCAGCTCCCAGCAAATCCCCTCTCCATGCCGGTGCCCCCCACACGCCGCCAGCCCCCGCTCCCTGCAGCTCTGCACCCCAGCAGCCCCCTGCCAGGCCAGGACCCCCCCGGAGCAACGAGCGCAACCCCGGCCCCATGTCCGGTGCCGGACACTGTCCAGCCCAGTCCGTCCATCTGTCCCTGCGTGTCCCCAGCCAGCGGGAATGCCTGAGAAGTGCCACGCGGTGGCAGCAGGACTGAGAGCACCAGTGGCGGGTCCAGCCCTGCACGGCCCCGGGCCCAATACTGCCCCCGGCTCGGGGTGCTGCCAGGGGTCCCATGGTGCGAGGGATGGAGGGATGCGGGGGGGGCGGTGGGTGCTGCTCCCCTAGCCCAGTGGCTCTTTTCTATTTATTGTCTTCTCACCAATAAAGAGCTGGGAGCGTCGGGGTGTCTGGCATGAGCTTCTTAGGGTCAGCAGCATGACTCGGGGTGGCTAACAAGGTCACTAACGTCCCCAAGGGAAGAAGTAGCCCATACCCTGACCCCCTTTGGCTCAGTGCTCCTGTCCCCCACGTCCCCCAGGCTCAGCGTTGCCTCTCCAGGGTCACTGACTCAGTGATGTGGGTGACAACTGGGTCACCCCCGGCTTTGGCTGGGACCCTGCGGTCCAGCCGTGCTGCTCCCCGCTTTTTGGCTCCCTGGGAGACCCCAAAAAGCTGCTGGGAAGGTCTCAGCACAGCAGCCTGGCACTGGGAGCAGGCGGGAGGGGGAAAAACCCTTTCTATGCTCTTAAGATCGGCATCAGTGGGAGCAAGGGGGGGTTAATTGTGTCTCTTAACTGTGTCGCTTACAGCTCAGGGCTGGGGTGGGGGGGGGTTCTGCTGCTCCCTGGGGCGGGGGAGCATCTGTGGGGCCTGCAGTGTGCTGGGTATGGCGGTGACCATGGCCGTGCTGCTGATAGGTGAGCAAGGCACGGGCGGGACCAAGATTTTGCAGAGCCCATCATCCATCCTCTGGTTTTAGGGGGGGCATGGGTTCCCCCCGGTACTACCTGGGCACTCACAGGCTGGGATTGGGTGGGGCTGGGGATTCTCTCCACACCGGCTACTCACCAGCGCTGAGCTTGTCTCTTTATTGTGGGCGGGGTGGGAATACCGGTGGGCGAGCCTCGAGATTAAAACATGGGTGGCAGATTAATCCTGGGAAGAGTTTGCCCTGTTTAACAGAGCCCAACGAGTGACATAAATACCAGCTGGGATTAGGGGCTGTGCGGAGCCTTGAGAGCCCAGGGCTGGACCCAGCTTTGGCCCAGGTCCCCCCCCAGCTGGTGTGTCCCCTCCCAGGCCACCCTTGGGGCTAGGAAGGGGCTTCTGCAAGCAAGGAGGAGGCGAGACACCCAGGGAAAGTGTGGGGGCTGGGGTAAGAGACACTGATTGAATAGCAATGACTGCATGATTTATGGTTTGCATTATTGCATGGCTCATTTGAATATATGCTAATAAGGCTTTTCTCCTGGTTTTGTTTGTAAGATTTAGATTTGCTATGGCAACCCGCTGGCATGGAAGGAGCGCCAGGAAATGTCAGGGTGAGGTGAGCCCTGGGGAGGGGCTGGGGCTGCCAGGGGGTGACTTGCTGCATCCCACCGCGGGGACACGGGAGTGGCCGGTGGGACCCGGAGGGCAGCGGTAGGAGACCCCCAAGCCGACCGGAGCTGCGCATTCCCCTGGCTGCCTGCAGGTCCAGTAATACCCCATTGCGACAGGTCCTAAACCTGGGTGGAGGGTGCCCTGGAGTGTCCCTGGTCCCACTTTGGCCTTGCAGAGAAGTCCCTCTGCCCTTTGCCCCCAGCCTCGTGCCCTTGTCCACCCAGTAAGCATCCCTGCAGAGTGGCAGAGACAGTGGGACACCCCATTGCACCCAGGGACACTCAGCTTCAGTGGGGGGACAGTGCTTGGGATGACACTGAGAAGAGACAGAGCATTTGCACCTGCTCTGTGCCCCCCACCCATCCATCCTATGGGGTCCTGGTCCATGGTGGGGGAATCTGGACCATCTCCCCACCTCTGTGTCCTTGTGTCCCTTTCCCAGCTGGCTGGGGAAGCTGCCCCAGTAAAGCCCAGTTACCTGCAGGCCCAGGAGGGCAGGGGGCCGTGCTGCTCCGGCAGGGTGGGGGGCTGTGGAGCCGGTGGGGCTTTGTCTCCTGGTCGGTGCAGGTACCTCCCCTTTGCCAGGGCTTGGATTTGCTGTTGGGGCTCTGCTCCCCGATTTGGGGGGGGCTGTGGACGTTGCAGCCATGGTGCTCCCTTGCTGGGAAAAATGTGGGCAGGTTGTTTTTCGGGGACCATCCCCTCCCCAGAGTTGGGGAGAAGCCTCTTGTCTTCGGATCGCAGCCTGGGTGGGTGTGGGCTGATTGTCTGTATCCCGCGGGGTTGTGGTGCTACTGGGGGGACATCTCGGGTGGGGATGGGGTCTCCCCGCTGCCCCCACCCAGGCGGCTCCTTCGCCGGGAGAGATCCGGGCCCGTCCCGGCTGCGGGAACTGGGAGAGGTGCAGCCCCTTGGAGCCCCACGGCCACGCGTGACCGCGGAGCAGCCCCGGAAGGACGGGCAGGGTCGGTGCGGCTCGGGGCTATCGCGGTGGCCCCCAGGGCTGGGCGCTGCCTGTCACTGCAGCGAACCGATGGTCCGGGACGGGCCGCCGGCTCCCGGGTTACCCGGGGCCGTTCAATACCTCATAACGGGGCGGGAACGAGCCCCGGGCCGGGGGTGCTCGGTCGCTCCTCACCGCCCCGCTGCAGCAAACCGGGGCCGAGCCGGTCACCCGGGGCTGTCTCCCCGCTTCTTCCCCCCGCTCCCCGTGTATCCTCCCCCAAACACCCACTTTGTTGTTTTGCAAAATCCCTGAAATATTCATGGCACTGCGCCGAGCGCCTCTTAATGAATTTTTGATCAAAACGTTATCAGGAAGCCAAAATACGCCGCCGCCCCCATCCAAACCCCCCGGAATGGGACCGACCCCAGCGGTACCGGGGGCTGGACGAGCCGGGCAGGGCCCCGAGGGCCTTTTGCCGGGGGTGGCCCCGGCGGTGGGGCCGAGCAGCCCGGGGGTCGCAGCTTACCGCCGGGAATGGTTATTCCGGGGCCGGCGGCAAGATTTGGGGTGTCCTAAGTGCAGGCCCGGCCTCCTGCTTCTCCTGGACCGGACGGAGACGGGGGAAGCGGGCCGGGTCCCCGAGAAGCCCCGGTTCGACGGAACGGGCGGTGGGCGGCCGGGGCAGAGCGTCCCGGCTCCCCCCCAGCACCGCCGGTAGAAATATTCGTTGAAGTGAAAATACATAAGTGGAGCTCATTAGGGAAGAGCACGGAGCCGGCGGCCTCCCCGGCAGCGCCGAACCGGGAGGCTGCCCGTACCGGGGCCGGGCGGGGCTAGGGGGGCACCGGGGCGGAACACGGTAACGACCCGGTCACGGCTCCGTGGCGGGGGACGTGCACCCCGATCTCTCCGGTGGCTGAGCCAGCCCCGCTCCGCAGCTCGGTGTCTGCAGGGGTTTGTCCCCCCCATCTTCAGGGCTGAATTTGGGGTGCAAACCCCGCCGGACTCTGCGCTGAGCAGCCTTTGCAGTCACTGATTTTTGTAACGGGCTCTGAAAATCCCGGTGTACTGGGGGAGAGAGGGGCGGGGGGGTCCGTTCCGGGATACGTCGGAGCTTAGAGGTATTAACAGCCGGGGCGGAGGGATTTTTGGTTTAATTAAAAAATAGTCGATTTCTGCTTTCTTTACACGGAATAATCCTGCACCGGCCGGGGAGCCGGGTGACCCTGCCCGCCCGCCGCCTGCTGCCGCTGCCCCAGCCGGGCCGGGAGGCAGGAGGACACCCCCACACCTTCCCCTCTGCACCCCGTGGGGCACCCCGAGCTCTGGCGGTCCGGCGGTACCCGGGGGGATGGGATCCGATCCGGTCCTTCCTCCCGCTGCCCGCGCGGGACCGTATCCGAGGGGTCACCGGAATTATTATGATGATTTTTTTTTAAATAATAAAATCCCCGTTATTTTTAGGTTCTGCAGCCAGAGCCCCCCCCCCCCTCCGCCCCCCCAGCGCAGGGCTAACCTATCCCGCTCCCGACGTGAGGACGTCATGCCTTACGTAGTAAAATATGGAGAAAGCAGATTAAAAAAAAAAAGACAGCGCATTTTTCCCTCCTCTCTCCATTTCCAAAAGGGACAAAATGGATGTTTGGGCGGAATCCGCTCCCCCCGCCCCTCCCGAAGGCCCGGTGGCTGCGGGCCGGGGCTGCCCGGGCCCGGTCGGAGGTTCCCGGCGTTAAAGCCCCGGGTAGACGTTATCTGTTTAACCCCACGTAAAGGCAACGTGATCGCGGGGGGCTCCGCTTCCCGCAGCCCTTCTGCTCCTGCCAGTCCGCTCCGAGAGCCGCAACCGGCTCCGCCGCGCTCCGCATCGCCTGGATGGCTCCGGGCTCCGCGTCCTGCCCGGGGCCGGTGCCGCGTCCCCCCCAGTCCCCGCCCCGGAGGCTGCCGGTGTCCCGGTGGTTCTCGGCTCACGCTGTCGCTAAGTCATTAATGGATGCAGATGTGCGGAGGGAGGTAAATAATCCCCCCCCCACTCCCCTGTTTTTCGTCGCTGGTTTTCCCTCTCCCTGCCCAGCGCTGAGCTCCCCGGGCCGGGCCGGGCCGGGGCAGCTGCCGGTGCTGCCCGCCGGAGGGGCAGGGCTGTGCGGGCACCGGCAGCCCCCCCGCTCCCTCTCCCGCTTCTCCCAACTTGGAGGAAGTCTGCGAGGGGGGACCCCGTGCTCCCCTCCCTCCCACCCCGGGCCTTTTATTTTTTGTGGGTTGGGGTGTTTTTTGCCTTTTCTCTCCCCCCCGGATTAAGGGCTGCGGGTCCCGGTGTGAGTGTTGGGGTGGGGGCGAAGTTGGGGGGGGGACGAGGCGTGGAAAGCTGCCCTCCCTCTGGCTCCCGCAGCGCTGGGAACAATGGCCACGGGCTCCGTGGGGACAATGCCCGGCGGAGCCGAGCTGCTTGGGTTGCAGGACACGTCCGCCACCGCCTCGGCCACCCCGGGCCCCGGCCCCCGGCCCCCCCGGGGCAGGCACCCCCTGCTCCCCCGGGACAGGCACCCCCCGCTCCCCCGGGGCTGTGGGAAAACGAGTGGCTAGGGGTGGGAGCCGGGAGGAGCGGCAGGTGAAGCACCAAACTTGGGGAAAAGTCGTCGTCCCCCCAACCCCAGGGTCCGGCTCCGTCCCCTCCCGGCTTTGGGGACCCCCCTGCCCCACGGAGGCCCACGGTTCCCTCTTGCCCATCCCGACTTTTGCCGCAAACTCCACCGGCTGCTCCCGACCGGGGCGGGGGGGGCTCAACAGGTCGGTACTGGCCGGTCCCCAGGTGCGCGCTCCACCGCTTCACACCCCCCCAACACCCCGCTTTTCCCAACCCTCCATCACTCCCCCACACTCCCCCTTTCCCTTAAACCTCCCTCCCCTCATTATTCCTGTTATCCCAAGGCAGCCTCCGTGCCCAAACGCCGGCATGTGCGAGGCAAACAGAGCGCGATTGTTCCGAGCCTGGGAACGCGCGGAGGGGGCGCGGGGGCCGCCGCCCGCCGCCCCCCGCCCGGCCCCCGCTCAGACGCGATTGTGATGGAAATTAAGGCCCTTTCCCCGCATGCTGTTGAACTTGATGTTGACTCCTTTTCTTTGGGGTTTCACATCTCCTCGGCCACTTGTTTTGTGGGAAAATTTTCTCTCGAGCTCCGGTGTGAAATTAATTAATCAGGGCCTCTAGATGGCAATGGGACACAAAAGGGGACAGCCCGGGGAAACTCCGGCAAACTCACAAAAGCCACCCCCGGGGTTTATAGCCCCGGGCCGGTCGGACCGACAGCCCTGCCCTGCCCGGTGCCCGAGGTAAGGGGCTGCCGGAGCGAAGTTTCGCTGTGTGAAGCTATTTTTGGGGGGAGGTTTGGGGGGAAAAGGGGAAGAGCAGGGACGCGGGAGTCTGGGGGTGCTGTGCCGGGGTGGTGTGTTGTGTGGGCATCCCCTCCCGTCCCCCACCTTGCGTTGGGACGAGGCTCTATCCCAGCCACGAAAAACCAAAAACATCAGGACAGAAAAATATTCCCCACGCAAAGGGTTGGGGCTGAACACGGCATTTCTGGAGAAATGAAAAAATATATATATTAGCTTGTTTTATTCTTATTTTTGCCCTCTAAAAAAGTAACGGGTGTTTTTCCTGTGCTGAAGCGCCTGGCTCTGCCCGAGCGGGCACGGCGGGGATTTCCACGCCGTTGTTTCCCGAGCGGGGAAATGTTTGCCGTGAGCAGGGGGAAACCGTTTGCTCCCAGTTTGGACTGGGGGGGTAGCTGTTTGATTTTCAGTCACCCTCTTCGCTATCAGTTTCAAGCGGGTGCCGTGTGTGTGGATCCTCCGACGGGCTTAGCAGCGAGGAGGGGAAAAATATGAAATCAAATTTTCTTTTGCAGGGCAGAATAGGATTGTTTTTAGAGAGATCAATCTTTGCAAAGAGTTTGTGGCTTTGGGGGAATATTTCTGTACGAGAACAGGCCAAAAATATGCGCGTCAAACTGCCTCCCGCTCTTTGTTACCACAACACCTTTGGGTGACAGCGGCTGCAGAAAGAATATCGTTAAAACCTGTTAAATCTTTCGTTTTCGCCCACATCGATATTTCCAGCCAGGCAGGAATTCGGGTGGATTTGGCCAGGGATTTGGGGACCGCTTTTCCTCGGGGTTGGTCCCCCCCACTCCGGTGCTGGTTGAATTGAGCTGCAAAGCGATGTGCAGGGGAACGAGTCGTTGTATTTTAAATGCAAATAATCTCCAGCGACAACGTTGGAATCAAACGACAAAAATAAAAATGGGGCGGGAAAAGGAGAAAGGAAAAAAGGGGAAAAAAATCTCAGTGGGAGGAAAAAGGAAAAAAAAACCAACCCCCTCCAAAAAAACAGCTGAAAAATCTGCTTTCGAGGGGCACCGGGCCGGGCGGGCGAGCGGCTCCGCTGCCCGGGGAGCGGCGGCGGCTGCCCGTTGCGATGCGCCGGTGCCCGGGAACGCTCCAGTGCCCACGGCGCGGAGAAACTGGGCCGCCCCCGCCCGGTAAAGACAGGCAGACAGACGCTGGGTGTGGGGCTACCCCTACGCCAGGGTCTCCTGTATTTCCCTGGCAGCAGAGGCCGTGTCCCGACGTGGCCCCCTCGGGCACGGCCGGGGCTCCGGGTGGGTGTCCCCACTCCACGGGTGGAAGAGACCCGTTTTAGGGCATTCCACGCCCTGCCCGCCGGTGGGACCGGCCCTGGCTGGCCGGGCAGGGGCTCCAGCGCCGCCCACCCCCCCGCCCCCGCTGCCAGCCTCGCCGGGAAAGTTGCTCCAAGTTGGAGCGATGGCGGCGGCTCCTCCTGACGCCTCTTCTCTCTCTTTCCCTCCCCAGGTGGGCTCGGCCGAGCGGCGGCGCCGGAAACTGGCACACCGGGCGAGGCGGAGGTAACCGCGGCTTCCCCCCCATCTCTTTTCCAAAGGCAGCCCCGGGATGCGGCCGGTTCGACCGGAGGGTTGCAGGGCAGATGACGGGACCCGCAGTTAGTGGTGTTACCGCTAACGGTGGGAAGTTACCGGGCTGGCGTGGAGTGGCACACCGCGGCATCCCTCGGTGCGATGGGAGACAGGGGCTGGCGCCCGGCGGGCTGCTCGGGATCCGGTTCTCCGGTGAGAACCGGGGCCCCTGCGCCGTTCCGAGCCGCGCTGCTTCCCGCCGAGGCGGCCGGCGGTTCCTGCGGCGACCGCCGTGCTCGCACCGGAGCCCAACATGGCTGCTGTAGTGAAGGTATTTGATTCACACGAGGGTGTAGGGGAGGGGAAGAAGCGGGAACCAGAGGCACCGGGGCCGGAGCCAGCGCCCGCAGCCGCCGGGGCGAGGGGTACAGGCGGGCGACGACTCGGTAAGTGCCAGGGAGGAATGGGGCCGGGCGGGACGCGTGGAGCCCCCGCCGTGGACACGCGTGGGGTGGTCTCCCTTCCTGTGTCGGGAATTATCAAGCCTCTCGGGGGGCAGAGGGGCCGTTGGGAGCGGGAATCGGCAACCGGCGGGCAGGAACCGGGCTGCTGCGGCCCGCCTGGGCCCTGCGCGGCGGCTACCGGGCCCGCGGGCGGCGGAGGAACGGTACCGGCGCGGATGCTGCTCCTCGGCCCCTCCGGTGCCCGAAGTGGCCCTTCCTTTAGCCGGCCATGGACCCGATTGTGCTCTCGGGGCGGCGGAGAAGCTCCACCGGTCCCGTTCGTTCCTTCGTTCGTTCCTTCGCTGGTTCCTTCGGCGTGGGTTTGGAGCCGAGGTCGTTGCTGAGGTTTCACCTTTTGGGGAAGGACAGCGACCGGGCCGCCCCGGGGAACGAGCGGTTCGGTAGCGGAACCCACCAGGGCGGCGGAGCGGGGCCGGGACCGGCCATGCCCCGGCCGGTGTGGACGGCAGCGGGGCCGAGCCCGCCGGAGCCGCAGCCACCCGGGGCCGGGCAGGAGAAGGATTTCGGAACCTGGCTGCGGAGGTAACGGCACGGGTTCGGCCCACGGGCAGTGCGGACCCACGGAGGGGACCGCGGGCGGCAGCTACCGGGGGTGTATGGGGCGACGATCCGTTAATTTGGCAACCGTCTGCCTCGCTGGCACCATCTTTTCGCTGGGAACGGTTGGCCGTGCCGCGGTGCACCGGAGCGACGGGAACCGCAGGAATTATAACTATAATAACTAATAGCAATAATAATAATTAATTAGTGGCGGCTTGGAAAGAGAGAGACGGAGGAGGCACGACCCCGCACGGCCCCGGGCAGCGGCAGCGGCGGTTCAGCACCACGGAGAGCGGCGGGGCCGGGGCCGGTGCCCGGTCGCCGGTGCCCGGTGTCGGCGGGAGCGTTTTCCGCCCGTTCCCCGTGATGCTGCGGCCGCCGCTTGCGTATGGGGCTCCTGCCAAGCTCTCCCCCATCCTGAGGGTGCCCGGTGTGGGGCACAAAGCCCCGCTGCTCGCGGAGAACCCCCGGTGCTTGCGGGTTGGCATCTCTGCGAGCGCCGCCGTGCATTGCTCCCAGCTCCTTCAAACACCGATGTTCTTTTACATTATATATGCTAAATCTATATTTAGATATATAAGTGTGTATATATAAAAGGGCGGGTGAGGACAGCGGGGACCAGGACGTACCCGTGCCTTCTCTCCGAAACCGGGAGTGCTGTGAGACGAAACCGGGCCCCGCCATCCTCCCCGACCCGCTGCTCCCGGTTCCCGCTGGAAGCGGAGCCATCCCGGGGCTCCCCGGAGCCGGGACACCGTCACGGCGCTGTACCCGGGGTCGGGACCGGTGCTATGCCCAGGCCGCCGGTTAGTTTCGTTTTCTGCCGTTTTACCGGAGGGAGGTGCGACGAGGCGACCCCGGGATGGCTGCGGAGCCCGCCGGGCTGGAGCAAGGCTGTGGGAGCCGGGGGCACGGAGGAGGCTGAGGAGGGCCAGGGTGTCCTGCGGGGGTGCACGGGGGTTCACGGGTGCATGTGCGGGGCCGGGGTGCACCGGGACGAGTGTGAGCATCAGTGAGCGCTCACCGGGGCGTGTGCGCGCATCGGTGTGAGCGCTCCTGGGTGTGCAATGGGCAGCGGGGGGATGCACCTGCGTGTGCTCCCGAGTGTGTGCACTGGTACCCGGTCACTCCTGGGTGGGTGTGTGCATACGGGGGTCACGGCTGTGCCCGCCGGTGCGCTCCCGGTGTGAGGCGGCGGGAGTGCCGGGGAAAGGCCGCTGCTCTCCTCGCCCCTTGCCGAGGCTGCCCCGCCGTACCGGGAAAGCGGAGCGGGTCCCTCGCACCGGGGCACGGCCGGCCGGGACCGGCCGCGGGCGGCCGCACGGGGGGGACGTGGAGCCGGACCTCGGCACCGCGCCCCGGGCTCTGTCCCGCCGCCCCTCCGAGTTGCGGCCCCGCTTTGTCCCGGGCCCGGGGTGGTCCTTCTCCGTCCAGGTGGCAGAGTCGAGGTCGGGGCGGTGGAGGGACCCTTTCACTGCTCGGTTTTACTCAAGAGCAGCCTTTTCCCTTTTGCAAGCGGGGCCCGGGAGCGCAGCCTCGACGGGAGGGTCCGGTTGCGCCCGCCGCCCCTGTCACTTCCCCTCCCCGGGCATGTCGGCTTTAATCCTAGGCTTGGCCGGGGGGGCGGCTCCGCCACAGACCTGCCCGAGCGGGGTTACCCCCGGGGCACCGTCGCCTCCCCGACGGGGCGGGCCGGCTGCTGCGGGAGGCTGGGTCCGGGGGGGCCCCGGGCTGAGCAGACGGGCCAGTCCCCGGGGACAACGGCGGCCGTGGCGAATGGCGCTGCCCCCCGGGGGGGGTGACCCCTGCCCCGGCCCCACGCCCGGTCTGTCCCAGCCCCGCCGCTCGGGCTTTGTCCCCGCCGGCCGCCCCGTCCCTCCTCCCGCCCTCCCCCGCCCTCTCGCCATCCCTCCGCCGCCGGCTCTGCCTCAACTTTAGAGGCAGGTCCCGGAGGCTCCGGGGAGAGGGAGCGGGACCCGCACCGGCAGCGGGTGGAGACATCTAGCCTCCGTCCCGGGCCGAGCCTCCTCCCCACCCTGCCAGCCTGGGAAGGATGTGGCGACTCGGAGCCGACGGCCACCTCGGGCAGCACCGGCCCCAGCGGGGCGAACAGGTACCCCTTTCCCGGGACCCTTCTTCGGGTCCTCTCCCCGTGTCCCCTCCACGGGGTCCCCCCTGTCCTTCCCCTCCCTGCCCGGGGAGCTTTGCCCCGCTGCGGGCCAGGGGCAGCCGCTCCACCGAGTTTCCCTCCAAGCAGCCGGGAGCATCCCCCGCCGCGACCCGACCGGTGCCCGGAGCCTCCCGGTCGGGTTGTGGGGTTCCTACGGGCAAGGACCGGCCCCCCGGGGGTGCAGGGTGTCTCTCTCCGGGAAATTCACAGCCCAGACTCCCCAGAATGTGCGAGGTCCCTCCCGGGTTTGCAGGGCCCGGCTGCAGGGAGTGGGTGCGGGAGGAAGGGGAGGCAGGAGGCAGAGGAGAGCGGGGGCGCGGTGGAAGCCCCCGGGGGGGCCCTTTCGGCTGGCTCTCTCCATTCTCCGACCACTCTCATGACTCAGCAGTTCCGTGCCAGTAATTTACAGTAATTATAAAGTGGGAGTGGGCTCCGGAGTGGGTCTAGGGGTGAATTTGGGGCTGGGAAGGCAGCGGTTCCCTGGGCCGCAGGCAGTAAGGATTGATCCTGGGGGAGCATCCAGACCTGTGATGGCTCCCAGTCCATGGGGGGTTGCATGGGGCTGAACCCACTTTGAGGTGTGGGTCCCCTTTGGGGTGCAGAAGTTGGGGTGCTCGCGTGGGCTTTGGGGA
Source organism: Columba livia (assembly GCF_036013475.1). Taxonomy (NCBI): domain Eukaryota; kingdom Metazoa; phylum Chordata; class Aves; order Columbiformes; family Columbidae; genus Columba; species Columba livia. Next base: position 1,418,092 of record NC_088628.1, on the reverse strand, counting down.
GCGCTGGGGTCGCGTGTCATATGCCGAGGCAGGTTCCTGCTCTCCCACCCAAACCGCTGGGGTTTCTTCATTACTGGTGAAAAGGGGACACAGATCACGGCTGCCTTGGGGGCTCCAACATGGGAGCAAAACACCCCCGGGTGTGCGGCACAGCCGAGGCCCATTTTATAAAGACCTGGGTTGGTTTTTCTCTTTGGTTATCTAGCTGTATGAGTGTATGTGATATCATAAAGCTAGAGAACCGAATGTAAAAACCCGCTCGCTGTTCTCCGGGAGAAAAGCCCTGCCCTCCCGCAGGAGAGGGGCTCGGCGGCCACCGGCCTCCCCCAAACGCCGGCCCCGGTGCCTTCAGGGGGAGAGCGGCTGGAAGCCAAACGTGGGGTGGAAATTTCAGTGGGGTTTTGTCTGTAATCATTGAGGCCCAGATCTAGTGCCCATGCCTGGGTGATTATTTTGCTTCCAACCTGGGGTTCCTCAGGCTATCTGCAAACCCAGAATCTTTATTTTATGATTTTTTATTTTTTTCCCGCTGTGGTTTTAATTTCCGCGCTGACAATTAAGCTCGCTTGCGCTGGGTGTGCCGGAGATAAAGGAAACGGGGCCAGCTCAGAAATAACCCCCAGAGAAACCCTGTTTATAACGAAGTAGAAGGAAAGATGCTTAAATATATTACTGCATGCAAATTGTAATTTAGCATAAACCCGTTTCCGAGGCCAGTTTATCTTCTGGGGAAGAGAAATAAATCATCGTCGCTCGTTGGTTGTTCTGCATCTGCAGAGAGATTGCAGCTTTGTTCTTCAGAGAGGAGGATTTGGGAGCACCACTCATAGGGTACCGGTGCTCCTCCAGTCTCGGCCTCCCCACAGTCTCTCCGGGACACTCCCGTGCTCCCTCTTTGCTGCCCGTGGGTTGGGGTGCTGGTTGCAGACAGCTCCCTAATTCCGTCCTGCTTCCTCCGGCTCCTCTTGGTCCTCATGGTGCCTGGAGAGCATTTTTGGTGCGAGGGATGCAGGGCTGAGCCCGGGCTGCCTGGGGGCTGCGGGGGCCGTGCAGGACGGGGAGGGCCACATCCAGCCCCGATGGTTGATTCTGGAAGAGGGGAAAGGCTGGAGGTGCTGACCCCAAAGGCTGAGCGGTCCCCACTTTTTCCTGGGAAGAGCAGGGAAGGGATTTTCAGGTGCGTGTTTTGGGGTGCAGCGACCAGCCCCCTGCTCTCAGGCATTCAACAGCGGTCAGTGGGGAGGTTCCACAGAGGGACTCGTGCTTAAACCACTGCAGGATCAGGCCCTGGTCTCACCGGACCACCCGCCGGTCTCCTGTGGGGACCCGCATGGCTCAGCCCAAGCAGGGCGGTAGCACCGGGGCACATGCAGTTCCCCCCCTTGCTGCTCAGTTCTTCAGTGCATCAGTTCCCTGGCTGGGTTGGTGCTGAGAAATGACAAGGGAGGGAGCATCAGCTCCAAATATTAAAGGCTTGGTGCCCCGATCCCTCGGCCCATCAGCCTGTCTGTGCCCTGCTCATTTGGCTGGGGTTTCACTGCTCCCTGCGGTTGTGGCTCCTTTTTTGGCTGATATTGCTGGAGAGGAGGAATTTGGGGTGCAGGAGGCAGGGGGGCACATTCCTCCATCTCAACAGGTCTTGCTTTGTTCAGGAAAGAGAGGGGAAGATTTCTCACCCCAGATCTCTTTGATCCCTGGCACTGATTCTGCACCCCCAGCCTGCTCCAACACCCTGGACTTGCCCAGTTTGGGCCTTTTTCTGGACAGGGAGGATGTGGACCTTGCATATAGTGTGGGATAAAGCAGTGACAGCCCCTGTACACCACAAAATATGGTGTGGGAAAAACAGGAGATGATTCCTCATATGCCCTTTGGCTTGAGGATGGGGACAGGGGTGCGGGTGCTGAGATGTGCAAAAGCTTTTGCTGAAGCACAACGCGGGGCTGAGGCGTTCGGAATCACGGGCTTGTCTCCTTGGTGGGGACACAGGTCCCTGGGAAAAATGTGCCCCATCCAATGGCCGATGTCACCCTGCGCTCTGCTCACGGGGCTGGATGGATGGGACATTGGGCCAGTTGAAAAACCTTCCCCAGCTCCCCGTTATTTGCCCCAAGCTCCTCCGAGGGCCAGCAGGTTTCTGTCGGAGCAGGATTTCCCTGCTGGACCCACTTCCATCCCTTTGGCCATCTCGAGATCTGGACCAGCCTTGAATCCTGTAGCTTCGTGTACGGGTTTGGGCAGCAGCTGCTTGCACCAACCTCCCTGTATTTCTGAAGCATCAGTGGGAGCCCCTGGCTGGCGGGAGAAGCGTTTGAGCAGCATCGGGGCCGCGTGGGGACAGCCGGGAAGATGCAAAGCGGCGGCCGAGCAGCAGCGGGAGGGATGCAGAGCGCACAGCACCCAGGGCTGATGCTGCACATCAGCATCACATACCCCAAACCACAACAGCACGTACCCCAAAATCCCAGCTGGGAGCGGAGGGGGAACCGGTGCAGCCTCTGCTGCACTCGGGAAACCTTCTCCTCCCTCCTGACTACTTGTAAACCACTCAGTGAGAATTTCTTAAAATAGGTTCCACTTTAAGGACATATCTGCTGAATACCATTAATTTTCTGGGGTTCGTTAAAAGCAAACTTGGTATCATAGCAACTGAATCTATTCCAGGGAAGCAGCCAATTGCACCGTGCGGTGTGTGCAACCGAAGGCGAGAGAAAGGAGCCTTTCAGGTTTATTCTTGGGCTTGTGCCTTTGCAAGTGAAGTTTTAATTTTCAGTGTTTTATTCCTCGCAGAATATTTTATAAATTCTCCTGGCAAATGTGTCGGGAGGGGAAAACCACTGTGTTGGCAAATATTTGCAAAATCGCCTTCATTCCGTGCGGTTCGTGGGCAGCGGCGGTGGCAGAGGGACGTGGCGGGTGCTTGGTATGGATGCGGCAATTCACCCCCATGCTCGGGACAGCCGGGCTCGTCCCTCCAGGATTGGTGCCACCAGCCCCTGTGTCACCCTTGGGAGCGATGCCGAGCGTGGGCATCTCTGGATCCCGGACCGCCCAGCGGGATTGGAGGCTGCTGGTAAAGAGGACACTAATCCCCATCTCATTTCCCCGGCCTCGCTAAAGAAATAGTCATTATTTTCCTTTTAATCCCATCTCTTTCCTCTTTTCCATTAGGCCCTAAGCTGCAATCTTGTTTCCCCGGGGGATGTTACGCTGAGGATAATCTCAGGCGCTACCGGGGTGCTCGGCCCAGCTACTTTGGGACAGGGGGTGGTTTGAGGGGTCGGGCATGAGTCGGGGGCTCTCTGGTCCTTGTCCCTGACATGGGGAGAGGAGCTGGGCTGAGCATCCTGGTGCTGGCACTGCAGAGCAAGTTGGTGGCAGTGGGGTGCTCCCCAAAACCCTGTCCTGGCCATGGAGATGGGAATAGAGAGCTGGTGGCTGGCGGGATGCTGGGGTTAAACCCACATTCCCTGGGTGAGGGGGTCCCTTTGCTGACCCCTTCCTCCCACCGCAAGCTGGTGATTTTCTAACTTGCTAGCAGGGAGGGAAAGAAAGAAGTAATTTATGATAAAAAGTATCACGTAAACAGACAGAAAGGGTAAAAACCCCAGACAAAAACACATCCACGAGCAGGAGAAAATGAAAAACACTGGTGTGTTTAACTTCAGGCCGTTTAAAAATCACCATTGAACAGGCAACGGTAAATAACCATTCCTTCCCATCAGGTGTGTGTTGCTGCGGTGGCGGAGCTCCCGTCTTTTTACCCAAAGCTGGCGGGGGATGGCCCGGCTGGCTCTTTAGCTGCTCATTTGTATAGATGTCAGGAAAAGGCTCCGACCTGGATAAACCAGGTGCTGGTGGAGGAGGGAGACCCTGCGCGCAGGCCCAGCTGCCCCAGACATCGGTCGGTTCTCTGCTCCAGCCCCACACGATGCGCTGGAGCTTTGCTTTCTCTCTCTCTTTTTTTTTTTTTAATGGAGAAATTATAATTTACAGTTTAATATCTTCATGTTGCTATGGAAACTCCATGGCTGCGCTGGGTGGAGAAAGCAAAACCAGCCGGGAAAATGGCAAGATTTGAAAGCAAGAGGAGCGGGGCGGGTGCTCACTGGGGACCCGGGGAGGGATACAGGGGGACCTGCCATGTGTCGGTGATGCTCAGGGTGCTGAAGATGTGGCCTTTGTCACTGCGTCACTCCTGCCAAAGCCAAACCCTTTGCTCAGGCTCCTTGGTGAGTGATTTTTCAGGATGCTCCAACCCAGCAGCGTGTGCCGAAGCCTTTCCCTGTCCCCACAGCCGGAATCCTCCCGACGCAGGGAAAATCCCCCAGGGACTGATGGTTCTTTGGTGGGGGACGAGGTTTTGTCGAGTCCCCTCACTACGGGCACACGTGGGCATCGCCCACCCCAGGGAAAAACTGCCTCAGCCCCAAATGTAGGTCACGCACATACGTGCAGCATCACATCCATATGTTGACTTCAAAGAGCCGGAGCTCGTCCTCGCCGCTAACAAACCCGCGTGTGGCGGTTAAACAGATCTGCGTTTCGAAATGGCGAACGTGGGGCATATGCGTTATGGACCAGGGGGGTCAGGGGACCCCCCCCGCCTGGCACTGGGGCTGGTGATCATGCGGAAAGAGTAGGGTGGCAGCAGAGACCTTGTCCCCCTAATAGCCAGTGACAGGGACTTGCTAGTGGCGATGTCCCTGCGTCGGGCGCGGAGGGAGGATGGAAGGTGTGTGATGTCCCCGCTTTTGTCAGAAAGTATCTATCAGAGCAGCGGGGAAAGGTCAGCGGGAAAAGCACGCGGGAAGGCACGAGCGGGCCCCGAGGATGCTGTCCTGTCCGTCTGTCCTGCTGCTAACGCCAGGCAGTGATGTCCCCCTCCCGCCCCCAAGGATAGCAGGAGATAAGCTTAAAAAATTCCAGATGCTTAAATAAAAAATAACAACTCCGGGTTTCGCCGCCTTCGTCTTCTGGTTCCGCAGCCTTTGCGGATGGTGTTTTCGTGCCTGGCTCCGCCGCCACCAGAAATGTATTTATTTATTTTTAATGAAAAGCACGATGCCGGTGCTATTCTGGGGCTGGGCCATGGCAGACAAGGGAAGATGCTGGGGCTGGCGGGGGGGCTGTGCCTGTGCCACCGGCTTCAAGGAGCAGCCCCCCCTTCTCGAGCGGCTGCGCGGCGAGCGGGGCCCCGGCGGCTCCCCGGGAGGCTGAGCCCAGACTTTCTCTGCCCTAATTCCCTGGGAAACCAGGCGAGGGCTGATCCTTGCATGGCTGTTTATTGTTTTCTAGAAACCTTGGGTTTCTACAGAGCTCGGAGAGGATTTTTTGGGGGAAAGCCGCATACTGGATGTTGGGGGATATCGAGGTGTGATGCGCCCCAACTGCCCCGTCTGCGGGGAATCCCATCGCTTCGTGTGGCAGACGGGGATTTAATGTGGAATATTTGCTCTGGGAGCATCAAATGCTGGTTGTGAAACAGGGACAGAGGAGCTCAGGGTGGTGCTGGAGCGTTTGGGGTCCGCACGGCTGGGTTGGAAATGGGGGGATGGCCACGCATCCCCTCCTCTCGCTGAGCCTCTGGGTTTGCAAATAAGAGACGGGCGCTGGTACCTTTTGGCTAATTTCTTATATCAAAATTGAAGCATCTGGGTAAAAGGGAGACGCAAAAAGGGACGAAACCCCCCACCAGCTGCAATATATCAGCTTCTAGCCGGGCACACCCGCACGCCCGGGCTTGCACACGCGTGTGCACGACGCAGCCGAAGCCGGTGTTGGGGGCCGGCTGCTCCGGGAGACGGGGGGCGCGAGTGGCATTTCAATGCAGCGCAGGCGAACAATGAGGTGTGTTTTTAAGGGACTGTGAAAGGGATTTTTTTTCGCTGAAGGACTGAAAAGGCGGCGGGGGGGGGAGCCGGGCAGCCCCTCCATTAGCTCAGTGCAGCAGCGAGAACAGCTGTGAAAAGAGCCCAGGCCTTTTTCCCACGCCCAGAGGAGCGGAGCGAGGGAAGGAGCCCTCCCAGCGAGGTCAGATCCCATCACTAATATATACACAAGGCTGTGCCCTCATTCACGTCACCCCGGCGCAGGTTTGTTTAAGGCACACACACATTGACACTAATTTCTCCTCGCCCTCGCTCCCCCAGCCGGCCCCATTATGGTCCCCGCTGCATTAAACCCTCCCCGTGCCCCGATGACGGCTGGCGTCACCGAGGCCTTGTATTTTTTATTCCCCCCCCCGGTTCTTTCTCCCAACACCTGACCGGCAAGGTCAAGACGAGCTGCCCGCGCCGCGGCAATGGGCTCTGGCCAGCAGCTGCTGCGCCGGGGCCGGCTCGCAGGAATGCGCCGCAGCCACCGGGTCCTGCAGATGGGACCTGGCGGGGGTTTGACACCGGGGACTCAGCTGGTGGAGGTGGATGGGGGATGCTGAGATGTTGGGGGGGGTGAAGTGATGGTCCCCCCTCCCCAGTCCCGGCTCTGTGCATTTGGTGATGCCGGCAGAGGTTTGGCCGCCTGGCTGCGCGTCGGGAGGATGAGGCTGTGGGTTTGTGCTGGGGACAAGTTAAAGGGTTTGGTCCAAACCCCCCAGGCTGCAGTTTCCAGAGCCCAAATGGGGAATGATCCGGTGCTGCTGGGGGCGCCTTGGTGGTCCGGTCCTGGCACGATGTCCCAGCAGCCAGGGGCACAGGGGCGATGTCCTGGTGCCAGGCGGACTCTGCTGCCCCTTGGGGTGCTGAACCTGGGTCCAGGTTGTCCCCGCTGCCACCGTCCCCATCCCCTGCACCCCAGCACTGGTGGTGGCTCTGGGGGACATTGCACAGGGCTGCCGGGGGGTGCGGGATGCGTGAGAGGCTGTACACTGGGGACGTGAAGGGGATCGTCCCCTCCTGGCTGTCCCATGCCAGGTTCAGCCACAGCTGGTCCCATTCCCCCTCGCACACGGTGCCGCCGGCCCAGCCAGGCATCTGCCGAGAGACGGGCAGCAAATAAATCAGGTCTTGTTTATTCTCGTGCCTGGGCTTGGTGTGTGAGTTCATTTGAAAACGTTCTGCCTTAAATTACAGCCTAATAAATCAATACCCACTTAGCGATGCAAGCGAGCGGGAGCAGTTTGCACAAAGAATTAAAGTTGCCTCCATGGGTCTTGGGCTTCACGAAGGGCGAGGGAGTAAGTCCCAGCAGGAGCGTGTCCTGGGACAAGTGTGCATGGCTGGAACACGCGTGTGCATGGCCAGAACGTGGTCATGGCTGGGACATGTATGTGCATGGCTGTGCTTTACTGAAACATGCATGTGCATGGCCAGGACATACGTGTGCATGGTTGTGCATGGCCTAGACACGTACGTGCATGGTTGTGCATGGCTGGAACACACCTGTGCGTGGCTGGGACATGTGTGTGCATGGCTGTGCTTCACTGGGACATGCATGTGCATGGCCAAAATACAAGTGTGCACGGCTGTGGATGGTGGGAACATGCTTATGCGTGGCTGGAACATGCATGTGCATGACTGTGTGTGTCAGGGACGCGTCTTCGGGCAGGTGTGCGCTGTCAGCTGCCCCACTCAGGGACTCAGAGCAGCCACAAGCTAATCCCATTCTCCCCCAGCTCCTCTGACGAGGGATTCCTCTCTAAAATTGACAATATGGTTCCCCCCATCCCGTGCCCACCCGCCTCTGCCTCTCGGGCGCTTCGTTGTGCCCCCACTAATGGTTTTCCCTGAGCATCCTCCTCCCCTCCATCCCTCCGCTCACACCTTTCACTTGTCTAATCCCCTTGTATTTGTCTGGGCCGCCTTCCAGGGCCACCCACCTCTTTATGGGGCCACTGCTTAAGTAAACGCTGCCTTTGCTCTGTTAAACGGGGACTCCTCCTCAGCAGAGCCGGGCTTAGCAGGACCGGAACTTTCATGTGCCGCTCGCCATTCTCCGGGCCTGCCCTTCGCCTCTTGGCACGGCACCCTCCATCCTCATCCTCTTCCTTCCCAGGGTTTCAGGGCACATGGTGCTCTCGGTGCCCAGCATCGGGGTACCTGCAGCCCTTGGTGCCATCACTGCTGTTCCCACCAAAGCCACCCTTGACAATGCCCAAGGACTTTGTCCCTGTCCCCCTGGTTTGTGGCAGAGCTGGTTTTATCCCTCCCCCTCCTCGTCTCCCTTGCCAAGCCCTGACACTTGATGGCAGCCCATTCAAAATGCATGGGCTCCCTCTTTCCAAGAGCCCCGGTCCTTTTGAACTAAAAGGATTTTCTCAGAGGCTAAGTTCAAATGTATGGCCGTTATTTATTTATCACCCCTCTATGTATTATTCATTTATTTAAAAATGTATGGCAGCTGGGAGCCCCGTGTTTAATCACCCCGCGGATGGCGAGGGCCAGGTGGAGCCGGCCCCTCGCTCCGCCGCTAACCTGGCGCCGTGGCTGCCGCCGCCTCGCCAGCATCACGCCTGATTTACCACGAATCTGGCCCAAAACTAACCCCAAGCCCATGCCGGGCAGAGCAGGGCGGCCGTGCCCAAGTCTGGTGTTTTGGGGGGATGCCAAGGACCTGCCGTGCCCCCTGTTGCGGATTGCGGGGTGTAGGTGCATGGGGTTGTTGTCCCCTCGGTCCCCAGGGTGGCTTTTTGGGGTTGGGGGTGGGGATGTGCTCTCCTCGCCACCTGCCTGGACCCTCCAGTGACCCCAAGCACTGTCCCAAATTGCCGTCTGTCCCCAATATGAGGATGCAGTGGCCAACTGGTGTGCGGGGAGGTTGGAAGGGGCTGGCGCTGGGTTGTCATAAACTAAAAAAGAGGCAAAAAAAGGAGGAAATGGGCTGTGCTTTGCTTTCCCTGGCATCACGGGGAGGAGGGGATGCATCCAGCCCTCTCAGCATCTCCTTGTCCCTTCAGGGCTTAGTGCAGGGGTGAAGGACCCAATTCCCTCCCGGGAGGAACACAAAGGGTTAAGGATGATTTTCTCCCCCCCATATACCCCTCATGAGCCCCCACCATCCTTTTCCAGGCTGGGACACTCGCTAATTGAGACAGCTCCAGCCCCTGCCTCCCTCCTCTCCCCCCGGGGCTGAGCTGCCTCTTCCCAGGGGGAGCACATTGTCTGCTCCAGCCGGGTTGATGTAATCCCTAAACCCGAACAATACTTCCCCACCCCGCTCCTGCTGAAAGGGTATTACTTGCCCAATGAGATAATTACTTCACAGGCCACCCTAATCATCCCCCTCCCTCCAGCCGCTTTCCCTGATGGGCGACAAGCAGCTCCCAGCACCCGGGATGTGGGTTCAGGGTCCCCCGGGGTGATACTGCCGGAGATGCTCACCCTATGTGGATACCCCCAAAACAAGCACTAAATTATACTGGGGGAGGGGGACGTGCTGCTGAGATGCCACCTCCAGCCCCATGGTTGTTGTCACCTCAAAATGCCACCTATGCGGGGGGTGTCCTGGGATGCGGAGCCTGGGCTGGTAATGCCACTGATGAATGAACCCGCACCTGCTGCAATGGGGTTTGGGCTTCTCCTGAAGTTATGTCCCTGTTGTGGCCTCGCTGGGAAGGGTCAGGGCTGGCAGATGTCCCCCGAGCACCCGGCAGCGAGCACAGACCCGTCAACAAATCAAGAAACCAATTACCAGGCTAGAATTTGGGGAAATAAAACTCTACATTTTTAATTAAATACCAGCACTTGTGCAGAGCTGATTTAAAAACGAAAACCAGAATTTCAGCAATGGAGAAACCTTCCCCACCCTACAGGAGAAATGTGAAGAGTTTCCTCCATTGGTTTAACAGGAAACAATCCTGGTTTTCAGCCCCGCGTTGTGTGGGGTTTTTGCTGCTGGAGGGACCCCGCACTTGCTCCTGCAGAGCGTGTGTGGCCCCGTGGCGTTAGCATGTCCCCGTGAGCACACACGTGTCCCTGTGAGCACACACGTGTCCCTGCGCATGCAACGACAGCTGAAATGCCAGTTTTCCCAGCCGGATGGTGCCAGGGCTTGCTGTCCCCTCCCAGAGCAGCCAGGACATGGCAGAGCTCCCATGTCCCTTAATTACCTGATGTGCTGGAATTGGGGACACTACAGGAAAAGAGACCTGCAGAAATTAAAGCCTGGTTCTTATTAATCCAGCTCTTTGCAGCTCTGGCTAGGCTGGAGCTGGGGATTATCCCATCCGCCTTCCCGCACGCCAGTACAGTGAGAGCAAGGCGGACGGAGGATTAATCCCCCACAGGTTTTGCTGATCCCATCCCCAGGAACGGTGGCTGGGGGGGTTGTTGGGGCTGGAGCCGGGCAGGGGGACACGGACCCTCTGCCACTGCAGATTTGGGTTGCGCTTGGGGAGAGGAGCTGGCGTTTGGGGGGATGCTCGTCGGGATGCTCGCCAGGACCGGGGCCGGGGTTTGAGCGACAGGTCCGGCAGCACCGTGGTCACCAGGCTGCATGTCCCCAAGTTCCCAGCAAGGACTTGTCCTCCCGCCCCGGTGGCACAGGGACCGTGCAAGTCCAATGCTGTGGCGAGGGACGCTGCCCGGCTCCCGCCACCGCTCCTCCCCGTCCCTTTCTTGGCCGATCTCTTCTGACAGACAAACACCGGCTCTTTCTCCGTCACAAAGTCCTTGTCCAGCCAAGCACACAAAGCGGATCCATTATCCGATGGGGGACAGAAAGGAGGGGCCGGGGGGGGGCTCGTCACCGCACAATGCGCACAAGTGGCGCGCGGGGCCGCCCCTATTGTGTCTGGGCAGGAAGGGCCGGGACCCCCGGCGTGGCCCCCTCAATGGCAGCATTGTGTCTGACCCCCCCGTCCCCTTGGGTGTCCTCTTGGTGTCCCCCCGCCTCCATTTCCAACTGCGCGTCTGGGGCAGCGCCGACAGTGCCCCCCCATGTCTCTGGTGGTTTTGGGGTCCCCACTTCCCATTGCACACCCGAGCGGTAGAGTTTTTGGGATGCGGGACTGCAGAATGGGATGTGGGATGAAGGATGTGGGATGTGGGATGCAGGATGTTGGATCCGGGATGCAGGATGTGGGATCCGGGATGCAGGATGCAGGATACAGGATTCAGGATACAGGATGCAGGATGAGGGATAGAGGATGCAGAATGCGGGATACAGGATGCGGGAAGCAGGATGCTGGATGTGGGATCCAGGATGTGGGATGCAGGATGTGGGCTGAAGAAGGTGATCCGTGTGTGTTCGCAGGCGATCCCTGTGGTTTTGGATATGACAGTATTGCTCATTTTATTTTTTGCAGAGGAGAAACCCGCACTTTGCTTTGATCAATGTGCTCCAGCAGCATCTCTCACCAGGCTGGGGATGGGGTGCAGCATCCAGAGCCCAGGGGAGGAGCCAGGCCAACGTGGGGAGACCCCAAACCCCGCAGCACCCTCGCCCTGGACACCAAAGGCTGGAGGAGCCCTGTGGGTGCCTTGGAATGGGCTTTCCTGCCTGCCTGGCATGGGTTTGCAGTGACAAAGTGATACGTGACCATCGGGCACAGGCTGATTTGGTCACATCCCTTCACACCTGCGGAGCCTGGTGAGGGACGTTCTCCCCCAGGGATGCTCGAGACCCCCTCGTCTCTCCCGGTTGGGGTAAGTTTGGACTTCTTTTCGTTTTCCTCGCTCTTTTTGCGAACCCAGCACTGGGTTTTCCCTGTAAACCCCACTCCGGGCTCTCACCAGCGGGGGTTTGGGGGGAACAGCACCGGGGAGGGGGCACCCACAATAGGTGGGTTATTCTTATTGTTTTCAGTGGAAAAAATCTCAGCTTTTGTCCCCATTTTATTTATATTCCTCTTTGCAAACATTCCGTTTGCCTTCTCAAATCTAGTGGAAGACTATTGGTAACAGCTTCTGGTTGCCAAATAATTGATATTTTCCCCCTATTTCCTTTTTAATGTACATCTAAAAATCTTTCCTCCGTGACTCAAAACCATCCTTCTCTGTGACTAAACAGCACAAGGGAGAATCTTCCTCCCCCACCTCTCGCTTTGCCCCCGGCTGGGTGCGCAGCCTCCCCCACCACCCCCAGATCCTCCTGCTCTGCCCCATCCAAACCCCCCCAGATCCCATTTTTCCTGGTGGATTTAGCCCCACAAGCGGTTCCCCCTCCTGTTTTGGGGTAGCGGTTGGATCCCACCCCCAACAGCACTGGGAAGGGGGTGGAGAGGAGCGCAGCCCCACAGCAGCAGCAGCGTCGCATCCTTGGGAGTCAGTCAAGGGAGAAAAGAACCCGACATCCCCCGCGGTCCTCGCTCCTCCGAGTTTTCACGTGACAGCGAAGCTGTCCGAAACATTAGCAAAACCAATTTAAAGATCACATTCACATTTCCCAGGGTGAGCCTGGCAGCTGGCGCTGCCACCGTGCCCGTGGTCTCAGGGCTGGTTCACCCCCAGATGCACGATGGGGAGATAAGGAATAAAGATAAAGAGTATTATCCCCTGTTTTCCCCAAAAAATGCCTGTGTAGAAGTGGTTTTGGGTATCTGCTTATTGAGGTTGGATGTTTTCTTGCTGGTTTTCCTGCTGGCCGGCGCTCCAAGGGTGATGCAGGATCCTCTAGAGATGGGGCTGGGATGCTCCCATGGCCATGTTCATGCTGATTTTTTGGGGAGTGAGACATACGTCTCCCTGAGCCCCCATTGCTCCCCATTGCGCACCCGCTCTGGGATGCTGATCCCTGCATCATCCATCCACACGGAAACCGGTGCCATCCCACCTGGAGACGCTGAGATACCGCGATGGAGTGGGGATCCCCAACTAAGGAGAAGGGGCACATTAACACCCTCAAAATTATGATGCTCCATCACTTTGAGCCCCCCTTCCCATCCGTTTTTGCTTCATTCCTTCTTCCTCCCTGCTTTTAGACAGCTTCTTCTTCCTCAGAGTGATATTAATACCGGTTGATGTGGGTTGCTGGTGCTGGTGCCCGGCACAGCCCTGTGCCCGACGGGTGCCCCGAGCAGACGCTCAGTGCTGTGGGCAAAGCCGCCTTCCTCCTCCTCCTCCTCTCCTCCTCCTCCTCGTTGCTCTAAGATGGCCGGCGGCCCCAAAATGGTGCTGAGCATGAGACGCCATCTGCAAAGCTGGTCCCACGCCCAGCCGTGGCCTTTTTATGCAAAGGGGAATTAATTAGATTTGAATATGGTAATTAAGCCATCAAACCCCGCCGCTGGGCGCTACGAGCTCCCTTCTTTTCTTCGGGGCTTTCTTCTCACCCCTCTCTCCCGCCGCCCCTTAACCCTTCCCCCTCCGCTTTTTGCACCCAAAATACCGCTCCTGCATCTTAATGAAACGCCGTGTCTGGGCGATGCCACCGCGACCCCGTTCACTGCGCCAGATTCCATCCGTCCTGGGGCTGCCGCCCGTCTGTCCTGGTCAACGGCCGTGTCCTCACCCCCATAATCCCTCCTCCAAAATAACCACATGCTTGTAGAGGGATGAGGGCAACACCCAAAAGAAGTAGGATTTTGGCAAGAAATTGGTCTAAAATGTATTCCCCAAAGTCTGGGCTGTATTTTAAGCCTCTCCGATCCTTCACGTTCCAGATATTGGCTTATTTTTGGTGATGGATCCACGTCCTGGCGTCACCCAGGTGCTGCCCTTGCCTGATGCACAGGGATGGGTGAAGCTGCTTTTGGGCATTTCTCCCAAGGTATTTTGTGACAGGAAGGAAAATAATCAAGAACTGAAGGTGTTTTCAACATCTGTGCCTAGAAAAGGAAGTTTTTTTAAACTAGGAATTAAAGCTTTTGCCATTTCCACAATACTTAACAGGGCCCATCTCATCACCTTGGCCCGTAACCGCTGGGTGAGGAGATGGTGCAGAGACCGGAAAACTCTTGGAAAGAGGGATCTGCACGGAGGAAAAAAAAAACCCTGGAATATATTTTATACATATATTTATATTTATAAGGAAAATATTTATCTTTTTTGTTTTTCTTCCCACTCACCTTGCAAAGCAAAGGGAGGAAATTGGGAATACCTGCGGGAGCTCATCAGAAAAGCCCCCGGGCGCTCTCTCAGCAAGGCGTCGAGAACTCGCATCGGCTTCTTAAAAGCAACAAAAAAAACAAATCGGCCCCAGAATATCTGCGACAGGGTCGTTTCTGGTGGAGCTTTTCATTGTACCAGCAGCTGCTTCCACTGGAAACAAGAAAATGCTGAGATTGTACATATATGTTGTATATACACACATATATGGTGTGTGTATACATGGTGATACGGTGCATATGGACATACGGTGTTGGTAGGAGGTTTTGGGGGTTGAGAGACAAGTCAGGACAGGGTGATATGGTAGGAGATGGGCAGGGAGGATGGAGAGCTCTGCAGACATGGGGTTGGTACCCACCGAGGATGCTCAGGGCTGCGGTTGGCACCAAAGCTCAGCCCCTCCAGGCTGGGACAGGGGGTGACAATGCTGGCGGCACCAAACTGGGAAGACCCAAAGTTCTACAACCCCCTGAGCATCCCCGAAGGCCAGAGCTCATTAACCGGGGGTCCCGCGAGCAGCACCCATGGCAGGCAGGCGGCTGCGCTGTGCGGGGCGATGAATCTCCGAAAGCTCTTCCAGCAGGATTTTCCTGCCCTTCCCGCTTTCCCCGCCCTCCCGTGGCCTCCACGTGGATTCCCCCCGGCAAGGAAAAACAAGCCAAGATGCTTTCTTTTGTCTGCACCACCGCTCGGCTCTCTGGCTCTATCCACCTCGGCCTCCCCTCCGTTCCCAATTTTCTCCCTGTCCCTGTGGTAAGGGGCAAACCTTTTTTTTTTTTTAATTATATTTTTTAATTATATTTTTTTAATTGAGAAATAATGTTGGGGAAGGAGGGATGGAGACGCCCCAACAGCCCAGCCAGGTTCCGACCATCCCAGGGTAACCCCAGGGGTTTCGTCCCCAAGCAACCCTTACGATGGCCACCCCAGCTCACTGTGACTTGTTATTCCTTAGAGACCTTGCCAGCCATTTCTGCCACTTCTGTGCAAAATATATATATATATATTATATATGTATATATATATATAAATAGCAAGTGATGGATGCGCTGGTGAGAGCTCTGCAATGGGGGAGAGAGGCGGGGGAAAAGCGGGGGGATGGAGAGAGCTTAAAAATTACAGTGGGAATTAGCAGGAGCCTAAGCTGTTGTTTGCGCTGCCCATTAGCATCTGCCTATTTATCTGTCACCAGATCCTCGTGGCATCTATCCATCCATCTGGATCCTTGTCAGTCTGTCTGCCCATCTAATTATCCATTAGCATGGCAAAGCCCCCCCCCGGCAGCGGCCCCAGCCGCGAGCCCACCTCTGCTGCCCCCTCGCCATCGTGTGGCTGCCCCACCAGCAAAAACAACACGGGAGGGGCTGCAAGGGTGCGGGACGTGGGCGCATCCAACGGGGATGTGGGAAAGCAGTGCTGGAGCGGGGAAATACGGGGGGTTGTGTTGTGGGGGTGTCCGGAGGGTGTGGATTGTGTAAGGATGTGTGTGTCCATGCAATAGTGCACGTGCCTGAGTCGGTATATGTGCACAAATTGGCATACATGTATCTGTGCATGCCATGGTATACATGCACAAATTGGCAGATATGTGTATGTCACGCCACAGTATCTGTGCACAAATTGGGATATGTGTGTATGTGCACAGCGCAGTATATGTGCACAAACTGGCATACGTGTATATGTGCACATCACGGTATACGTGCACAATTTGCTATGCATGTATATGTGCACACCACAGTACACATGTACAAATTGGTATATGTGTATGCACGCATGTCACGGTATACGTGCACAAATCAGGATGTGTGCACATGTTCACACCACGCTATACATGCACACCACCCTTCAGCTGCTCACGGATGCTCCATCTACCCACGGGGAACCAAACCGGGCAGCTTGTGCCACGCCATGCCGTGTCGTGCCGTTCCGTGGGCAGCGCCGGTGCTGGCGGCTCTTTGTGCCCGCGCCGCCGCATTGGGTTTCTTTGTTCGCGGCGCTGGGCAGGGTCCCCCCTCCCCGCCTGCTCCGCGGCCCCCCCGGCCACCGAGGAGCAAATCAGCGGCGTTTGCATATTCAGAGCAGGTGGGGGCCCATATGCCTAAGATGCACCAGACAAAATTAGCCACCATAATCATAATCAAGTGTGCCGTTGTGTTGGGGGAAGGGGAGAGCCTGGCAGACAAGGCTGATAATTATGAAGCTCAGCATGTGCGCAGCGTTTTTTGCAACAATTATGCCGAGCTCAGCAAGCCGGCAATGATGCTCGTTACAACCACCCTCCGTCACCCGCCGGCGGTTTGCTCCCAGGAGGGCTGTGCTGGGCTCGGTCCTCATCGTGCCACCGTTGGGTCCTGTCCCCGTTGGTCGAGCTGTTTGCAAGCTGGTTTGTGGTTTGGTGGAAGCTCTTGCTTGGGCATCCCCTGGCGAACTGCCCCTGTGCCCCAACCACCTCCCCACAACCTCCTCTTGCAGCAAAACCCCTGTTTCCCACTTGGATTAAACCCACCGTGCCGAAGGCATCTCCAAAAATCATCATCCCCCAGCCCGTCAGCTCTTGCCCTGCACAGAGAGCAACACAAACCCTTTGCACAAAGGAGCTCTGCAGCTCCAGCTTCACAAAAACTGGTTGATTTTTGCCTCCCGGGACTTTCCCATCCTCCTCTGCTCACCCCACCATTTGCAGGGGCACGTTATCCCCCACGCGTCCCCCTCCGCAGGCTGGGGACGAGGGTGGTGGCAGGAGGTGACACTCCAGATTCATCTCCAGCCGCCAGCGCTCGAGGGACCCGTGTCACGCAGCATTTCCCTGACCGAGCCCTGGGGAAGGGGAAGGAGAAGCAGCCGCGTGTGCGCAGGGATGACGGGAGATGCTCCGCGAGGACCAGCTGCGGGAAACGGGCTGCGCAGACACGGCTCGGCGTGGAGCATCGGGCAGGATGCTCAGTGGCACCTTCCAACCCGTGTCCACCAACACAGGAGGAAAATAAATGACTTTTAAACAGGCTGGAAGCTGCTCCAGCTCAAGCCAGGGCAGGGTTGGTGCTGGGGGAAGCTCGTGTTTCCCCAGGGTGTCCCAGTGCAGTGGGGACAGAGGGACTGTGGCTGTTGTGGCTGTTCCCCTAGAAAGGAGCTCAGCGTGCATAAAAATCCCAGCTCCACTTTCCCCAGCATCCCTCCTCCTCCTCTCTCCCATGCGATATTTGGGGGTCAGGGTAGGCACAGCCCTAGAGAAAACCCTGCATGAAGCACAGCTCTGGGCTTAAACAGCCCCAAAAGAGGATTTTTTTTCCCATGCAGGGCAGTTTCTGGACACCCCTGGCATCCCAGCACCTTTCTGCTCGTTACCTCCCAGCCCAATTAAGCACCGAACCAGCACAGAAACACCCATCGGCACCAAGGGATTGATCTGCTCCACGCCGGGATCAACTAGGGGCTGGTTTGCTCCAAATTAAGAGGATTTATCAGCAGTGACGGCAAAGCTGGGAAAGGACCAGTTTGGTCCATTTATCCCGAGCCATTTCCCAGAGTCCAGTGAAACAGCCCCATAATCTGGTTTCTGCAGGATGGGGCAGCAGGTGCCTTTGGGGATGGTGTGTGGGAGCAGCTCCACGTCCCAGGGGACTGAGGGTCCCTGAAGAGCCGCTGGTGTCCATGCCTGGGTGTCTGGTGAGTTGTTTGGGGGATTTACTGGATGTTTTACGCTGTTTTTTCCCCCAAGAAGCGAGGGAGATGTGAACATCAGCAACTCCCCATCACTCGCCATCCGATCTGCATGGAGCGGCTCCTGCTCTTAGCCAGGGGGGAACAGCGGCATCGGATTCAATCAACCAGTTTCTGGAACATGTGGGAATAACCGAAACAGCCCATATTGGGCTCATTTCCCACCCGCAGAGATCCGCCACTTCAGCCCCTTTTTTCAGCAGAGTTTGAAATAACTCCACAGGAATTCATGTTCATGCCCAGTCCCTTCTCGCCCCAAATGACCCATCAAGGAAAAGTTTACCCTCTGTTGGGATTTTACAAATCCTGTGCCTTCAGCCGTCCTCTTTTTGTCCCAGATGTGAAGTTTTCCCTGGTTGATCTCTTTCCTTTTTTAAATCATCTGCTTTGGAGCCCAGGATGCTTCCTCGAGACATGAATGGGCTCCGGGCAGCCCCGAATCCCCCTTTGGGTACCAGGGCTGCATCACCCACAGCATCTCCAGCAGGAGCTTCAGATGTGATTTTTGGGCTGTGAACTGGACCCAAAAGCGAGTCAGGGTGTGTTATTCACATGAGAGATGCGAGGGGCAGGACCCGCCGCTCCGCACCCCCAGGGCTAAAGAGCAGCAACTCTCTGGACTATAAATTCCCGAATTCCCTGGATGCCCCCAGCCCGGCTGTTATTGAGATGCAGGGAACAGGGGGAGAAGGTGACCGCCGACTCCATAAATATTAGCAGGGCCGACGGGGCCGGCGGGCGCAGACAAAGCGCCCATTGAGCCGCCGGCGCGCCGACCCAGCTGCCGCGGGGAGCCGGGATGGGGGTCAAGGTCAGAGGTGGGCCCTGCTCGGGTTATTTTTGGCGATATGAGGGGTCCAAGCCTCTTTCCTCATGCCCATAAAATTAATAAAGCGAATGTGCCCATGGGGGATACGGGTGCTGATGGCGGGAGGGGAAACTGAGGCAGCATTGCACCAAGGGGACGGTGCTGGTGTCGTTATCCCCAAGGGACCCTTTTTATGAGTCTGCTTCATACCATATATCCCTATAGAGTTTCAGATGGGACATGCCGGTCCCACTGCACATCGCCAGCGCCCTGTGCCCGGTTCTCCCAGTGCCAGGGGTTTCTCCAGCTGGATGGAGAACTGGTGGTTTTGGCCCCATCTGCCCCCCAGGGCTCAACCCGCTACCACACAAACTTGGGTTTTTAGCAATGTTTTAGTCCCCGTTAAGCAATCCCTTAGCAACGCCTGTTTCCATGGCGAAGAGCAGAGAAACCTCTGCGCTGATGCTGAGCTTTGCCTTAAATTATAATCCAGTTTATTTTTATTTGGGTGCTGCCCCATAGGTCAGGTCCTCAGCACCCATGGGTGCTGCCCACCCTGGGGTGGGCTATGGGCGCCCGTTCTGGGCTCTGGGATGGGCTGGGGGCACAAAACAAGGGGGCTTTACCTGAGAACAGGAGCCTTGCAAAAATGGGGTTTGGGGGCACACTGTGCAGCCCAAAAGAGCAGCAGCGGGTGGGCTCTGCCCTTCCACCAGCCTGACTTTCCCAAAGGGACACGCGAGTCGCTGGAAAGTCAGGATTCCTGCAAGAAAAATCTACATGGAAAAGCGGTTTCCTTGTTCTTTTTAGTTTGCAAAAATCCCAGTGACATCGTGTGCTGCGCTTGGCGCTCGCAAAGAAATGGGGTTAATTCCGCTACCTCTGTCCCCGATGGGAAAACCCTCCGTTTGGGAGCGATGGCGGGTTCCTGGGATGGACCCTCCATGGGGATGTTCCCCCCGGTGTCCACCCCACAGCCCAGAATCAGCACTTCTGTGGGTGCGAGACCCCCGGCGGATCCCACCTGGTGGCTCTGCCCGTCCCCATCTCCCCGGGAGCCGAAGGGAATTCTCCCTCCCCGCGCTTTATTTTGCTGCAATGGTACCAAATCCTTGCAGTGGTTCGTGCCCTGAAGAGCCTTAAAAACCTCCCAAATCTGACAGCCCAAACCAGCTATTGCTCCGCTTGTTTCCAAGTGTTCACTAGCCCTGATTTATTTATCCTGGTTCTTTGAATCCATCACACGCTTTTAATCCCAAATCCTAAGCAGAATGGGAAAACAACCAACCAACCAAACCTGTATGTGTCGTTTAGATGCTTTTGCACTTGTTTAAGGAGGTGGGATTATGATTTCTTCTCACCAAAAGTGCCCCCTGTGCGCCGGGGTCCTGGGCAGGGCTGGAAGAGCCAAGAACCCATTATTGGGGTTTCCAAGCATCAGAACCATGCGGCTCCTCCAGGAATATTTTCCCAGCCCCCAATGTCCCTGTTCGCGGTGGGGGAAACAAAATGCAGATTGTTGGGCCAGAAGGATGAGGCTTCTGGTGCACGGGGGACATCTGTGGGCAAACCCTTTGGATTCTTTCCCTGCTGGCTTGCACAGCCCAAATCTCCCTCCCCGATGGGATTTCAGGGCACCTAACGCTGTTCTTGGCCCTCCGTACCTCTGTTTTGGAAAGCTTTGAAATTTTGGGGGTACTGGATGTTCCCCCTGGCTTAGGACCAGCCTCTCTGGCACTGAGCACCCACTAGGCTGGGCTTAAATCCTTCCCAAAGCTGGACATGAAGAGCAGTGAGGGTGGATGAGGCTGTGGGCAGATTAAGGTCCCCCCATCCTCCTCAGACCCCCAAACCAGGCTCAGTTTTTCTCACGCACACATGGGAAAGGGGCAGAAATTAATCCTTATGGAAATGTATTTAAATTAATTCCCTGCCTGGACACTCAAGCTGTTCCCAGCCTGGTGAGGGCCGGGCAGCCCGGGGAGGAGGGAGGGCGGACGTGGCCCCAGCCGTCACCAAGCTGGGACTGGGCTCACACCAGTTTATCCCATTAACAGGTGACGTGAGTGGTGCCGAGCGAGGTGCATGGACCATGAGGTGACGTCCTGGGAAGCCAGAGGGACACGGAGCCGCTGCCACCGAGCCCCAGGCATCGGGAGAACAAGATCAACGAGGCAGAAGGGAAAAAACCCTCAAGTGCATTAAAGGTGTTGGAAGCCCCTGCTGTGTCGCAGCCTCGTCTGGTGTCTGAGCAGGATTTTACCCCTTTTCTCTTGCAGGACACCCCAAATCCCTGCACAACCCGGTGTCTGGGTGTGTTTCCTTCCCAGCAGGTCGAGTTTTAGCTCACCAGCCCTGTCCCTCCCCACAATGGGGACAATGTCCTGTCCCTTTTGGGCTGGGGGAGGCCGGAGCAGCCCACCTCTGGGCTTGGCTGGTGTGGGGATGGGCATGTCTCACCTCCACTTTGCTCCTTCTTCCTCTCCTTGTTCCCACCCCAGACCTGGGAACTGGGTCTGGCCCCGCTTTCCTGGTCCCCCTGATGAAGGACAGATGGGACAGGCTGTGCAAATGGGGACCTGGAGGGACAAACACCCACCAACACCATCAGCTCCCAGTGCAGCTGGTGCTGTCAGTCCTGAACCTCACTCCAGCCCCCCAGACCCTATTTTTCTGCCTTATAAGTCAAATTTCAAAGCAAAACCCAGAGTCTGGAGATCCGCAGCTCCTGGAGCAGGCAGGGGACCAAGCACAGTGTCAACGCAGAGCTTGGTGACTCCTGTTGCTCACTCGGCATCGGGATGTTGGAGCTGCGGAGCTGGTGCCGGGTCCGGCTCAATCCCATGCCAGAGAGGGATGCGAGGTCCCGCCAGCGTTTTACTGGTGACCAGTTAAACACAGTGTGGGTGACATGGGGCCACACCATCTCCCCTATGGATGCGTCGGAAGGACGTCCTTGCCGAAATCCCTCCGAACCCCCCCAGCACGCGCTCGCCCGCCCGCCGCCGGCGACCCAGACGCCCAAATATTGAGCTTATCCATTAAACTCCCCCTGGGGAAAAGGGCTGGGAAGGAGTCGGAGCACGCCGGAGGGAGTGTGGCAGTTTGTTATGCTAACCGAGGGGGGCTCCGCTCAGGGGACGTGTCGGAGAGGTCTGAAGAGCAAGGAGTTCACAGGCCCTCTCCTTTTGTCATGCTAAAAGTGCAACACAGAAAATATATACAGGCAGCTGCTCAATGGAGCGTGAAATACAAGCGATTTCTCCGGGAGCCCTGGGTAATGCGATGCAGCCCGGACAATGCCCGCCCGCCGCCGGCTTTGTGCAAAATGGGGAAACTTCTGCGGGGGGAATGGGCACGGAGAGGGTCCCGGCAATGGCAGCTGCCCCCAGCGTCACCCAGAGGTGGGATGTCCCCACCCGTGCTGCCCATGGGGTCCCCTGGCTGCGGGACCAGTGGATCCCCTGTTGGGAATCCAGCCCTTTGAGGAAATGTGCCCCCCGGTGCATATGGGGACCATGCTGGGCCTGGCACCCCCTTGCTGCGCATGGGACTGGGGACCCCTGTTAATTGGTTAATTCAACGACTTTACAGCAGCACCGACAACCGTCTGTCTCGGCAGTTCCCTTTGCTGATGCTAATTCGAGCATCCCGGCAGGAGCGGTGTAAAATCGGCCCTCAAAGGGGCTTTTGTGTCCTGGGGGAGGGCAGCCGGGCTGGGGGTGCTCCGAGCATCCATCTTCCCACCTTTCCCTCCTTTTTTTTGTGTCTCGGTGGAGCTGAAAGCCTATGCCGTGGTGGGACTGTGAGGATACTGGGGCCCTGCATTTGTTCCAGAGGTTTGTGCAAACCCCGCGGCCGGTGCTGCATCCCAGTGCAAGTGCTGGAGGGGTCCGGAGGCTCTGGGGGCGGGGGGCAGAACACGGGCTGTGCCCACCCAGTAAAGGTGCTACTTCCCCAGCCCCTGGCTTGGCTTGTAGCCAGGGACACCTGGCAACCAGGACCAGGGGGTTGGGGGGATTTTTTGGCATCACAGCCTCCGAGTTCTCCCCATCACCAGTGGAAGGGCTGCTCAGCTCCTGGGCAAAGCCAGCATGGGTAGCGCAGTGGGGGCTGCATGCCCTGGGTGTGTTCAGGGGGGGCAGGGAGGATGTGACACCCCTCAAGCCTGGGTACCCCAACCGGCGGGGGATGCTCGGGGCACGGGCGGAAGCGACATCTAGCGGGAAGCGCATCCCGTCGCCTGGGAGATCAATATCCATGGCAACCCCCCGGGGCCACCAACACCCTGCCTGGACCAGTGTCACCCGCCAGCGCCCTCAGAGCCCCCGCCAGGGCTGTCACAGCCCTGAATAACACCGGGCTCAACTGAAATGCCTGCAGACCCCCACCGTGACACAGGTGCTGGCACCATGGTGGGCGCTGGAGCCCCTTTACCGAGATGGTTACAGCCTGTCCCATGGCATCATTGCTCCAGGGAGGCACCGGGGAGGTGAAGGTCCCAGCCCAGTCAGCCCCAGGTCCAGGGTGGAGGAGGATGGGGAGGGCATGGAGATCACGAATGCTACTGCCCAAATCCCTGTGTTCTCCTTTTCCCCCAAAATCCAGTGCCTGGAGACTGTGAGCAGTGATGGGTATTGCAGAGCCTCAGCTTGGGGGCGCCCTTCAGGTGCAAATACACACCCACATGTGTGCACATATACACATAGGGGGTGCAGGCACATACATACGTATGATTTATTATGTACACACCCCTGCAGCCGCTGCTGGGGCTGTGCCACCGCCCCGCACAGCGCGGCCGGGACTCGAACTCCGGACTCCGGGGCTGCACAGGGACCACAGCTCCCAGCAGGCAGCTCCCGCGGAACCTGGCGCCGCGAAGAGCCCGCCCTCTCCCAGAACCGCCTTTTCATTGGTCGAGCAGCTGCCAATCAGCAGCAGAGCAGCAGTGGATTGGCCGGCAGGGGAGCGGTGGCTGCGGATGGGCTTCCTGCGGCCGCCTTTGCGCTGACCTCGGCATGGTGAGCGCGGGCGGGGGGCGTTCGCCCGGGGGTGCATGTTCAGGGGTGCATGGAAGGAGGGTGGATGCTCAGGCTGTCCCGGGTGGTGCACATCCGGGGGGTACACACTCAGGGGTGCATGCACGGAGGCTGTCCCGGGGGGTGCACACCCGGGGGTGCATGCTCGGGGTGCTCCAGGGGGTTCACACCCGGGGGGCGCATACCCGGGGTGTTCCGGGGGGTTGCACGCCCAGGTTGTCCCATGACAGGGACCGGGGGAAGCAACAGCCCCGGCACCGTTGGTGGTTCCCCAGCTCCCCCGGGCTCTGGGGGGTCGGGTGCCGGTGTTGACCCCCGCGGGTGCCCCCGCTGCAGGCGGTGATGGGGGTGCAGGTGGTGGTGACCCTGCTGGCAGCCAGCATCATGCAGAAGATGGCCCCGCACTGCTCCTTCGCTCGCTGGCTGCTGTGCAACGGCAGGTATGTTGCCCATCCCTCCTCTCTTGTCCCCTTGGGGGCTCGGGGACACTGTCACCACTGACACCCGGCTGCACCCTTCCAGCCTGTACCGCTACAAGCACCCGTCGGACGAGGAGCTCTGCGCCCTGGCGGGCAAGCAGCGCCCCAAGACCAAGCGTGACAGGTCAGCTGTGGGCTGGACGGGCCTAAAACCATAAATATTTGGGTTTGGTGCTCATGGAAGTCATCCCGGCGTGCTGCGGGACCCCCCGGGGAGGTGCTGGTGACAAGGAGCTCCAAGCGAGGGATGTGTCACCACGCAAGGGGCTTTGGGCACCGTGGGTCACAAGGGACGGAGCCAGCTCTGTGCCTGCCGTCCCGAGCCAGAGTTTCAATTGCAGGAGGGTGAATGGTGTGACGGATGACAAGCCCCTCTCCGTGCCCCGGGACATCGACCTCCGCCTGGACACCAGCCCCATCACCGCCGTGGATGCTCTGGGTACCCCCCCACGCACCCATCGCCCTGGACTGGGACCCTCGGCCATGCCTGGGTCCCCACCACATGGTGACCTGTCCCTCTGTCACACCAGTGCTGCGTTATTTCCTGGAGTACCAGTGGTTCGTGGATTTTGCCGTCTACTCCACCGCCGTGTACATCTTCACCGAGGGCTACTACTGCCTGGCGGACCCCGAAAAGGAGACGAACATGGGGGTGCTCTGGTGCCTGCTGACCGTTGT
The DNA here is from genome assembly GCF_036013475.1 of Columba livia. Classification (NCBI taxonomy): domain Eukaryota; kingdom Metazoa; phylum Chordata; class Aves; order Columbiformes; family Columbidae; genus Columba; species Columba livia. Next base: position 1,393,383 of record NC_088628.1, on the reverse strand, counting down.
CTTCTCCATGTATCCTCCCGCCGGCTTTCGGGGTGCGATGGGCAGGAGACAGAACCCACCATCCTTTGGGGTTTTTTTTCCTATTAAAAGCCAGTTGAGGTGGAAAATTAAAATGTCTGGCTTTTTAAACCTCTCACTGCTGAGCTGTAAAGCTGCCTAGTGAGACCCTTCCCCGCAAAGAAGTCGGCAGTGGCCTAACGATGCGCGTGCTTTACAACATCCTAATGAACAGGGGGGTCCCACTGGCCTTGGGGGGCGTCCGCAAAGCCGGTGATTTCCTTGACGGCCGCCCCCCCGCCCGCAGCAAGGTCTTCTTCACGGTGATGCGCCATTACTTCCGCTCAGAGGAGGGTGGCGAGCGCTCCGTCTGCCTCACCTTCGCCTTCTTCTTCCTCCTCCTGGCCATGGTGGCCCTGGTGATCCGTGAGGACTACCTGGAGTTCGGGCTTGAGCCCGGTGGGTGAAGGGGGGACGGGTGGTCCCTGGGGGCTGCGGGAGCCCCACTTATGGGGTTTCTCTCCCCACAGGGCTGGCCAGTGTCACCAGCAACCTGGAGAACATCCTGAAGCAGCGGGGCTGGGAGTGGACGTGAGTTGGTTGGGTAGGGAGGGATTTGGGGAGGTTTTTTTAGAAATTGAGAGTAGGAACCCCATTGGGGATGGGGCCAACCGGTTCCCCCCGCCCAGCGCTACCTTCTCTTTCCGCAGGTTGCCCATTGCCAAGTTGACCTTCAAGCTGGGGCTGGTGGCCCTGTGCTCCTTCCTGGGCGCCTGCCTGACCTTCCCGGGGCTGCGCCTGGCCCAGACGCACCTCGACGCTCTGCGGATGGCGGCCGACAAGCCCCTGACCCAGTTGGGTGACATCTGTGGGTGGGGAAGGGGGCAATGGGGTGGGTGATGGCACTTCGGGGAGTTTGGGACCCAATGGCAAAGAGGTTTGGTGGTGGGAGAGGGTGGAGGGGGCGTGGGTGAGGAGCAGTCCCTGCCCACGGAGGGGGATGGAGGGAGTGGGGGGCACCAGAGCTTTGTGGGGGTCTCTGACAGCTCCTCTGCAGGGTCCTGCTCCACCTGAGTTTCCTGGCGCCCGTCCTGGTGCTGGTGATGTGGATCAAGCCCATCTCGCGGGATTTCCTTCTCCACGCACCCATGGGCAAGCAGACGGTGCAGCTGTAAGTGGGTCCTTGCTCCGAGGGGAAACTGAGGCACGGGGGCACCACTCCACCTCCTCCAACACCAACATCCCCTCCATCCTCTCCGCCACCACCGCCTCGCCCACCAGACACCCTCCCTGGGACACAGTGGGGGTGTTTCTGGACCCTGGGGACCTCCCTGAGAGCCCCCTCCTCTTGCCCCAGCATGTCAGACTCCACCTACAACACCATGCGGCTCTGGACCATCGTGGGGCTCTGCCTGCTGCGCCTGGCTGTCACCCGCTGTCACCTCCAGGCGTACCTGGGCCTGGCCGAGCGCTGGGTGGAGCAGATGCGGAGGGAAGCCGGGCGCATCACCGGCCTGGAGATCCAGCGCAAGGTGGGGATGCGGGAGCTGGGATGGGAGCCGGGGGGTCTGTGTGCGGGTCCTGCTGATCCCCATCACCTCCAGATCACCAGGATTTACTGCTACGTGGCCGTAGTCAGTCTGCAGTACCTGGGACCCGTGGTGCTCACCCTCCACTGCACACTGCTCCTCAAGACGCTGGGTGAGGAGGTGGCAGGGGGAACATGGGGGCTTGGGAGGGGCAGGATGGGACCTGCAGGTCACTGTCAAGCCATCAGCATCCAAAGTGTCCCCAGGTTCTTGGGACATGATTAAGGGCGATGGAGCTGGTGAGGGGCTGGAGCACAAGTGTGATGGGAGCGGCTGAGGGAGCTGGGGGGTTCAGCTGGAGAACAGGAGCTGAGGGGAGACCTTCTGATCTCTGAACTGACTGAAAGGAGCTTGGGGCCAGGGGGGTCGGGCTCTGCTCCCCAGGAACAAGCGCCAGGAGCGGAGGAAACGGCCTCAAGTTGCGCCAGGGGAGGTTGAGGTTGGATCTGGGAACAATTTCTTCCCCAAAGGGCTGTGGGGCATTGGAACAGGCTGCCCAGGGCAGTGCTGGAGTCACCAGCCCTGGAGGGCTGGACAGACGGACATGAGGTTCTCAGGACATGGGGCAGGGACAGGGGTGGGTTATGGTTGGACTCCATCGATCTTGTGGGTCTTTTCCAACCACAGTGATTGTGTGATTTGCAGTTGGCCTGAACCCAACACATGCAGTGAGCATGTTGGGCGTCAGCCACCAGCACATCTGCGGTGTGGGGCTGGAACTGCGGTGCGGGGACCGACCCCCTCAGCCCTGTCCCCTCTGTCACACAGGGCACCACTCCTGGGGGCTGTACACGGAGCCCCCTCCCCTCCCTCCGGCAGCACCGGCGGCACCTCCGCAGCGCAGCAGCGAGGACGGGGAGGACGTGCATGCTGCGGTGGAGCAGATCACGGGCATCTTGGGCGGCATCTTCACCCCCCTCTTCTTCCGTGGACTCTTTGCCTTCCTCACCTGGTGGGTGGCCGCCTGCCAGGTCGTCACCAGCCTCTTTGGCCTCTATTTCCACCAGTACCTGGCTGCCTCCTGACTGGGGGAGCTGGGACGTGCCCTGGGGCGCAGTCGGTGCCCGGCTGTGGGTCCCCTCACTCCCGCCATGGCTGGTTTCCCGCTTTGCACGTGCCCATGGGCACACGAAGACACCCACTTGGGGACATTTCTGCCACGAGCTCTTGGCATGATGGGTTTTATGCATCCGGGCTGGCATGGGCATCCCCTGCTCCTGCCGCCCATCACCGCCGTGCCTGCTCTTCTTGCCCAGTGTCCCTTCTTCCCTCCCAGCCCTGCGTGGTGACCGAGGAGCCAAAGCTCCGCAAAGAGCCACAGCCAGGTTTGCTGGGTTGTTCCTGCCCTGGGGACACTCCATGAGGACTCTGTTGTCCTCGAGGGCTCAGTGGGGACTTCACGGCTGGGTTGGAGCAGCAGTTGATGTGTCAGCACAGACTCTGGGGTGTGCTCTGCCCCGTGTTTGCTCCGCCAGCCAAGGGCGAGTGTATTTTTGTAGGGTCGCTGCTCTGGCCAGCTGGGTTGGAGCTCCTTGGGGTCATCCCTCTGCTTCGTGTGAAATCCTCAGGCCCGGCAGCCTCAGCTGTTGGTTGTTTTAGAAATAAATAAGTACCTCAGAGTCTCTTTGCTGTGCTGAAAGCTGCTGGTTTCCTTTGCGCTTTGCAGCCCCTTGTCCAGCCCGGCCGAGCTCTCCCCAGCGCACGGTGGGTGCTGGTCCGGCTGCATGAAAAGGGATTAGCAGGTCTGGGCTGCTCAGAGAAAGGGAGAGGGGCTCTGATCCTATTTGATAGCCTTGTAATGGGCTTAATTCCCTCTTGCTAAGGGCCGAGATGAGAAGCAGCCCTGTGCCCGGTGTTAACAGGGCTAATCCAGACAGCCCTGCTCCGCCTGGCCCGCGCTTCTCCGGGCTGTGGTCACACTAAAAACCCTTTTGCTAAAAAAGAACACAAAAAAGAAAAATGGGGAAATTCCCCTTTAGCAAAGAGCTGGGGAGACCAGCAGCACCATTAACCAGCCCAGGGCCAGGAGGAGTTTGGCTGTCACCGGGCCACGGGTGGGAAGGTGCGAGGAAGAAGCGATTTCCCCCAGGGCTGGGATGCAGAAGGGACTCGTTCCGTCCCGCGCTGTCCCATTAAAAGCCAGTCCGACTGCCTTGATGGCTCATTTATCTAATTTTCCTGGAGCACGCGGAGGAAGCAGCCGGGGGCTGAGCCGGGGGAAGCGTTCGCGGCAGGAGGACGGTTGCTAAGGCCGGGGGTTGTGCTGCATTCAGACATGCAGACAGTTCCTCCCCGGAGATCTGCCCAGACGTGACCCTCTCAGGCGAGGACAATGACTGATGGACCAGCCAAGAGCAGGAGACAGATCCACAGGCACTGAAATTGGGCCACATCAAATACAGTGATAAACCCCCCCCATCTTCCTCGCCCCAGAATTCAGGTTTTTTTACTCTTTGTATCTTTGTTTTGTTTAGAATAAAGTGCGGGTTGGGTTTTGCAAGGCGCCATGCTCAGGGTGCAGCTGGGACCGAGAGGGTTTGTTGCTGCAGAGGTTCTGCTGGCGCCAGGATGCGGACTGGGAGTCCCTGAATGACCCAGATGTGGCCTCGTGTGGCCCCTGGTCCCCTCCATACCCACCTTCGGTGGCCACCAAGCCATACTTGGCAAGAAACCACTGCAGAGAGGTTACTGGGGTAAGGCTGGACCCATCCTCACTGCTGAGACCTTCCTGCCTTAGAACCACAGAATCATTGTGGTTGGAAAAGTCCTTTAAGATGATGGAGTCCAACCACAACCTACCCTGTCCCTGCCCCACGTCCTGAGAACCTCCTGTCCGTCTGTCCAGCCCTCCAGGGATGGTGACTCCAGCACTGCCCTGGGCAGCCTGTTCCAATGCCCCACAGCCCTTTGGGGAAGAAATTGTTCCTAAATCCAACCTCAACCTCACCTGGCGCAACTTGAGGCCGTTTCCTCTGCTCCTGGCGCTTGTTCCTGGGGAGCAGAGCCCGACCCCCCTGGCTCCAAGCTCCTTTCAGGCAGTTCAGAGATCAGAAGGTCTCCCCTCAGCTCCTGTTCTCCAGCTGAACCCCTGTCCTGGTTTTATTAAAAACAAGTTTCTCTTTCAGTGAATTTGCCTGTCAGCTAAAGCTTCATATTAACTGCATTTTCCTGGAGAACCAGACACATGTTTTGGTAAACCTAGCAATGGAATGCAAAGTTATTGATAAGCACGGATGGACATCTCGCCAGAGGGGCGACAAGAAACAAGTGACCAAGAAACTGACCAACTGTGTATAACATTCCATTCACGTGAATACTGCATATAAAAGTGGGAGATCACGAGGATCTCGTCCCTTTTGCTCCCTTTTTCCCTATGGCCGACATTAGGAGAGGACCTTGCGAGTCGTCCCTGCAAACTGAGGCCTAGTGAGAGACTGAATCCAGCTCCGGTTGGCTGCAGAGTCCAGTCCAGGACTTTGGGTGCCGGCTCTGCAGTTGCTGAGACTCTCAAGATTGGTTTTGTATATTTTGTATTATTTTCTCTATTCTTATTAGTAGCATTAGTAAAACATAGTTAATTTTTCCAACTCTCTTCTCTCTGTCCTTCTTTCCCTCCCGATCGCCTGTCCTGAGTGGGAACGGGGGGAGAGGGAGGGGCAAAAGGGGGAAGTGGGGGGGAGAAGGGGTTAACAATACATCTGCCAGGGTTTTATTGTCACCCCGCAATCTTAACCCTCGACAACCCCCCAGGTCCCCCAGCCGCTCCCATCACACTTGTGCTCCAGCCCTTTCCCTTCTCTGAACTCACTTTCTTGGTGTGAGGAGCCCAAAACTGAGCCCAGGATTCAAGGTCTGGCCTCACAAAGCATCCGTGTCACGTCCCCAACTAGACACGAAATCAGCTGAAAGCCCCGAAAGCCCCAACAGCCGAGCAGCAGCCGGGGGTCCCCAACTTCGGGGACCGTGCCTAGGCCGACAGTGCCACCTGCTGCCACCGCACACCCGTCCCAGGCTGCGGAGCTGGGGACAAGGACAGCACAGGGCTCTGCTGCTGCTGAACCATCTCCAGAGCCGCTTGCCTTCTGTGGAGCTTTTCCAAACTTCCGTGCAAAGCCCAAAGCACCGAGCCCAGCGCTTTGTGGGGTGCTCCGTGCACAGGACACCTGCGGGGGTGGGGACACAGCCAGTCATATAATGCACCCCACGGTCACATACGGTACCCCCAGCCACAGCGCTCCCCCAATATTTAATCCCTCAGTAATTCCACCTGGATGCACCAGGCCCCTCTCTCTCACAACCAACATATAGTAGGAGACACCCTAAGAAAGCCTACAAAGTCAATTATAATTTTTTATTAAATATACATCCTCTCTTGGCACAAATCTTAAAATATATAAACATTATATAACAAAGTGTCTTCACTGCAATAAAATAGAACTCCAGATCCAAGAAAAAGCGGTCAAAAACCGACACGCACGCGTACACGCACACGCGGGTGGTGAGGACACGTCCCGACAAAAGGCATGGAACACTGTGCTGATCAATGCATAGACCACACGGGCAGCCAGCGGTGCTGGGAGACCCCGCGCCACGCGGCAGTTCGGGGGAGCAGCCCCTACAATAAAGAAAAGGCTGTTTTGTACCAGCCCCACGGACACGCGTGGGACGTGGCCCAGCACACCCCAGGATGGGCACCAGGCTCACTCCGGGTTGCCACGGCTCTTCCGTTTCAAGTTAAAGACACCAGAGGGTGAAGTGAAGTGAAGTGACGGAGCTCGGGTTCTAGTCGGAAGGCAAGAAGTGAACACAAGTACTGCTGTATTTCCACAGAAGCTATAAACCGGTTTGGAGAGCTGCCAGAGAAGGAAAAGCGCCAGGATGGACAAGTAGGTCACGAATGTTTTAAAAACCCCTCGTGTCCCATCATTTAGTGCCTTTAATTCCTGCCCCGTGCCCCCAGCAGCCCTGGCTGGGAGCGGGGAGCCAAGTTTGGGCATCCAAGGCTGCAATTTTGTCATTCTGGATGCGTTTCATCGGACCTGATTTTCTCGAAGTGCTGGTGCGGGAATGAAGGTGCAGAGCAGACAAGAAAAGAAAAGCACAATCGGATGTTTGGCGGTAACGCGTTAAGGAACAATGAGAAACATGACTTGAAAACAAAAGCAAGGAATTTGAGAGCAAAAATGAAAGATCAGGGGATCTGCGGTAGGGAAGAAGTTCTGAAGAAAGGAGGACTCGAGAATATTCCTGTTAGATTCGCCTCCTTTCCCAGAGCTAAAGGCAAAGGACCCTCCTGGGCAGCACAAAGCAGCGCCCAGGACTCCCGGGGCACCCGCTCCAGGCAGCACAGAGACTCGGAACACGTCTCAGTTCACACAAGCGTTAAGAGACGGGAAGAGAACGCTCTGTTTCTCCTCTTCTACATTCAAATCAGAGAAGAAGAAAACAAAGCTATTTAACCAACGCAAAGCACTAACACACAGTCACTCGGAACACTTTTTGCCCAAGAAACAAAAGCACCGAAACCATTACAGACTGAATTCAAAGATCCGTCTCTGAACAAACACTCAGCCTGCAAAACTTGGAAAAAAACCCACGTTTGGCTACAATTCCATTGAATTAAAATCAGGTGCAGTTGCTAATTAAGGAAGGACTTATCTGAGCCGAACGCTCCTTCCTCAGGCAGGACCGGGGGGGTTAAGCCACGCGGGTTTGGTGATGCTCAAATCTCACAAGATCTGCTGTGCTTGCCCCCCAGATGACCAACCGTACCGAACCTGGCACAGACCGCACACCCAGACAGACACACGGACACGCACATACGCACACTTGACTGCTGACACACCGGGTTGCTGGTTTACACCTCGTTTTTTGTGGTAGGATGCAAGTGCCTTAGTATTTCCCCACTGGGCCACACAGGGTAAAGACAAGAGCAGAAGTGAATGGGCTTCTCCATTGGAGAAAAGAAATCAGAGCTCTTGCAAAGGACCGAACAGAAATGTCGCCCGAACGAAGAGAACGGCCGAGCATCTTCCACCGGCGATGGGAGCAAAACGTACACAGAATTCATGGCTGTCATCTCTAAAGACTTAAAACAACACCTAATGTTTCCTTAATTACCAGGTAAATCAGTGGCTGCAGTCAAGTTTCACAATGGAAATAGTCATTTGTGGGCTTGGAGGCAGAAATTACTGAGGTCAGCACCCCGCCCATCCACAAGCATTGAAGTAGGATCGATACCACGCGCTCTGGGAACGACGGGCGCGCTGATACCTCAGTACGCTGGCTCTCCGCCATGGCCACCACATGGAAGTGTAGGTGCTCAACTCCTAGGGAAATATTTGGCATCAGAAGCAAATTACTCTCCAAAGAACAAGTGCAAAGACAAAAGGAAGGAGAAAGCTATTTCTACCAGTTGTGCAATTACCTCCATTCTCATTGACAAAGCCACGACTCAAGGCTCAAACTACAATGGCTACAATACATACGTCAGAAAAGGACAGATCTTCAATGAGGCCTTATTTTTCTTTCATACATTAGACTCTATCAGCTGGAAAGGGATTTTTAATCTTGCTTTATGTCATCTGATTCTCCGAGAAGTCTGAAGTTCGCTCTGACCTCTCTTGCACTCCAAATTTAATACAGGAATGGAACGTAACGGAAACCACCCCAAATCTTGATTTCCCTGAAGGCCGATTTGGAATAGAAACACTGGAAGGTACTTTACCGTTCACTTTCAAATTGCGACTGGAAGTGACTGGTGCTATATCCAGCTTCTGAGGGGCAATACTGGCTGTGGAGCACATGGACCCCAGAAGAGCTCTAGGAATCAAAGCAAGGGGGTTGAGGTGTGGACTAATGAGCGGAGGCGACACGACCGACGCAGCAGGTACCAGCAGACAAGGTTGTTCGGAAGCAGAGCCAACTCTGAGGCTGCACTCGACGGGCACGAACAGCCTTTGGGAAAAGCTTCGTCTGCGTCACACGCGTCTTTGAGATGTTTGTTCTTGCATCGCGCATAAAGCTGCAGCAACAATACTGAAGGATAAAACTGCTTTAAATGTCAAGCATGTAACACTTTTCCAGCGTACCAACACTACAGTCTGCCAAATCCTTAAAAGAAAAGCGCTGCCTTGAAGACCACGAGAACAACGGAAGGGTTTGGGTGGCCTGAAAGCTCTGCTGCAGTTTGACTCGGTCCAGTTTGTGAATCCTGCTCAACAACACTGACAATAAACGTGAGGAGTTGATTTACAGAACCGCTCGGAACTTTCCTCCCCTGCTGCCTACAGTCTTTGGTAATCTCAGAGCGACACTGCAAGTTTACGCAATAAAACTTGGAAGTGAAAAGAACATTTGAAAAAAAGGGCAGCGTTTCCAGCCAGAGCTCACCCAGAACAAAAGAACCGGACCTGTTAAATCCTGCTGTGTCCTGTTTTATGGAGACCGACGCTTACAGGCCGGGGAAATCTGGAATTCCCTGCAGATTAAGTGGAATATTGCACTTGGCAGGCTGCCTCCAGCTAACACGGGTTCCGACCAGGAGCAGCGGTCGCTTCCCAAATTCAGGGGATCATCCCCACAGCACCGAGTCCTCCCTTCCATCGTGCATCATCCGCTTTGTCTGCCCACAGACCCGGTGAGGAGCCGGCAGCAGCACGTGTTCCTTTGAGAGGCTCCGCTCCCGGCATCGAGGAGCAAACCAGAAGGGTGAGGCAGCTACTTTAGAGGGACTCGGTTCTGCAGAATGGTAAGGAGAGGTTTGTTTAGGAAAGGGTTATTTTCAGGTCGAGGTTTCCAAATAACTCAGAGGCTCATTAAAAAGGGAAAAAAAAAATCCAACAATAACAGAAGAAAAAACAACCAAACAAGAAAGGTAAGTTGTCAGCTGCAGGACAGCACGTACGCAGCGAGGGAACGCTAGCATTGCTCTTTCTACACGTGTTGTACTTTTCCCCAGCAAGGAGCTATGGGGATTAAGCTACTACCTTTCAACGTTAGTGCTGTGCTGTAATTTACGGAGAAGGATCTGCGTCAGGTCAAAGGTTGTGAAGCTTATTCCCACTGCAATCGGCCCTTTGACCCAGTTCATGCTGAGTCCTTTGTACAAGCCACGGATTAGTCCCTCTTCTCTGATAATCTCCTGCATGGTGAGAAGGATGGAACTGTACGTGTGTCCCATGACCCCCGCCGTCTGCATCCGTCGGCGAACCACGTCCAGGGGGTACGAAGCCGACTGGCCGATCAAACCGGCACAGGCACCAAACAAAAGCCGCTCCGGAGGGGATGGCTGCGATTTCCCACTGTGATCTGGGAAAGAGAAAGGAGCTGAGTGTAGAAAGCTTCTTGTAACGAACGCGCGATCAAGGTCAAGTGGGCTGAGAGCCAAGGAGAGCACAGAGCTCCCCGGAGGTCGTTCCCAACTCGGTTGGCAGCTGACTTGGTGTATCACCAAGTCCTCCTGCGCCCAGGGCTTGCGTTTCCTCGTTCCTCTGCAAGGCAGAGATGCTGCTTTTCTGCAGCTTGACTTCTCCACTGTCTGGAATTGGAGAGACGAGGGTACAAGGCATCCTCCACAAGCACAGAACTGTGCAATTGGCTCCAAGGCCAGCAAAAGGACTCGCACCACTGAATTCAAATACCCCAAACCAGCTAAAAGTCTGCACCATCTCACTGGAAAGCAAACCGAGTTGCCTTTACCTGCATGCAGCTTCTTCAGAGTCTCGTAGGTGAAGAAGCTAAGCCCAGCGTATGGAATCACCCCGAGGATGGTTGGCGTAAATCCCCTGTACAACGTCTTCAGTCCTTCCTCTCGGGATATTCGGACGAAGACATGAACAATGTTGCTGTACCTGGCACGGGAACACAGGAAAACCAAATCTGCGCTGGTTAGTGACTGCGCGCACCAGTAATATTTCCAACGGGACTTTCTGAAGGATCAACAATGAATTATTTGGCTCTGAGCTCATCAAACAGCTCAGAAGGGGTCTCAGAAGCCTGTCTGTACATGGAGAAGCCGGTCAGCGGCTCTGCCACAGCCCTGTCACGACACGCTGTCCTGTCTGTCAGGAGGCATCGTGCCAGCTGCCCTCCTCAAGAACCAACACCCAGGTTTTTACCACTGAGCTCTTTCAGTACCGATCTCCTCCCAGCCCCTGGACTAACCAGGAATCTGGTCATTTAATCAGCGCTCAGATCCCAGCCATTAAGAGGTTTATTACACCAAAGGCTCTGAGCAAGAAGTGACCCAGAAAACGGGAATAAAGTCATCTGACCTTAAAAGAAAGTTCTGTGTTTGTTCGTGGTGCTTGTACTTGCTTTCGTTAGGCACTTACATCTCCTTCGGCGTGACAGCCATTCGAGCACGGACCATATCCAAGGGGTAGGTTAACATGGCAGCCGTTGTGCCTGCCAGAGAGCCAGCAATGAATCGAGGAAAGGGTGTCAGCGCTCTAAAGTAAGGTGAGAGAAGAGACCAAACAGATCACCTGGAGATGGAAACGCTCCGTGGCTTTTGAGGATGGCTCTACTCTATCAGCTCCTGAATCCCTTCCCTGCCTGTGGACTCAAAGAGGTGGGCGGGCGGGGGTTGAAGCGGCTGTGCTTTGCCACAGCCAGTCCAGACACAGGGAAATATTATTAGGAAACGTCTTTTGAGGACAGCAAGCCTGACCTGAGGCGTCTCAGACGCTACGTGGCCAAGAGCAGGAGGCTCAGGCCACACGCACGGCTCAGATAACAGCGCAAGGCTGGATCTTGCTGCTTCTCCTGCACAGAAAAGCTCTTTGTTTTGCCTGCCCGCTCTCAGCACGGGGAAGCGCTAACTCAATGTCTAGGCCACTTCTTGCTCACGCCTCTAGAAGACGGGGTCGTCTCCTCCCAAAGATCTCCCCTGTGCAAGACAAGAAGCTCAGCCCTTTGCTTAACCCCCTCACACCCTGTTCCACAAAACCACAATGAGAGGGGCTGCCAGAACGCTGCACCAACAGAGCTTTCAACCCGGCAGAATTTCTCTGCGCAACGCGGAGAAACGCGCTCCCTCCCTGCAACCTACGGCCCCACAAAGCGCTCCGTCCTGCTCTGCAGGGATGGAAGCTGTGTCTTACTTTCCCTGGAAGCCGTAGTAACTCCCCAGGAGCTGCTTGTACTCCTCGTGCGCGCAGAACTGGATGGCGGCGTAAGGGATGACGCGGACCATGGTGGCGGAGTTCCCTCGCCAGAGGCTCCAGAGGCCTTCGTTGAGGTAGGTGCGATAAATCAGCCTGTAAGCCTCCTGCGGGCAAGCGGAGCAAAGGTCAGCCACGGAGATCATGATAAGAGGGAGTCCAAACAATAGAGGAGGGGGAAAAGGTGACCCTATGGCTTAACCTTTCCAAATCCTCCTTCCCACCCCGACCGCAGCAAAGCTGGTATCAGCTGTTCACGCTCTCCGCGCTGACTTCAGAGTGAGACGACTAAAACCTCTTCTCTGGGGAGACTAAATCAGATACATGAGCGTGAAAAAGAACCTGAGTCAGGAAGGGAGAGTTTTAGATTCAAGACATCTTCATTTACCCTCCATGGGCAAGGCTGGGCTGCTGTTTGCAAGCCATTCATCTCACCCCAAATTAATCTTCTTAGCATAAGACAGAAACATTTGGATGACACATATTAGCACGGAACACATGGAATGCACACACAAGATGTTCAGCGAGCCATCAGCTCCCAAATTCACATTTCCTATATACCCTGAAACAACTCCAATGGTGTGTGGGGGAGGAAAACATGCACTAAAGGAGAAGCTCTAACAAAACAAGTCCCTGGTGATGCCACAACACTTCGTAGGCCCTGGAGCGTGAAAAAGGACCAAGGCCCTTCCATCCTGCGCACTGCACAAAGACATGAAGAACGAGCGCTGTCCTAAGGAGCGTTATAAACAGCGCTGTTTCCAGCCTTCCCCTCTGCGCTGTGAGTGCTGCTACTAAAAACCCAGCAAGAAAGTTCAATAAATACAAATAAAAGATGCTGTTGGGGCTGTTACTACCATTAATCAAACACTTCAGGTCAACAGGAGACAGACACATCACCTCACCTTGGCAGAGAATCTTTTGGAAGACACTAAAAAGAAAAAAAATGAGCGTTAGGTCTTGCAATACATTTAGATGGATTAAATAAACCTTACGGGCATTTTATCTAAGGGATAAAAATAGAGGCAAAAGAATTAATGCAAGAGGAAATAAAGATTCTTCGCCATAAACAAAGACTTTCCACAGGTGAGCGCTCCCAAACTCGCTTCAGCACATAAACCCATTCTTCCATCTAGTTATGAAAACGCTCGGCTTCTGTCACACTTCTTTCTTTAAAGCGCTAAAAATAAATGAATAAATTAAAGAACTGTAAAAAAAAAAACCCCAAACAAAACTGCACCGACCACTTATTCGAGCAGATTCCCATCCACGGGTTCCAGACCAGTGGCAGAAGCAGCAAACAGGGCTGTTCAGCGGGGGCTCCACGCAAGAACGGTTTCAGCCCAGCAAACCGCCAAACGAGCACTCGGCTTCTCTCCCCGCCTGCGCCCAGACTGACAGCATCTCTCTAACTGCACAATACACGAGGCGTTTGCAAGCGAGATTTACTTGGCATACAGCAGCTCTGCTCCTAACGCTCCTCCGGCGGGAGGGAAACCCAGGCTAAGACCTGAGCAGCAACGCTAATGAAACGTGGTTCCAATTAAGCGTGTATTGCAGCTTCTTTCAAACTCCTTTGAGACTTGGAACCTCTCAAGTGTATCAAACTATCGCATGCAAATGTATTTTCACCACGCTGCTCCTTTATGCAATTCAACGCTTTTCTTTTGTCTTTTTTTAACAAATAAAAACACTTCCATAACCAACTGCAGATGGATCCGCAATGGCAAAGAGCTCTTGTCCCTCTCGCACAGCAAAATTCTTCTGTCTCCAGATCAAGAAACAACCTTCCCAGCTCCTAAAGCAAAGATGCTTCACTCTGGTGCCTGTTTATGAAGCAGGAAAAACCTTTAGAGGAGCAAGAGACTAAGAAATCCATTAGATACCAAGAAACTGGTCAGAACGGGCAAGCTTGAGTCATCTCCTTTGCAGCCCATTTAATGGGCCAAACCAAACAGGTCTTGTTGTAAATGTCGACCTGGTTTGTTCTGGTGGAAAAGCACCAGCAGCTGCTCACAGACGTGATCCCGGCCCAGGGTTCAGCTCCCTCCAGCTGCACCCCCCATCTATATCCCAGAGCTCAGCCCCTGGAAATCATGTCAAATGAAAGTCAATTCAAAATTAAATCTCATGCAGGGATTAGATTAAACCTGCCCAATTCATTTAATCTGGGACATCAACCAGATTTAAAACCCTCGGCCTCACCAAATGTTTGCTGTATGAACGGTCTGTGCTTTCCCTTCCAGACAATTAGTGTGACCGGCACAGGAACGGAGCAGAGCCCACGATGGGGCTGAACCCCAAATCCCGCTAAACGTGCCACAATTTTCCATTCCAATTTGCTGAATTTCATCTTTGGTTACACAGGGGCTGTATGACACAACGCTGGGTATGCCAGCTTCAATGCATCTTGCAGTACTTTCCGTAATTAACTCCAACCAAAACAATTCAGCTGGAATACAACGCAACTCTCAGTAGAAAGACACTGGAGCAGGCACGGCCTGGCGTCCGGCCTCTAGCAAAAACCCAGACAGCTCAATTACCTCCCTCCAGCGTCACCACCTCACCTTATATCGCTCCTTTCCCCTTTCTTGTTGCTGCTAATGATAAAGTAAAAGCACTTTGCAAAAGCCAACGGGACTCACCTTGAAACATGATTTTTGTTCTGTCCAGTGGAGCTACTGCAGTTTTAGCAACAGCACCGGCCAACGCACCAGACATCAGGGAGTTGAGCACCTTCTTGTTCTCCTGGTTGCCCTAAAAGAAAGCAGTGTTCAGTATAACATGGTCAATCCTAAGCAAAATTGTCATATTTTACCTTTGCTGCAGCATCTACCCCGTCTCGGGGTCAAAATTATCTTCAAGATCTTAAGTGCAGGAAATTCCTGGTTAGACCATGAAGAATAATTAGACTCGTCTGCCAAAACGCAAAGCTCCAAGGTCTGCCCCTCATAGACGTACCGTTCTCTCCCTGTCCACACCTCTCAGAGCCGAGCCACCGCCCCATGTACAGAAGTTCCCTTCCTGCCCTCCCAGCAACACACAAGCCCTATTTCCACACTGTTCCCAAGATTCTAAGAATAAATCAAGGCAGGTTCCCTACTGTGATAAATGGAATGGGAGTGTTTTTGTTATTGACATTCCTGCCACAGCTCGTATTTATAAAGCAGCTATCTTCTGGTAACACACGGGCAGAAGGCAAGTAAACGACTTGAAATCTAACCCACGAAGGTTACGGACTGCAAGACAAGTCAAGACATGGCTCAAGAATGCTAACTTTTGATACGCTTTGTGTTTTCATGGAAGAGCCAACATTTTTCTTTTTCTCAGACTGCTTCCCAGTTCCGAAGTTCACGTTTATTACCAAAATACGTGATTCAGTCCCATTTTCCACTCCAATCTTTGCCTGGCTGATGCTAAACACAAGAGTAGCCCCACAAAGCGTGAACCTCAGCCTGAGCTCTGCTCTAAACCAGACCAAGGTTCAGCATCTCTTCCCGTGTTTCTAGCAGGTGCCCAGTGACAGCAACACGAGCCACATGTGGCTCTCTTCCCAGCGCCGCCACCGAAGACATAACAAGCCACAACCTTGAACATGGAACGCAGCCCTGCCTGCCCGTCAGCTGTGAGCAACGCCCAGACTCTTCCCAGCGGGCAGAAACCTCTCAGCTACCATCAGAGAACGCAAAACTTACACTTTATGCAGCTTTCACATACACTACAGCTCTCGGAGGATCCACAGCTCGAATCCCACAGAGCTACTTGTTTTCTAGAGCAGCCACACAGCGTTTCTCTCCAACCCATCACAGGGACCCCACAACTTCTCGCCCACCCATTGCAGGGACCCCACAACTTCTCGCCCACCCATTGCCCGGACCCCACAACTTCTCGCCCACCCATCGCAGGGACCCCACAACTTCTCACCCACCCATCGCAGGGACCCCACAACTTCTCACCCACCCATCGCCCGGACCCCACAACTTCTCACCCACCCATCGCAGGGACCCCACAACTTCTCACCCACCCATCGCCCGGACCCCACAACTTCTCGCCCACCCATTGCCCGGACCCCACAACTTCTCGCCCACCCATTGCCCGGACCCGAGAACGTCTCACCTCTGGCGGGAGGTGGGTTGGCGTAGTTGGCTCCGCATCCTGCCGTTTGAAATCCACTTGACCTTCTCTCACACCATTACCCATACCAGTCGCGCTTGCAAGTGGGCAGAAGAGCTACGGCTCCTGAACTGAAAACAAGGAGGAAGCAAGAATTAGCGTCAAAAGTAGAAAATATGCAAGTAGTAAAAAGCTTGTAGAGGAAGGAATAGCGACCTACTCCCAGGGCCATTTTCAGTAGGAAAACCTGCATCCCAAGCGCCCAGCTGAGGAGCATTTCCACCTTCCCAGCATTATTCCCTTCCTTTAATGTGCAAGTGTATGCGTGGGGATACTTGGGTGCTATGTAAAAACCATTTCCATCATATTTACTCTTTTGAACCTACAAGGAGCTCAGCTCCAAGCTACACCACCAAAATATCCATGATTTCTAGAGAGAAGAATCAGATTCTCCTCTGTTCTCTCCCATCTCCTACAGTGAGGATTTGGGTTGCTATTTGCTCTGAGCATCTAGATATCGGAGAAGGCATACAGAAATTTAAAACCCAGCCTTGGAAAATGGAAAAAACTAGTCACAGCAGTAAGTCCTGCGAGGCCGTCATGAGCAATGGGAGGTTATTTTAGGAAGCGGATAGATCCGATGCCTCACACGTGCCATAAAGGCTATTTTGATGACGCCAGCGATTCGACTGCAAGCAGCACGGCGGTGATTGCAGAGCTCCCTTTCCTCCCGGTCGCAATGCACACGTGCTCGCAGCTGCTGAATCGGAGCAGTTTGCGCAGGTATCTCTTGCTGTGACATGTGTTTGCTCTGTGAAAGGCAAGGTCAGCCTAACCTCAGCTGCAGAGTAGAATGGTTTAAATAGAAGATATCACTCCAGCATCTTTCTAATATTTCTGCTTTTTGTCATGCAATTTTTTCATCCTTAAATATGCAGAAATTAAAGAGCTCGAGTCCAACAAACTCGGAACAGAAAGGCGGCCCCTCCGGGTTCTCAGTCTCTTCCCAAACGGGCTGTGGAGCCACAAAGATCAGTTTTCTAAGCCACGAGGCTGCTCAGCTCTCACATCTCTCCTTTGATAGCTTCCTTCCGAGGAACGCGGGACGAGGAAACCCAAATCACTCCCCAGTTCTGCCGCGTCCTTCTCACGCATCCTCCAGCAAGATACTTCACCCATCCCCTCCGATGCCCGGGAAACCCTGGGCACAACCTCTTGCCAACTTGGAAAGCCCATCTCATTACTACTTCTTTTCCTTTCTAACAATCTCCAGACAGCACATGCTTGTCAGCACCTTTCATTCTTGCCAACCTATTCCCCCCCCGCATCGCTCTCATAAATTAGTGCCAGACCTCACTTTGCAAACCCCTGGGCTGCAGCAGCGACGTTGGCGCGGGGCCGGAGCAGCTTTGCCGGTGCCCGTGCGTGAGCGGTTCGTGACGACGAAGCTCCGCACGACCCGTGTGCCCAGTCCCGGAGAGGACAAACGCACCCGGGTGTCTCTAGCACCAGACAACGCTCGCTGGAGCTTTGGGGAGACGTAGAGCAAGGCGCTTACAACTCCTGTTTGGGAAGAGGAGATCGCAGGGTGTTGCTCGGAGAGTAGTAACTTCAAATTGTAACGAAAGAGAACATCTGATGGTCCAAAATCCAACCTAAGCGGTGGCACTTCGAGAGTTCTGTCGCATCAGACCACGGGAAGAAAAAGTCCCGTAAGGACCAGACCTAAAAATGGTTCATAACACTACAGAGCGGAGCGCTTCATTACATTATTCTGAAGAATACAGACTACTGATTATTTCTAATTACCATCTGCAGTTACTTCCTTCCCTTCTTATCTCAGGTACCTGGGAAATGTATTGTAAAACAACGCCTTTCAGCAAAAGCAGGGAAGAGATCACAGGTAGAGATATTACCCTGGCTGCCGCCAATAAGGAAATGTAGGTCACAGCGGCAGATTTCTCTCTCCCCAAAATAAGCCCACGAAAATAGAAATCATGCTAAAGAGCTTAGGAATGCAATACGCAACTTTATTTTAAAACATCATTTTGAAAGATGATTGAGAGAGATCACCAAAAGGCAATCTTAAAAACTCAGCCAATGGTATTAAGCCCATGTACATGCATAAAGCTGATATCCATTTACTCAACAATATTCTCTTTCATCCTATTCAGACACATCCTCCGCTTTTATTTTTAGTGCCCAATGCCCTGATCTTACAAACACCTGTTTGTACGCTCAGTTTTACACATTAAACTGCCCACATGCTCTACAGAAACACAGCCTCTAAACTCGCAGAGGCTGAAATGCAAAAACAGCATTTATTATTTTAATTCCCATTTGCTCAGTGCAAAGCAATGCAGCTCTATTTTACTTTGGCATTGGGCTGGATTCTGATGCCGCTGAGTTACTAATTGAATTCAGGCTGTTTTGACCGATGGTGGACGCTGGAGCCACAGGGAAGGGCGTTTTGCTTTCAGATTTGGTGTGAATCCGGAGCGCCTGCCCATGAGAAGCCCGACATCATTCTGCACGCACAGCCATCTGACTTGCTCATTAAATAATCCACTGAAACCCAACACGGAGCAGCTGGATATTGGTTAAATCCGCGTATTTTGTAGAGCTCCATAGCCAGCCATCAGTTGTGTTTACAAAGCCACAGAAAACAAGAAGAAAAAAATCACTGCAGATTAGATTTTTGTTTTTAATAAAGCACTTCTGAGTGACTTTATTGCAGCTACACCAGCCCTTGGCACACACCTGGATCCGGCCTCCCCAGAACGACGTGGTGCAGAGGAAACCCTCAGAGGACAGATAATCAGAAAGCAAAACTGCTGGCGAAGGCGAGTTCCAAAGTTAGAGAGGTTTAATGAGTAACACACACTGTGCTTCTACAACAAAACCCACGGCGGTGCATTGAAAGTATAAAGCGCTTAACTCCGGCGTCCAGTTTGAAGCCCGTCAGAAAACGCCGCTCAGCCACGCTAATTCGGTCACGGATTAAAGATTAGTCACCAAATTGCAGAACAGGGGAGCTCAGGCCCCTCGTTTCTGGCTGGGGCATCTCAGACTGACGAACCGATTTGTGCTGGTCCTCTGAGCCGCTTTCTAGGCACCTTCCAACAACCGCAGAAACACCTGTGCTAAAACGAGTTCCATTCCCCGCACAGAATACGCATTAAAAACTAGAGCGCCGTTGTTTTTCTCCTCCACGTTCCCCCAGCTCTCTCCGGCGGCACTTAACGAATACCTGAGCCTGCTCAATCAAGCTGTCAAATTGAGTCTCTGACAAGCGAGACGTTCTGCTTCTCTTGGTGCTGATTCTGATTAAAAGGACAGGCGAGACAGAATCGAGTTATTCGGATGCTCAAAACAACCTACTTGGAAGAACGTCCTACAGGCAGGTGCCAGTTTATTGCCCAAGGCGGGGTGGGGGTTCAGATTAAAACCAGTTCTAGCCGTCCGAGCCACTCATGAACCCACCACGCTGCATTTCAGCTATTTCAGTTGAACACACTTTAAATTACATGGTCTGAAGATAATTAGTTCCTTAGCAGGAGAGTCAGGGATGAGCAACGCAACTAAGAAATATGCACAAATTCTCTGGTTAGGGTGTGCATAATTAAAATCGCATTACTAAATAAAGGCTTGCAGATAATTATACAGCTCCATATTTCAAAATTAGACCTTATTTAAAAGTTTGGTTTCACCTCATCGCAGATTGCGCATTACCACGCAGTCAGAACACAGGAGCAACCTGGGCACCCAGCCCAGAGATGGGCGCGCAACGTGTCATGACCCAAACCCATGTTTGCCTGATATTGTCCTGTGGAATTTAGACCTGTCACACGACACGGTGACTTTGGGAATAACACAATTTATCCTGCAAGAGGAGCAGAGGCACCGCAAAGCAAACAGCACCATCAGCTCTCTGAATTGGCTAAAAAGAGGGTGGGTTTTTCCTTGGACGACCACAGCAGTAATTATAAAAGTGGGTTAGAGCTGCCAGGACTCGATGCCCATAAAATGCACCATATTCATAAAACAGGCAGGAAAAAGTTGGTCCGGCTCTCCGCTTGCCTCTAATCGTCACCAAATAGAAGTAACTGCTGCCAAGGAGGTAAAACGAGGTACATACAGAAATGGAGACTTTTTGATTCAAGAACTGGGAGTTGTAGCACACATACAGCTCCCAGGCATCAGTTACACAAACTGGGCTCACAGCTCATCTCTGGGGCAAAATTTCCACTTCATTCAGGTAAAGTCACTTATATGACTCCGTATGTACCTTGTATGACTCCGTATGTACCAGCTTGCCTCGTTACTCAGCTCTCCGGTTCCTAATTTTTTGTTATTGTCGTGTCATTATCATCACTAATGAAAGCCTACAATTAAACTGGGAAAAAGAAAACCAAGGGAGTTCCTGCAGAAATTTTCACCCGTTTTCCCATGCTCAAGTTAAGCGGTACCCAGGGAAGCTGCTCAATTAGGTTTCCTTCAATTATTACTGTTAAACTGAGCAATTGAGCCTGACAGAGAAAGAGATGTGGTAAGAGCTGAGATTACCGCAGCCTTAAATCCAGCCTTGGAGCAAAAGCATCACAGAAAATCACAGAAAAAAGGGCTGAATCACTCAGAACGGGGATGAACTCAACTAGATGGCCCCTTGAGGTCTGTCTTTGCCTTCCAGTTTGATTAAGCCCTTAAAAATCAAAACCAGATATGCCCTGAAGACCCAACTCTCTTCAGTCACATTCATCTCTCGGTTGCATATAAATCTGATCCCCAAACATCAGCTATGAACAGCCCGTTGCGTTTCTTCCTTTAGCAGTCCCTACAGAAACCGTTAGCGTCATTTTATAAAGAATCATTGGCTAAAAGACTCACTAAATTACAATATCTGGAAGAGGTGGGTTTTTTACGTGCCTTCTCAGCTCCAATATACAAAACAAACGTTCCTCCTGCCTCCCTCAGCCTGCCAATAAAACTGAGGATAAAGATACAAACTCTTTGCGTGGTTTTAGATAATCTGGCTTGAATTAAGCCTGCTGGTGAACGCTGAGAAATGGTTAAATCTAAACCTCTGCTGTATTATTATTCAGAGGAGTCCAGGAGACTCGCATTTGGAACCAAGCTGGGAAGGAAGGCAGGAGCCGCGGAACAGAGCGAATCTTGGCAAGAAAACACAGCGCTTCATTCTTTGCTTGCTGAAAGAAAACTCTTGCTGGGAACACCTCAGCTCTGCTTCCCACAGCCAACAAACGAAGAGCGGCTCTTATCTGGAAGGCAGATAACGGGTTTTTCTGGGGGAAAACGGAGCGTTTAAACCAGGGGGTGGGATCACAGGGTCCTCTGCTGAACCCGCTCCAGCCGCCCGGCTGCGATCACCGTCCTTCGGGAGCAGAGAAACAAATACATAACCACACACACAACGGCCCAAGCATCCTGAACAGCTTCAATACTCCTCTCAAAAGCTATTTTTCAAAGGTAATGGCATAAAATACAATAAAGTATTCTATCTGGGCGCTCGGTTCGCAGGTCTCCTCAATGCAAGTTTTCCCATAGATCTACATGGCAGATACAGTCACCTGAATGTCACACACGAGGTCCCAAAGCGACACATCCCAGCACAGGCGATTCTTTGGAATACAAGTAACCCCCAGTCAATACACCAGTAATCTTTGGCAGGAGCTATTTCAACACAACAACGGATAATTAGGATCTCAGTTCTAAAACCCCAGCAGTTTAAATTGCCTATGCAAAAATAAAAGGAAAAGAAAGAATTAAAATCGTCCATCACTAAGCAGAATGATCCACAAGTGGGCCAAGCAGGTGTAATTTCTTCATGCTTTCCCATTGACTGGATGGGGTCATGCCAGACCACGATTTACCCACCCCGCTGTCTGTACTCACTCTATATCATACAAAAATTAACACAAAGTTAAACATAACTCAGTTTGGCCAAACATGCCAATTAAGTTTGATTACGAGCAGCACTAACACATGAGAAAGACACACCTTCATCATTAACTGCACCACTGCAGGAGTAGCGGATTTAAAGTGCAACTAGAGAGCAAAGAATTCCTGCAATGCTCGTTTATTTTGTGACCTGGTCAGCTGTTTGCATTCCAGTTCATCTCTCCATACAGCACAAAAAGGAATCTCCGTTTGTAAGAGAGCTACCAGGGTAGTTATATATCACCTGGAAAAGAGAACAGCCCTACAGTGTGAAGTATTGGTCCCAGTTTCATACAAGGAAGGTACAAATCACCTTCCTACAACTAGCAGCAAAGTGACTAGAATAAAATGATTGCTGGTTCCTGAGCTTTTTTCTAACAGCAAACCTGCCTGACCTGTACCCAGCCCGTCTGCTTCACCAGGAAACCACGCGTTGGTGCTCACCTTGTGTTTTATGCAACCTCTCAAAGCCAAGTTTGACACATCAGGTATTTCTGAACGGTGCGCTCGCGATGGGGACTGAGTCAGTGCTCTAGCTGCAGGTCAAGCAAAAAGAAACGATTGCAGCTCCTGACTCATACTGCTGCGCTATCAAGAGCTGAAATTCCCCCGCCTGAAGCAATCGCTGGGGCCAGAGAGTTCCTGCTGAAATCCAACACCAAGGGCGGCCCCGTCCCCCTCCGCAGCAGCTCTCGGGACCAACATCCAAAGGTCCTAAACAACGATTTTCGCTTGCTGAAGGAAAGAAAAGTAAGTGTTGAGTATCCACAGGTCTAATAGAATGTAAAGATGCTCAGAGTTACTCAGAACCCAGCTCTGGTGTTTTAGACACCCAAACACAGGATTATTTATAAATCCGTTCACCCACAGGTTGTTGGTATGATACTGACCCTCTGGTACCTTATCCCACAGTCTCTCTTCCCTCAGCTGTTTTCTAACACCCACAGACATCTCTTCTGTTCCTTTACACACAAACCTTCTCCCAAATCGAGTCATTTAAAAACCAGAATGTTTCCAAAACACTCTAAATTCTTCAAACCACAGGAAAACATTGGAGGAGCACACAACCTCCAAAAAAAGCTTTGCAGCTTATGCGACCATGAAGCAGGAGAACCTGCTTTTGTTAGCACAAAAAAAGAGCCAAGCGATGGCAGAGTCCAAACGTACGCTGCGCGGTTTGACAGCCTAACAGCCAGCAGGAAAGAGAGTCGACAAACGCAAACGCATCTTCAGCTCCTCCCGACTTCGGGGGAACACAGGTTTAATGTCAACAAAACAACTGCAGCACCAACTGCTTCACCCTGCGGTACCGCGAGTTAGAGAAGACAGAATAGCGTTTATTAACCCTGCACAATCATTTCCAGCACTTGCCACGTGTCTTTTTATGTTACAACTTAAACCAAGACTCTTCTCCCATTTCACACTTGAAGGCAAAGGATGAAAGTCACCCCTGCTCTGTGACTTTTTGCTTACGCCGAAGGAGGAGAGAAGCAGAAGACAGGTTTAATGCCTTCCACACCCTCTGCTATTCACCCGTCAGCAGAGAAACACGAGCCCGCCTCACTCTCAGGTTCACATCAACTTAAAGAAAATTAACAACAAAAATAAAAAATCACACCCAAGCGCACACCTGGAGACACACGTTCAGCTCTGATCAACAGACTCTGAAGGGGAAGAGGAGCCCGTCGCGCCTCACACACACACGCTTCGCATCTGAGACGCTGGCAAGGCAGATGACAGTGGGGACAGGGGGGACAAGGGGAGACAGTGGGGACGGGGGTCAGAGGGGTTGGCAGAGGCGGGCAAGAGGAGCCGCGGGACAGGCGGGCAGGGGCCGGGCAGGCGGGCAAGACACGGAGCAACAACCGGGCAGCGCGACCCGGGGCCGGGCTGGGCCTCCGGCGCGGTGCCGCAGCCCGGCGGTGACCACGGCAAAGGCCAGCACCGCTCCCCCCCGAATTCCAGGAGGCGGCGGCGGAGCCAGAACCCCACCGGCCCCGGCCACATCGCCGCGACAGGACGGAGGGAGACGGGGGGCGAAGCGGCGGTGACCCCGGGGGAGGCCGCGGCAATGTCACCCGGCCCCCGCTACACCGCGACACGGCCCGGGAGCGCCCAGCCCTCAGGCTCGAAGCCACGGGAATGGGCGCCCGGGGTCGTGTCAGCGCCTGCCGCGGGGCGGAGGGGCCCGGGGCCGGCCCGCACCTACCGGCTCCGCTCCGCGCTCGGCGCCGCCTCAGCCGCTGTCTCCCCGCGGCCGCCAGGCCTCCCTCTCCCCCGCTGCGCCCCTGAGGAGGCGGGGCTTGTGCTGACGGGCGGCCAATCCCCGCGACGGGGGCAGTACCGAGCGTGGGGAGTGGCTGCGCGGGCGAAGACAGGCGGTGGCGGCAGCCAACCGGTGCCGGGAAGAGGCGGGGGGCGCGGCCGGGGGCGGGGCGCGGCGGGTGCGCGCAGATCCCGCGCAAGAGCCCTGCGCAGCGCCCGCGCTCTGCCGCCCGCAGCGGGCCCTGCCCGGCTCCACCGACCCGGCCCCGAGCGCCGTCCTGCGCGGCCGTGTGCCATGCCCGGCCCCGCTATCCCGCAGGGCACCGTGCCACGCCCGACCTGCAGCTGCATCCCAGCGGGGCTTCACCAGACAGTCCCATCCCCCCAGATCTGTCCCTTCCCCGTGTCTCAGGTTAAAACCAAGAGACAGTAGGCACAAAAAGCTCAACCTTACACCAACGCTTGCTTAAAGCAAGAGGAAAATGAATCCAAGCTATCCTGCCCCTGTTGGGGGACCCCACATCTGATTCTCCCCCAGCACCATGTTCAGCTTTGGTGCTGCTCCTCACCCAACAGCACCAGGCTGCACCATGGGACTTGGCCCTCAGGGTTTCTTCATCAGCTCTTCTTGGCGGCTCTGCCACAAAGGAGCCTGGACTCTGCACAGGAGGATGGCAGGGAGGAGGTCAGAGCAGCACACGGTGCTTGGCACACAGGAGAGAGCAGAGCCGGGCAGCCTTTCCTCCTATGAACGCTCACACAGGATTAGGAGCCTCAGAACACAACGACCTTTGCTATCTGCTGGCAAACAGCATGGGGCTGGAGGAGGCACCGAGACATTGCCACCACCCTTCTTTTTCTGTCTCAAAAAGGCTCCAGAAAGAGCTATCCACCCTTGCACTTTTTTTATATTTTATAGAATCAACATTTCTACAGAGAGTATCACATTAGAAAACATCCATTCAAGTACAACATCATCAGCAGTGCAAGGAGGAAGGTTCAGCACCCAGAGCAGAGCTGGTAACACCACAGTCTGGCAGATGCCTTGAGTGGAGATTTCAGAACGTTTCTGGATGTTTCATGTCTCCCTTTTTGCCCCCAAGTCCACAGCTGTCTTCAGCCCACGAGGCACACGGCCTCTTCATCGCAATCACAGCACTCCTGGATCCAGGGAAGCGTCACCCTGCTAAGATACAACCAAAACCTGGGCTCCCCAGGGCTGGCTTCCTGCTGCATGATACCACCACTGCTTTGTAACTCGCTACCAGTCCCTGACTTGCTCATCTCACTGAAAGAGAATGTGAACCTTCCACCTATATGCAAAGGGCAACATCAAAGTTATGTTGCTTTGGGCCACACTACTCAAAATTCTTACTTTGCTTTTGTTTAAAATGTTATGTTGGCTGAAAATCCAAAACAAAGCAGCAGCGCAGAATACGGTCAGCAGTAAAATAACAGTTAGTAGAACAGTACAACAGGACAGAACACATTCACAAATGATGGAGTTCCTCCTCATCCATCCCGTTACCGGCTCGGGCTTCTTGCAGAGAGCAGAGGAACAAATCAGAACCAGCTGCTGCAGTACGTACCAAACTCTACCAAAAAAGAGCCACTTTTGCTCTTGCTGTACAGAACAGAGCACACGGGAATGGCCCCGTTCTGTAAACAAGGAATAGACATAACAATGGAGGGAGCAGATCATCTTCAGGCATTAGATGATTTGGTGAATAATTACTACACAGAGTTGACTTGCAGCCTGTGAATGCATAAAGCCATTCCAGCTGTAGCTCCCAAAAAAAGTTCACCGCAGCCTCACAAGCCAGGCATTTGCTTCAGATGTTCCAGTTGGATGGAACTGCAAATGAATCCACGCCACTTCGTTTCCCCCCTTAAGACTTGACGTGCACAGATGTCTTGAAGCTCCGCAGCTCAGTGGTGGCCGATTCACTGAGCCAGGCTCCCCTTCTGACCTGTCCACAGCTCGCGGAGCTCCACTTTGCAGCCCAGATCCCTCAGCGCAGCTTTGGCCACGTCATCGCAGTCCTTGTGCGTCGCACGAGCTTCTGTGATCAGGTTCTCAGCTCCCATCTCTAAGATGGGCTGAGAAAAGTCCCGGCTCCGGGAGACCAGGTTGCGGATCAGCATGCAAGCCTGTTTCTGAGGAGAGAGGCAAATGAGAGATTTTAGCGTCTTTTGTAGGGAAATCCCACCCGTGGAGGATGCTGGCACGCACAACGCAGATCTGGCTCTAACTGAAGAACCTTTCCTGCACGACCAATGTACAGTAGACAGCAACAAAGAAGAATAAATCCAAGGACAAAAGCATGGCTGCTATTTTCCATGAAGGTTTGTATAACAAAACCTCCTGCTTCTGTCAGAACACCAGCACATCTCAAACACCTGCCAAGCAATACCAAGCACTTCTTTAAGTGATGCCAAGACGCCCCCCTTTTCCACCTTCCCTGGCACTTAGCTTACAATATTCTTTCAGAAAATATTTTCTACAGTATTTTAATATTCTAGAGAACACAAAAATGGACACAGGCCCTACTGAGACTCGCGTGAGAAACTAGAGGGCAAGTTCTTGCCATGCAGGTGTTTTATTCGACTCTGGAGAACAGATGGCAATCTATATGTATCCTATAAGACAGATAACATCATAGCACAGGCAGAGTCTGAAAGAGCCTGTCCTCGTCCTGCTTTTTTAAGAAGTAACACCTGCAAGAGAAGCACGACATTCCACAGTTGCTTGAACCTGAATTCAGGTGGGTTTGAAATCCAAGCTAAATTTTGCTCTGATCACATCAGGGTGACAGACACAGGGAGTCCTGCATTTAGACACCACATTCCCAACACGCTCAGAACCTTTTGGTATTTGTCAAGTAAAGGACAAAATCCCAATGAAGCTGTGAACGCAGCCAACGCTAATCCCGAATAAATAACCTAGCGCTCCGAGGCAAATACCTGTACAGCCACTTCTCGTGGGTGTGCTTTCATGGCCTGAAGAGCCGCCAACGCCCCTCCGCCTTCCATGATGACGTTACAGTTCTCGGGTTTGCGCAAAGCCAGCATGCACAAGGCTGCACAGCCTTGCTCGCAGATCTGCAAGGCAAAGGAGCAGAGACACTCACTGAAAATGCTGATTTCAGGGGAGACAAAAAAAAGTATTCGGAGTTTGTTTCTTTTTTAGGCAATTTTTAACATTTATTTTTATTTTTTCTAAGTATCTTCCACTGAAACATCCTGCTTCTCTGGCACGTAAACCAAGTTTCACACCCCAGAGCTGTAAAACATTGTATCTGGTATTCATCTGATTCAGGAACAAGAAAAACCCCTAATAAAGTGGACATACCTTTACATTTACGCAAATACTCGCCAAAGCATGTGCTTATCCATGCCACAACACTGGAGTTAAAGGTTTAATACACTGCTCAGCCACAACCATTTAACAAGCATACATAGAATGTATTTGCTCTTAGCACAAGCTGTTCATTATCACAAGTCCTCCACAGCAGCCAAGATAGCACAGCTGTGTTATACAACCCAAACCTGCTCTGTCCCCAGCCCTGCTGGGACTTCATCACCCACTCCAGCACGTACCTGAGGGTTGGCAAGGTGATGGCTTATGGCCAGCACAATGAGGTCCGTTGTCCCAGCATTAACGATGGCATCTTTCACATCGTCGTTACCTGCAACTGCTCGGATGGCGCTGAGCACCTGCTTCACCACGTCCTCCATCCATCAAAAAAACAAACAACAACTTAGAAAGCTGCAGAAAGTCTTAGAGATTTTTGAAAGCCAACCAGAGCATCCCATTCAAACAGTTGTCATTCCCAGTTATGAACGGCAATATTATTCTCAGTCACTGACATCCCCAGCCACAATTTCGTTCTACACAGAGTAATAATGAACCTTGTTAGTGGCAGAGGTTTTCAAAGAAGCTTAAAGAATCAAACATCAGCCCTCTGGGACTCAAGCATCTAAATCCTCTTGAACATCTTGTAGCTGGAATTTTCCACTAGAATGGTGGAAAACCAGCAGCTCAGCTTTGCTGGGAGTAAGTAGAGTTCTGCTCTTGGAATCTGGATGACAGAACTATGCACAAGGGGCTCAGAATTCCTGCATTCTTACCCACAGGTAACCTAGTTCTGTATATAAAGCTGTAAATAGGGATCACTGGTTGGGTTTCAACCCTAATTGCACCTAAAATAATGCACTGTCTAAGGCCCGTTCACAGCAAGGACTTTAAACTGAGGAGCACACCCTGCTCCATTACCTCCGCTCCAAAGTACATTTTATATCGCTCACCGGATGGTCAATGGAGTCAGCCAGGAGAGCCACCATAAAATTTAAGCCGCCAAGGTCCACAATTTCTTGACAGAATTCATTCCGGACAGAGAGGCGAGAAAGGGTGGCACACAGTTCACTGAGAACGCTGGAGTTATCTGTGAATGCTGCAGAGGAGAGGTGACAAATGGAGTCACTACAAGGAAGGAGGGGTGAGCAGAATTAATGTGTTCTACTTTGCTTCACTTAAAAAAAAAGGAAACAGCGAATTTCACTTTATATATTAAAACACATCAGCACACAGATGACATCCTGTTCACTCTGTATCTAGACAGAGACAGAATATCTTGGCAAGAATGCAGCACCTCAGCAAGGATAACGCACCTGTAAAGCTGCTCTGGGCTGTTAAATACTTCCTAGACAGACTGACAAACAGTTCTGATAACGGTCACCTCGGTGCTGCTGCTGGTCTCTGGAGCAGCCATGTGATTTTTCTCTCTTGGGGCACATTTCACCAAAAGAATTAAACATTTTAGTGGCAAATTTCTGAATCATCTCTAAGGAGCTTCAAGTTACAACAAAGCAGAGTTTTGAGGTAAGAAAGCACGGATGATTCAAAGTTAGGATCAACAGCCATGGGGTTAATTTTACCTTTTGCAGCTTCAATGAGGACTCTCAACCCATCATTTTCTAACACAATCATTTTGGCGTGATCATGAGCATGACCAAAGGGCACGCGGATGTCGTCGTCAAATGTCATGACCCTGAGCGTCGAGGAGGCCGTTCGGACGACGTCGGCGCTGTCTCCGTGCTGGACTATGGCTCCGGTCAGCAGCGGCAGAACCCCACCTTTGACAAAGTCCTGACGGTTCTGCTCGTGTTTCAGGCAGGCGTGCCGAATGCACCGCATCCCAGCCAGCGTCATTTCCGCATCCTCTCTATATTCTTGCAGAGTTTGGAGCAGCAGAACCTGGCCAGCAGAGTCAAGCAGGTCTGGCTGCCCATCCAAGACGGCAGATAAAGTAGAAAAGGCCTTCAGCATTAAATTTCTGTCTCCTGAGGCCAGCTGGCAGGCAGAGAATACCACAGAATAGGCACCGTTCTGCCCAGCCAGGTAGCGGAAAGCCAGCTGTTCTTTGCACTGATCGGTGAAGACCACGAGCTGCTCGGCCATCTCAGCGAGATCAGAGTCAGCAACGGCTCTCCCGAGGGAATCTAAAGTCTAAAGAAGAGAATAAGAGTCATTTTTCAATCTGAACTGTGAAGGAACAAGGACAGTTCTTCACAGGCAGTCAGATTTGTTTATTTATAATAATAGTCTTCTTTTAAATTTAAAATTAGTTTGACACAGCTAAGAAGCAACTGTATCAAAGAATGCATAGAAGCCATGGAGGAATGGGGGCTCCTCTGTACTTCTGCCACCACTGTTTGCTTTGTCAAAGAGCTCACAAAGAAATGAGACAGAGGCAGACATTGAAGATAAATCTCATTCTTAGTCTACTATTTAAACTATTATATAACCCTGATCCTTAGAAGACAACGTCTATTTGTGCTCCTACCAGCAAAATTTGGTGCTTTTGACCATTTTCAGAGGCAGGCTGCCGCACAGCTTTCACAATGTTGCTCAGGTCAACACCTAAAAGGACAAACAGAAACAAGATTAATATTAGTTACAGCAGCTTGGCTAAGATTTGTCAAGTTAACCACACTGAACAATGATAAACTTATTGTAAAGCATGGATCAAAGGCTGACAAAGTTCTGGCTAACTATAACAGCCAAATATGTCCTGGAATAAAGCATCGATTCCAGCTAAATGTCAAAATTGGGGGAGAAAACATAAAATAAAAATGAGTTAAATTTCATTCACCAAACTGCACCCTGCAGTTTGACCTAAAGACTTTTTCAGTCATAATTACTCAATGAAACTAGGTTAGCATTAATAGTGTCTACGTTCCACTTCACAAAGGTGTCTTTACAACACCGGATGCTCAATCTTTGCATGCAGGTTCTCTTAATATTTAAGATATGTAAAACCTCAGCTTGTAATAACCCAAACTGCAAAAATAAACGAATCTATAATACCTTGGGACTCAAACTGCTGCACAGCTTCTCTCACAGCCTCTTCTGGATCCATTTCAAATTCTGTAATATTTTCTTGCACTGCATCATCAAATGTTTCCTGCGCAATCTGTTTCGATCCCATTTTCCTCCAATGGGATAAACTACCTCCTTGTCCTGTCATTAACACAGTTCACAATTAGTGTCTGGTGCGAAACCTTCTAAAGTTAATCAGAAACAAAGGGCGGGGCTTGATCTTTCCAAAAACAAAAGCACAGAACCCAAAATCAAAAATATATGGTAAAGGGATGTTTGGGTTATTTTGGTTTGTCTGGGCTTTTTTTTAGCGGTTAGAAATAAAGCAATTAAAAGAAAAAGGGAAGAACTCAGAGGCCCAGGATTTGGATGGGGAAGGCCCTGCTGCTGATGGGTGTTACGGTGCCAGGGCACAGCGGGCAGCCTGCCCGGGCACACAGAGTCCCGAAACCCCTCACACTCGAGGCCCATGGCAGGCGGAGCCCGCAGCCGGGCCCGCTTCACCGCGCACCCCCTCAGCAGGCCCAGCGCATCCCGCCCCTCAGTCTCTCAGCGAGACCTCCACCGGACAGGACCCAGGAACGGGGCGCAGGTACCGGGGGAGCTCCCAGGCGCACAAGGAGCCCCGGTTCTCCTCACCACCGCCCACCTCCGTCCCTCGTCGCTCGGTGACGGGCTCCTCCCGCCTGACAAAGAGCAGCGGGCTGACAGCGCCGGCTCTGCGCGGCCGCCGTGCGCAGCTGGCTCCGCCCACCGCCGGCTCAGCCCCTCAGCGCCCATGCGCCAAGGCAAAAAGTCACGCCGGTGCCCCTCAGGCGGCGCGAAAAAGAACTCGGTGTGTCCAAGTGCGCCTGCGCCCTCCCGTAACGTGCTCCCTCGCCACACACATGCGGTCAGTCGCCGTTTGCGCATGCGCTCTATGCGGGAACTCGCTGAAGCGGGCCTGCACGGCAGCGGGTGTCCCAGGGCCCCGCCGGCGGAGCGGGAGGCTGCGGGTCGCCCACGCCCGCTTCCCTTCTGCTTACCGCGCCGTGCGGCTCGAACCCGCGCCCTCTCCGTCGGTACCGGCCCGAAACCACCCGCCTTGAGGGGATGAGGAGGCGGTGCCTGCGGCGCGGCGGGGTCCGCATTGCGCAGGCGCGGGGAGGGAGGGGGCGAGCGAGCGGCGTCCCGCGGGGGCTGCTGGGAGATTCGTGTGTGGCGGGGAGGCGGCGGGACTGCGCGGGGGCGGGGAGGGCAGGGCCGGCTCCCGGCGGGGCGGGCCGGGGGCGGCTCCTTCTCCTGCGGGTATCTGCGCGTGTGGCAGCGGGCGGACAGGCTGCCGGGGGGGTCACCCGGTGAGGGGTGGGAAGGCGGGAGGCGGCAGCGGCTCCCTCGTCACGCTGCCATTCACCTCAGGCCCGTGAGGGGAGCCGGGGGAGGGAGCTCCGCACCCCGCTGAGGAGAATCCGCCCGGGCCCAGCTCAGCGGGGGGGGCCGGGCCGGCGGGAGGTACCGGCGGCGTTAGCGGTTCGGCGGCGGGAGGAGCTGCCCCGGTCAGGGCCGGCTTTGTGCTGTTTTGCTCCAGGATAAAAATGGCCTCTCGGCGGATCACACGGGAGACGTTTGATGCTGTGGTGCAGGACAAAGTTAAAAGGTATCGCATGGACCGGGGTGATGCTCTGGAGAACACAATCCATCATTTCAAAGGTAATGAAACCGGTGCTGTGGATTATAAGAGCTATTCTGGTAACAGCTTTGTTCGATTTCTTGCCTTCCGTTTATATATATTTGCCTAAAACGTGGACTTGTGCTGGTGTTTTTCCACTTCTATTTTTAAGAGGCTAATAGCTTGGTATGATTGCCACTGTTTCAATGTGGGAGGCAAATTCCAGGCAAAAAAAGCGAATTTCAAACAAAGGAATTCTGTTTAGGCTGCATCAGAGAGTGGGTCCAGTTTCAGGGAGGACTCCAGAGACATCACTGCAGGATGGAATTCTGTTGATGGCTGATAAGTTAAATAAACGTAGGAGTGCATTTGATGCCTCTGGGTCTTTGTATTTCGTGTTATTTTTAGAGAAAGCGCTAAACGCAGCACATTAATCTAGTGAATGTGTACAAAACATGATCTGCAAGTGCTTTTGTGTTCTGATTTGGTGCTTAAAATGTGCAGAAAAATAACTTGTATTTTATTCATATGAAATTGAGAGTTTTAAAATGAGATCTGTTTCCTCAAAGTTGTATAAGCTTCAATGAAATAATTTATTTTGAATACTTAATTTGCTCAAGTATTCTTTACCTTTTGAGTTTATTGGAATTAAGGAATAGGAATTCTTGGACGCTTTGCAGGAAATTCTAGTGTTTCTGACTTTAATGTTATCTGAGATAATTGTGTATGAGTTTGTAAAAAATATGGTCTTCTGTTCAACTGTGCAATTCCAGTGCACTGTTTTTCAGTAGTTTTGGTATGTTCACTCTACTAGGTGTGTAAATGTGTTTGTTATTTCTTTTTCTGAGTATTACTTGCAGTGTATTGGTGTACTTATGTTTTTATCATTCCAGCTCATTCAAGGCCTCTCCCAAGACCAAGATTCGAAGACAGTTTTCATGACGATGGAAGATACGCTCATGACAACGCCCAGCACCATCCACACGATGACTGGAGTGAAGACCCTCGAGATGACTATCCAGGACCTTCTTATCGCTCTGCTAGTCCTCTCATCAGGAAAGAGAACTATTACCATGAACAGTACGGCCGTCCAGCATCTCGGGACCGGGACTTTGGCCACCTGGCATCTCGGGACCGGCAGTTTGGGCGTCCGGCTTCACACGACCGGGAGTACGGGCACCCAGCATCTCGCGATCGGGAATGCGGGCACCCGACGTCCCACGATTGGGAGTACGGGGGCCTGGTTTCACACGACCAGGACTACGGCCCTCCTGACTCTTGGGAATCCACTGGACCACATGAAACTGATTTTAGTTCTTCAGATATTTTAGGTGATTTTAGATCACCAGGACTCATGGAAGATGAATATGGCAACATGGACAATCAGGAGTATGATGTGGACTTTGGAATTCAATCCGACAGTGAGTTCCGGCCCCCGCTACGGAGGGGCAGCATCGGCAGGGGAAGAGTTCTGCGAGGAAAGCGCCTTACGAGGGGCACTGTTAAAGCTAAAGTCTTCAAAGGAGATATCAAACCTCCCCTGAAGAAATGGAACACTAAAAAACTGCCACCAGGCTCTGATCAGAAACCAGCTCTGCAACCTGATCAAACGCCTGAAACCGCTGAACAGCCCAACCAGAGGCCGGTGCCCGTCCCACGCCCTAATCAAAAGTTGCCTCCACGACCTAATCAGAGGCCGACTTTAACAACCCAGAGACCTATTCTCAGGCTCCCGAAGCCAGCACATGTTTTCAGAAATCTCAGTTTTGATCTTGTGGACAAATCAGACATCTTTTCAACATTTGGAATAGAAATTATCAAATGGGCTGGGTTTCACGCAATAAAAAATGATGCAGAATTTTCCCGGCTCTTTGGAGCTCTCTTCGAGCTGGAGACAGAAACCTGTGCA
Organism: Columba livia; assembly: GCF_036013475.1. Taxonomy (NCBI): domain Eukaryota; kingdom Metazoa; phylum Chordata; class Aves; order Columbiformes; family Columbidae; genus Columba; species Columba livia. The sequence goes on along the minus strand of NC_088628.1, from coordinate 1,359,356 downwards.
AAAATGCTCGCTTCATTCAAATGCTCCTTAAAGCCAGAACACAGAGATTATTGTTTCTTTACTATCAAGAGTTTACAACATGCTGCTCTGAAAACTCCCAAAGTGGACAATGAGTTTTTAAACATGCTGTTGGACAAAGGTGCTGTGAAAACAAAGAACTGCTTCTTTGAAATAATCAAACCTTTTGATAAATACATAATGAGGCTTCAAGACCGCCTCCTAAAAGGTGTTACACCGCTGCTTATGGCCTGCAATGCTTATGAATTGAGCATTAAGACGAGCGGTTTTGGTAATCCAAGAGAAATGGCAAGTGCTTTTGAGACCACAGTCTCTCTGTGCCGTAAGTCTCTAGCCCTTCTGGGTCAGACCTTTGCGCTAGCATCTGTTTTTAGGCAAGAGAAAATACTTGAAGCCGTAGGACTCCAGGAAATGGCTCCAGCGCCAACACTATTCCCAAACTTTGACGATTCAACGTTGTTCGGAAGAGAGTACATTGAAAACTTGAAGGCTTGGTTGGAGAAAAGTGGATATCCAATTCAGATGAAGAAGGCTGAGCCGGAGTCCACAGCACAGCTTAAAAAACCCTCTCCTGACACAAAAGCTAAAAGTGAGTGAACTGTTTTAAGATACTTTACAGTATATAATTCCTTTATTTTGCACAAAATCCTTTTGGTGCTGTAAGTCATTTCCATTTAAAGGGTGGCTTGACGTGCCCAGGATGGCTCAGGATATATTTTGTAAACTGCACTGGGTCTCATAATAAACTGCTCTAGAATCTAACTTGCATTGAGAAAACAGAATGTTTCTGAGGTTTCCTTAATTTATTCTAGTATTAAGTGCAGCCTTTTTTGTGTTAACATGTTGAAAAATTGCAAATGTCAGTGTGTCAAAGAATAACTAAGATGACATATTGATACTCCAATGATGAGAATAATACAACAGCTGCATTTTATTTCTCCCCATAGCCCCCCAGCGAGCTGATCGGAAAGTCGTGGAGGTAATCGAACAGCTGGTGAACAGCATTGTTTCAGGCACTTTGTCTGCCAAAGAGAGAAATGCTCAAAAGAACTGTCCTGAATATTGGTAGGTGTGTTTGAACAGTATGTCATCAGAGTACTCTCTGCTGAAAATCTTTGGAATATATGTAATTAAACTCAGTATTTCCTTCAATGGGTATAAGATCAAAGCCTACTATATGTTTAAGCAGACTTAGGAAAATGTTTCCTCAGCTAATTATACTTCTTGATATCCCTGGAAGTTGTCCGTTGCTTCTGTTTTGTCTAATAGATCACATTCCTTTTGATCTGTCAATAATGGCATAATAATGACATACCTCTTCATGTATGAATTGCAGCATGGGTGATTAATTACTTATAAATTATTCACGTCAAAACCCTCCATCATTTATTTGCTTGGCATCCTTCACTTACTGCTTTAGAAGTGGAGTTGGCTGTTACTCTGAGAAAAACTGATGCAGGCTGACGTTAACGGAAGAACTGATGTATAACCCTGGAAAAAAGGATCAGTTGCTACTGAGGTTTTGGTCGGAGAATTTGAGATTAGCTGTGCTTTTAGCTTGGGCTTTCCTTGTGTTTCTGTGATTTTCTTTAGGTTCTTGTCTGATGAAGATAGTCTAGAATACAAGTATTACAGACTGAAGTTATCAGAGGTGCAAAGGCGGACATCGGCTGGAAAGGAAGCGGGTGGCGAGGGCAGAACACTGGAAGAATCTGCAACAGAATCAGTCAGAGCCATGTTATATGCCAGGAAAGTCGCAAGTATTAAGAGGAAGCTATTTAAAAGGAAAAGGCTTGGAATTATCGCCCAACACTGTGTGCGAGGAAGGAAGGTGAGGAGAGCAACCACAGGGACGCAGACCGTGCTTTCGGCAGGTACGGTGCTGAAGCACCAAGACAAACATCTTCAGGGTTCCGTCCAGTCAAAAACTTCGGTGTCAGAAACCAGCCCGTCTGAGAATTCTCCCCTCGACACCACCTCGTCCTCACAATGTGCCGCCAGTTCAGAGCTCGCTCTGCCAGCAGAAGAAAGGGCAGATGTGGAGAATTTATTAGCACCACCTGAACTTTTCCCACCATTGTCCTCTCCGTTTCCTGATGGTGAGTGAAGATTCAAGATAAGATTTTAAAATTGTAAATTGTAGGAGAAAAGAATCACATAGAATATTCTGCTGGAAATTCTCAAAATCATTTATTTTGCTCAAGTAGATAGTTCTCAACTCTGTTAACCTTCCAGTGGTGCAGATTTTGTAGGAAGCTGTAGATAACAAGCGTTCTCTTTCTTGCAGTGGATGCTAAAACAATGGAAACTGCCGAGAAACTTGCCAAGTTTGTCGCTCAGGTAGGACCAGAAATTGAGCAGTTCAGCATAGACAACAGTGCAGATAACCCAGACCTTTGGTGAGTCCCACATTTATCTGTGTAAATGCACTGATAAGAAAAATCAAAATGCATCTAAACAATTACTAAGGAGCTATTTCCTTTTATTGTTTGTTGAGATGTATGCTTTTATTCAATGTGTTTAGGAACAGAGGATTTTGAGCAACACTCCCTGTTGTCCTGCTCAGCACCTCCATTAATGGTGAATATCTGCATTACCTAAGAAAGAAAAACACCTCTCGCAAACACGTACATGCACTGATTTGTTATTTTTTGCTTTTCTATCCTAAGTAATCAGCTTGCATCTTGAAACAGGGTTCTGCCAAAGTGTTTTCACTCTTGGGGTTTTGCTCTTGTCGTGGTGTGGTGTGGTTTGGTTTGTTTTAAGTGAGGCTTTGATTAAAATGGCTTAAGTGCTCTAGTGTAAATCAGCACAGGTTTTTTTCTTTCAGTCATACTGTGCCAATAAAAATGGAGCCCTATAGTCTCTCCTGTCTCTGAGTCAATACTCCTGTTTCCATACAGACCACGTGATTGAAATTTGGAAGCCTGAATTCTCTTCTGGGGTCTGCTCTTTGCCTTCTGGGTCATCCAAAGCTGGTGTCTTTCTTAGTTTCTCCAACTATATCATTAAGATAATTGTACTGAATTCTTTACAACACAGTTTGGGAAGTGCTGATAAAAAGCAGTCTGTAAGAACCGAGGAGAACGGTTGTTCTTCTTGGTACGTGGTGTTGGGGAATTCTACGTTTCTACAAAAACACACCTGGCATGAGAATTCAAAAAATAATAAGAGATTTATTTCTAATGTCTTACTTCATACTGGCTAAAGCAAATCTCTTTCTGATATTGTTTTCACTGTAATTTTTGCTCAGGTTTTTACAGGATCGAAACAGTTCTGCTTTCAAATTTTACCGAATGAAAGTCTATGAGCTACGTCCATCTATTAACTTCAGTGCTGTGTCAGAAGTAACTGATGCTGGGGACAGTGCTAAACCTGAAGAGAGAAATGTGGATATTTCAGAAGAAGAAGAGTATGAAGAAGAAGAGGAAGAAGATAATGAGGAGGAAGCTGAGTTTGAGGAGGATATCTCCCAGCCTTTGGAAGAAATGGAGCAAGCAGAGGAGGAGGAAGAGGATGACACATCAGCAGGTAGAAGTGTGGAAAACCTAGCAGAAGAGATGTGTTCCAAAACAGGAGAGGAGATTTCGACAGGTGAAATGCAGCTAGCCACCTCCTCTGACGGTGCTGTACCCAATCTGTCGACACAGGCATCCGCTCCTGCTCCTGGTACCCTATTTCCTCGCAAACGAATCAGCAGCAAGTCTCTGAAAGTTGGTATGATTCCTGCATCTAAAAGGATTTGCCTCATAGAAGAACCAAAAGGTGAGTGTTACTTAAACGAGATTGTGGAGGTATCAGTACAGAATTCCTGATTTTTATGTGCTTGGTACTGATTGTCAATGGCTAAAAGAATTACATTTATTTAGTATAAAAATGAATGCATTCTTTAACAAATGTCTTTACGTAATGATTTCTGTTGGTGAAGGCTCTCATTTGTGATATGAAAATGATGTATGATAAGCTCATGTAAGTCCAGTTTGAGTTTTCTGTCAGAGTATTACAGATGCTCAGGGAAAGGAAAGATCGAAAGTCCTTATAGTATATTATCCATCAGTGTATTGCTGGCATGATGTGTCCAAAACTAAATACATACACGTACTAATTACCAGGTTTGTGGTGGACAGGGAAAAAAAAACCCTGTGTGTGTTGGTTGGTTTGGGGTTTTCTTTGTTGTTTTTTTAAATTCAGATCTTTCTTAAGGGTTCCGATTTTAGGCCAAAGCATTGAGTTAGTCCCACTTGAGATGTACTTTTGGAGTTCTGTATTAAAATTGTTTCTCTTTACAGCTGAATTTTGTCATTGATTTGATTTGCAGTGCATGAACCTGTCCGAATTGCTTATGATAGGCCTCGTGGTTGCCCAGTTACAAAGAAGAAGAAGGTAAAGAACACAGAATCACAGAATGTGAGGGGTTGGAAGGGACCTGGAAAGCTCATGCAGTGCAATCCCCCCATGGAGCAGGAACACCCAGATGAGGTTACACAGGAAGGTGTCCAGGCGGGTTGGAATGTCTGCACAGAAGGAGACTCCACAACCCCCTGGGCAGCCTGGGCCAGGCTCTGCCACCCTCACCCCAAACAAGTTTCTTCTCAAATTTAAGTGGAACCTCCTGTGTTCCAGTTTGAACCCACTGTCCCTTGTCCTGTCATTGGTTGTCACCGAGAAGAGCCTGGCTCCATCCTCCTGACCTGTCTTAATGGGGAAAAAGGATCTTTGCTCTTTCAAAGAGCACCAAACTATATTTGAAGGTGCAAAGGGATAAAACCAGACTCAACAGAGATAAGCCTGGGGGCAACACGCCAATTTATTGCGGGGGTGAGGGATTTTTGGTACATGATCTCTCTGTATAACAAAAGAACCTTTGTTTTTCCGTTTTTTTTTTCCCCTTTGTAGAAACCAAAAGATTTAGAATTTTCACACAAGAAACTGACGAACAGGAACGTGGGGTTCCAGATGCTTCAGAAGATGGGCTGGCAAGAAGGACACGGCCTTGGGACACGGGGAAAAGGAATCCGAGAGCCTGTAAAAGTGTATGTAATGGGAACACGATACAGAAATTTGACAGCTCTGGCAAAGGCTGGGATTCTAATAGTAACTCGATTTCTCTAACCCACCTAGATGTGGCCAGATCAGTGTTTTGTTCCCTTCTTGACGCACAGTTGAGCGTGGAGACTTCATGTGTTTTTCTGGCCAGTTTGGGCCAAGTCTGGTCTTGGTCGTTCCTTGCCGTCCAGTTTGACGTGACTGGAGGCTGCAGCCTGAATGCCTCAGTGTACAGACCCTTCCAAAAGATTATGTGGGTGCCCCTGTTCTTCAGGAGGTGTTTTTTATTACTTAGTGTGTTTAGGTCTTTTAACACATAGTATCCTGGGAATCTCCTCGCTAGCACACCAGGTACATAATACATACATAGACTTTAGGAATATCCTATACAGTACTCCTAGGTTTAGGCAACAAATTTATTTTCACTCTAATTATGTGATTCATTCCACTGCATGCTGAATGAGGTAAGTACATCTGCCAGAAGGTAAGTCTGCTTTTTCTTTTAAAATACACTTTTGGATCTGAATCTTCATTTTGTCTTTTAAAGTTGCTCTATCCAGTGTCCACTGCTGCCAGCGTGGAGAATGGGTAACACCTCCTCCAGCCCCCTGACTGAATAAGGAGATAGAAATCCTTCTCCTTCAACTCCCTGGCTGAATAATGAGCCAGAAACTCTTTAGTTCTCTCTAAACCCATATGACAAGCTTTCTAGTCCACGCACATAGTCTGTGGTTTAACACTCGTCTTTCTCCAGGGATTTCTATTGTCTCTTCATGCCTTGGATAGCACTGGTCATTTTAGTTGGTGGATACTTGTGGTGGTTTGTTTTCTTTTTTCCTTAGTGCTCCCAGTGGTCCAGTGGCCATCACTTTATTTTCTATATTTCATTCTTCAGCAAATGGACAGCGAGAGAGCAGTTTATTTCACCTGTAGCTCTCTTGTGTTCACCGGTGTTAGAGCCTTGCTTGTAGCTGGGCTTGCATCAGTAGGGCATCACTCTAGAGTTGTTTCTAGTTGGTCCGGTGTGCCAAGTACCAAGGCTCCGCTCCCCTTCTCCCCCAAATGAAGCAGAATTACTTTCCACTTGAATTGTGTCTGTGTTGGAAGCTGTTGTTTAGATCTCTTCTGCACGTTGTGAAATGTAACAGGAACGGAGTGTTCTAACTCTTCATTTTGCTCCCTAGGGGTGCTACCTCTGCAGGGGAGGGCTTGGGTGTTGCAGGGGAAGAAAATAAAGAAGATGCATTTGATGTTTTCCGTCAAAGAATGATACAAATGTACAGGCAGAAAAGAGCAAGTAAATAGGTATGTGCAATGGACACGTCTGGTTTATGAATTCCTGCAAACATTAAAATACCAGGGTTTTTAAGTCTTCCTTTACCAAGAAAATATTGCTGTTTCCATGGGTATATCTGGCTTCTTAGCATTGAATGAAAATCCAGAGCTCCGATGAACTGCTGAATTACCCCCAATGTTACTTCCTAGGTTTGACATAAGAAACTCGCTCGCTAGAAAGAGCACGGACATGCAGAGGCTGCTGTGTGCAAGACCCTCGGCAGAGTCTGCCAGTGTGAAGAACACTTGGTTCTATAGTAGTGGACTTGAACACTAAAGTATTAAAACATTTTCCAAGATTAAAGTTAGTCTTGTATTTAATTGTGCAAGCTAACAACTTGAATGTCATCTTCTGAGGAAGAAACAACTGCTTTTGTTCTCGGAAGTGCCTGTTTACCTCTCTCTTTGGCCGAGTTTGCCTGTTTCATGATGAGAAATGGAATAAGCAACATGAAAAACCCGCCTGGCCCGGTTTGGCTCTGATCCTTGCTGAAGCCAAGAGTCTTCTCCAGTTCAGATCTTCTTGCAAGGCAGTTCAGATTTTGTTTTACTACATTTTATCGATGGCTTCATCTGATCTACTTCTGGAGCCTGCACAAAGCAGTTTCCTTTCTTCCATACAAGAAGTCTGCCTGCCTGCTTCTTTTGTATAGGAGTCTAGACTTTGAAGCATAGGATGAACAACTGGGTTCATCTGAGTGTGATAACACTAAACTCTTCCTTGAAAACCTCAGCTGCTAAGGCTTTGCATTGTCATGAGCAAGTAGTACATATTTGAAGTGTACATTTTGTTTTTACACAGATTTGCAGCTCTTCTCCAACACATTCTTGCCTAATTTCTTTCCTTCTCAAAAAGTTTAAGCCACGAGCAGGTGCAATTCACGTGTCTGCAGAAAATACCGAAGAAAATACGTGGAAGTCACCTGGAATTGGATCACCAGTGTTATAAGACCATCAGTTTAGAGAGTCATTTCTGTGTTCTATCAAATATTTGCTTTGCAGGAGTTCTTGTATTGAAAAAAATGCCAAGAACTAAGATAACCTGGTACTTCTAAGGGACCGTGCCAGAATTTACTGAAAGCGAAGAGCGGATTAATCAACAAAAAGCATTATGTAGCTGCTTGGCGAAGCAGTTCTGCAGACACGAAAGCTTTAGCAGTATTACCACAAATAATCATTCAAGGTCTGATCATTCATCTTCTTCCACCTTGCACATCAATAAGGGATCTGGGACTGGCTAACTGACCGTGACAGAATTCAATAGCATGCTTTTTAGTGTACTCATTCTCCATCATTACCTCTCTCAAACCAGTCCAAAGTCTCCCCTGGAATGTTAAACTGCCAGAATCTCCTTCTCTGAAGAGTCTTCTCTTGAGCTGGCGCATGTTTTGCTGAGCAGGAGTGAGCGCTGTCTTGCCGCTGTTTCCATCCTGCACCACGCTTCTTGCAGAGCCGCGCGCTTGCGGTACCCGCTCATGGCAGCCCACAAGAATGTGGCAGCATCTCAAGTTCCTCACTGACAAAAACGTAAGAAAACGTGCTCCTCAGTTACCCACTGGCCTGTGCCTGCTGTTCAAAGAACAAAACGGTATTCTTTCTCCATTAGAAACCCCACTGGCTGAAAGGGAGTGTCCTCATTTTCATTCTGTAGCAACAAGCTTTTCCTTGCTGGTAATAACCAGTTTTAGATGATGAATGCAAGATTTTTTTTCTCCTTTACTGTACAAGTCTTTGAAACCATGAGAAACAAAATCATGTCGCAGTGTAATTTCCCAGTCACTTGGGTTTAGGTGCCTCCAGGCACGTAATCACTAAATGAAACCACAATGGCAGGTATAGAAAAATACACTGGTAGTTCTGTTTTTCCATGAACATCACATGTGTCTTCACCTTTACAAGAAACTGAAGCATGAAGGCTATAAATACAAATAAGTTCACCTGCTTGTCAAATTTAAGGACATTTGAGAGCCCAGACATTTCTCACAGACTCTACTTGGAGATGTTTAAAATCCTTTAATGTTCTGCACCACAGGCCACTCAAAAGATCATCAGTTACAGTATTGGGCAGCGTGTGCTTCCCTGTGAAGTTCTGTTTGGGTGTGTTCTTTGCTGCCACTCCTTCTCTCCTGTGCCTAATTATCTAGCGGTCACCATCTGGTTTAGAATGACACTCTGCAACCAGTATTGTTGGCATCTGATTTATTCCTCCGGCCCGCTCGAATGGGTTTGGCTTTTCTTTTAGTGATGAAGCTGCTGGTGTTGCTGGTCACAATTTCTATTCCCCTGCAAACTTCCAGTTCACCTCCTTGCCCAATCTGGGAGAACTGTTGGCATCCAGGTTGGAAATGGTGCCGTCCTTGTGAGTGCAGTGCAGTTCAGAGTGTGATGCTGTCTTGAGAATAAAGGGGAACGTTGAGGAAATCTGAGTCTGCCACCCTGGCCCACTCCAGTGTGCTCTGTCTTTCTTGGGCCGAGCTTGAATTTTGGACAAGATACCAGCAGAGCAGCGCTGTGCTGGGGTCCCGGCCCTGCTCTCGCATGGGTTACCGTTTGCCACTTTTATCTTGTTTTACCAAGAGATGACCTTACGCTCCTTTTGCAGAAGGAGTTTCCTTTTCGTTTTGACCTGCTTTTGCAGGCAGCTCTGATTTGAAAATTTGCAATACTTGTACATGTGAAACATTTGTTGTGCGGATCCGTTGCCTTGGTTAAAGCTTACTAGCTTCTTTTCTGTTATTTTAGTTCCAGGCTCTCTTCCATGAAGACTGCAAGCTTCAGTGACCATTTTAACTAACTTCAGTGCTGTGTCTACTGTCTTTTTGGTTGGTTTTTTGCCATTATTCTTGCAGAGCAATTTGCTGGTTTCTGTTCTGTGCAAACTGGCAGTAGTGCTAAGCTAGTAACAATTAGACGCTTATGTTATTGGATAACTGACATTTCTTTTTAGTGTAAGTAAACATGTTAGCATTGTTAACCTTTTAATATCTGCAATAAATGTGGAACTAAACGATTTCTGGTTTAAATGTTTTGCTTGTGAATTTGGCCATTTGTAAGAGATATGCATCACTTTGGCACTAACGAGTGGAATGGAGATGTGCGATATTAGTGTAAAGCGGGATTCTCTGGTGTACGAGGGAAGGAAGGTCCCTCTGTTTCTGTGCTGCTAAATGTTGAGAATACCCACTAAATAATTTCTTAGTTACTTTTTCATGTGGCTTCTAGTGCTTTAAATCCATACACAGCAGCGTTACTCTCCATGTGAACGCCAAAACCGTCGTGCCCCATTCAGAACTCGAGAGCTTTACACTTTATTCCCATATCCAGGAATGAGTTGTCGCTCTGATTTTCTTAGTGTACTGACTTGAAAACAGCAAAACTTCCTCTTTATGCCTGTGTGTGGTTTACCTTTGCCTTGAAATTCAGAGTCCTTTTTAGACAGGATATGAGGGGGGAAATTTAACCCTTGTGCAGCCGCCTTCAATTGAGGGCTAAAGCCAGAGTGCTCATTGGCAAAAGCCACCGTGTCCCTTTTGTGACAGCCAGGAAGGTCTTTGCAGAGCCAATGCCAAGCCCTGGTTACACCTTTCTCCTCCTTTAACACGTAAGGACCTGGTTCTAGAATAAAGGGCATTTGCTCTCGTTGGAGAGAAATGAGATCCCCATCTTGGGTAAGAGAACCACAGTCACTAATACACTCTTTGGAGTCGTTTAACAAAACTAATAGTGATGGTTTCCTTTTTTCTTTTTTCCTTCAGAGCTTTTCTTTGGTCTAATACCAGTGACATTTTTCCTATTTATTTTTCCATTTATTTTCTTTTGAAGACACTACAGCATCCTTAGCGTGAACGCGTAATCTGCGCCGAGATGGGATTGCTCCAAATCCATGTACAGTATTTTATTCTATTGATACTCCATTCTGCTTTAAAGTTAATCCTGGTTTTGTGCCCAAAGAGAGTCTGGCCTCAGAAATCCAGATATTGCTCCTTTGGGTTGTTTTCTATCCTACAAGCAGGTACATTTTCTAATTAAAAAAGAATTCCTGGAAGTCCTGTATCATCCTTAACTCTGCATATCTCGTGACTGAGTGGCCAATCACAACCAGACTGTAGATCTGAGCAATAATAAACACCTTAAATGAGAAGATGCTCAAAGAACAATAGGGTGCTTCTGAAATAGAGTTTTTGTGAACCGTGTTAAGTAGGTAACTTGCTGAATTGCAGCAAGTTGTGGAAAATGTTTGCGTTATCTGTGGGCAATAAAGTTACTGCTGTTCAAGAAAGCGCCAGCACACGGTGTGTTCTCTTCAGCTCTTTGTGCCTGATTGTCGTTAGAAGGTTATTTCCTAGGCAAGACTTTGCTTTGAAAGGGAAATCATCATTCGTTATCCTGCCGCTAGGTAATAAATCGATAGCAAAGCAGCAAATACAAAGCAATTAATTTTTAAAACAGCTGCCTGTTCGGCAGAAGTTCATTGCAGATTGATTCACGGGGTTAACAAAAATTCGATCTTGGAACAGTTTACAAGGCCTATTTCAGAAACGGGAGCCGTTGTTGGGTGGGAAACGGGAATTTTGAGAGCTCGTTAAGTCACACAACGCAAACGTGAGGAGAGGACCCGTAGGTTCGGGGTTTATTCGATGCCTTGGCGCTTGCTGGGGTCGTTTCCCCGTGTCCGCGGGAGGACGGCTGGCCCAGGGAGTTCTGCAGAGTTCCTGTGCTGTGTTCCCCGAGCACGGGAAGATCATTTGACTGGGAATTAGGTGCCGAAGAGGATGCAGATCGGTTCTCATCCATGCACACATGGAATTTATGTGCGTTCCTGTAGCTCAAAAAATGCTAGAAATACTATATCAAAACATATATAGTAAAATATGATAGTAGAAATACATATGATATATAAAAATACAAAAATGTATATAAATACTAAATACAATAGCTTGACACAGACACCACCACCAAATGCTTCTGCTGAGCAGCAGCTTCCATACACCATGGTCACGGAGCAAGGCGCCAAACGCCAGGCCAGGCTTTACCGCCAGGCCAGGCTTTACCGTGAGGCCCGGACCACGTTTTTGTCCCGATTTCCCCTCATTCCCAGCCCAGTACCCGCCCCGGGTGCGGTCGGTGCCTCCGCTTCCCAGCGCCCCCCTCCCGCCTGTCTCTGGTGCTGCCGGGTCCTTCCTCCGGGAGGCTCCCGGCGGGGGGGAGGGGGGGCCGGGGCTGCCCTGTCCCGGGTCGATCCCGGTCTGTCCCGGGTCGATCCCGGTTGATCCCGGTTTGTCTCCGGTCGCTCCCGCCGGTCCCGGGGCCACGTGTCCCGCCGGGCGGCGCCACGTGGCGGGCGGCGTCACGTGACTGCGTGGTGCCAACGGTCGCTCCTCCGCGCTGAGGGAGGCGGCGCCATTTTGGGGTGTGTGGGCTGAGGGGAATGGGGCGGGTGCGTCCCCTCAGGAGCGGCCGCCTCGGCTGAGGGGGCCCTGTGGGGTGTGAGGGGTGTGGCCTGAGCGGTGACAAGGCTCAGTGATGTCGGGTTGGGGTGTAGCTTGTGGGCCATGAGTGATCACAGACCTGTCCCTCAGCTTTGGGCCAGCTCTGCTGCACCACATGTGCCGGTCAGGGAAGGGCTTAAAGCACAACGTGCTGTGGGGATCCAGGGTCAGAATTAAGCGTCGTCACTGAAACAAAGATGCGACGGCACAAAACGTCTGCAAACTCCTGGTGCGTGTTATTGCGAGGACCTGCTGTCCCAGGTGCCGTGAACAAAGCCGGTCACGGGAAAGTTTAAAACAAGACTGTGCAAAAAGCTTGGTCTCGAATACCATGTTCACACCCCGGGAAGTGGCGCATGGGCGACATTGATCTGCGCACTCACACCCCGGGTTACAACACAAAGGCTGACAGAAGTTAGTTAGTTTTCTGGAGTTTCCAACCTGATTTACTGATTTAGAAGTATTGTAACCCAAACAATATTTCACTTGGCTTATGCGAGGGCAGTTTCCTCAGCTGCTGGTGTTCGCCTGCAGATGAAAGTGCAGAAAGAGCAGAGATTCGCTTCTCTATGAAACCAGATTTGGAATTGCTATGTATATATATCGTTTTTATATAACACCTGGTGAAATACTGTAAATAAAGCAGTTTTAGCTATGATTTATCATAGATACTTAAAATAGCTGACTGCTGCAAAATGTTCTCAGTTGTTACTCTTTGTGAAATAATACTTGGATGTTGTGCAGAAAATCTGAAACATTGCATCTTGCAAATAAGAATCGCAGATTTGGTGCGAAGTTGATAAATAAATACATTGTTTGCTAGGAATAGCTTGAAATAGCCGTTAGAGTGGTGTCTAGTTCTGATTAGTATCAGTACAGGTAATAGCCCCAAAATCTTGTGAAAGGGAATGGTTGTCCATGAAGGTAACCAAATATTATAGTGAACTTAAACTGCTTTTAATTTTAGGACATCTGGAAGTCGATACCTGGACGAAAAATGTAAGAGTTTTTGACAAGTTTGAGAAAATATTTGACGACCACAGATACTTTGGAGTCCTTCCGTGGGACGTTTTCACGAACCATGAAGTAATTACTGCCTGTAATTATTTAATGACGAGGAATTAAAACTGGGAAGAACTGCTTTCTAGTTGGAGTCTGAAAATGGGCAGCACCGCTGTCATCCTTTATCTTGTCGTGCAATTAATACGAGGGACCGAAGCATCTTTGGGGAACTGCGTTCCTAGAAAAACAGTAAAACACCAAAGTAAGTGAAAAGTAATAATTTCACAAGCAGAAGGAAACCTAGCACAGGGCTGGGAGTTTATTTTTCACTAGGCATGGAAAGAATGCCATGGGCTGTTTCACCTCCAGTGTTGCGGATGCGCTCACCCAAATGACGGTGAGGAATGCCTGAAAAATCATTGTTGTAGCTGGAGATTCTGGCTTCTAGGCAATAATTTATTTTCATGTAATAAATTGGGGAAAAAAAACCCCATGCAGTTATTAAAATACTTTCATATTATGTAGAAAACGTGGAAATGCGTTTAAGCTTTTACTTTTGACCTGTTACAATTTATTTTCAATCTGGATTTTTCAAAAAGTACACAACACTGTGATTCGAGTGATAAATATTTTAAAAATCACTTGTCTTCTATGTTTTGCAGCTGGAAATATAACCACTTTTATGAGAGAAGGATTATCCCATGTTACCACTCTCCTTGTGAGTGAAGAAACCAACACCTTGTTTGTTGGAGGCAGAGATGCGGTGTTTGCTCTTGACTTGAATAATATTTCCAGAGAAATAGCCAGGGTAAATTAAAGACTTTGCTTTTTTATGCCCCTTGAAAAAAAAAAGTACTTTGCCTGTGGTTTTTCTGATTTGAACATCATAGAACCACAGAATGTGTCCAGGCACGGATGAGGAGCGAGTTGAGAGTCTGTGGGTGAAAGTTAAGGGGCAGGCTGGCAAGGGTGATACTGTTGTGGGCGTCTATTACAGGCCACCAGATCAGGGTGAGGAAGTTGATGAGGCCTCTGCAGACAGCTGAGAGCAGCCGCACAGTCACAGGCCCTGCTTGTGCTGGGGGATTTGAACTCCCCTGGAATAGTGTGTCCAGTTGTGGCCCCTCAGTTCCAGCAGGACAGGGAACTGCTGGAGAGAGTCCAGCGCAGCCACCAAGATGCTGGAGGGAGTGGAGCATCTCCCGTGTGAGGAAAGGCTGAGGGAGCTGGGGCTCTGGAGCTGGACAAGAGGACACTGAGGGGGGACTCATTCATGTTTACAGGTATATAAAGGGGGAGTGTCAGGAGGATGGAGCCAGGCTCTTCTGGGTGACAACCAGGGACAGGACAAGGGGCAATGGGTGCAAACTGGAACACAGGAGGTTCCACTTAAATCTGAGAAGAAACTTGTTGGGGTGAGGGTGTCAGAGCCTGGCCCAGGCTGCCCAGGGGGTTGTGGAGTCTCCTTCTGTGCAGACATTCCAACCCGCCTGGACACCTTCCTGTGTAACCTCATCTGGGTGTTCCTGCTCCATGGGGGATTGCACTGGATGAGCTTTCCAGGGCCCTTCAACCCCTGACACTCTGGGATTCTGTGATAATTTTGTGGGAAAGAAAAAAAAAAAACAACACAACCTACCACCTTACGAGTATTTTTGGCTTTCAGGAATACTGGTTCCCTACACAGGAAAGACAACTGGAGTGTATTCGTAGAGGAAAGGACGAGGTAGGAACTTCTGTTTCCCCCTCTAATTTATTAACTAAAATGAAAATGCTACAGTATCAGGCTTCTTTTTAATAAAGAAGTAAAAGCAAGTTGAATTTAATCTGTTGGGTTGGTTTGCTTGCTGCTAAGACACCAGGAAATTTTTAGATGCAACCCCCTACACTATGTACATTTTCTTTGTATTTTCTATTTTAGATGAGATGCCAGAACTACATCCTCTTCCTCCATAAGATAAATGACTCCGACCTGTATGTTTGTGGAACCAACGCGTATCACCCAGCTTGTGATCATATGGTAACTGTGTTTGAATAGAGGTTGTACTGAAGGTATTTGAGTAGTATGGCACATCTTGAACACCTTTCTCAAAATATTCCTGTTGAAAATTAGAAACTTTCCTCATTCTTTTATGAAAGTATGAAAGACCAGAAGAGTGCTTAGTAAATGTTATTGTTTTCATCCTATTTAAATGTTTGCCATAGGTTATCCATGGGGCAAACATCAGCTTGCGAGGAAAAGCTGAAGAGAGCAGAGGAAAGTGTCCGTTTGAACCAACTCTGAAATACGCATCTGTTTTTGTGGGTATGTGTAGACTGAACCTGAAATAAGCTGTTGGATGCTGTTATCCTAATTCTGGTTTTGCATGTCAGCCCAATTTTTTCCTTACGATACATCATTGCATTTTAAAAATAAGGACTGCCTACTTTTTTGTTTCTTCCAAATCTTTACAGACGGGGAATTTTATTCGGCTACTTCAAATAACTTCTTGGGAACAGAACCTATAATACTTCGCAGTATGAGAAATCCTGTAAGAACAGAGTTTCAAGCATCCTGGCTAAATGGTAAGAAGGTTTTTCATCTGTTTCAGTCTCTTGAACTTTAATTTGGTGTAAGAATTATCTCTAGAATATAGTAGTATGTTATAGATTGATTTTGAGCTTTCGAGGTCCCTTCCAATCCCTGACATTCGGGGATTCTGTGATTTATGTTTGGGATTTTTTTAATAAACTTAAAATGTTTCATGTATTTATGTGTTTCAGAACCAAGCTTTGTCAACATGGAAATAGTGCATGAAAGCGAATCTAATCCAAACGGAGATGATGATAAAATTTATGTGTTCTTCACAGAAACAGCTGTTGAATTTGAATTCTATGACAAGCTGCTGGTCTCCAGAATTGCCCGTGTCTGCAGAGTTAGTGTTTGTAGTATAAAGATGTTGTTCAGCATATTGCAGATGAAGTTTCATAGTTGATTAACAATGGTATCTACACTGGCTAACCAAACAGAATTCTGTGATACACATTGTATTTCTGAACTAGCTTCTCCTCCTTCCTGCTAGAGCAGAACCAGCTGTTCAGGTTGCATTTGACATTTAAACCTTTTCTCTTTGCCTTTGAACTCAGATTTGTATTGAAAGGCCAACTGTATTTTTCCCCACAGCAACGCTATTGTGTGAAAATTACATCTATTTCTTATGCATTCTACAGTGTTGCTGTTATTCCTCCCTTTAGAGCGATCTCGGTGGAAAACGCGTATTGCAGAGAAGATGGACGTCATTTTTAAAATCCCGCCTTTCCTGTTCCGTGCCAGAATTAAACTTCGATTTCAATATTGTTCAGGACGTCTTTTTACTTCGGAGAAGGAGGTGGCAGGACAGCATGTTCTATGGCATTTTTTCCCAGCAATGGTGAGACAGAGAGCCACATATTCTACTGAAGTTTGTAATGAACGGAGCAAGGGTTCCCACTTCAGCGTTAGTAACCTGAGTTTAACTCAGCCTCCTGGCTTTAACTCAGGACGAGGAGCTACCAGCTACTTACGCTGCATGTTTTAATGGGCCACATTTGTTTTTCTTACAGCTTGATCCAACGGAGCGAACATTATCATCTGAAACAAGGTGGTTTTGGTTCCTGGGCCAAAACCTTCAATTAAAGCCTAACCAAAAGCTTCTCCTAAGCCAGGTTTCTAAGAGTTATGTTTTTTCTAGTCGGATGGTGGGACAATAAAACTAATTACATATAAATTTACATAATTACATACACAAAGCCCTGGATTCTTCTGATCTCTATTGCACTGAAGGAAATAGCTGACATTTCAAGGTGCAGAATTAGTCTCCTGTTCCAAAATAAGTATCTGTCATGGGCTCCTTGTCTAATGTCCTGTGAAAATGCAGACAGAGCTCCAAACAAATTCCTGCAGGTTTTAAGGTTAACCAGCTTTTCCTTAATACCCAGACTAATGAAGAAAAACAAGACAAAGTGTATCAACACTTTACATGTCAAAAAATACCAAGGACAAAGTAGCCGAGTGGGTAATTCTCATGTTTTATACAAGCCTCAGAATGCAGCACAGTCAGCACTGTCCAGCTTAACCTGCTGCCACCTATTTTCTTGTCAGTTTGTATCCACTGGAGCTTTTAGATGAGTTTTGTTTCTGGTAATGGCAGGTTGGGTTCAAAGTCTCCTAAAACAGGCATTTGTAGAACATGTATTCCTTTGGGTGTGGCAAAGAGACAGACTTGGGATTCACTCTTAGAACTGAAATCACACCAGTGTCTGATCCAGATGCTCCTAAAAGCATTTTTAGTGTGCAGTATGTTTTGTGTGATCCTGAAAAAGAGACAGCAGTGTGCACTGTGGAGATGGGGTTATTTGGTAATATTTCTGTATAGAAGCCAATCAAACCTGCTCTTATTTTGTGTGTTGTTTTGTTTTTTCTTCTAAGGGGAAGATTAGACATATCAGCTGTTTGTGCATACAGTATGGAAAATATTCAGCAAGTCTTCTCCAAAGGAAACTACAAAGGACCAGTAACTGCAGAACATTCCCCTGTTAAGTGGATGGTATATAGGGGAGAAGTGCCAGTTCCACGTCCTGGTGCTGTAAATATTAATTTACTTGTTCTAATTACAGAACAGCCTGTGGATTAATTTTTTTTATAGCACATCCTTAGCTCATGTTTTACCAATATAAATGTAGGTTTTATAATCAGGAAAGAGATCCCTGCTCTTCATTCCATCATATGAAAGTTACAGTTCTGCTCCTCAGGAGATGTGGGGTTATTAGCTAGTTCGTAAAGTGTGAGGGGAGTCATGATTTTTATCTTTTGAAGTAGAAATAACTGCATGTTTAGAAGGAAATACACCTTTTTATGTACCTTGGTGAAATGTAAAAGCAATTGTAATCATGTTTGTTGTGTTTTGTTTCTAGTGCATTGATAATTTTGCCCGGAGTATCGGGTATAACGCTTCTTCTGACTTGCCTGACAAAGTCCTGCAGTTTGTTAGAGATCACCCTCTAATGGATGATGCTGTAAATCCAATCGGGAATCGACCGGTGCTGCTGAAGCGAGGTTCAAACTACACCAGGATTGTAGTAGACAGAGTCACTGGCCTAGATGAACAAACATACGATGTTATGTTTCTAGGAACAGGTAAGTGTTTTTATTTTAGGAAAAGATACTCTACATTTTTATGTATTTTGTTCCAGAGCCTTCAAAAAAGTAAAAGTGTTCATCAGCTCTGTTTGAAGTTTTGTATGTTGGACTTTGAAAGGCTCTCCTTAGGAACTTTCCATATCAAAGGAGATCTGGCATAGTAATATTCGCAAATTCAGGAATTGTTTGAGGTCTTTTTCCCCCTGAAAAAAATCATTGCTTCTCTTTTATTGGAAGAAAAAATAAGAATTGCTTTGAAGAATTTCAAAAATTCCCTGTGTCCAGGAATGTCTCCTAAATCTCTAATTTCAACAGGAATTATCAGGTTAAGATGTTACGCTATGTTTAAACAAGTTTATCTTTAGAAATACATTTCATTTGATGTAGACGATGGATATTTGCATAAAGCTTTCAATTGTGACGAGGAAATGTTCATTGTGGAAGCGCTGCAGCTGTTTGCGTCTCCCGAGCCCGTACGATCGCTCCAGCTGTCTTCTGCAAAGGTACAACTTCTGTCCCTCCATATGGCAACTGGCTGCTGCTGCGCCTTGCCTCAGGCACTGTTATTCTTCTGGCTTTTAAATAACCCGTAAATGGCTAATAATTCTGCTTCTATTGTATTTGTTAATAACAGAAGCACGAAACATCGTTTTTCTGTAGAGAAATAATTTGTGTGGGTCAAACTATAACTGAAACAAGCCTTTACGTTCATTAAAAAATTAAAGAAGGAACTCTGTCATTTTGCATGCATGGGAAGCTAAGTTTTTTCTTGTTCATATCACCATCTATTCTTACAGGATTTTTAGTTTACTGATATTTTAAATAAATACCAGAAAATCTTACAATCCATATCAGAAAATAACAGCTGAAAAATCTCTCTCGCTGTTGTAAAAAACCTCCTTGCTGCGTTTCTAGGGGATGCTCTACGTGGGGTCCCTGTCTGCAGTGGTGCAGCTCCCGGTCGCGCAGTGCGGCCGCTACGCGTCCTGCATGGATTGCGTCTTGGCAAGGGATCCGTACTGCGCCTGGTCTCAGTCCGCAAACAAATGTGTTTTACTGGCAAATCAAACTGGTCATACCAAGTAAGTAAAAATGCTGTTGTTTCAGGTACACACCTTCTAACCCACCCCAGGTCCCATTGGCTTCCTGGCCACAAGGGCCCAGTGCTGGCTCATGGTCACCCTGCTGTCCCCAGGACCCCCAGGTCCCTTTCCCCTACACTGCACTCTAATAGGTCATTCCCCAACTTACACTGGAACCTGGGGTTGTTCTGCCCAGATTCAAGACTCTACACTTGCCCTTGTTCTATTTCATTACATTTTTCCCTGCCCAGCTCTCCAGCCTGTCCAGGTCTCTGATGGCAGCACAGCTTCCAGTGTCACCACTCCTCCCAGCTCGGTGTCATCAGCAAACCTGCTGACAGTCACTCTATTCCCTCGTCCAAATCACTGATGAATATATTGAATAATACCGGCCCCAGTACTGCCCCCTGAGGCTCTGCACTGGATACAGGCCTCAACTGGACACCGCCCCACTGACCACGACTCTCTGGCTTCTTCCCTTCAGCCAGTTTGCAGTCCAAAGATTGCCTTATCTGCACACTCCTATTGTCCGTAACTCAAAACGGGGGGGATTCCTAGAAATTGAATGACTCAAGCTGGAAAACTTCTTGTCTGTGTTTTCATCTCTTTGTTCTGTTTTGTTTTTTAGGAATTTAATTCAAAGTGTGAAAAATGGAGATCCCTCCAGCTGCCATAGTGTAGGTATGTAAATGTTTGTTTTAAGAAATAACACGTTTTAACTTTGTGCGATCAAAATGCTCGCTGAAAGTCGTGCCCTATAGAAAACCATAGAACTAAAATTATGTTGATTAGCACTTTCACATATTCATTCTGTTACACATCAGTGGGAATAAGGCCAGCAAGGTGTCGCTGACAGGTAGCCAGACCTGTTAGTGGCAGCATTTCTTTGTTTTTACCCCTTACCTGTTCAATACCCATTGTCAGACTGGTGAATTAAATGTTATATTTATTTGAATAC
This sequence comes from Columba livia, assembly GCF_036013475.1. NCBI lineage: Eukaryota > Metazoa > Chordata > Aves > Columbiformes > Columbidae > Columba > Columba livia. The sequence goes on along the minus strand of NC_088628.1, from coordinate 1,339,268 downwards.
ATATTTGGTTTTGTAAGTTCAACTAAAACCCCAAGTGCTCTTACTTAAAAAAAATTATCTCCATAATTTCAGAAAATAGCGTCAAAAAATGTCTCTTTACTCTTGGAAACAATGTTCATCTTAAATGTGTTCCCCTGTCGAATCTGGCAAGCGTAGTGTGGACGTTTAACGGGAGGAGACTTCAGGCTGAGGACTCTAAATATCTCCTCTATGATGGAGGAATAGCAATATTGAATGTGACAATGGATGCAGCTGGAATCTATGGTTGTCTGTCGGTAGAGAAATCCAAAGGGAAGGAATTCCGTATCACTATGGCCCGCTATGCCCTTTATGCCCAAGAAAAGACACAGGAAGCACATGTTATCCCAACAGCGAATAAGTATAGCAAAGCAGGAGCTGAATCTTTTCAGTCTTCAGAACAACCTTCTTTACTGGATGTGGCAGCAAACCAGAAACCTGTGAACAGCCAAAGCGAGAACCTTCTTTTAAAACTCTTGGGAACTGGGTTTGCTCTTCTTTTCTTTTGCTTGTTGCTTTGGAACTTCTACAAGGGTCATATCTCTCTGCCTTGGAAGAGGAGAGAAATCGGCTCCAAACCCACCGGTACGGCTGGCTTGGTAAGTCCAGCCCTGGCTACAGAGGCGTCAGGCAGTGCGAAGAATTGTTCAACCCCACAAATGAACATCTTGTGTTAAAGAATCAGCGCTTGTCAGCTTTTCAGAAGGAGTGCAGCGCTGGTGCTGGGCACGGTGCACGTCTCACAGGGTGCTCTGGGCACTGGCAGCTCACGGAGCTGTTTGGTGAAGGTGACGTGATGTTTCCTGGTAAGGAATGTGGAATGTAAATTTAGACAGGAGTCAGAAGCTCTGAATGGAAGATGATAAGCTGCATTGTGTATTACATAGATGTATTAGCAGTTATTACTTTTTAAAAGCAAAATTCCTTGTCTGGGTACCTTTTGGACATGATAGAACCATAAGAATAAATTTCTTTCAAAAATTGACACTGATCCACTTTTTTGTAATGTTGGGAGTTGCCCAATTACAGAAGTTAATACTTCAGAATCTAATAATACTTACCATTTAGTGCTTTCACCTTCAGACTTTCTGTTTAATCTACGAATAGCAACTAATTAAGTCTCACAGTGCCCCAAGAGGTTGCTACTATCCTCATTTTACATGAGGTTAAATTACTTGTCACTGACCACAATGAGTATTTGTGTCAGATCTGCTGCTTTGTTCGAAGTTCCTGAGTCATCTTCCTATATTTTATATTTCTCTATTTTTCTCTTCTTTCCCTTTATTTAAGCTTTCGAAACATTTTCCACACATTTATTTTTCTAATGAGTTTTAGTGACATCAACTTAGGTACTGCATCATTGTTCTGAACTGGTTTCTGAGGTGTGGTCGAAAGTCACATTGTAGCTCCTCTTTTTAAAGGCTATTGAAAGTTGAGCATTTTTTCTGAGACACTTTTTTTCTTCACGTAAATGTTCTCTTACGCTTTCTTGTATGGAAAATACCATGGGTTCTTGGTCACGAAAATCCCTGGGCAGGCTCTGCTGCCTCACTCTGTCTCTTGCCAGATGTGTGTGAAATACAAGGTTGATGCTCTTCTAGACATGGGCAGCTCATTTCTTTTTTCCAGTTTTCACATAGCTACGGAAGGCGAAACCTGCTTGGAAATGGGTTCTCCTATGTGGAAGTTTTACCAGCTGTAGCAAGACACCTGCTTTTGGGTTCAACAGGAATGCTTGGAAATGAAGACGATGTGTACAACAGAGATAACCTGGAGAGGAAGAAAGGCCAGATAAGCAGCTATTCCGTGTTCATTCTCCCTTAAAACATCAATTGGTGAAGCTTCTTTCCATTGGAACAAACTCACAGTCTCTTCTTTCTGCCAGGATCAAGTGATTCTTCTGTTACACTTCATCACAGCAGATTCTTGTGTATTATGTGCAAATACCATGGAAGGGAGATGAGGGCAGTCATTGAACTTGGAAGAAGCAACTTCACAGATTACTGTGTCTGTCACACAGCTACTTACCAACACAGTGATGTTTGCCCTTGCAATGGGAGGACGTAAAGGTGGGAGAAACAGCAGCATTTCCAGCGAGGTCAAGCCATAGGCACGAAGTGTGGACCAGAGAACTATAGAAAATGGACGTCTGAAAATCAGAAGACTGGAGAGCTGCTGGCAAACCATTACCCCAGGACCTGCTGGGCTGTGTTCCGCTGATTGTGTCAGTGCAATGCAGAAAAAGATCTGCGGTGAGTTATCTTGTCTCGGTTTGAAAGGGAGCCTTGCAGGGCTTCTTTACCTATAATCCTACTCCCTATATGCAAAGGGCTATATGGAAATTCATGATACAGGCTGGATAGTGGTACGTGACTAATAACAAAGGAAGTGATTGAGATTTCCATTCTTTCCTTTGGGGACACTCACTCTCTTCCCTTAGTGAAGGAAGTGCAGATGGAATATAAAACCCCATTTCAGAAAATCCTCACAAGGCTAGCAGCATTTGGGTTTAGTTCAATTCCTGCTGATCTAATTACCCTAATTTAAAGGTGTAAAATAATTAGCTTCTAAGAGAAGTCATAGATAAGTTACAGTTAACAGGTCAATATAAAAGATACCATGCCCTACTTTCAGTAGTGTCTTTGGCGCAGTTTTAGCCCTTTTGTCATTGGTCACCATGTCACACGTAGGAAGGACAGCGAATTTGGGGCAGAAGTGCTGGTGCTCAGCGCTGCGCAGAGCGAGTTGTCCTTGAGGTCCCAGTTCAGCTGCCAGCTCAGAGCAGTTGTCCCGTGTGGCTCCGACCTGCACCGCGCAACGGCCTCGCTGAGCGTACACCAACACGCTGGGAAAACACTGCTGCTAACGTGGCTTTGGCTCTCTCGGTGCCAAAAATCTGGTGTGCTGACAGCTCCTGCCGTTGTTACAAACAGTGTTACCCGAGCGTGCTCGGAATACATCATGTTTAAGTAACTGGCAGCAAACCGTAACCCCAGACACAGGGATGATAGCAGTGGGGACATGGGGGACAAGGAATTAGTAAATCTCACTTCTAAATACATGACAAAAAAGAGTGGAGGTAAAATGCTGAAAGCAGAGTGTGAGAAGTGTTGCTGGTGTTCATGCTGCTAGTGTTGAACTCTCCTGTTCATATTGCTAAATTCTGAGTGCTACTTCCACCTTTTATTGTAAAACTACTAGTACGGAGTTTACTGTTTTGGTGCAAGTGCTGAAGTCACAGCTGGGGACAGACTTAGAAGAACAAGGGGTGATGGTTTTAAACTAAAAGAGGGAGATTCAGGCTGGACATGAGGAAGGAATTGTTGGCCCTGAGGGTGGTGAGAGCCTGGCCCAGGTTGGCCAGAGAGGGGGTAGATGAACCATCCCTGGAGACGTCCCAGGCCAGGCTGGACGGGGCTCTGAGCACCCTGAGCTGGTGAAGATGTCCCTGCTCATGGCAGGGGTGGCACCGGGGGATCTGGAAGGTCCCTCCAACCCAAACCGTTCTGTGACTCAGTGACTGCGTTACCTGCTCTGGCCACAGCCACACGCTGGGAGCAGCTCCGCTCCCCAATCCTTTCCAGCCTCCCTTCTTCCCAGGGTATTTGCCCACTTCATAAAAATGTCTTCATGGCCTATGTTAATTTTCCACTTGTAGAAATGACTTCATAAAAGAACAACAAAAAGCGCCCCGTTTCTGATAGGAGATGTCTAGACTGAGATTAAAGAACACGATTTTTTGTTTTCAGGGGTAACCAGCGCCCATTAAATCTCTGTCGTCCGGCCCCCCGGAATCCCCAGGGTGCGGCGGGTCGGCCCTGCCCGGTTCTGCCCGGCTCTTCCCGGCTCTTCCCGGCAGATGGTGCCGCCGAGCCGGCCCCGGCCCCGGGAATAAAGTCGGGAGAAGAAGCGGAGAAATGTGACCGAGATGGGGCAGTTGGTAGAGGGAGGAAACGGATAGGGAAAGGGGGGGGGTGGAAAAAGAGAGAACAAAGAAATCGCGCTCCAGAAGGTGGCTGCACTCTGTAGTTTTGGGCTTTGTCTACCAGGGCTTGCAAAAGCACCACCTAATCCCGCGGCTCCCCTCCCATGCTGGAGGGAAGGCGGGATCCTGGGAGCCGGAGCGGGGGAACCGCGGGGCTGGGCGGCCGCGGAGCGGGGGTTCGGGGTTCCGGGGCTTCCAGCGGCCCCTGCCCGCGCTGCCCCCGCACTCCCGGGGGTTACTGAACCTTTCGAGCCACCAGCAAAACTAGCAAGATTTCAAAGTGAAATTCCGGAGGAAATTTAAAGAGCATCCGGATCCGGAGAAAGACAGAAAGAAAGAGGAAGGGAGAAATAAATCAAAACGTGGAGAGAATCTTGAGGCTGCTGAAGGAAGGACGGGAGAGAAAGAAGCTGACACCCAGGCAGAGATGGGGTAAGGCTGGCAGTTTATTATTCTTGAATTGCTTTTATTATTCATGGCCGCTCAGCTATTTTTAAGGTAATGGCAAAAGAAATGAAGGTTTTAAATTACATTTTTTACAGATTGCAAGCTTTAAAGTTTAGACTTGCCTTTTATTTCATGGGTTAGAAAGTAGGTAATTGCAAGTCTCTGCAACTTCTTTAAATAAACTTTAAATACGTAAGGGAAGCCTCTAGTGATCTATAGGTTGTGTGAATCCACACTGGGAGGCTGGGTGGGACGACTGGAGCTGGGATGTGTTCACAAACTTTTCCACAACTTAGAAATAAGGGATTTGTTTGGCTGTTGTGACTTTGGCATTCAGTAAAATGGATCCTGTTTGCATTTCTAAATGGATAAGTAGCTGATTGAAAATCCCTGATAATTTAGCTTATGTTCCCCCTCAGATTTTCCAAGAGTGAAATAATGCTGCATGGATGCGGCAGTGAATTTTGGCATGGAAAGAGGAGCTTAGTCTGGTATTTAATTTATGCCCTAGTTATAAGTCTCAATCATGTAACTTCAAGGACGTGGCATGTTGTGAGTTTCTTGTGCAATAAACTCGGGCTGTTTGCAAGCTCAGTGGGTCGGTAAGAAGCCTGTCTGATCAGCTCCCTCCAAACCTGCGGGTTTGGCAATGCAGGAGAAATAAATAACATTCTTCAGGGCTTGTTTTCCTATTGCTAATTTTCCTCTTGGACTATCTAGATAAAGTTATAGAACAGTCCAACACAGATTCAAGAGGCAGAAAAAGTAGAAGCAAAGAATCAAAAATGACAGCAGCGTGGATCTGGCAGAGTGTGTGCTGATCCAGGTTTGATCAGAAAGTGTCCCCGTTCCCCCACGGTCTACAAAGTTACTGTAAAACCCCTAAAACTGCCAGGAGGGGTTTAACAAGCGGATAACTCGGGACTAGCACTTTATTAGAGTTAGTGGATGAACCCTTGGAGCGACCACAGCGACACCCGGCAGCTGTGTGGTTTCTTTGGAGGGTCACCAGCTCCCATGGAAAATGTTGAGACCGTGTTACTGTCTCGGTCTGCTTAGATTTCACTGTATAATTATAGTGGTGTAGTAGCAAAACTATTTTTAAGCCAGAGATGACATTTCCACCCCAAATTCCTTATTTCCACTTAACTCCTGAGATAAAAGTGTCTTTTTGCTTGTATGTTGATCACGTGGGGATATTGGGTAGCTTTCAGCAGTATTTAGATGACTCTGGATACAAAAGACATTGAAAGCACGTCAACTCTTACATCACTTTCTGGCAGTTGATTTTAGTTAACTTATTTTTAAAGAAGGGATTCTGGTCTCATTTCTCCATCTTAGCCTTCTTTTTAACATCATGTTCTATTTTTCATGGCTAAATTCTCTGTGGACTCCTTTGGAACCACTGGGCTGTAGATATTAATGCATTAGCACTTCCTTTCTGAAGAGGACAGTTGTAAATAGCGCTTGATTCTGAGGGAGTTGGATTTAGTTAGGTGCTGGCTGAGTCTTCAATGGACGCTTATATTTCTGTGACTGCCGATTGCGTTGTCAAATGTATGTACGGGTAGATGCAACTTACTAGCTTCTCATTTGAACAGTATAGAGTTTACCCACTTGTCATGTATATCAAGCAAATTAATTCGCCCACTGTTATTCAGACTGTCATGCACTGACCTCTCTGCTGAACAGGCGATTTGAACTGGCCTTGTCGGGGCGGCTGCAGGTTCTGCTTTTGGAGCTCTGGCAAGGGCAGGTCAAAAATAGCAGCAGATTTTGGGGACTTGCTCTAGCGATGCTGAGCAGGAACCCATGGCTGGAGGTGCTGCGGGTCCTGGAGCTTGTACTGAAGATGCAGAATGTGTTGGAGGCATGGAGCATTTTGAAATGTGCGTGTTATCTCCGCTTCTCCAGTTCTAATTATTACTAGACATATTTTCTGGAATGTGTAAAGAATGACTTAGCTGCAGTCTGGCTCGGCTGGGTTTTTTAACTTTAATTGCTGTACAGACTTCCAGCAGTGCTCTGTGTCTCAAAGAGCTGCTGCAGCTTAGTAGCAGAAGTAACAGTTGTCCCAGGAAGGTGAATGCGCAGATTGTGTTGTAGACACCCAGCAGCACAGTGTTCAGCAGCCAGGATGCTCCGTAGATGGGGGCTGGTTTCGAAAAGGAAAAAAAACCAACACTCTCTCAGCTGTTTTGTGTCTTTAAATGCCCTTGATCCCCTGTCTCTGTGCCTGACCTTGCATGCCTGTCGCTGTTCCCCACGCTGATCCAACAGGAGCAGATTCAGCCAGGGTTCTTTTGCTGCCCTTTATCTGCAGACAGGCCATGAGCAGCTGCTTTTCATTCCTGTGCTAAGCCCTGCCGGGTAATCTCTTGGGAGCTGGGGGAGGCAGAAGGGGAGAGCAGCAGTGCTGGGGCTGCACTGTTCCACCTTTGTGGCTCTGGGGTACAAGTCTGGCCTCCTTCAGTCCCATCTGGACACTAGAAGCATCTCTGCATTTTCCCCAAGGTGACATTACGCAGCAGAGAATAAAAGCAAAGCTGCAGTTAAGAGGGCTTGAAAACCTGCCTGGCGGTTACAACAAAGGGCTGGGAATCCGTCTTCCCAAACTTTGTTCCCAAAGCAGTTTTGCAGTTCCATGTCTAACACTCAGTGTCCTGGGGTCTTGTGCCCAAATTCTAGATAGGCAATATCAAGGTGTGCTCTCTGCACCTGTTTCCAGTGAAGCAGGAGTTTCCATAGGCTCTGCAGGGAGTTAGACCCAGTCCCTGGCTCAGGGAAAGGGTTAGACTTTGGGGAGAAATGCAAAGGGAAAGAGATGAGCTTTGCCTCTCATTAACCCACACTTCTTCCCCAAACAGCACTGACACACAGGCAGCAGCTATTGAAGCTGCTGAGGGAAGATAAAAGGAAACAAAGACAGCAGTGGAGGAGGAGGAGGAGATGGGTTCTCATGCCCTCTCTGTGCTCCAGTTCTGCCTTTTGAAATCTGGGGCTCTGTCTGTCTAAAACACATATTACCCCCTATCCATCCTCGCTCAGATGATCCGGACCGTGCTGCTCTGGGGGTTTTGGCAGGAGCAGAGCCCTGACGCAGCTGCTCAGCCTTCCCGCTGACTCAGCATGGGGCTGGGCTGGGCGCCAGTGCCGAGCACCAGCTCTTGGGGACTCTCACCTGCCCCTTTCTGCTCTGCACAAGCTGCTCTGCAAACACCCAGCCTGCAAACCAGACCTTGCCAAGAGAAAGGGCTTTTTGGGAAGGTTGCGGTGAGACCTGGGAAGTCCTGCTGGGGCTGGCAATGGGCCTGTTATCAGAGGATGGCCTCTTTTTTGGGGTGCTTGCTCATTGTGGCTGCATATTGAGCCCAGCCACACGACACTGTGCAAAAATAGTGTTTGTAGGTCTCTGCGCTCTGAAGGGATCCTGCTGCTATCAGCAGCAACATTGCACCCAAAAGCCCTTCCCTGCCCTTGTGGCGGAGTGCTGGTGTGCCTGTGCACCACAGAAACAAGTGATTCTGCTGATCTGGTACTCTGTGATTCCTTGGAAGGCGTTTTTCGGTGTGGTTTTTAGATGAAGGGGGATCACAGACTGCCTCGACGCAGAGCAAAGTATTTGAAGTGATTATTCTCTCTGCTGCCAAGTGCAGAGATGCTCCTTTCTCTGACAAGTAAATGAATATCCCTGCAAAGAGGAGCTGCAGTGAGCGAGAGGAGGTGCAGGCTGGGGAGCAGCGTGTGGACTTCGCAGAGATGCCCTTGGCTGAACCCCATCCAGCAGCACCAAGGCAAATGCAGTTAACGTGGGCCCCGCTCAGCCTCCCCAGCACCTTCCAGCTGCTGCCTTCAGTGGCTAAAATACTTTATTTAAAACCTCAGACCTATTCACTGTTTGTGTCCCTGGAGTTCTTTGAACTTAAACTCACCCACTGAATCTCTCTTAAAACTCTGTACTTGTGTCTAGGTTTGAATGCTGTTCTTTTGTCACTTTGGAACTGAAAACGGGTGGAAACATTAGTATAAATTTGGAGAATGGTGACTCTAAAAGCTGCCCCCTCCAGAGCAAACAGAAGGTTTTGTCTCTCTGGTCATGCAGCAAAGGGTGGGGGCAGGTGAGCAGGATGTGATAAGCAATTCAGTTAACTAAATGGGCATGTCACAGCCAGGCAGAAAGGGCTGTGAGGCGAGAATTACTGAGAACAGAAAAACAAGAGCATCTCAGTGGGGAAAATCTTCTGGATTGCACAGAAAATCTGAGAAGAACAAGGAAAAAACATCAGTCAAAAGCAGCTGTGCAGTCAGAAAGAGAGCCCTCCCCAAGCCGGTGTAGAAGCTATTGAGCAAAGACATGGCTGGCTGCAAGAAAAGATCCAAAGCAAACAATAAACCCCTGATTTCTTCCTCTCCCTCTCTCTTTTCAAAGAGGTCTGGCAGGAGGGCTGGGTTTTAGCAGCTGCCCTTAGGTTTAGGAACCTGCTGAAGAGAGAGCGAGCCTGTAACCGTCAAACAGGATTTTCCCAAAGAGGTGCTATTTGCATTGGAAATACCTCGAGAAGATAAAAGCAATAAAATACAGTTTCTCTGAGGACACTGTGCGGTCTGAGGGCCCCAACAGGCAGCTGAAGTTGGGGTAGGTAAAACGTGCTGCAAGGGACCGAATTGATGCCATCTGTGCTCCTTGGCACGGGGCAATGCTTCTCCAGGGTCTTGGCATCGCGTCCGTGCGTCCTGACCTGCCGAGGTCCCTCGTCCAGCCTTAGCGAACTCGGTCCCTTTGGCCTGTTCGGTCCATTGCTACTCTGCTGAGGCCATAAATTAAGAGGACAAATAATGATTTGCTTTCCTGGCAATGGTGGAAATAAGCAGCTATTCATTAGGAAATCAATCTGGATGCTGTAGAGATGGCAATAATGTAAGAACCGAGGTGGAAATGAGACCAGCATGCGCTTTTACATGTCGTCTTAATGACCACTGAGTCAGAGAGTCCAGGCAGTGAGCAAATCGGAAACGATTGATCCAAACTCCGTATTCACGTGTCCTCCACAAACAGTGACCTCCTTCAGCATCTCTGTAAGGAGAAGCCAGGAGAGGAGGCAGGTGGGTCTTTACTGAGCCAGCATCCTGGAGCCAGGTGCTTTGCTGATGTGGAGGAAACATTAGAATAGTTCGATCAGTTCAATCATCATTTCATTTTCAGCTGTTCGGTTTTGCTGGCAGCCTGGTGCTGGGATATTAGGGCATATTCACTGGGGACAAGTCATTTTTAAGCTAGCAGTGGGATGTGGGATATTGAATTTTGCCCTTTCCCCCTGGGCTGGGAACAAATGCTGACCTGGATCCTGTCCAGTTGCCATCAGGCGCTTGCTGATCATGTCTCTGTCTCAGCCAGATCTTTGTCCTTTTAGTCATTTGCTTTGGTTTTTCTTAATTATCTGCGAAGGACAACCCTGGGGGGATGTAAGTGGTTTTATTTACACATGCCCTTTTCACTGCTGTGTTTGCATTGTTATGGGAACTCCCAGCTGGGAGCAGGAAAAGAAGTGTCAGCATTTAGGGATGTGTATACACTTAAAGCACAGGGGAAAAGAGGGCTGTAATGGGAGAGAGAACGATTCGAATCTGAGGCACTTTCAGGACTATTTTTAAATGCCCGGTAGTGGTTTTGTCCTGCCTGTGTCCCCACCTCGCTGATCCACTCCGCTGTGTCAAACCCTGCCGTGGTTCTTTGCTGCCAAAGGAACCGTGGAAAGGGTGAGGTAGAGCCATTTGCCATTTAGTAAGCCGTTCGTGTGTTCTTAGAGATGTGCCTGGAGATTTGCAGACTTTCTTGCTTTTCTTCTCTCTTGGTTTGCATTTCTGCCTCCTCTTTCTGTCTGTTGTTTTGTTGTACTCCACCACTTAGGCTCTAGGAGAGCTTTTGTAGCATTTGCTTTAACCTTGTCAGACAAGTGAGCACTGAAGGGCAGATTTCCAGGCTGCCCAGCATCCTCGACAATGAAATTCTACTAGCTGGGTACAATTTGTATTATTTGATGGATTTTAAACAAACAGAATGCTTTTTTTCTTTACACAACCGCTGCAAAAGGAGCACATTAATATCTCTGTGCTGTTCCCAAGCTGAGCATAGAGCTGTTGTTCAGCTTTACCTCCAGAGCTTAAGCAACTGCTTCCTCGAAAGCCCTGTCCCCGTGCCAGCCTGGCACCATGCTCAGGTAGTTGTGAGAAGGCAATAACGTGCTGGCCTCATAAAACAATCTCCAGTCACTGTGACTAGAGACAAAACAAGTTGGCAGCAACTGTTCCCATTTGCAGTGAGGAAAGGGGAGACGCGAAAGATCATTTCAGGAGATTCTGCAGATTTTGCTTCCCTGGGAGGGAGGCGGGTGCAGGGTTTCCCTCCTCGGCAGCAGGCAGGTGGGGCTGCCGACGTGCCCTGCTGCTGCTTGCTGTTTGTTGGAAGCAAAGCACATCTGGTGTGACTGGCAGCCGGCCCATTCGGAGAGTCTGCGAGGCTTTCGCATGTGTAACTGGAAGGGATAGGTCTCTCGCAGACAGCGTGAAGTTTTCTTGCTCCGGGGAAGACCATGAGGCACAAACAAATGCATGAAGAGTGTTGAGACAGCAAGTGATTACGTGAGGCACAAAAAGTACAGCACTCTTCTCCATCTACGCTGTCAGTGTTTAATGTTTCAGTGTACCCGAGACCTCGAAAAGAGCACGTGAGCCCAGGGGCTGTGTGGGGCGAGGGAGCAGCCAAACCAGCCTCAGGGGAGCAGAAAAAGCATCAGCTAATCCTCGTGAAGACGGGCTTTTCTCCTGTCTGACAGGCCTTCCAAGTGGCGTTTTATTTCACGCTCCCGGTGCTCAGAAGGAAAGTGATGCTTGGTCAGGGGGCTGTTTGAAACATCACTTGGTCCGAAACTTGCTGCCGTCAGCAGGATGGTTCCCGTTGACTCTGGGTGCAGAGCTCACTGCTGAGCACAGGAATAGCTGCCCGGTGTGAGGGCTGATCTCAGAGGAGGGTTTTCCGTCATGCAACCAGCATCACGTGTGTCTGACTGGAAACCCTAGAGCCTTCCCGGCTCCTCCGTGGCCCTCTCCCAACAGCCAGCCCCTGCTGCCAAAGGGATTTACTCCAGTTACACAGCTCATCCATTTATCTCCCATGACAGGGAAGAAAACTTGGTCAGTGATGAGAAATCATTACAAATTACAAGCTTTGCAAGTTTGGGACAGACAAAGCTCCTAAATGCTGCCTGGTTGATCGCTCTGTCTGTGCTCTGTGTGATAAATAACAGCTGACTTTTCCATCGCTAGGAAATGAATCACTGTGGAGGGAAAACCAAAAAGGAGGCTCAGTCCAGCTAGGAGACCCGAGAAAGAAGCTGTTGGAGGAGAGACATGTACTAACTGCAGTGGCCTCTAGTCTGTCTTACCTTTACTAACAAATGTCAACGACTAGGTAATGTCCTTCCTCTGTTCTTTCTGACACAAGCCCAGAATTGGGGCTTAAGGTACAAAACCATCAGTTTCTCCCTGCTCTGTAGGTACTGTGCCTCAAAGGTTAAGCTGTGATCCGTGTAAAAATTAGTATCTCTTAGTGCAGTCTGGAAAATTTGAATTTCATTTAGAAAACAGACTGTGGATGAGTAAAACCAGTTGGAAAGGATGCTGAGACAGGGCTGGTTTACACCCTGGTGCAGTTTGCCTCTGGACAGGAGATCCACGTCAGCGCTGTAACCTGGGAACAGGCTTGAAACCAGGAGGTAGCAGGGAGCCTTTTATTTCCGTCCTAAGTTCTGGTAATGCATTCAGAAAGCACCATGTACAGTTGTCTTTGGATTGATGGGAAGGTCTGCTCATTGCAGCTGCGATGGCTTGGAATGGGGAAGAAACAGAGATGTCTGGATTTGGGGGCTTGCATGTGGCAGGATTGTGAGTGCACCTTGTTTGCAGCTGTTGTGGGGGTGTGGGATGTTTCCAGTCACATCAGGTTTCAGTAGGTTTGGGTACAGAGTATGGCAATGGAAGACCCCAAGCCCTGGTGCACCTGGGCTGTTGTGTCACGGAAGCATTCCTTCCTGCCTCCTGACACGCTCAAGTTACATCCTGATGCCCGAGATTCAGCTTCTTATTTCAGCTCAGATATTACTGCTTACAAAACCAAGGCAGTGCTTGGTTCAGTGCTTTCTTGCAGCAGCTGCACATTGTGCGGTGAAGTGTTTCCTTTAATTCATTGTTAAGTGACTTGCTTGTAGTCCTGTGATGTGACCTCTCGCTGCAGGATGCGCTTCCCAGGCGTGAGTCAAGGGAGGAAGAGCTGTGCTGAGGGGAAGACGCTTTTTGTGCTCACATCCCAGACACATCCTCCATCCATCCATTTCCCTAGAGCTCCAGCTTGGAGATATCCTATGAAGTACAAACAATACTGCAACCAGAGAAATCGTATACTGGTGAAGAAGAGGGCCAGGGATGTGCAGGGTTCCTGGGGAGGGCACAGAGAAGCCCAGAAATCTTGGAAAAGCAACTTGCAGGAATGCCGGAGAGTTTGGGTTGTGACTCTCCTAATAAGAAGGGACAGTAGATCGTACGGGGGAGCAGAGATGCTGTGTCCTTGGGGGCTGCAGCACTTTGCATCCAGTGTCTCAGATCCCTGGAAAGCAGGCGAATAGCAGAAGTGCTGCTGGTGGTGCATAATGCAACCCCGGTGCCAGGAAATCGTGCGGTTCCCCCATTGCTCAGTTCCCCTCTGCCCTCACAGCCCCGTTTGTTTCTCTTGCAGGGAGCAGCCGATCTTCAGCACCAGGGCTCACGTTTTCCAGATCGACCCTGCCACCAAACGGAACTGGATCCCAGCCAGCAAGCACGCCCTGACCGTCTCCTATTTCTACGATGCCACGCGCAACGTGTACCGGATCATCAGCGTGGGGGGCACCAAGGTAGGGGACAAATGCTGACAGCATCGCACAGCTTGACAGCGAGTTTTTTTTCCAGCCAAAATCTGTCGTGGAGCTGATAGTTTTGGTGTCAGGTTGGTCAGTTCCCCAGTGTGGGCTCTGTATCCTCTTCCCTGTGGAGAATAGAAGGTAAAACTCCTGCCGTGCTCAGGTGTGTTTAGTGCTAGACACTGGAATCCCTGCTGATGGAAAATGTGCCCCAGGGTCTGGTGCCATCCCATCCCACTCTATTCTCAACTTCAGCATCCAAAATAGAAGTGTTTTTTGAGAGCCTGTGCTAAACCATCCCCTGTCGGAGGGTGCAGGAGTCTCAGGCAGTCAGTTTGGTCACTTCCACAAAACACTATTAACTCTGCCTAAACTGTTCTTGATAAACTGGCTTGTTCTTGAAGGCCTCTGACGGCAGAGATTCAGCAGTCTTCCCAGGCAGTTTATTTGGTTCCCCTGACTCGCAGAGAGTGTTTCGTAATACCTAGTCCTGACTGCTGTTTAAGCCTTTTTTTTCTTACTTACCATGAAAATGGAGAACATTAGAAAGTTGTTCTGTCCCCAGAGACAGCGCTGCCTCTTACTTCTCTGCTGGCAATGGAGGAAGCTGATGATACTAAGCCTTTTTGGTTTTTTTTTCTTTTTCAGTAGACACCATGATTTAGAATTTTTTGTGTCACAAAGCCATACTAGAAAGACTTCTGGCCATCAGAAGCCTAAACTGTTGTTTTAGAGATTAAAAGCCTGAGCTTTCTACTCCTAGTTCCTAAATGCACGGGGATTAGAGGGATTAGTCCCACCCCACCACTCCAGGCTGGAGCTTTCTCTGACTCTGGTTGTTGCCTCTCTCTGCAGGCGATCATCAACAGCACTATCACCCCCAACATGACCTTCACAAAGACATCCCAGAAATTTGGACAATGGGCAGACAGCCGAGCCAACACCGTGTATGGCTTGGGCTTTGCATCGGAGCAACATCTCTCCCAGGTAACGCTGAAGCTGCTGGCAGGAACCTGCTCCAAGCAGGGGGAATGGCCCTGAGACCCTGGAGAAAAGACTTCAGAAACCTGATGTAATGCTGCTACCACTGTGCTAAAATCTAATGCAAGGTGCTAGGAAGAGCTTTAAAATAATATTGGCAGAGTGTTTTGAGCATCACAAATGGACTTAGGGCTTCGGGCTCAATTTTCGTCATTGCAACTTAGTGAACTCCACAGCCCTGAGTGCCAGAATCGTGGGCAGGGGCAGGAATGGGCTATTCCCTGAATTTTATTATTAATTGAAGAGAATTAAAAACATGTTGAATGAAGCAGCAAAGGGAGGAGGAGTAATGCAGACATTAATTATAGTTCGTTTTGCATTCCGGCGTAGCACCAGAGTGACTTTTCCACTCTCCTCTAGTTTGCAGAGAAGTTCCAGGAGGTGAAAGAAGCGGCTCGTTTGGCGAGGGAGAAGTCCCAGGATAAAACAGAGCTGACCAATCCTGCCCTGAATATCACATCTCACCAGGTAACGCTCAGTGTGAGAGTCACAGGCAAACAGCACGTGGGAGTGCACATCGCCTGGTTGAAGATCACAGCAGGGAAGATGTGGCATTTCCAGCCATTTTTCTTCCTTTTCTGGAACTGCAGAAGGTTCTTCTCCAGGTGTCTCTGACAGGTGATGGTGCTGACCATGGAGGTCCATGAAAAGACAAACTGATTTCTTAGAGCTGGTGACTGAGGAGCCCTGGCCAGACTTTTTTCTCCCATATTTCCGATGTGGAGGAGAAGCTGAGCTGTGAGAACAGAAATTCCTTGTTCCCTTAGGAACTGTCCCCTATGGTGGAACTGTCTGCATGACAGCCAGTCATTCAATTTTCTTTCCCCCAGGAGACCAAGCCAGAAAGCTTAAGCCCATCACAGATCATTCTCACATGCCTTGCACTTGCAATTTTTACCTTTCTCCCTGTGTAGCTAAACCAGCCCCAGCAGCAGCGGGATGCAGGGGCGCGGATAAGCCATGGAGAGCTCTAACTCTGCTTTTTCCCCTGGTGAAGCAGTTCCGTGCTGCTGGCAAAGTTGTGCTCCCAAATAGTTCATTCCAGAGGTGACTCTGCATTTCCCAGAGCTCCTGGCAGGAGGAGAGGAGCTGTGGGATGGAGGACGCTGCGTTCTCCGGGTTGAGTACAGATGGAGCAGCAGCAGAGGAGGAGGAGGGAGTGCGAACGGTACCTTGGCCTGCAGGGAAAAGAGGGGGAGGTGGAGGCGGTGGCTCTGCAGAGACTGGAAATGTCATGTGGGGTGCAAAATGGGGAAAATCTGCCCGGCTTCTGGTTCCTGCTGACTCTAAGCCCCATCCTAATGAGTGGCAAATGAAGAAGGGAGTAGGGTAGAGAATTCATTGCAGAACCCAAGTTTTAGGTAGAAGACTCTGGTCAGAGATTTGTGGCCAGCTGCAACCACGAGAGCTCTCCTGGCCAGGAGGTGGAGGCTGGGAGGAGAGATACTCCTCTTATCCTTTTTACACTAGGGAGAACTCATCAGGTGCTACAACAGGACATGAAACACAGATCAGAGAAATGGCCTAAGGCTCCGGTCCTCCTTTCTTACCTGACTCAGCAGCATTAAAACTGCCACAATGGGAACCCATGCTCACTTTTCCCATTCAGCCTTATCTCTTGGTTGGACACGAGCATGCACAGCCCCTGCCTGCAGCCATCTGGCAGCCAGCGTGGGGACACGTGCGGTGTCCCCTGCCATGTGGGCACGCAGACCTTGTCCTGCCTTCCCCAGCCGGTGCATACATCAGCCCATCATCCCTTCTCCCGCTGTACCACTCGCAGTCTCTGCATTAACAGAGCTTCAAAAATGAGTTTCATCCTTGAATAATTGATTGTGTTTCTGTTTGCAAGTGAGCAGAGAGCAGATCTGTCTCCTGAAATTAAATCAAGGCTCCCTCATTTTCTGCATTTGCACTAGTTTACTTAGGCTGCGGATTTTCAGAGCTGGGGAAATCCCAGGGTAGCAGCTCTCTTCTGTCCTCTAGGGCCTTTTAGGCCAATGTCCATCCCATTTAGCATCCCCATCACAGAGTACATCACTGTGGATAACATAAGCAACAAAACAGTGTGGAACATCTTCAGCTGTTAACAGTTTCAGTTGGACTCACAGTAGCTCAACACACCAGAAGAGGAAACTTCTGCCCATTCTCTCCCTCAGTTTCCCCAGCTTGTGGCAAAGGCGAGACAGGGTTGTTTTGCAGATCTCACTTCTCAGTCACTCTCTGGAAGGCATCACGAAGCTGGTGGTCAATACATCTCCTGGCTCTATATATAGATGTCAGCCGACTCCGAAGGCAGGTGGTTGTTTGAGTGCTACCTATGAACTCCCACAGGATCACCAGCCACCTGGTCACAGCCCCCAACTTGGGATCCCAGAGACTTATCACTCAGAGAATCTTTTTATAGCTCAGTTTGCCCTGTCAGTGCCAAGCTGCTTCCCTGCTGAGCGAGGAGACCATGCAGACGGGGTGTTCTGGGAGCGGCAGGGGATGTAAAATCTGTATATTATCTCTGCTCTGCTGTCAGTCCCCTCCAGCCCAAGAGGACGCGTTGTTTGTCTCTGCTAGCTCTGTGCATGGGAGTATGGAGCCATAGGGAAGGGTATACCTTGGTGCAGGGTCTGTGAGTTTCCTCTCACACCTTTCCCTCCCTTGAGACTGAAAAACACTGTCCCAATGGCACCTGGTGTCCAAATTCAAGGTGCAAAAGCTGGACGTGTGACTGAACCCAGGTGGCTTGGCAGGTCTGTGTTTAGAGTTTATTAAGTCTTTCCACTGCTCTGATAACCAGCAAGAAAATCCTATTAAGAATTCAGCAAAACCCAGAAACGGCCGGCTTGAGCGGCTCGGGGTGTTGAGCGCGGCCGCGGGACTCGGGTTACCGGCTGTGACATCGCTGGCATTTCTCGAGGCGAAGCTGAGGGCCAGAGAATTCGGTACCTCCAGTAAAGACAGCGCGTGCGAGCTGTGAGCCCACCTGCTTGGGGTGTTTGTGCGCGGGGATCGCTGCCCCAGCCAGAGGTGGGGAAAGGGAGCAGGGCAGCCACTGGAAGAGCTAAGCACTAACCCCCTGACCCAAGAGAAAGCCCTGTGTCTGCACAAAAGTCCTCACTGTGCCATGACGGGTGCTGCTGAGCCAAACATGAGGATCTTTGCCTGCCCTTGTTGTGTAGACAAGCCCAGCGCTACCTGGGAGTTGGGACTGAAAGCTGGAGTTTCTCACAGGAGTGCAGGGGCTGAGAACTAGCCCCGTGAATGAGTTTGCAGAGACTTTGTGGCCACACCGATCACACAGTGTTATCACAAACCACCTTTTCCTCATCCCCCAGGTACTTCCCAGCCCCATCATCAGCTCAAATGGGCCAGGAGAAGATAAACTATTCCGGAGCCAAAGTGCCGATGTTGAGATAACAACAGAGAAGGAGCGGCTGAAGAAGATGCTTTCAGAAGGGTGAGGCTGCCACAAGTGCTCTGTGCTCTGACTCCTCAGCTATCTATTCTGCCAGGATTTGGTGCATGTCACTGTCATTCCAAATGCTTTTGACCCAAAGCTACTTCTTTAGGTAGCCAAGTAATGCCCCATGTGTGCTGCTGCTCAAACCCTCCTCCCCAGTAAAAAGTTATTCCAGCTTGAAGGTGAAATTGCTGTTCAGGCAGTGTGGGAAGGAGAATGCTTTGTGCCTGCAGCGGGGATGAGTCGATGCCAGTTATCTGCAGATCAGTAGTTGGTGAGACCAGAAGATGTTCACACTTTTCCAGCTGGCCCAGGGCTGCGTTTGTGTTAATTCCCCTGATTCCAGCAAAGTCCCTGCTGCTTCCGCTCTTTGTCTGTTCAAAAGACTCTGGGCTGGATTCTGCTGTGTGGCTCCTGTTGAGCTCCCAGCTGAACACTTACAATATTTTTAAATCAAAAGCAAGTGTCCTTTGCTACCCTCTCCTGAGTCTGGAGCGGTAGGGTTTTATTCAAAGCAAACTCAGATGTAATAAGGACTTTTTTTATTGAATTCACAGTCCCATATTGCAAAGCTTCTTTATAGTAGCTGTATGTCCCCCACCCCATTAATCTCACAGTGTGGTTTCTGCAGTTTCAAGCACACGTGGCCTCAAAGCCGAATGTTATCCAGGGACAGAGGAAAGAGATGCAGATTCAGGGCTGGAAGAAGCATTTGAATTTGGGAAGTGACATGAAAGCCAAACAAAAAACAGGGAGCTGCCCAGCACTTCCAAAATCGCGGTTTCAGCACATTTTAGGACGGGCAGGGGGAAACCTTCACGTTCTTACACCCTCCTGTGCACCTCCCCTGTTCTCTCACACAGCTCGGTGAGCGAGGTCCAGTGGGAGGCTGAATTCTTCAGCCTCCAGGACAACAACAACAAGCTGGTGGCTGCTCTCCATGAAGCCAACGCCAACGTGGACCAGTGGAAGAAGCAGCTGGCTGCTTATCAGGAGGAGACGGAAACGCTGCGGCAGCGGGTGAGCACAGGGGCCCATACAGAGCAGGTCAGAGGAAGCCCCGTCCCAGAGCCGTGTGCTGCCCTTGGGCCTGTTCTCCCATCCTGCATGGGCCTGGCAGAGAAAACATGTTGAGGAATAAGGCCATGTAACTAGGGAGCTCTCACACGGGCTCCTGTTTTCTGCAGAGCAAGTTGAGGGTGTGCTGAGACGCTGTGGATAAAGGGAGGAAACCAGAGCACAAAGTCAAATACCAGCTTCCCTTCACATTTTTTGGGGGTGATTCCCAGCTGCCAGCAATACTGAGAAAGGTCCGTGCCCTCCCTGAGCTGGGCAATTTTCTGCCCACTGACAGGAATGATGAAGATTGCTATTTATGCTATAATTAGCTCAAATCCAAGCTGCAACATCATGAAACCCGGGTGGTGTGGTACAAACAAGCCCTTGTTTGGTTGGAATAAAGGGATCTTTTGACCTACGTAATGTCAGAGAGGCCACAGATCAACTGAGGAGGCCTGTGGGCATCTACGCAGAGGAGTGGCAATCTCTGCCCGGGGATGTAAATGGAGCTGGATCCGGCCATCACTGTGGGCTGAAGGCTCATGTGCTTGATGTCAGCCAGTCGAGCTTTGCTGGTAGTGAAATCCTGCAGAGAAAGCAGAGGCAGAGTCTTTAGACTGAGTTTTGCTGCAGCATGATCTAGGCAGAGCAGAAGGAGAGAATTTTTTCCTAACAGCCCCAGGGTGGGAGCTGCTACCCTGTTGTAAGCCTAGTTGGGTTTGCAAGGAACCCGAAATGTGACAGAGAATGACTGGGGGTGATAAGGTGTCAGGACATTCCTGTATCTCTGTGCTTCCTTCCATGTAGGTAGCAGAGCTGGAGTCACAGGGTGCTCATGATTCCTCCAGTGAGAACAACAAGGAAGAGCTGAGCCAAACCCTGGAGGAGCTGGAACTACTGATCAAGGCTAAAGACGAGGTAATACCCCACAAAGCAGAGTAAAGCCTGCAGCTGGGTGGCCTGTCAATCACCAACGTGCTGTCTGTCATTCCAGCTTGTATGTGATCAGATAGCACCCTGTGCTGTTGTACAAGCTGCTGTGCGAGCCAGCAACCTCTGTGAGCCAGCACAGCCCTCTCAGGACTCTCCTGCCCCAGAGAAGCAAAGCTGAGAGTAAAGTGCTGGGAGTTTCCTGTGCAAATAGCCTTGAGTGGAAAATCTCAGCCACGGCACAAACGTCAGGGCTGTGTCTCACCCCTTCCCCACTCAGCCGTCGGCAGCTGCAGTCAGCTTCTAGTGCAGTAATTGCTTCTCACTTCCACTGCATTTAAATGAGTGATTTAAAGCAGAGCCTTAATTACAGAGGCAGTGAAGGAGGGGAGGTGTGGGGAGGCTCTCTGACTTGCACGTCTGCAGGCTCTGGTGGCTGCGCTTCAGTGGGGGTGTGGATGGAGCCTTGGGGTTGGAGCCACAAAGTGAGGATTGGAGAGCAGAGGTGTGTGGGGGTTGGCAGGTGTGTGGGGGTTGGTTGGGGTTCCCGATCCTTAATGAGATCTCTCCTCCCACTCCCCAGCCCACCCAGGCTGGAGGAAAACCACTGGAACAAGGGTGTGCAGAGGCTTTTGCCCAGCAACTGAGCAGGGACCCTGGCCCCAAGAGCCTGGGTGGGATCTGATCTGGAGCAGGGACACAGCAGGGAGCAGAGGACACTCAGACGGTCATCATGATTAGGGACTATTGTGGTGTAATCCCAGTTGGAAACTCTGTCCCAGTAAAAACCAGGATAGGGACTAAGGGCTTAGAGAGAAGCAGCAGGTACAACAGAATTAGAAGGTTAGAAATGGAGGTTTTAAAATGGGGAGTTGAGTGCGGTTATGTGATCCTTGGAGAAAGAGAAGGGGCCTTGGTTGGGGTCTGTGGTGGGAGCTGGCCCCGATGGGATGGGGTGGCCCTGACGTGATGTTCTCGCTCCCTGTGTTTTAGGAGATTCAGATGTTAAAGAGCCAGAAATGTGGCCGATGGGAAGCAGAGGGTGAGCGTGAGGAGATGCTGCAGAAGCTGCAGGTAAGGATGGCAGATCTGGGACACCTCAGCACTCGAACTAGATGGATCCATCCCTGTTTCTCCTTCAAACCAAAGAGTGAATGCTGCAGAGCTGCTGTGCCTGTCTCTGCCTGTGGATGATGGGAACAGGTCCTTGCCTGTATCTCTGCCTTCTTCCACACTCCCCGTATCCCTCAGATATATGACGCGAGGCATGATTAGCTGGCAATAGCAAACCCAGCCTTCTTGTGCTCTCCTCCAGCACTCGCAGTAGCCCATGACGTGGGACTGTGGCAGGACTGGCGGTGTCCCTCGTCCCTCCGAGGTCTTGTGTGGGTGGCTGGGTGACCCGGGAGCAGAGCTCTGGCTCGGTCTGGCTGGCAGGAGAAATGCAAGCTGCTCTGCTCCGCAGGGCGAGGACACAGATGGAGGCACAGTCTGTTGTGCAGTCTCTGGGGGCATTGCCTGTGTTTACCTCTGAGCTGCTGAACGAGGGGATGGGCTGTGGGGCTCATCCCATACACACGCACCATCTTTCACGGCAGAATAATATCTCCAAGCACCGTCAGACCTGGAGATGACAGGCGTGCGAGGAGATCTGCATTTATAGCTTATACGTGTGTGGTGGAGAGCTGCAGCTGGAGATAGGGATGTCCCTTGGTGGAAGAACGGTTGGAGGCCTGGGCTAGCTGGGTGTGGGCAGCCTGGCCCAGGGCTGGTTTGTGGCGATAAGGGTGGTGTAAGCAGTGTCTGTTAGTGCTGGGAGCGCCACCTCACTGTCCTCGTGTCCTTTGGCAGGAGCTGGAGACACGCAACGCAGAGCTGGAGCGGCGCCTTCACCTGGCCGAGCAGACGCTGGCAGAGACCCTGGCTGAGAGGGAGAAGATCCAGAACGAGGTCACCAAGGTGGCAGAGATAATGGATGTGAAGATATTTGAGCTCAGTGAGATCCGGCAAGGACTAGCCAAGCTGGTGGAGAGCAACTGAGCAGCAGCATGTTCCAAGGAGACACCTCCAGAGGAAGGGACCCAAGCTGGGACTGGGTCACTGACAGCGATTACAGTCACAGAACAGCCTCGAGGCCCATTTGGGCAGGTTACGCCAACATACCAGCAGCTGCCTGGACGGTGTGAGACCAGCCGCAGCCACGTGCTGCCCGCTGAGCGCCCGGACAGCGGGCAGAGGGGACCTGAGCTCCCCAGTCCTCCACAGGGAGCATCGACACGTCACAGTCAGACCTCTCTGGACCCTGCCGTGGCTGTGGCACGGTCCAGGCAGCAGCTGTCCCTGTGCTGCCGTCCCAGCCTCCCCACCACACTGTGTCTCCAATATTTTTACGGTTTTCTAGGGGAAGGGGCTGAGCAGCCTTCGTGTTTTTTCAGTAGTTTTTTAGGAAACCACTTGCCTTTTGCAAATAAGCTGCCTGTTTCCCCACCTAGGGAGGGAGGGAGACGTTCTAGCACACCAAGGACAACAGTTCCTCCTTTTCCTCTTCCCAACCCTCATGACATCGTGTCTTTCCAACAGGATCCATTAGCACTGGTCACTGTCAGGAGCTTCCAGAGGCAGCAACGTCCCTGCTGCAGAGAGGGCACTTGTCTGCCCACGTGTCCTTTCACTGTTCAGTCACGTCCTCCAGAGAGAACAGAACTGCAGGTTTTAAAGCTCTTACTAGTGTAACCCAGTGGGATTTAACGACTTGTGAAAACTTTAAGCTGAGAAGAGTAGAGGCTTGGTTGGGAAAGGGGCATTTGAGAAATGGGCCATACCTAAGGGGATGGCCAACAAACTGCTAGATTGGTGTCTCTCCTGGCCTCCAAGGGCTGCAGTTAATTGAAATTAAATGGAGCAAATAGCAGTTGCTCTTGGTTTTCTCTTTTTTTTTCTTCTTTCTTTATTTGTTAATTGGGAAACAGTCCACAGAGGTGTCCTGCTCTGTGTCAGCCAAGCAGCATTCCCAGAGGAGGGGACGGGTCCCAGCTTGCCGCGCTTGGCCGGATTAAACGAGAACCGGAGGCGTTTGGAGCACGCTGGGACCAGTGCCCCGCAGGGCCTGTGGGAAGTTTGTTGACTTGTCGTAGATGTTGTCTAGTACCAGGAATTGAACAGGACCTGAGGGAGGCACCGCAGAAACCTGGAAAGCTGTGTCCCCCCGCAGCACCCGCTGCACCCCCGTAGTTAGCTAGGAGCATGCTTAGCCCTGTGCTGAATGACGAGCAGTGTCTGTGTAGAAGTAGTTAGTCACCTTACAGGAGTGTCGATGGATTTGGATTTTGTTGGTTTGTTATTTTTATTTTTGCCCTCTTTGCCACTAGAAGTTAGGCAAAGACAGGAACGCCTTGCAGGTCTGCGGAAACTCTGGCACTTATTAAGCGCCGTCTGCCAAGTACCAAGCTCTCCGCATGCCACCGGCCCTCGGCAGAGCTGTGGGACGTGATGTGGCTCCTCGGGGCCGCCTCTTCTCCCCCTCGCCCGGTGACCACGGGAGGAACCCACCGTTCTACGCGCTGCCTGCGAGTCCGAGCAGGATGAGCTCTGGCACCTCGGGAACCTGCTGGTGACTGTTCTTGCCTGGGCAAAGCTCTTCACTCTCCCAGGGCTGGGGAGGAAGCATCGAGATTTCCAGACCTGCACAGCCAGGGAAGGACTTTGCTGTTTGAGGGTTGGGTGGGGTTTTTTGTTGGTTTTTACTTCTTTTTTTTCTTTTTTTGCATGAAGTGTTCTCACGACTGTATGAGCCTGGAGCTACTGTAGTAATATTTGTTTCAGGGTATTTAAGAAGGGAAGGAAGTAATTGGGTGGCAAAAGTTTCTAGGGACTTGTTTACCACCCCATGCCAGTGTCCATATTTTATTCCTACAGGAGCAGCCTTCTTTTGAAATAGAAATCGGCTCCAAGAAGGGTGTGTTTGGTTTGCATCTCCGTCACTGTAATATGGAGGGAGGAGGGTGGGATTTGGGACTACGGAAGAAACTGAACAAATATTTTTGATGTTCTGTACCGGTCCTTTCTCACACTTCTGTGGCTGTGACCCACAAGGCAGCGATGGGTTTGGATCTATAAATTCTGGCAGATCAGACCATTTTGGAGCCGCGTGTTTTGGCCAGTGCCCGGGTTGTGTTGCTCCTTGCCAGGGGCTGACCGGAGCTGTGTGCCCCGCGCCTGCGTGAATCATCCCTCCCCTGAGAGGCCATGTTCGGACCATTCCCAAAACTGGAGAGGGACGACTTGGGTCAGGCTGCTGCACATCCCAGCAGGGCAGATGCAAGCTGCAGCGCGGTGCTCAGCGGAGACGGCAGCCGTGATGCCTCACGGTGCTGCCCAGGACCGGCCTTGGCCTGCGGCAGGCAGCAGGAGAGCATCAGACCCAGCTCTTATGCTACTGAAGCCTCTTCTCATCGCTTATGTATTTTATATCCCCAAAGCACAACTTGGCATCACTGTAGAGCTTCGACCTGCAGCAAAGACAATTGGCCCATTGACAGTGTAGGTTGAGTGCAAGAAGGACTGTGAGTCATGAAAGAAAGTCTGCGAGTCATGCAAGAAGGTCTGCGAGTCATGCAAGAAGGACTGTGAGTTGTGCAACAAGTCACAAATATAAGGAAACCTGCTGCGCAGCTTTGCTCTTCCATTGTCAGGAATTGGGAACAGAAGCCATTTTCCTTTACACTTTCCCCGGGGGTGCTGGTCGCAATACTCTTCCTTGCCAGAATAATCTGAATAGCGGCTTTTTGATTAGATGTGTCCTGTGCTTGGCATTTGTTCCAAGTCTTTTATTGAGGGCAGTGTGATGGATGGTTCCGCAAGGCACTTGCCGTTGCTGTCTTCCCCTCTTCTAAACTAATGAAAATTCATTCATCACCAGCTATTTCCACAAATACCCTAAATGTGCAGTTAGCAGCGAGACAACCCTCCTGTAGAGGGGATAGCAGCAAAAGACTAATTCCCTCTGCCCCACTCTAGCGAGCATTTTGAAAGGACTTCAGTTGTGTCTCAGAACAGCAGCTCTAACACATCCCCACCATCCACTTTCCAACCCTCGCCCCTTCCCTCTTTATGCTTCTCGTGCTTCAAAAGGAGAAAATCTTGTGTTACAAAAGCCAGGCTGCAGTTTTATGTTTGTGGCTGTCTCATAATAACAATTACTGTCAGCAGCGAACTAACAGCGGCTTCCTTGCCGGAGGAGAAATGCTACTGATTGCAGGTACCTTGAGAGACCTAATTCTTTTGGCAAATGAGGATCTTAATTATTCATAGACAGCCCAGACAGAACATTAATAAAGGGAACATGGGGGAAATGGCTCATGTATGAGATCAGGAGGAACAGATAAAAAATCTTGTGACCTTCCCCTCTTTGCACTATGTTCTGATGCAAGGTGGGGTTCTCTGCTCTGCATCCAGACCTGAGACAACGTCCTTCTGACCAGCTCAGCAAGACGAAACGGAGCTTTGCTTTTCCAGGACATGCTGATAACAGAGCCTCAGAAAAATAGGATGTGTTTAATGCAAACCCCATCCAACGGATGCTAATCCCAGCCCTCCAGGCTGAGCAGGAACACAAATCCAGGCCAGATCCAGAGCTGACCTGGCAGCAAACCCCCACACCTCTCCAGCCTGCGATTCCTCCTCCACAAAGCACAGAATTACCCTCCCTGAAGGACTGTTGGACTGGAATTACCAACATCTCCAAGGTGCCTGGAGAGCCAGGAGAAGAACAGACCAGCACAGCCCAGGCTGGTTAATGCCCTGACTCCACTGAGTGATTTAAAACAGGAGGTAAAAATCATTCTCTTCTCAGAAAGCTGCTGCAGAGCCCCCTGGTAATATGTAGTTTGTTGTTAGGCAGCCTCACATCAAAGTTACTTAACAGATTGTCTTTGATATCTGTGTAGTTGGGAGAACACACTGAAGCAAGTTCTTGATGGAGGGAAAGCAACCAGGCACTTTGTTTTACATCTCCAAAGCATCCAACCTAGGCCAATCTGTAATTAAATAGCACCATTAATGAAAAATAGGTGACCTAACCCTTTTGAGCTCCTGCATCTGGGCTGCAGAGATCAGCTGCTCTGTTACTCAGAGGATCGGTTATTTTTAGTTCCAAAATGGTCTGTTTACACTTGACAGCACAGGCAAACGTACTCTGGGAGCACAACACCCCCCCATGCACACGCTGGAAGACAATTTCCGTGTGCACCAGAGAAGGCAATTAAATGTGTGTTTTGGAAAATGGCCATGAACACGTAATAAAGCCCCCCAAATCCAATGAGGTTCACAGTCCCCTTTCCCAGAGTAATTTATAATTATTATCGCTATTAGATTTTGGTGTGTAAAGGCAGCTTCTGCTCCAAGGGAAAAGAACAGGAGCTACAGCACTAATCATCTCCACACAAGGTCCTGCCTCCTCCATCAGCTTCTCTCCATCCTACCAAAAAAGCAGCAGCTGGAATAACGCTGGGAATGAGACCTTTGTGGTAAGAGCGAATGACATTCTGGACACAAGAGCAGCTGCAGCAACAGGTAACGTGCGGGAGCAGCATTTGCTGCACCATTTGCAGCCCCTCTGCTGAGCACAAACCCAGAAAGTGACAATCGAAGGTACCAAATTCAGTTTCCTCGGGTGCCACTGTCCCCATGGCATCACCTCTGTCCCCGTGGTGTGCAGGGAAGGGCTCTGCAGGTGGCAGCACTGGCTCTTCCAGGGGTTCTGTCCACTCTGTAGGTCACTGGGACTTGCACAGCCTGCCCCCAATGGGAATTGTCGCCCCAGCACTCCTCCTCACCCTGTTGCTGGCTTATTTTTCCCAAGGGCTGGTAGACAATAAGCGAGAGTCGATGCTGAATATCATCGCTGCCTTCTGTTTCCACCCATGCTGGGCTAACAGGGTTTCAAATCGCAGCAGGCAACAGAGAATATTTCACTCTGGCCTTACTCGCTGGAGATATTAAAGTCCAGACCTTGTTATGGGTAGATGAAAACAGTGTCTGAGCCTGGAGATGGGTGACATGAGTGCCACCTCTTCTGCAGTCTCAACATGGGCTCGGGAATTCAGTAATGATACTGGGAAGTACGGAGCAGAGATGAAGGGATGGGGATGAGCTGCTGCAACAGGCGGGCGCTGCGCTCACAGCTGCTGTTTCAAGGCTGGAGCAGAGTCTTCTGCTCCCTGACAACTGCTCTCCCTGCCAGGGTGACGGGAATCCAAAGCGAGTCACGCAGGGATGGGTTCCCAGGAGACACAGCTGCTGCAGGGAGCGGGGATGGGTATGAATGAAACAGCCAGCGCGGAGGTTTTGTTAGCATGGAGGGAAAAGAATATCCAGGTATTCCTTTGCTCTGTCCCATTTTTGGAGTCCTGGGAGGAACTGGGGGAGTTACGGTGTCAAGCATGTCGTACCAAGAGTGAAAACACGTCTGGGCAGCTGCAGTCGAGCCCTAAATGAGGGTGTGTCATGGATGAGGAGTTTAATCAGCAAAAACTGGCAGGGAAGAGCTTTAAGGTGCAGCAGGGAAGGTGAAGATTCAACAAAAACCTGAGCTCCAATGCAGCACCGCTGTCTCAGCAGAGACAAATCGAAAGCCCAGCTCAAATATCCCAGACTGTTTCATTGCAGCTGCTTTTTCTTCATTGTAGAGATCCAGAGCAGCACCCAGAGATGAAGAGGGTGCCAGACCCAAAGGTGACCGCTGTGTTACCAAACCTGTCCCCACTTGCCACATCTCTTTGTTCAGCAGGACCCCAGTTAATCAAATACTGTGTATCTCACCTAGAGGATCCCAGCCTCTCCCTGCAAAACTTCTGGGAAGTGCTCCTCAGAGATGTTTGTTCCTCTTTAAGATGGGCAGAGATGGGGGAAACACTCCAGGAACAGAAAAATATTTCCTTAAACACACCCAAAGCCTCAGTACGTGCCTACAGACCCATCGGTGTCAAAGCCAGAGGGAAATGCCCTGCAAGGTGGGGGAGCATCTTCCTGCTGAGCCTCTTGGAGCTGCAGAGCGGGTGATGGTTTCACACCCAGGAGGAGGAGGATGAGGATGCGGATGGGGATGGGGACGGCTGGCAGGATGCAGGACTGTCCCTCCTGCACAGCCCCTGTGCCAGTGCTGCATTCAGCAGCCATGCACGGTCCCGGTGAGCGAAGCAGTGATGGGAGATGCTGCATTGAGGAGTTTCCATGGCAACGCAGGCAGGGAACCCCAGGGCTGGGGCTGAAGGAGGGGAGGAAGGCACAGGGCAATGGGTGTGCTGGGGCGCAGAAAAGCAGCCGCGTTCAGGCCAGTTCTTGCCCAGCGCAGACTGGGAAGCGTGCGAGCGCCTGCTTGGGGGACGGGCGGGCAGAGCCGCACGCAGCAGAACACGGTTTCACAGCAGAGATGCAATCTAGGCTGTGGTGAGAAGGAGGTGCTCTACTCCTAGGGGATCTCAAAGGTTTCTGACAACACATAGACACCCCAGAATGGAATATTCTACTCATGGGGCACGTACAGAAACGTCACCAGATGTCCTTTGGCTCTGAGCAAGGTGTAAATCCCTAATCTGGGAATTTAAGGCATCTTTCTACATCCCAACTAGCACAGCAACCTCTTTTTCCACTCCCGAGCCTGATTATCTGAAGCAAGAATATTTAGGTAGCACAACAGAGAGCTCTTATTTCTAGCACGTGTCCTACCCTCACAGAGAAGGCTGCTCAAGAAAGACAAGGGCTGTATTAAAAGGAATTTTGAATAAAGCTTCAAGACAAGAGCCTTGATCAAACCCCACATGTCACACGTGGAAGGAGACGTACTGAGAAACCCCCACCAGGCTGAAGCAGAGACTTCAGACAGCGGGTTAGGAAGCGTCTGTGAGAGGGAGAGGATGAACTGACACGGCAGCATCAGCATCTTCCCCAGGCAGGTGGGACCTGCTTGTCCCAGAGACGATGTCTTTTAATCTGCAGCTAACAGCCCTGCTCCACAAATTAGCATGCATGAGACCGGAGGAGCGTTTAGTATTCAGAAAGCATAGAGCTGATCCAAACCCATTTGCTGCTGCAGCAGCAGCTGCCAGAGGTGACAACGACGAGCTGAGCTGCCAGGCCAGCGATCAAGTGCTTCTTCCTTCCTGGAGGGCACCCGAGAGGACAAAGTGAGGAGGAGCATGTTGAGGCATCTCCCAATGGTTCCACACCCATCTCTCAAGTGGCAGATGGACCCGTGTGTGCCCCAAGCTCAGGATCCTGTGGCTGAGGATCCCTGAGGAAACACCATCTCTTCTTTGCAAGATCCAGCTGTGCACAGGGCACAGACCGCACGCTCCCAGGGAAGGAGCTGGGCTTGGCTCACGTGAAGGGACTGGGATATAACACCTGTAAACTCCATCCTTATCTCTCAAACCCCCCCCAGATTTTATCTCCAAGCTGCTTGCCCACACAACTACTGCTCCCCGCCCGTAAGATCCCACAACTCCCCCACATGTTGAAGGTCAAACATAACTTGTTGCAATAAATATTTATTTGGGCACTGGAAATAGAAACTATTTTTGTAAGCCAGAGAACAGAAATAGCACATCTTCAGTCTCAAGTCATAGAAAGCTCTGCCCATTAAAAAGGCACCGAGGATCAAACCTGACATCAGAAGAGAGCTGGCCAGACTCCAGCCTGAGCTACACGGGGATTTTAAGCTCTGTAGGGAAATAAAACCATTTCTTAGGAGAGCTCAGTGCCCTCCAGCCCACCAGGAAGGAAAAATAACAGAGATGTTTATCAAAGTGTCCTTTTCCCTCACCCCACGTTCCCCAGACTCCAAGACTGATTTCAGGTCAGAAGTGTCTGTGTTAAGTGTTAGATCCCAGTATTCCCAAAGCAGCAACGTCAGGGCAGTCCGAGTGCAGCATGTCAGGCCAAAGGATGTTAACTCTCTTCCTTAGCGCTCAGTTTGTTCCGCCGCTCCATCTTCTTCCGCAGTTTCCTCTTCAGCTGCAGCTCCTTTCTCTTCTGCAGCGTCTGCTGGACCTTCTCCCGGCACTGCTTGTTTTTCTTCTTGATCTTGGCCAGCTCTGCCTTCCTTTTCGCCTCCAGATCTGGATCCTGGAATGGCAAGGACATGAGTGACACACCTAGGGACAGTACCAGCCCCTTTGCCTTTCCTACACTTTTAAATATCACCCTTTAAGATAAAACTTTACCACCATGAAAGACAGGGAGGAACTGTCACTCCTTTTCCACATCAGACCAGCTACTGATCAAAGTAATTTACACAGCAGCAACTCTCACCTTCCCTTCAAGGATCAGTTGCTTCCGCTTATTTATTTCTTTCTTCTCATCAAAATCCGTTCCCTCCAGTTCCTGTCAAAGCAAAAATACAGCAGGGCCATCAGTAACCAAGCGCTGAGTCGGACACAGAGAAAAGCTGCGTGGCTCCTCAGGGCCAGCAGCGTGCACGCATTTGGTAACCTGCAGACCTTCCCCCCAAAGCACCACTCTCAATGCCCACCAGCAGAAAAATGCTGCAAAATATGTGCAATAATCAAGCAAACCTGGGGAAGATAACTAAAACAACCCTCCCCACACCCATCCAAGTGCTTCCATAGAAACAGGAACAAAAATCCATATTTCTGTGCTCAAGAGCAAAGCTGCGTATCCAGAGCTGCACGTTGGACGGCAGCGGATCTCCTGGTTGCACCCAGCACATCTCCCGTCCTCCGCACAACGGGGCTTCGCGTTTGCACACGTACGATTTCACACTGCCGCCTGGTGACGTTCACTTGGGTGACGATGTCCAGCACACGCTGCTCCTCCACCGAGAACTCCTGCAGCTTCAGCTCTACACCGGGCGAGACATTTACAGACCACGGTTGGTGACAAAATCCAGGGGGAAAATTCTCAGCTCATTAGAAAAATAATAGTTCCACCGATAATCAGTGAAATTGCTGCATGTGCTACAATCACTCTCACTTCTTCAACCTACAAAGGATTAAATCCTCCCCTCTGCCTACAATTCCCCAACCTGTGCAAAGCAACCTGTTCTTTTTATTCACATCAGCAAGGAAGGAAGGAAGGAGGGCACCGGCTGCTTCAATAAAAAGGTTATGGAGAAAGTTCACCAGAGTTTCTACTTGATATGAAGCAGCAGGAAGACAAACACGCGCCCGGCACACTCAGGAGCGGAATCAAAGCCGACAGAGATTCGAGGGCTCCTGCTCTTTCTCAAGCTTTAGCCACGCAGGGACACCATTTTTAGGTTGTGCAGCGATGAAATCAGGGCTGCAGGCGCCACAAGCACAAAGGAGCACGCACAATCTCACATTTTAGCAGTGTTAGCGGTGCTCTTACTGATTTCCTCCTCAATAGCGTGGACGAGGTGGATGTCGTACTGTGTCACCAGTGTAATGGCCATTCCTTTCCGACCTGGGTGAGGAAAACATGGCGATATCAGAATCTTGACAAGCAGAGGGAGATAAAACCTAATCTGTGCCAAATTCCACCCATCCCTGAGCCAGCCTGGCACGCTACACTGACAGAGTGCTCAGAGGGGTCTTTATTTGCTCTGAAAATTCAGTTAATGGGTCAGGGCGAGCCAAAGCTGCAATCCTAAGGCAGGATTCTGAGCCAGCGATAGGAGCAGATCTCGTGCTGCGCTGCAGCTGCTGTGACATCTCCTCGCACCCATTCCCAGCGCCAGGATCCCAGATTTGGCCAGCAAACCACAGGCGGATTTCCCCGCTCACCCGCACGGGCTGTCCGGCCAACCCGGTGAATGTAGATTTTTGGCAGGCCGGGAGTGTTGTGATTGATGACAACTTGTACCGCAGGAATGTCCAAACCTCTGGAATGCAGGGGAAGAAAAGGGAAGTTGAGAAACAAGGTTTTAACATTTACAGTTTAAGTTCCTGTCCTCTGCCTTCTCCAAAAGCCCCATGTTCTCATGAATAAAGTCTTCATTGGCTTGGGCTGATTCTAGGACAAACTCCTCATGCGACTCTCCAACAGCCACAAAAAGCAACGTCACCCGTTCCCTCCTACACCCAGAGAACACGCCGAGCCTCACGGAAATCCTTCTCCTGCTAAAACACACCCACTGCAGCAAAACCAGCCAGGATCAGAGCTACAGCCCATGGGAGCGGGCTCCAAACCACGGCTCAGATGTTCTACAAGGGAATGAACAAGCCTGGCCTACCCAAGGCGGGGAATTTAAATCTCTTGCTAAGCCCAGTCTAATCTCCACAGTGGTTCTGATGCTTAAAAAGTGGCTTAAAGACCTTTAGCAACACAGATGATGCTTTTCCCTTACCTGGCAGCAACATCGGTGGCAATGAGGATCTTAAAGATGCTGGACTTGAACTTGGCTAAAGCTGCAAAGCGTTGTCGCTGTAAAGAGCAAAGTCTGGTGAGGGACGTTGCGATTGCGACCGGAGGAGCTGGAGGACTCGGGGACAGCTCAGATCCGTCCTGCACCCACCTGCTTCATCATGGAATGCAGAGCGACGGAGGGAAAGTTGTATCTCCTCAGCATCATGTTCAACACCTGGCAGTCCCTGCAAGGGAAAAAATATTTAAAGAATTGAAATATAACAAGAAAATGTAAAGCCGATGGATCAGGACAGAGCTGGGGTTCCCCAGGCAGCTCTCACACCACAATTAGTTACCGCCTGACAGAGCTGGGGAGGGAAATCAGCTCAACCTCTGGCACACGACATCCGTGGGTGGCCCCTCAGCCCCAGACTGCTGAGAGGAAAAGGTTTATTCTCTACCAAATTTCAAAATAGACTAACAAAGCAAATACCAACCTAGCCTAACACCCAATAAAGTGGGAACTGAAGATCTCCACTAGAAATGTAAAGCCGCACGTGCGTTAAGAGGGATCAGGAGGAACAAGGCCACTCACTTGCAGGTTTTAGTGAAGATAATGATGGACCAGTCTTCGTGCTCGTCCTGGAAGGTCTGGATTAAATGGACGAGGTACGCGTCCTTGATCGCTTCGGGGACAAGCAAGTACCGCTGGTCCAGCTCATCCACCGTCCGCACCCTGTTGGGAGGGGAAGAAAAGCACCAAGACACATCGTTTTGGGAAGGGAAGATGGAAGAAAAGGGAGATAACAAGGAGGAAATGGGATTGCTGACCCGCTCGGCAGCGTGGGGAGACTCACTCGGACGCGGCCTCCCAGAAGAAGGGTCTGTTGGCCGTCAGGGTCTTCAGCTCGTTCAGCGTGTCTGTTAACGTGGCGCTGAACAGCAGCGTCTGCCTGCGCGGCGGAACGGCGTCCAGGATCACCTCCAGGTCCGCGGTGAAGTCAGCGCAGCCCTGCTCCAACAGCCGGTCCGCTTCGTCCAAGACCTGCGCACAGCCGGGAACGCTGAAAAGCTAAAACTCTTCAAAGCATATACTTCAAAAAAATCTGGAAAACTGCCTTACCAAGAACCGGAGCTTTTTAAGGCTGAAGGTGTTGGAACTGCGGAGGTGATCCGCCAGCCTGCCGGGCGTAGCGATGACAACGTGGGGTTTGCGGGAGAGCTCCAGCGCCTGCGCCACCATGTCTGCGCCAAAAACACGGACGAGTTACCAGCAACTGGACACGG
This sequence comes from Columba livia, assembly GCF_036013475.1. NCBI lineage: Eukaryota > Metazoa > Chordata > Aves > Columbiformes > Columbidae > Columba > Columba livia. The sequence continues at coordinate 1,305,772 of NC_088628.1, read as the reverse complement.
GCCCCAAAAATGGCTGGTCAGTGAGGCTGGAAAACATCGCTCTCCTTATTCCCCCCAGCCCTGGGTGCTGGGCAACAGCTCCTCCGTGCAATGGAAGTTCTCCCTCTGCGGGGAAACTCCCCCAGCCCCCCGGGCCGGGCTCCGGTTCCCCCCGGGCCGGGCTCCGGTTCCCCCACTGCACTCACCCAGGCCGCCCACCACCACGCAGTCCTTCAGCCCCAGCGGCTTCCCCAGGACGCGGAACTGCTCGGCGATCTGGTACGCCAGCTCCCTGCGGGGAGGACGGGGCTGAACCGGGCCCGGCCGCCAACGGCGGGGCCTCCCGGGCCCGGAGCGGGGCCGCCCGGTACCTGGTGGGGGTCAGCACGAGGCAGAAGATGCCGTAGGGATCCTCGGACAGCACCTGCAGCACCGGCAGCACGAACGCCGCCGTCTTCCCGCTGCCCGTCTTGGCGCAGCCCAGGCAGTCGCGACCTGCAAGGGAGGGGGACAGAAGGACCGTGAGCGGCCGGTAACGGCGGGACCGGGACGGGGACCGGAGCCAGGCGCGCTCACCCTGCAGCACGGGCGGGATGCAGGCGGCCTGCACGGGCGTGGGCCGGCTCAGCCCCACCTGCCGCGCCTGCTCCGCCAGCCACGGCGCCAGCCCCAGCGCCCGGAACTCCGCCATGACCGCACCGGCCGCTTCCCCCACGTGGCGCTCCCGGTAGCGCGTCGGCGGGCACACCCTCCTCTTTCATTGGCTGCTTGCTGCTAGCCCCGCCCAGCCAGTCTTATTTTCAGCATCTTCTTCCGGCGCTTTGGTGATGTTTACACCCCCTCGCACACCCATTGGCTGGCGCCGGGGGTTGCCATGGAGACTGCGGCTCCCAGCAGCACCCGCCGCTCAGCTGCTTCCGGAGACGTGTCTGAGGCGGGGAGATGGCGGCCGGAACGGGCTCCGCCGGGCAGGGCGGCGACGCCGACGAGCTGTTCGACGTGAAGAACAGCTTCTACATCGGGGCCTACCAGGCCGCCATCAACGAGGCGCAGCGGGTCAAGGTGGGGGCGGCTCGGACGGGTCCGGGGCCTCTCCCCGGGGCCTGCCGGCTCTCGGGCGCCTCAGCGGCTGAAGCGGCGAGTCTGGGGCTCCCCGAGCGCCTTTTGTCCCAGCCCGCCTCGTCCCGGGCGGTTTGCGGTGCTATAACGTCCCTGGTCTAACAGGGGGACGCTGGAGAGGGAGGTGGGGGGATCCTGTGGGGCCGGGAACCGGGGGTCGTTTCTTTAGGGGGTCTCGTGTGTGGGTCCAGGTCAGTGCGGGGCCGGGTGGTTGTTGTGGGGCCAGGTCGGTGTGGGGTTGGGCTGTTGTTGTGGGGCTGGGTCGGTGTAGGGTTGGGCGGTTGTTGCGGGGCCGGGTGGTTGTTGCGGGGCCGGGTCGGTGCGGGGTTGGGTTATGACCACGCAGGTCCCTGAGAGCAGTTCTTGTTTCCTGCCATCCCTTCAGCCTTCCAGCCCGGAGAAGGAGGTGGAGAGGGATGTTTTCTTGTTCCGAGCCTACATCGCCCAGGTGAGGTGAATGTGAGCGTGGGGCGGAGCTGAGGTGGTTGTGGGTCAGAGTTCAGCGTCACACAGTTGGGTTAAAATTCCTCCTTCAGTGCTGGAACACAATATATTCCCTGACAGCCACACAATTGCGAATGCAGCGTGTTTGTGTAGAGTCGGGATGACTTACTGAGGCCTTTTTGAGAGGTGCTTTTTTATCTTTAAAGTGGTGTATAGGGAAACTGTACGCATCTGGAGACCTTCTCGTGCTCTGCAACTGCCTGAAAGGAGCTTGGAGCCAGGGGGGTCGGGCTCTGCTCCCCAGGAACAAGCGCCAGGAGCAGAGGAAACGGCCTCAAGTTGCACCAGGGGAGGTTGAGGTTGGATCTGGGAACAATTTCTTCCCCAAAGGGCTGTGGGGCATTGAACAGGCTGCCCAGGGCAGTGCTGGAGTCACCAGCCCTGGAGGGCTGGACAGACGGACAGGAGGTTCTCAGGACATGGGACAGTGCTGGGGCTAGGGGAACAGTTTGACTCAATGGATTTGAGAGTCTTTTCCAACCAAAGTGATTCTATGAAGTAGTCCTCAGTTACGAAGTTTGGCTGTGTGTTTGGAGCCCAATGGAAGATGTAAAGTTGCTGTTGTTGTGAAAAAAGGTTTTAGAAAGTAAGCAACTGTTTTCTGGATTCTTAAAATGGTTAAATTCTAGATTCTTTTTCTTTACCTTCAATAGAGAAAATACGGTGTTGTCCTGGATGAGATTAAAGCCAACGCCTGTCCTGAGCTCCAGGCAGTGAGGATGTTTGCAGAATATCTTTCAAACGAGAATCAAAGGTATGTCTGACAATAAGTTGGAACTCAAGCCCTGTCTAATGGGGAATATTTTTCCTTGTGGAAAGTCTCTTGCAGAAGTGTGGTCTCTATTGTGGTTTTGTGTAGCTTTGCAGTGAACCTCCTGTGGGGTCAGGATCTTTTTTTATTACCTGGTAATGAAGCGCACCCAAATTCTCACCCTTACTCTTCATAGGGATGCAATCGTTGCCGATTTGGACAAGAAAATGGCAAAAAGTGTCGATATAGCCAATACGACGTTCTTGCTGATGGCTGCTTCCATTTATTTCCATGACAAAAATCCTGACGCGGCTCTGCGTGCTCTGCACCAAGGGGAAAGCTTGGAATGGTGAGTGTATTGGGGTGCTGGCAAAGCCTCTCTTGTGTAAGGAGAGAATGACTGAGCTCTGCCTTGTCTCTAAAAAGCCTCAAAACCATTGAGTAGCTGCTCTGAGTTTTGTCTCCCTTCGAAGTAGGAAGTGATTTGCTGCTCATCCTACAATATGGAGTTTATTGCTCCATTGTGAAACTTAAGAACCTGATTTATTGATTTCAGAATTGCTGAAACAAGCATTATTTTAATTCAGCGAGGGAGCACTTGGGAGCTGGGAAGAACCTTCCCTGTTCTGCCACCTGCATCTGCGGGTTCTGGCAGGAACGTCTCCCGCTGAGCTGCAGCTTCCAAGCGAAGCGTAAAGGCTGCAGCTGTGAAAATCCCTTTGCTCTCGTTCTTTGCAGCATGGCCATGATGATACAGATTCTGCTGAAGCTCGACAGGCTCGATCTGGCTCGGTGAGTCGTGTCCCTTTGCTTGGGCCTTGATTAGAGTTTTCCTCATCCAGCCTCCCCAGGGCACAGCATTTTAACACGGAAGAACTTGTGTGTGGGTATGGGTGCACTGCAAAATGTTGTTATTCTTTTAAGCTGCAGAGATAATAGAGCTGGATACAGGTAGGGATGGACATTTAGGTCTAATCTTGCTTGTAGCAGGATGTGGTTTGAATCTCTAGTCCTGGGTTTCTGCCTTCCCACAGGTGCTTTCAGTAGAACATTAAAAGGTGTTTGTGCCACGTTACCACCTTGCTGTGGCTGTTGTGCTGCGGCGATGGAGGAGCTGAGAGAGACAGCTACAACCTTGTGTTTCTGTCTTAAAGAAGTGCAGAAAATTCCTTTTTTTTCCCTGTTATGACTCCTGGTTTTGCTTCCCCAGCAAGGAACTCAAGAAGATGCAGGAGCAGGATGAGGACGCGACTCTTACTCAGCTGGCGACTGCCTGGGTGAACCTGGCCGTGGTGAGTGTCTCAGGTGGAGATCCCTCACCCACAGCATCTGAGGAACACCGCTCCTCATCGCTCCCTCCACATTGCGCTTTCCACAAAAACATGCAGGTTGTTGGGTTTTTGGTTTTTTGGCTTTTCTTTTTCCCCTTCCTTCAAGTACACAGAAAACACCAGGATCTGGCTGCGCAAACTACCTGGCTGTGATTGTTGGCCTTTCATCTGTGCTCCTCAGCCTTCAGCTCACACACGGAAGGGCTAAACCATGCTTGAATAATTCGCAAACCATTTTAACGTAAAACAGAAAACTGCAGTGGTACTAGCATCCAGACTGTCTTTAAGCCGATCTGTAAATCAGGCAAAACCAAACAGTTTTGCAGCCCAGTTAATCAGGTGGTTGAAAATAAGTGGTCTAATCAAATTCAGTGGAGTCCAAGGTTATGTGCAATCATCTCTTACACTATTAATATTCTTTTTTCAGTGTTGGTTTTGTGATGAAATCTCTCATGTGTAGCCCTTGCCTTACAATATTGTGTGGCTGGATTTTCTCTAAGATCTCCGTTTCCGCTAAGGATCCCACCTCTGCTTGTTGGAAACCGCTGCGTGTAGAACCTTTCTGGAGCTGGAACATTTTGAAAGGCCAGGAGCTCATACCTGGGTTTAATTTAAAAATCTCATTTCATAATCCTTTATTACATCAAACATCTGAAGTGGTTCTTTTGAAGTTTGTTTTGTTTTCTGAATGGAAACCTGAATCTTTTGATCATTTAAGTGGTTCTTAATATTTTTGCATTTCTTTCATCTGCAGCCTGAGGGTGATCTGTTGTGGTACAGAAGATCACACGTGTGCCAGCAGCTGTTAGCGTTGGTTCTTACACATTCTCTACCTGCGCTTTATAACCCTAGAAGTGAACTTTGTGCTGAGTCCTCCAACCCTGGCATGAACGTATGGGCTTCTTTGCCATCTGTGGTCAACCTGGGGGTGTTTGTCTCCTCCAGGGTGGTGAGAAGTTACAAGATGCCTATTACATCTTCCAAGAGATGGCAGACAAGTGCTCCTCCACCCTCCTCCTGCTCAACGGCCAGGCCGCCTGCTACATGGCACAGGGCAAGTGGGACGACGCGGAGGGAGTGCTGCAGGAGGCCTTGGACAAGGTGCTTGCTGGTGTTTCCAGGCAGATATTTGTTCTCCTGGGGAAATAGAGTAAAACAGCAAGGACTTTCAGTGGTAAACTTGGTGAAAATACCACTGTATTGATGTATATCGCTAAGGGTGGTCGCTGTCAGACCTGCTTTGTCTTCTGCTTTGCCTTTTCTGGTGAAGTGAGCTCTGAGTTTGGGCAGAGGGAGGTGGGGCAGCTGACGTGTGTGTTCTTGTTTTCAGGACAGCGGCCACCCTGAGACCCTCATCAACTTCGTTGTCCTGTCGCAGCACTTGGGCAAACCACCAGAGGTGAGGCTGCTTCCATTGGACTCGTGTCCTTGTGTGTTCCTAGTGGTAACTTGGAGCTTTGCAGTTTGATGTGTCCTTATTAGGATTGGCATTGACAAAAGGGAATAGTTCTGGGGTGAGGAGCTCACATCTTCAAGGTTCAATAAAGTGTTTGCAGAAATAGAGGTATTGCAGACAATGGTTTATATCTGGGTGAAAAAAGAATCTTCTTGAGAGTTCTGAGATCAGTTCTCACTGAATTTTAGCAGCCCCAGTTAAAACCAGTAAGACCTGTGCATTCACTGCACTTAAAAATCAGACCTTAAGTAGTGGGTTCAATAAAACAATCAAGACGCTGAGAAAATGGTCTTCACTTGCTGCCAACAAATACATTGGAGTGTGGTGTTTTAAACTCCTGGCTTCTCTTCACATTATCTCAATATTTATCTCTCTCATCCCATCAGGTTACAAATCGCTATTTGTCACAGTTGAAAGATGCGCATAAAAATCATCCGTTCATAAAGGAGTATCAAGCAAAGGTATTAATTACTTTCTCATATAAAACTGAATGTATTATTTCTCATACCAGTGTCTGATGGGGTGAGTGGATTCTTTACTGATGAAGGTTACTGCAGTTCGGAGGGGTCAGGTCCGTGTTCGCTCTGTCACATCACTTGCTGGCAGATTTTCCAGCCTTGTGAGTGACGTTGGGTGTTAAACAAAGGAATGATGTGCCTGAACCTGGTAACATCTCAAAAGAATAGCTCTGAGATACAGGTTCTTAATCTGAGCCAGAAGTTCGTTACTATCATTATGCTTAAATAGGGGAAACATCCTTCTGGAAGAGAGAATTTGGGGATGAGGAAAGGATAAAGGTAACAGTGCAAGGAAAATGGAACAAATTGGAAAAGAAATTGAGAACTGATACAGATGATTTTGCTTCTTAGTCCTTTTTTCTTTACAGGGCTGTGATTATTAGTGTTCTTTTCAGATAATTCAGATTTTATTAGACTTTCAGTCAAGTTCAAGGTTTGTTCGTTTTGTTTCTGATTTGCAGGAGAATGACTTTGAGCGGCTCGCCATGCAGTATGCGCCCAGCGCCTGAGGAGAGCGGAGCGAGCCTCGGCCCTCTGGAACCTCAGCAGCCGGGGCTGATGCTCAAAGCCTCTCTGGTAATGGGGAAAAACACCCTTTGCAAGTTGGTCTGGCTTAACTTGCTGTGGCAGGGTTTTGGGGGCCAGGAAGCCCGTGCTGCACCTGTATAGAACACATAGCTACTTGATTTTTGGTATCTGAAAAGCCTGCATTGTGGCTCACCTGGGTCCTGAGCTCTGTTTAAAATACAGTGTGAATCCAGAGAATACAACACTGTACCTTAAACGTTCCTAATAAAGCCTTTTCTGGATCCGCGTGGCCCTTAATTTCCGGAATTCAAGTGATTCCACTCTGGGAATGAGCCCTGCCATCTGCACCGAGGGTGTACTTGTGTGAAGGTTAATTTTAAGCATCTCTGTTTGGTACATGGATGAATCCTGAGTTACGGATCTTCTTTCAGCGTGACTGAGGCTCCTCCGTTAACTCCAGCATCCTCTGGAAGAAGCACACACAGCGTAGGGGTTACTGCTGGTGAGAGGGAAAGGCTTCCCTGAAATAAAAATAATCCGATTGTAATAAGCTCAGCCTTAATCTCAAGTTGGTAAAATGCAGTAGCTTGTGTCCTGGAGCCAGGAAAGCTTTAGGTCTTTGCTTGACAAAGTAGATCCTGCCGTGCGTGTGGAAGTGCGTTTGTCACCAGTTCCTCTGAAACTGGTGGTTGTTGAACCCGTCGTGTCCTGGAACGTAATAACGTGATCCAACACCACGTGATGACGCTTTTCTGTAGCATTTCAGACCGCGGGACGCGTGGAACGATCGTGCTGTATCAGAGATGGCAAAGAGCAGATGTCCAAATGGAACCCTCAGCTTGGACCTCCCAGACTCAAATATTGGAATTATTTTGGGGGTGTGTTTGGGGAGGGGGAGATGAGGGGTTTATACTGCACTGTAAATGTCTCGAACTGGCGTTTCCCTTGTGCCCCCTCGGCCGCTATTGCTCTCAAAGGGCTCATTGTCTCGTTCCTTGGCTTGTTTAGCGAGCAGCTCTTTTCAATGAGGGGTTATTCATGGTCCAGTGTGGAATGAATGTGGCCTTTGTGGAGCTGTCTGAGGGAGCCCTGAAAGGGGCTTGTGTGCGCGGGGCAGCCATTCCCCACTTGATGGGCCATGATAAATTGACTTAAAAAATATAAACAATAAAAGCAAGTGGCATAGCAGGAGCCAGCGCTGTCAGTGTGGGAATAGGGGAACACGTTGTTCAGGCCTCGGGGAGGAGCGAGTTTGTGCTTTCTCGTTGCTGCACCAGACTAATGAGAGAGGTTCCAGAGAACTCGAAGGCTGTGGTCAAAGGGATGACTTTAAATGACATAAAACTCATTTATGGTCTTTTCCTTTCCCTATCAAGCTGGTTCCAGTTGCAGTTTCGTGAGTGCCTGTGATGATGATGATTATTCTCAATCTCTAGTAGTAAGATCCCATGGCTGCAATTAAGTGAGAGTTTGGGTGCGTTAGGACACAGCTGAACTCAATTTGCTCCTCCATGGCTGAAACCAAACACCCCCCTGCTGCTCCAGCGCCTTTGGGCTGAGGTTCCCGTTGTTCCTTACAGTGAGACAACGTAAATATTGGCATTTTAGGGGAATCTTCATCTTGAACTCATGCCTCTCCTAGCGAGCTCAGTGCCTGGCTGGCTGTGTGCGACTCTGGATGTATCTCTTTTAATTTTAAGCATACACATAATGAGATTTGTTTCATGAATCAGCAATGAGCGGCCTGCCTTGTGGAGAGGCGTCCAGCCAAGTTCGTGATCAGGGCTGACTTTTGGAGTGAGCCTTTGCGTTCTTCAGGTGCATCTCGTTATTCCAGAGCCGCCTTCGCTGCAACAGGTGATGAAGTTCAGCTCTTTGAGCAGGGTGGAAACACCTTGTGGTTCCACCACAAAGCTTTGTGAGGAAGGGACAGTTCTGCTCCTGGGAGGCTTTTGCTGAGCGATATGGGGAAAAAAGATCTGGAGAAATGTTTCTCTTTGCATATCAGATGGAAAAAATATGAAAGGGTGAGTGAGAACTGGAGGGGCTGTGGGTGCCTTCCGAGGGGTGGCCCTTGGTGGGACGGCAGTTTTCCAGTGTTACGTGCTCAGTTGTCATCTCTTGATCCTGAAATATTAGTATTCACTTCTTGCCTCCAGCCCGTTGTCACGGCGCATCCTTCAAGAGAGCAGCCGCTGTGGTCATTGCTTCTGTTTGGGGTTTTGGTTTTGTTTGTTTTTTGGGGGGTGGTTTGTTCATTTGTTGATCTTGTTGTTGTTTGGTAGATTTTTTGGGGGGGTGTTTTGTGCGTGTTTGCAAGAAATAGCAACATAATTTAATTCACCGGCTGTCCGTGCTGATTAACGGGCACCTAATGAGCTGCTGCTCAGCTCCATGCTGATTAACCAGCACCTGATGACCCGCCGCTCCGGGGGCGGGGAGGGGGGAAGCGGCTTCTCCCGCCCTCAGTTCGGCCGGGGGGGGCGGCTCTCGAGCCCCGGTACCGGTGGGGAGGGGAGTCCCGGCCCCGTCCCGCCCCTCGCGGAGCCTGCGCGGAGCCGGCGGGGCCATGGGCGGGCGGTGAGCGGCGGGAGCGGCCATGCCGGTGCCCGAGCCCATGCCCGGCTACGGGCAGCTGCTCCGGCGGGGCTACGGCAGCCTGGCCGGGGCCGTGCGGGGCTGCGGGGACTGCGGCTGGGAGCTGGCCCGCCGGAGCTGGGCCGAGAACGCGCACCTGGGCTGGGCCGAGCTGCTGCTGTGCGGGCTCTGCGCCCTGGGCTGGACCGCGCTGCGCAGAACCGCCGCACGATGGGTGTTTCGGGTCAGTGCGGGACCCCCGCGGGGGAACGGGGCACCGGCGGGATGCGGGATGGGGACACCGGGGACCGGCTGGATGCGGGATGGAGGCGGCGGGATGTGGGATAGGGACACCGGGGACCGGCGGGATGGGGACACCGGAGGCGGGCGGCCATGCGGGATGGAGGCACCGGGGAGCGGCGGGATGCGGCACCCGTTGCACCGGAGGGGTCATTTCTCCGCTATCCGTGCCCGCATCCCAGGGGCCGGTTGTGCAGAAAAAGACGTTCGGCTTCCCCCAGGGCTTCGTGCTGGGGGGGACATGGCAGGAGAGACCCCCCTTTCCACAGGGCTTCGTGCTGGGATGTAGCATGAGAGAGCCCCCTTCCCTCGGGGCTGCATGTTTTTTGGAGGATATGGCAATGAGAAAGCTCCCCCTTCCCCTGGAGCTGCATCCCAGAGCATCGCGCTGCACCAGCACGCTCTCCCCCCACCCCACCATGTTCCCTTAGCTGTGTCCTGACAACGGTTGGGGGTTATTTCTTGCATGGGGGGAGGAGAAGAACCCGCGTTTCTGCTTCTCGTCTGTGGTTTGCATGAAAAGCGTCCGTCGCCGGTGCGGCGGTGGAGAGGACGGCGTGGGGATGGCTGCGTGCTGCAGTGCTGGGCTGACCTTCCGAGCGCAGGGATGCAGGGCTGCGAGCAGCCCACCCGCGCAGCCGTCGTCCCCTCCTTGTTCGTACGGGACTTGGTAAGGGGCAGGATGAGCCGGCTGTCCCCGAGAGTGAAGATCGGCTCTGTTTTATTTCTGGCTGTGAAAAGCGTGTGGAATGAGATGAGACCTCCCCTCTCTTTCCGATGGCTCGGTCCCAGCTGGGGCGATTTCTTCCACGCCGCTTTTCTAGCCAGTCGCTGTGCGCTTTGCCTTCACCCGGCCTCGAAAGGCAGAAGTGACAGAGATGCAGTATTTTGGCTCGGGGGATAGTCCTCATCTCTCGGAGGCGCAGAGGCGATCCTTTTCTCATTAATATAGTGGCACGAGGCCTCAAGTAGCTGCAAGAGCCTTTAAAGCAGCTCTTCCTTCGCTTATCTGGTAACGCAAGGTTCCAGTTTAAGTCCTCTGAAGCTGCTAAAGTGGCATATAGGCAAGGTAACGTGCTGGCTTTTTACGTAGGACTGAATTTCTCCTTGTGACCCGCACCTGTCTCCTGTGGGTACCGAGGGGCAGCGTCCAGTGCCTGGGAACGCTGGGACTGGGCTCTAGGTCTGCCCTAACAAATCAGATGTAATTTGCACTCTGGTTTCCCCTGGTGTAAGGGTCGTTTTTACAGAGCGAGCGGTGATCGGAGCATGAAACCAGCTCGTCGTGCCGCCCAGCCCGCTCGGGGCTGCCGGAGGATGCTCGGCGGCTTGTGCGAGCGCCGGGGTGTCGCTGCCGCGGAGAAATGGGTCACGCTTGTAACTGCAGAAGAGCGAGGGGGGTTGATCGGAGCCGGGTCCTGTGGCCACATCTGCATGTGTTGTAGTGATGAGATGCTGAGGGAAATTGTGACAGCATCAGTTTTCTCCCAGCAGATAAGTGGAAGGGTAGCAGAGGGAGACAACTCTATATTTTTAAATAATCTGAAGCTTTTCTCTGTTTGATTTTATTTTTTTTGTTTCTTTTTGCTGTTTCTCTCTGCTGGACTTGCTCTTGGGAAGCTGGAGGTCGTGCTTTCCTCTAAAACCTCTGGCTTTGTATTGTTTTGTATTGTTTGTATTGTGTGTTTGTATTGTGTGGCCTCCGTACAGGCGGCACTGGAGCGGATCATTCAGCAGCAGGGAAAGGTTTCATCGCATTGGGGGGAGCAAAGCCAGGGAGAGAAAAGACACTTGGTTATCCTCATGGGTCTCTTCTGACTCAGGTCATTGTACGATTCCTGTTTAACACTGGGAGGAAACGTCTCCCGTGCTCAGGACTTCACTTCCCATGCAGACTCAAAGAGCATCCTTCCTCGTTTTGAATCTTTCCATGTTCCCTGCAAGAACTGAAACACAATTATAAAAATGAATCCGCTCAGGTCCGGAGAGCACTGCCTTCCTGCGTGTTGGCTGTGAATAATAAATCTTGCTGCTGGGACTGGGATTCTCTGCATCTGAAGAGGAAGCGACTCTTACCACGAGGCCTTGGAGCGGCACCGTAGCAATGGCCATGATGGCTCCTCCAAGAACCACAGGTGCCGGAGCCACACGCCTCGTCCCGTGCTCTCTGCGTGTCCCTGTTGTCATCATCGGGATCGAGAGAGCAGGAGCAGGAGGCTCCTCACCCTCTTCTAGAACCACAGCAGCATTTATCCTGCAGCATCTTTGCCACGAAAGGTCTCGCAGTTGGGTTGGGAAGCGGTAAAGGTCGTGCCTGTGCCGGGAGGGGCTGGGTTAGGGTTTGAAAGTGTGCATTTTCACCCGTTACAACGGCCAGGCCGGTGCCTGTGCGTTAAATGTGGTTTTCCCATCATCCTTGGAGCAAAGAAACTTTTAGCCCGTTGCCTCTTCTTTACAGAATCCTCACTTGGCGCGAATACAGAAAGGAGTTGTTTTGGTGTAGGAAAGATCTCAGTTTGCTGAGCAAATGTGGGTTGGGTAGGGAAAGACCCCAAAGTCAGCACGCTGGGGTGCCAGCGCTGCCCTTGCGCCCACAGCCCCCAGGAGACTCATATACTGATGTTCAGAGAACAGCGACATTTTACTGGGTCTTTACTTCTGTGGGCTCGGTGGCACGTCCCTGATGTGCTGAGGGGTGGCAGCTGGCCCAGGAATGACATCCCGGCTGGGTACGGGAGGGACGTGGTCCCTTGGGGTGCAAAGACCCCGTCACGGCTCTGGGAAGACGCTGGCACCGCGCAGCGGGCGGTAGCTGTCGGCTGTGGGCAGGTTTTGACGTGGAGCTCTGCTGGCTCATCCTTATCATCTGCGTTGAGTAAAAGCTGATGCAGAGCTGCCAGCTCCCCGGGCCGAGGATGCGTCGTGCCAGCCATTCCTTTGTGCTCCTCTGGGGAACTCGGCGTGTCCAGAAACCAGATGCGACATGGCTGGAATTTGGCTGGGCCCGCATCTCCAGGCTTGGGAGGGGGCGGAGGAGATGGGGACGCACGGGGGGACACAATTCCTCTGTAAAAAGCCGCAATCCATAACTGGAAGGACTCGTGTCCTGCTGCTTTAGCCAGTTGTAGATCGAAGGGGACCGGCTGCTTTCCTCTAGTGCTGGAGGCTGTAAAAAGGGAGCGAGCGTGTGTTTGCTTTTTTGCTAGGAGTATTTTATTTGACACCTCAGCAGAGCTGTGGGCAGCGACAGTTTCCATTTGGTTTCTCTTTGCAGCTCTAAGCGCTCTCACCCATCGCTTCGCTCCTTCCCCCGCCCGGCGATGCTGATGCTGCGGGGGAGCAGTCACGGCCCTCCCAGCGCGTAATTTTACACATGAATCAGAAGATGCCTGCGGAGGTTTGCGTGGGGGTGGCGAGGAGGAGGAGGAGGAAGAGCCTCTCGCCCTTTAAATGAAGCCTGGTTACATCACTTGCCAAGAGCCTTGGGCTCTTTCAGCCAGAGCCAGATCCGCTGCTCCCGTCACCCGTAGCAACAGGCATCTCTGTGCCGTTGCCATGGGAACGGCGGGGTAGCAGGAGGACATCCCCCACCTTGTGCATCTCCCGCCCCTGGGGCGAGGGCAGATGTGCTCTCCTTGGCTCGTCCTTCCCGTGGGAGCAGCCCGCGCTCCGGCGGGGCCTCCCGGGGACAGTCATTTGTTCCCCCAGACCATGTGCGGGTCAGGGCTCTGGGAGATGCTGGTTCCCTCCCAGTTCTTCCCAGTGTCTGCTCCAGAGCCGGCTCCCCTTGCAGGGTCCAGCCTGAGATGTTGTTTAAGAGAGGAGGAGGGTTTCCCCAGGGCTTAAAACCTCCTGCAGTGGTGGCCACCAGCAGCTGGAGCGGAGTAGCCCTTCCCTTTTGGAAGCTTTGCTTTTGCTCCAGACCGGGAGCTGCTGCCATGGACCGTCCATCACACGATTTGCTGCACTGCTGCCATTTCTGCAGAGGCTCCGGGTGTCCATAAAACACGGGTTTCTGTCAGTAGGATGTGCCAGCCCTGCGGGTGATGCTCCTTGTCATCAGCTCTGCCTGCCGGGGGTAGAAACGTGATGTCTTTCCTCCTTTGAAGGGAGCTGAGGCGCAGAGGAGCAGCAAAATGACTTGGCTGGCGATGGGCAGCAAAGCTGCAGCCGGGATTTGCGGCTGAGCTCAGCAGCCTCAATCCAGCCTGGCTGAGGAGGGCAGGGGCGAGCCGTCCCGTATCTGAGCTGCTGCTCCGCTCTATGGAGATGCAAATAATTTATGCTTTCTGGGCTCGGGACTTTCTGTCTCTGCATTATTTATTCACCCTTCAAGCTTCTTCCTCTCTTTCCTGCCGCGGCTCCTGTTGGAAGGGGCCTTGGCAGCCGCGGGTTCCTGCCCTCGCGGGGACGGCCGTGCTGCGAATGCGAGATGTGTCGGCGAGGCCAGGGCTGCAGGGGGGGACGGACAACTTGGCAAGAGCTTCGTGGGGCTGGCGCTTCCAGTTCTGGGAAATTCAGAGCTTCGAACAAAACACTTTTAGGCCGGGACAATGCTTGGAGTGGAATCCTTTGAAAAATCTGATGTGGAGAGGGGTTAGAGCCAGAGCAGCCGCTGCCTGGGGACAGCTGGGACCTTAATATAGCTTTGAGCATCCAGGAGCTGCAGAAAGTGCTGAGCTGGGGCAGGGTTCGGTTACTTTGCAGGCATTTTGTTTATTATGCGCTTGACTGCTCCCCTGCAGCTGCGGCTGGGCTGATGTGGCTCTGTCGCTGGTGATGAGAAGCAGAGATGGTGCCTGGGGTTGCTCGGGAGGGATCGGTCCCTGCCCGGGGTGCGGCGGAGCTGAGGGCGCGCTCGGCATCGCTCGCGTCTCGCTCACGGGGTGAGAACAAGGGGAGCACTGGCTGCCCCACTTTACTCCTGGAGTAAAATTTACTCCTGGGAAGATGAGGCTGTTTGATGCTGGGGTTTTGCTTTTAGTGTGATTTCCAGGTTCTCTACAATGCTCCAAGCTCTCTGCAACTGCCCAAAAGGAGCTTGGAGCTGGGGGGTTTGGTCTCTGCTCCCAAGTAACCAGCAATAAGAGGAAATGGCCTCAAGTTGCGCCAGGGGAGGCTGTGGTTGGATCTGGGGAACAATTTCTTCCCCAAAGGGCTGTGGGGCATTGGAACAGGCTGCCCAGGGCAGTGCTGGAGTCACCAGCCCTGGAGGGCTGGACAGACGGACATGAGGTTCTCAGGACATGGGGCAGGGACAGGGGTGGGTTGTGATTGGACTCCATGATCCTGAGGGGCTTTTCCAGCCACTATGATCCTGTGATTCGAAGCTGTGGCCCAGCGCTCTCGCTACTGCAGAGCACGAGTTGGGAGCGCCGGGCGGTTCTCAGCATCCTCGCGAACGTGGGGAGCTCAGTGTGAGAAAGTTTCGTTCTGGTTAGTGCGAGCAACCCGCAGCGCTGCTCGTGCTCCCTCCCCTCGCTTCGCCCGTATTTGTGGTGGCTTTGCCTCCTCTTTTGGAGTCCTGACGGGTGAGAAGGGGTGTTGCAAACCACAGGGAGGGGAAAACCAGCAGCGTTTTGATGCTGCTCAGCTAGAAAAGCTGCAGGGAAGGGGGGTGAGCATGGGTAGGTGCAAGAGAGCAAGAGAACCCAGTGCCAGAGCCTTCGCTGACATGTCACCTGCAAATCTGCCCCTCTCCAGTTGCCCACACAGGGGAGGTTGTGCCGTGCGAGTTGGCGAACAGCAGCTGCCGTGGGTTTAGGACTCTGCACAGACTTTGCTTTCTCAGTTTTCTGGGAGCTGGCAGCACCACGAGGTCGGTGCGCAGGATAATGTCATTACGGCTTCCTCTGCTGGGTTTCCTTGTGCAGATAGGGCTCTATTTTTATTCTATTAGTTATCGACCGTGTTGTGCACAAGGCAGCTGTGGGCAGCCCCGCGCCGGGAGCCGGGGATGGAGCGGTGCCCAGAGCGTGGGACATGCTGCCTTCTCGGTGCCCTAAAGGCCAGAAAATGGGGTTTGTGACCCCAGCTTTGCCGTATCTGGTGGCGCACGCTATGCTCG
This sequence comes from Columba livia, assembly GCF_036013475.1. Classification (NCBI taxonomy): domain Eukaryota; kingdom Metazoa; phylum Chordata; class Aves; order Columbiformes; family Columbidae; genus Columba; species Columba livia. Next base: position 1,290,642 of record NC_088628.1, on the reverse strand, counting down.
CGTCTCTCGGAGGTTCCGCATGCTCTGCCCTGGCTTCCCTGGCTCTTTTTGCCCCATGTGATGATATTTTTCCCTTCTCCTCGCAGCCCTTTGCGGAGTGGTGCAACCTGCAGCCGAAAGATGCCGCCAAGATGCCCGAGAGTGCCTGGAAGCTGCTTTTCTACACGTTATCCTGGTCGTATGGCATCTACCTGCTCTTCTTCACCGACTACCCCTTCTTCTATGACCCACCGTCTGTCTTTTATGGTACAGTAAGAACCGGGGAGAAGTGGGTGTGGATGAGGATGTCTGGGTTGAACAAGGGAATGGGAGTTGGGGTGAGTGAAAGAGAAGACTGAACCCCTAAATTGCCTTTTTTTATGGTGCTGTGGGTACCAAAGGGCACGGTCGCTGTTCATTTTGTTACAGAGAGAGTTGCCCAGTGGCTATTGCAGACTGGGCAGGCTGGGATGTGTCAGAGGAGAGTGGGATTGAATAATTAATGCTGGAGAGAAGTAAATCAAGGCATGTCCCTAAGATTTAGGAGAGGGTCTAATGCCCAAGGCAGAGTTTGGGAGCCGGGATACCCAGGATTCCTTCCCATCCCTGAGGATGTGCTGGGGCAGCTCTGGCTGCTCTTTGTGCTCCTGTCTCTGCTGCTGCTGGAGCTCTGGGTTCACCCGGTGTCTTTGTCCCTCCCCAGACTGGAAGAAGGGCATGGACGTCCCCACGGACATCGCCATCGCCTACCTGTTGCAGTGCAGCTTCTACGGGCACTCCATCTACGCCACCGCCTACATGGACACGTGGCGCAAGGACTCGGTCGTCATGCTCCTGCACCACGTGGTCGCGCTGACCCTCATCGCCTTCTCGTACGCGTTCAGGTGAGGCCCCGGGCTGCGACACTGTCCCTCCGCAACCCGCCTGGGGCGGTTTTGGGCCACGACACAGCGAAAACTGCAGCGATTCTGTGCTCGTGTGCGTCCGCGGGTGCGTAGCAGGGCTTTTAATGGGGGCGTGTGGATTCTCCTCTGCCTCCCAGTGATCCCGGTGCTCAGGAGCCATCGCCTGGTGCCAGCCCCGCTTGTCTGGGTTATTCAGGGGGTCTGTCTGCTCCGGGCGGGCTGGGCCATGGGTGCTGGAGGCCAAAATGAACCCGCTGCCCCACGCGTCTCCCTCCCCGCTGCGCTTTCCCACAGGTACCACAACGTGGGCATCCTCGTGCTGTTCCTGCACGACGTCAACGACATTCAGCTGGAGTTCACTAAGCTCAACGTCTACTTCAAGCACCGCGGGGGAGTCTATCACCGCCTCAACGACATCATCTCCAACATCGGCTGCCTCACCTTCAGCGTCAGCTGGTGGGTTTGTCCGTCTGTCCAGCCCTGATCCCGTTTCCAACCCTCCCTGCCAGCTTTTGCAACCCCCCCAGTGCCCCAGGGTACGTTTGTCTGCATGGGAACCAGCCCTTTATTCAAAACACTGGTTGGGCAGAGGTTCCCGCAGAGCTGGCCCCATGCTGGGTTTGGAATCCCTCTGTAGTCACTTTGCCGTCTGTCACCACCAAAGTGCCTGTGAAATCTCGCTTGCAGCATGACAAATGACCCCAGGGGAGGAGGAGCTGCATCCATTTTCCCACTCGCTGAGCTTTAGCAGTTCAGAAGTGCTTTTCTGCAAGGAGCAGAGGGACGTGGGGCTGTCCCAGATTCCAGCTTTGCTTTTTCCTCCTGGGGCAAGGCAGGAGAAAAAGAAGACGAAGAATAGAGATGGGTAACTCGCAGGTTGTCACTCCTCGTTGTTCCCTTTGTCTCCTCTGCACAGGGTGCTCTGAAAAGCAGGGGTGGCAACAAGAGCCCTCAGTTTGAGGGATGGGAGAGCAAGGAAGGTTTTTAGTGATCAAATAGGGATGCACAGGACTTAGAAAACCTTCCAGCTGTGTCCCCCTGCTGTGCCCCGTCCAGCTGAGAGGATCTGCAGCGCAGACCTGTGTCTCTCCCCTGAGAAAGCCCTTTCTTTGCCAAGCCTTTCTGCTCACAGAAACTGCATTCTCCCTCCAGCAGCGGCGTGTGTGCAGTCCTGCCTAGAGCCAGGCTTTTAAACCCGAGCCAGATGCGAGAGCCGGGTCTGGGGGTGGGAGGGCTGCCCGGAGCAGGAGGTTGCCCTGGGGGGGTCCCCGTGGGGCTGTTCAACCCACCCTGCTCCCTCTGCCCCGGCAGGTTCTGGTTCCGTCTCTACTGGTTCCCCCTCAAGGTGCTCTACGCCACTTGCTACTCCAGCCTCCAGTTGGTCCCTAATATCCCCTTCTACTTCTTCTTCAACGCTCTGCTCCTTCTCCTCACTCTGATGAACATCTACTGGTTTCTGGTGAGTAGGGGGAGCTCGGCAACCCCTACGCTTGACTTCTCCCTCCTCTGCTGCCCTGGGGATGGAGGTGGCTCTGGTGACATAGGGGTGGCTTGGAGGGGAGGAGGGAAACCCCTGTCAGTGCCCGGGGGGTTTCTCTGTGCTGGAGTTCAGAATGTCTCACACCCTGGGGACCAGGGGGGTGATAACAGCAGCTGGCACTTGACAGGGCTGGCACTTGACGTGGGTGTAAATGTTCTGGCATCCCCTGAGGAAGGGTGGGGGGTGACAAGGGTGGATGTGTCTCAACCCTGGGCAGAGCTGGGTGGTGTCTGAGTTCATCATCCAGCGGGGATTAAATCAGTTAATGGCAGCTACGGGAGTGCTGCAGGTCATCAAGATCTGGGTGTCCTGCCGGGATCTGCTCTGCCCTTCTGGGGGTGCAGGACAGTGCAGAAAGGTCCCACTTGGCAACTGGGAGCAAGCGGGTTGGGTGCAACAGCTCAAGGCTTTGGGGTTTGTGGCTGACAGTGTCTCTTCCCCCGCAGTACATCGTCCTGTTCGTGGCCAAGGTGCTGATGGGGCAGATGAAAGAGGTGAACGACGTGCGCGAGTACGACGTGGAGGTCAGGAAGAAAACCGCCACGGCCAAGAAGAAAGAGGCTGGACTGCAGCTGCCCAGCGCTCTGAAAGAAGGGTACGTGGTGGGGGTGACACGTGTACAGCACCGCGGGCTGGGGGACAGGGGCTGGTGACCCCAGGGCTCTGGAGTCGCTGCCGAAGGCTTTCCAGAAAAGAGGAGAGCGGGATTCCTCGGCACAGAGTGTAGAACATCGCTGTGAGTCTCAGGAGGATACAGAGACCAAAGCTCACTGTGCGCTGTGCTCTGTTTCGCAGGCTGCACCTGAAGAATGGACTTATCAAAGACAAGCGGTTATAAGGGACGCGCGGCCGGACCTGGGCACTGACCCAGGACTCTGCACTCAAACCCAGCGAACAAACGGCACACGGAGAAAGAAATTCACCCCCGACACCCCCGCACCCCCACCCAGCACTGGGGGAGATGCCACTGACAGGATCAGGCCCCTGCTGGGGTTCACCTGGGACCTGGTGCTTTTTCTGTAGCCGGTCTGTGCTGGGTCAGCTGGGAGGCTTTGCTGGTCCAGGTAGGATTTGGAGCTGGCTTTAGGTCCCTCTGTCGCTCCATCCCTCAGCTCTTCTCAGTCCCTTTGTGGTTTCTCCTGTCGTTATTGTTGGACCCCCCACCGACCCTTCCTCAGCATCAGTGGAGGTTCCTGTCCTCCGACACAGCATCAAACTGGGGAGGGAAATGTCCTCTCAACATCGGAACCGATGGAATCCCGGGCCCGGGACTGCAGCGGTGACACAGAGCACCCCGAGCCCTCTCGGGAACGGGGCTGCCACTCGCCTGGGGACACAGCGCAGTTCCCATTGCAGCTCTGCCTGGAAACCCAGCCCTGGAGCGTTATTCCGGCCTCCTGTCCTGCCAGAGGATGGCCAGGAGATGTAATTTGCTTTAAAAGCCTATTTAATTCTTCTAGTTGCTTCAAAATCCAGTCCGAGTCCCGCAGGCTCTGCTGCTGAGGGACCTCGAGGCTCTTGCCCCAGCTGTGGCTGCTTGTCCAAGTAAATAACAACTAGTTTGTGCTCCCCGGGTTGGTTTTCCAGGCGGCGCCGGCCTGGCCGGGTCACCGAGGCTGGCCCGGGTGTCTCTGCAGGGAATCCCCGTGCATTTTCCAGTGTCCCAGACCAAGACCGTCCCGTCGCTGTCCTCTCTCAGGGCTGGGACCCTCCGCTCCTGAGCCCTCCCTGGGGAGCGGAGCTCCTGCCCAGCCGGGGCCGCCAGGCAGCACAGGGGGATCCAGGGCATTCATTCCAGGCATCAGAGGCTGGTTAATTGTTGGTTTTTTGTTTTGTTTTGTTTTTTCCTTTTATTTTTGTGTCTGTCACACTGACTCATCTCCAGGCTCGCTGTGTCAGCCACAGGCAAATTGCCTCGCTGAACAGAACACAAAATGTGACTCGGGCTGATGGAAACTGGAGCCGTGGCAGGATCCGTCACCTGGGCGGGTTCAGAGGGGGCGTCCTGGTGCTTTAGTTCCTCGGCTTTCCAGTGGGATTTGCAAGAACCACTATCCCAGGTGTCTTTCTGCTCGGCTGGGGCAGCGACGGTGCGGAGTTTGGTGGCAGCGGTACGGAGTCTGTGTGGGTAAACTCAGTTTTACGGCCCCAGCCTGCCCAGGGTTTCCCATTTGGCTGTGTGTGTGATGTGGCTGTGCCGCCCGCGGTTTGGCTGTGGTCGTGCTGGTGGCTTTTCGTGTCCCGTGGGCCGGGCGGCGTGTGCGGCCGGGAGCTGAACCAGGGTCTGAGGGTTCGTTGAGCTGGGTTTTGATGAGCTTGGGAGAGAGATGTTGGATGCTGTGATTGGAAAAGGAAGAAAAATAAGTGATTTGGAGGAGGGACCCTGCTCTGGGTGGGATGTCCACAGCAGGTAGGAGCAGCGCTTGACCGGCTGGCGTCTTTATGTCGGGGAGATCATCTCATGTCCTTCTAGCCACCGAGGACTTTGCCGGACCTGGATGATGTGGAGATGCGGGAAGGGGCAGCTGCCTCAAAGGGTTAACAGGTCCTGGAGGGACCTTCACACCCTCTGCCCAATCCTGGGAATCCCTGTGTGCTAATTGAGCACTAACCAGATCAAAGGCTCCAATCAGGCAATCAACACCCCCCTGGCCCCTTGTCTTAGTCCCCAGCCCAGGCTGCTCTTTGTCTGGGGAAGGAGAGCAGAGGATGCGGCTGCTCCCCAGCTTTAGAGCCGGGCTGGCCTGGGCTCTCCTGAGCGCCGTTCTGGGGATGGAGTTAAGCCTGCAGGAAAGTTTACTGTTAAAATCCTTGGGTTTAAGTGCCAAGCCCAGCCCGAAAAGCCCCATTCCTGTGCCCTCGGTGCTCTGGCGGATCTTTCAGAAGAGAAAAATGCTGCCTGCTCCAAACAAAGACCCGGCGGATGCTTGTAGGGTGGAGGAGTTTAATGTCCCTGGGAACATCATCCGTGTCTTCGCTGACCAAGGTACAGGAAGGCGGTGGTTTGGTCCTGTCTTTTGGAAGCCCCTCTGCTCTCTGGGCTGGGAGGCTCGGCTGCAGTTCTTCCTTTTCTGTCTCTGGGGTGCAGGTAGGACGGGCTGGGGGGCAGCAGCCAGAACCGGTGTCCAGATCGCTGCTGCCTGAACTCTGGTGCCTCTGGATGTTGTCGATGACATTTTACAGTTCAGAAACGAGTCAGTGATCGAGGCAGCGGGGGAGGGTGTGGGGCTGTGGCCGGGTCTGTCCTGGAGTCGCCCAAAGCAGTTGGGAGATGCTGGTTTGAGCCCTTGGGCTCGCGGCGGCGGCTCCTCCGTCCCTTGGGCGCAGCTCCGGGTGGGACGGGATGACGCCCGTGTGGCCGTGTCCCCCCCCGTGCTGTTTGTCCCCTCGCCTCTGGCTGCCCACACGGCACATCTGGCTGCCTCTGGCCTCTCTGAGCCGTTCTCAGTTACGTGGGAGCTGTTTGGTCGGTGTCCTCTCCATCCGGAAACACTGGAGCTCGCTCCTCTCATCATTCCAGGTTTCCAATGGAAACCTAGAGCTGGATTCAACCGGCAGCTGCCCAGCTCTGAAAATTCGCTGCTATTTGCCCTCCTTTCCCCTCCACCCCAACGGCCAGCACCCCCAACACCCCCATACTGGGGGGAGATATTTGCAACTGGGGGAAAAATAACTTGCCAAGATGTTGAGTAGCGGAGCTGCTGGAGCCCAGGCTGGTGCTGGTGCCTCTCTGAAGGCTGCGCCATCAGGCCGATAGATCTTCCTGCATCGTTGTCACCTCCATCTAACAACCGTGGGCATCCTCGGCTCTGTCTGTCCCATCTTCCTCTTGCTGTGCAGCCAAGAGCTGAAGCTGGAGCCCTGAGAAGCTGATCCTGCTCAGCACAACAGGCTCCCACCACCACCACCTCTATCTCTCCTTCTTTGCCAGGCCACTTCATCCACAGCACGCAGCCCCCACGGCTGCTGTGTCTGCAGAAGCGTCTGTACTTTAACCTCTCGGTGCTGGAGGAGGACGAGAGCTTGACGATGGCTCAGCTGGAGGTCAAATTCAGCCACAACTCCTACCACGCCTCCAGCCAGCGGCAGGTGTTCGAGCTGCGGCTCTACCGGAGCTCCCAGATGGTTCTCCGGGGGGTGCCCTCCCCGGAGCGCGGCCGGAAGCTCCTGGTGGGACAGTCCTTCGCCCAGCTGCACCAGTCGCTTCTCTTCAACCTGACCGGGGTGGCGAAGGAGTGGAGAACGCACGGCAGGAATCTGGGCTTGATCCTGGAGATCTCGGTGGGCGGCGGAGACGCCGCGTCGGCCCCGACGAGCGAGGGGCTGCGGAACGTCTGCGCCAGCGTGGACGCCTTCCTGGCCGCATCTCTCCTGGTGGTGACCCTCAACCCGCAGCAGTGCGGGGCTGCCCGGAGCAGGAGGAGCGCTCAGCACCCCCCCGTCACGCCGAGCAACCTCTGCAAACCCCGGCGGCTTTACATCAGCTTCAGCGACGTGGGCTGGGAGAACTGGATCATCGCCCCGCAGGGCTACATGGCCAACTACTGCCTGGGCGAGTGTCCCTTCCCGCTGACCGCCGAGCTCAACAGCACCAACCACGCCATCCTGCAGACCATGGTGCACTCGCTGGACCCCGAGGGGACCCCCCAGCCCTGCTGCGTCCCCGTCAGGCTGTCCCCCATCTCCATCCTCTACTACGACAACAACGACAACGTGGTGCTGCGGCACTACGAGGACATGGTGGTGGATGAGTGTGGCTGCAGGTAGCGGAGCTGCCGGGGGTTGCGTGCGCTGGGGGGTTGATGGAATAAATGTGAGTGTGTTAAATCCCCTCTGTGCTGGTGTTCGGGAAGGTTCTCGGCGGTGCGGTGTTGGAGCTCCCCCCGCGCAGGTGAGGGCAGGAAGGGATGGTTAGTGGAGCTGTGATTTTGCGTGCGCGGCGCTGCAGGTGTCCTGTTCTGGGATTATGATCAAGCCTGATGCTGGTTTTCCGTCCCGTTCTCCTCGGGGAGCGGGGCAGCAGGTTGTGAATCCCAGACCCCGTGTGCTGCTCCCGGGAGCAGCGGCAGGGCTTGTGCTGTCTGGCGTTGTTTTGGCTGCAGCTTTCTCGGTGCAAAAATAATTGATTTTTGGTGTGGTGACCCGCTGCTGGTGGTTCCCGGGCACAGCGTCCCGCTGCAGGAGGTGACACGGCGGCTCCGGTCCGGCTGCGGGAAGAGCTGACGGTGTCACGGGAAGAGCTGCAGCTGCGGCTCCCTGTGACTTTGTCCCTTCTCGCTATGGCTTTGTTTGCTGGTTTTATTGCACGGTGGGTGACGTGGAGGTGCTGGGAACGCCGGGTCGAGGGGCCGTCGCTGCTGACGGATGGTTTGGGTGAAGCGGAGGGGATGCGGTGCCCCGCTGCAGAGGTGGGGACAGGGCGAGTCAGCGGCATCTTGTTCCTGTGACTCTGTAATTAATTTACCTCACTTGCAAATTGATGAGAGCAGGGTCCCTCCCCGCGGCTGCAGGACAGGGCTGGAGCCGGATGGCAGCTGAGCGTGGGGCGGCAGCAGCTCCACAGCGACGCAGCCCCACACGTTCATGTGCTTCTGCAGTTTAGGGGTTTATTTTTTAAAAATTCATTGTGTGTTGGTTTTTTTCATCATCATTTTTTCTGTGTTCGCTGGTGTGCTGGCCGCGGTACCCGGCCCAGCGCAGCCGAGCGTGGAGCGAGTGTTCAATGCCGCTAACCCGAGCTGTAGCCGCGCGGTGCCGAACGGACCCAAATTTGCGCCATCGCGGGTGATCCCAGCGGAGGAATCGCTGCTGTTCTCCCACCTGCCGAGGCGGGTGCTGGCCCTGGGGAAGGCAGCTGAAGCTCCTGAAGGCATCCTGGCTTTCCTGTTTTGGTTTTTTTGGGGGGGGAACTAAAGTGGGAACAGAAAAGGAATCCATGTTAGACTTGAAATTTTTCTGGTTTTCTTGGTGTGTTTTTTGTGTTTATTTTTTTTCCAACTGTGAACCTGGCACCACAGCGTAGATGATTTTGTTGTTGTAATTTTTCTTTATGCTGATGTTGTCTTCATGGTCTGATGAAGTATCACCGAGCACTGAGGGTTTAACCACTGCTGGGTTTGCAGCACCAGTGTCTCCCCGTCCCTGGGACTGGTTTTTGCTGCCCCTGGGTAGGAACCGAGACTGGAGGAGCCCGAGGGACAGTTGTCGTGCACCAAAACGTTTCCATCTCCCCGTGGGGACACGCAGTGAGCTCCGCAAAGCCCTGCAGGTAAACCGAGCTCTGCAAAGCCCTGCAGATAAACCGAGCTCCGCAAAGCCCTGCAGGTAAACTGAGCTCCGCAAAACCCTGCGGGTAAACCCGAGCTCTGCAAAACCCACTTGAAGCACTTCAGTGTTTTAAAGGGCTTAGTGTAGGAGTTGACTTAACTAAAGCAGGAGCTGCTTATTTCAACTTTAAATGGGCAAGAGTGAATAAAATAAAGTATTATGTTGGGGGGCAACTGTCCCCCCCGCAGGCACCAAGGGGAGGTGGGTGACAGCCATGACCGGACATGGGGACATGTTCTAATGGACACGGGGGTGGTAAGACGAGGCCTAAAGTGTGCAGCAGGCGCTAAGCCACGCCTGGGGCGGTCTTGGCTTTGCTGAGCCAGCGCCTGCACCAGGTAAAAGCCACTTCTGTTTCCTGCAGCAGGAGCCGCCCCTGGGCGCAGCCTTAGACCTCCTGCCGCTCAGCATCGTCTCCATCGGGGGGTTCATCTGCTCCCCCATGTCCGCTATGCACACCCCCCACTTTTGTACTAGTCTGTGTTTAAAAAAAAACAGTAATAAACTTGAAGTTTATACAATCAGACTAAGTTTTAATGAACGTTGCATGGTTTCGTCATTGAAAGGTGGAGCCACCTTGAATGCAAGAGCTGTTTATTAATATTTTATTGATGACAAACAGGTTTAAAACAAACTGAGACAAAAAAAAAATCAAAAAAGAGTTAACACCGTGCTAGCACTGATGTCTGGATTTGTAAAACTCAGAGGTAACTGCTACAAAGGAAAAGGCAGCGCGAAGCAGAGGCAAGCATTCCGCGGTGAGGGCTGGGGAGAGGAGGCACGGCGCTCCATGGTCGCGATGCACAGAGGGTACAGCTTCAACCTAGCGGAAACGTCTACGCAACTACGCGGCCTACGCAGGAAAACAAAATTAAAAAGCCCTTCGGCAATGTTAATAAATAAAACAGTCCATCTCACGAGGAAGGAAGGTGGCCTGTGTCTCCATTCTTTCACGTTTTGGAAGTCTAAACTCTGGAGGCTTTTTTTTTAATGAGAAAAGAATGGGTTTCGTTTCTGGCAAAGTTTCTTTTTGCAGTTTCTCGAGCTACGTTTGCTGCAGGACTGACCGCGGTGTCGGACGCCCGTTCGGTCTGTGTGCAGGTTACTCAGGTACCGCTGCACCGGGGAGAGACACTCTGGAAAACTACAGCAAATACAGGTCATGAAAGCGGGTCAACAGTTACAGAAAGGACAGGAATGAAAGGGCTGCCCCCCGCCTACAAAAAGTGGGGTTTATGTCATTTAAGTACATTCATATGAGAGGTATTTTTGAGTTCCCCCCCCAAAAAAAGACTAGAAACACTTGGAGCCCTTTGAGTATAAAGCTAAACTTAATTCCAGCTTAAAAACACCCAGGTTATGAATCGCACTCTACTGATCTTCGCCAATTAGGAGGTAGAGGTTAAGTCTAATTTAGGGATCTGATAAAAATGGGTCTGTAGGAATTCTAAGTTCTCCGCGCTGTTTCTAAAAAGGTTTAGACAGAAATAAAATGCTCCCAGTGTTCCCACACGACTCAGTTAAGACATGGGTACAGCTCAGCAATCCGGTGGCTTCTCTGCTGTGCTGGCTCCAGCTCTGACCTCCAGCGTCCATGGCGCAGCCGCGGCCCCCGCCCGAAACATCGGCTCCGGTTCGCGTTCCCACACCTGAGCCTTTCCGCTCCGCGGTGTCGCCAAAGAAGCCACAAAAGCCTGACCCGTTATCTCTAATTAGACCCAGCTCTCAGAGGCCACCTTCCACCAACTGCCTGCTTTGTCCATATGGGTTTGTTTTCCAACCTGCTTCGGTAACATCGTAGAATCTTTTACTTCAAAACCAATATAATCCCCAGTTTCCACTACTTCTTCCCCGATCTGCGGGAACGAGTAAAGCAGGCCTGTTAAGCATCATTTTCCTCCAGGGCCGAAGGGCACAGGAACCCATCCCCTTTCCAAGCGCAAAGTTCATCTTACAGAAAGGCTTGTTTTTCAGAGTAGAGTCCAGACAGTCGCCAATTAAAGCATACAGAAAACACTCGGAAACCCTCCTGCTCGAGCGCGCAGGCTCCTTCCACTCTAACTGCTATCCGATGTAGGAAGAAGAGGCTGATTGCTGCAACTTTTAAATCACACTGAAAGTTCTCAAGGTTGGTTGCTCTAATTTAGTTTTAAACTTTTTTTCTCAGAACAAGGATCTCCCAGGTCCACCACTAACAATTCAGAGACAAACTTCTAAAAACTTCAGCGCTCTTTTGAAAGAATCTCTTTAAAACCACCTTGTCACGAAAGACCCGTTCAGAATGTGGGCGACACGATGACACTAGGATTTCAGAGCCAGTGCTGGACAACAAAACCTGCATCTCAGAGTTGAGCATCAGCTACGTGCCGCTGGATTTCTGCTTGGCTCGCTGTCGCTTCCGAACTCTCCCTCTCTCTCAGATACTCTGCTTCTAAAGTGTAAACAGTTACTGCTAAAATATAGTACCCCTTGAAAACGAGAACAACTCTGAGATGAGGGTTTTCCTCTCCCCCTCTGCTCTGAAAGGTAATGCCCTGCTCGCAAAAAGAGAAGTGTGGAATGAAGTGAAACCTGCTTAAGGCCCTTCTCTCGAGCTGGCTGGCCTGGGGGAGCAGGGACTCGGCTGACCACTCATTTCGGGGTGAGGTGCGTCCCGGGGAGGCGCCAGCCAGTCCGGCGGTGCTCTCTCTCCTCTCGGTCAGTCTCCTTGTCTCAGTGAGCTAGCAGTGGGCTCTCTCGCGCGCTCCTTTCTCTCTCTCTCTCCTCTCCGTTGGTTGGTTTCTTTCTCCTGTTGCTCTCACACAGTGGTGCTTCAGTTTTAGCAGTGGAAAACAGGTATCCATTTTATTTTATTTTTTTTATTACCCAGAATAAAATGCTGATGAACTAAGCTCCACACAAGCTTAGCTCTTCTTCCTCAACCTGAAAGCAAAGCGACAGTTGCGTTAGCGACATCGCTCTTCAGACAAATCCCGTGTTTATGAACTTAAAGCGGGGAATGGGAAGCAGAGGAGTGACCCTCGGGTGCCTTACACTCTAATACTGTGACAGTCCCGTCACTCCGCCGTGTTGATACGCACGTTCACCCTGGTAAGTAGAGTCCTGTGACAGCGCCACGTCAATCTGAGACTTAAACTCATCACCAAGGTAACTGTCCTGAAAATGAAAGTGGGTGTTAAACCTCTAACTCATCGAGCTCAAGCGGAACACCTGGCAGCCAAGGTTAGTGACCAAGCCTGGCAGATTTTGGTTTGTGTGGTGGTTTTTTGCCATTCTTTTTTTATACATCTACTTCTTTGTTGCAGAATTTCCACACACACAAAGGTTTCAGCGACAGCTGCCTGCTCGACAGGCAAGCAGCCCAAAGTTAAGGCTCGAGTTGAGTCCAAACATGCAGCATTTCACCAAAACTAAGATCCCTGAGTGTACTTCGAGTCCACCAAGTGGAGGAGGATGAAATGCTGCGGCTGACTCATTGGAAATGCTTTTGGTTTCCATTTTCCGTAGTACTAGAAAACAAGGATGCGCCTGCACACAGATCACTGACAGGAAACCCAGGAAAAAGAGCAGCCTGTACATCACCCGCAGCTCACCTGTGATAATTCTGGTTGGGAGAGCCCGGGCTGGCTCATCTGCGAGGGCTGACTCATGGAGATGTAGCCCTGGGTCAGGGGGCCCTGCGAGAAGGGCTGGGACACCACGTCCTGGCTCGCTTGGCTGTTCGGGAGGTTCGACTGACTCGTTCCAGGAATCCCAAAACGATTTTTCTGGCGCCCACCACGGCCAGTCTTTCCTTTTGGCGCCCCGCGTCCTAGAAAAGCGTTTATTCCAACCAACAGTGAGGTATCTTACACGTGCAAACGTGAGAAATAACCGTTTCTATAACGACCTGATCGCTGCACCCACCGGCACCGCTGCAGGAGTAGCAGAAACCATTTTCCCACTTCAGACCTCAAAATGTGGGGTTTTTTTCTACCCTTTTGCCCCCGTACCTGCGGCTGGTCCGTTAGCCTGGCCGAAGTACCCTGGTGGCGGCATGGGCGGCATGACGAGGTTGAAGGGGATGGGGATGTTCATGGCGGTGACGTGGCTGGGGCCGGCGCTGATCATCCCGATCTGGTCGTGCGTTTGAAAGTACATGTTGGACGGGCGCCCTGGGGAGGAAAAGCCACAGAGATTTCAGACATCCTGAATATTTAAAAACCAATTCATATTCCTGCTTTTAGCAGTAACGAGAGGACTCGTGAACAGGATAAATCGGAGCCAGAAATTGAAAGGACGATGCTACCGCTGCCAAGAGCCACCAAGATTTCTAGTTCACTGTTTATTCCACGCTTGAAGATTTCAGAGTTCGTCTAACAGGTTCATCCCCACTCAGTTACTGTTTTACAGCACCACCTAAGATTCCCGAAATGCTCACGCACACACTCCCTTTCCCCTCATTTTTCGCTTGTTCTGCATACACGGAGTCAGACCACAGGGGCTTCGATATAAAGAGCAAAATCCAGACACACCAGGAACACTCTCAGTTCTAAAATTCCATATTTTTTCTGTAGTGGCTCTTCAAGCATTTAAAAGTTTGAGGTCTGTGAGACCCCAAAGCCCAAGGACTAGGTGGGGATGAAAAACAACTCCCTGGAGGCGTTAATTTAGACAGCTCCTTTACCTTGGCTGCTCCGGTCATAGACGGACCCTGGAATAATCGCCTCCCGTGCATCATACATGGCAGTAGTCATGAACCGGGCACCCTGGAAGCATTAGAGGAGTTAGACAAGGCCTTTGCGCAGAAAGCTCCGCACTGCAGTTTCAGTCTAAGTTATTTCGGGTAAAAATCCAGTAAAACTCCACAGATCATGCAAGATCACAAGTGCTGAGGCAACTACCTCGTTTTAATAGATGGGAAACATCCAACAATCATTTCAACTACATCATGACAACAAGAAAAAAGATAAGATTCTACGGGCAGCCTCTCTCAAACTGAGCCAATTCTGCAGTAAATAAAGACCAAAATAATAAAGCACCAGAAAGGCTTTTCTACAAATGCTCAGCTTAGAAACAGCTGGAGAAGCAACATACTCGGATCACAGTGTACTAAGCTGGCAACAAAAATGGAAAGTTATGGGTGTGTGAGGGTACGTGGGTGACTGTTTATTCCGTCCATGTATAACTGATCAATCAACCCCCAACTGCTTCATGGCACAAGCATCTGAGAGACGGGAGAGGCCGACTTACGGGGTTGATGGTGTTGACAAGCTTGCGGGGCTTGCTGAACTGCATGAGGCTTTCCCGGAGGTTGTTCAGTGGCCCCTCCACCAGAACCTTCTGTTCCTTGTAGTAGTTCAGCAGGTGATTCCACAGGGGCTGTTTAGACAGCGCTTTCGGGTTCCCAACAATAATTACACCGTACCTGGACAACAGCAGAGACAGCAAAATGAACTCAGACTAAAAATCAAGCTGTCTTACCCATTAGCATCAGAACAGGCTTTAAGTCAATCCCTTTCGCAGTAATCAAGGTAGTTAAGCCCAGGCGGCGGGGGAGACCCTGATGCAACTCTTTTGTTTGCAGCAGGTGGTTTCTGCAGTGTGACAAAACACCTGCAAGGAGATTGCTGCAGCGAGTTTCTCAATAATCACAAGCTTCCTTCTGCGGGCTTGTCAACCGCATCGGCGCGCTCAACCAGCCGCCACACCGCGCTGGTGTGGACGCCGGACCCCACGGAAGCCGACCAACACAGCGCGGGCTCCGCATCGCCCCTCCCAGCCATCGCATCCACTGAGAGAAGCAAAATGGTAAAAAATGGTTGCTGGAAGGGATGAAGAAGCAGCTGGGGGGAGAGTTCTGGCCTGCAAACAGGGGGAACAACACGGTGGCTTCTACAAACTCCTGATGCTAACAGCGATTCAGTTGGAATTGCTCTTGTAAATCATAGTGTGGAAATGACTTGAGGCTCCTCAAACCGGGTGGGAATGGCCCCGCTACCCACCACACACAGACTTTTTCTTAGTCGGACACTATCAACGCTTTATCACACCAAATTAGTACCCTGGAAGAGATACAAATTTGCCCGATTTTACTTTACCTTGCTCTTGTGAGAGCTACATTAAGACGCCTGGGGTCATTCAGAAACCCTATTCCTTGGTGTTCGTTGGCCCTCACACAAGAAAGGATAATGAAGTCCTTCTCTCGGCCCTGGAAGGCGTCCACACTCGCAATTTCCACTTCCTGAAACAGAGGAAAACACGTAAATCACGGAAGCACAGTGCAAAACAGTTGTGCCACCAAGAGGCATTACAAAATGCCTTGGCTCTGCGCTTGCACTTCCCATCATTTGAGAAAAATGTTATTTTTGTAACCAAGAATGATTTGATAATTCCACTGGTCGCTAAATAATTCCCCTAAAGGAGAACAGACAGTCTCGGTTTAGGACAAATTACTTTTATGTTCACTGTTCTATGGTTCTCCTATTTCCCCCAACCTGGCATGTGCGCTATGGAAAGCATCCCTTTTCTAGGTATGTTGCCAAAAAGACTTGTGACTATTCCAAAACCTCGTAGCAAGAGCGGTCCAAGCGAGCTCTGCTGCTCTGCGCTACCGAGAAACCTGAATCAGAGGGACAGATCATTCCTGGCAGAACTAGAACTATTTCCACCAAGACCTCCTTCAGTGCAAACACTGCCCAAATTCTCAATATTGCAAAACAGGCTATATTAAACATACAACTGCCTTGTTTGTGGCAACGAATTTTGATGTTTGGCAGAGGAGTTGCACTGATGGGAGGACGTATGCCCAAGCAAATAAATAGTACGACCATAAGAATTTATGGAGCTTGGTTTCCTGCTTGTCTCTTGGCTTGATGTTTTTATTGAAGCCCCAAGCTGACTGAAGCTTTTCCACAGCTGAAGCACTAACGACCTTTCCCTTCTGAGCCTCAATGAGTCCCCAGAGGATGGACTCACTCAAATCTTCCTTTCAAAGACCTTTACAGGGTTTTCTCCTTTATCTGGCCAACTGCTCCCCTGACACTTACTGGCATTAGGTACCTTCTGAACTCTTTTTCCTGGTCTATTTTAACTAAAATAACCTAAAGCGCTCTAAAATTACTAAACACAGACTGACGCCTAAGGCAGCAGACTAAAAATGAGAAAATGGCAAAGTTTCACAACATCTGACTTTTCTAGCGGCTCCGCATCCCAGTGTTTGTCGTTTGTGCGATGACTCTACCTGGTAGAGCTTCGTGTGCAAGGAACCACTGAACTGCATGTACTGCACCAGATAGGATCGTTGGCCTTCGTAAGGAGTAATGATGCCGATCTGATCTGGCTTGGCCCCAGCCTTCAGGAGCTTTGTAGTTATCTTCTCCACGTTGGCAGCTTCCGTCCTGGAAAGAGAGATGCATTTATCTGAGGAGAATCAAGGCATTAGGTTGAACCTTTTGGGAGTTAGTGGGTTTGAAAAACTTGCAGCTCTATTCTGTCAAGCTGCTTCAAGAAGAAGACCCATTTTACACTGCATTGCTCGAGTGCTCCCATTAATTTGGCTTAAGCTTTGCAGGAACATTCCCCACCATCACCTCCTGAGTTGGGCCATGCACAGGTGTTCTCAACAAGAAGAATACGGGCAAGCCAGCATCTCAAAAAAATGTCTCAGAATAACGGAAGTTTCTGCTTAATACACATCTCCAACCTACTCAGAACGACACAGCTATGCTTCCTGGAGCAACAGAATTCACGGTGGCCACCATTCTGAAATGGAACTTCTCAGTAGGGTTAAATGTACACATTTACTTTGAGTGAGATCACCACAAATGTTCCAGCCTGCCGTGCAAATAGATCCTTCGGTTGCTTTATCTTAAAGTTTTAAATATAGAATGTTTTTAATGCCAGTCTCCCTGTCAGCCAGCTATTGTGCCATTTGTTCGTGCGCAATCTGGCTTGTCGCGTTCGGCGGCCTTGCACATGCTGTTCGCAAAACAGGCCGAGATTAAAAATATCCCAGCAGGTATTTTTCCTAAGTTGGTCTGGTTTCCCTTCCAGGAACATGAACAAATGCACATGACCAAGAGGAGCAAAACGTTTTAAGCTCACTCTTTGAAAAAAAGAGTTGGAATGTGCAGGAAAAAAAGGGATGGAAAAAAGCAAATGAAATTCCCACACAGGAACTGTATACTTCGCTTTCCCCTGACTTCATTACCTGTGACTGTCTCCAAAAGAAGGCCACGGGGTTACTGACAGACCCATTTAACAAGCTCCCTTACATGTGAGATATGCTGGGACAAAAGTATTTTAAGTCTGTGTATATCTCAGCATTGAGTTTTGTTTACCTGTTCAGGTAAGAGGTGCCTGAGCTGGCAATTTCTTCTTGTCCTTGTGTGACATAGAAAAACATCGGCTTATCTGGCTGTGGCCACTGGAAATCAAAACCTTTCTTCACACGGTCCGCTGAAGAGCACAAAACCAGGATGAACACAGTTAGTGCTGCTCTACTAGCAACAACACTCACTCCTAAGTGCAGTAGCAACCCTCTTTTTAAGTTAATGTTTTAAAAAAATGCATCTAGATTACAGAATCCTTCCTTTGATGCTTAATGAATTAAAAAAAGTAATTAACAGAAGTAATATTGTTGCTCACCGGCAGTGACACCGTTCTGGAGCGACCCCTCGTAGAAGATGTTGGAGGGGAAGGCGCTGAGCGCAGGGTGCATGCGGTACTGCACCTGCAGGCGGATGGGCCGGATCCCCAGCACCACCAGCCTCTCGAAGAGCGACTGAGACAGCCCGGCCTTGGCGGCTTTTTTACACATCACGACGGGGCCCAGCTGGCAGTGGTCACCGACAAGAATCAGCTGTGGAAAACAAAGTTTGGCCCCAGTTGGTATTTGCTGAAACTTGCTCAATAGCTGGAAATGACAGCAATATCCTACTTTAATATATATTTGGAACTAGCCAGTCTGATTTGTAATAAGCTTCAGGATCTAAGCTAAGGCTTATAAACCTTTAGCATCAACTAGATATTCAGCTGATCATTTTTGAGTAAAATCTTCAGCCTCCAGATTGTTCCAACAGGACCAACATGTTCCAGTCCAAGCGTATGCCATGGAAACAGAAATCTAACAGGACTCTCACAAAATACAGTCATTTAGGTCTATATTATGGAAGCATCTTCCATGAAATGAAAGGATTTAATATCCCCATGTGCCTACACTGTGAATGTTACTGCTTGACGCCACTTCCTCTGTTGATAAACTATTTTCTTTAACGAATCCCACGGCTCTCACCTGCTTTGCCCCCAGGACAACGGGCACCATGCACTCCGGCTCGGTGGCCTGTGTGCTTTCATCAATCAGGATGGAGCGGAACTGCATTTTTGCAAGTCTCGGATCGCCAGCTCCCACACACGTACAACAGATCACATCTGCATTCTGAGACAGAAATGCAATGGAAATTCAGCAGGATATCAACAGACAGTATTTTTACAAGGAAGAGTATTCAAACCCTCCCCGGAAGTTAAAATGTACTGTGATCTCCACCAGCAAGGTGCAACTGAGCCTCAAGGGGGAGAATGCATCTATTGAAGCTGCTAGTACCAACAGAACTTTACCATAAGTAACTCCCGCTCCGCTGTTCGTTTCAGTGCACGGTAACGCTTTTCATCAGCGGATGACAGTTCTCCAGTTTCGTCTTTAAGCTGCTGCAATTTCTGAAGCTCTGGCATGCTAGGAAAAAAAGAGAATTTTGCTTTCCAGCATAACCAACAACTTTTCAGGATTACAGTGGAACCCATCTGTAAAACTAAATATGTACGGAACCAAAATGTTATGACATCAAGCAAACACATGTTGTCGTCATTCCACAGCGAGCCAGTTGTGTCCATCCCACCATTCAAGCTGGTTTTTCCGTTTCCTTGTCACCCCCCATTTCTTACCTATCCATGTTTCTGATCTGGTTATGCAAAGCCAAGAAGGACACGGGAGAGTCAATCGCCTCACGACTTTTAGCACACAGACGAACCACTTTCAGTCCGGTTTGGTGGATCTTCTCAGTCAGCTGATCCACTGCTATGTTACTGGGAGCACAGACCAACACAGGCCTTGAAAAAAACAAAGTCAGTCTCAACGAGTTGTAACTTTTTCCCACTAGACTTGTAACAAAATCAGAATTGTGTCAAGCACATCCCCTAAAAAATACGCTGGGGAAGAATACTTTCTGAAATAAGCACAAGTCTTTCCAGAATAATATACATATACATCTAGAAAGCCTTTTTAGTTCAAAGATACAAATGGTTTTGATTTAAATCAAGTTGATGCTTTGACCATTAATACAGTAACGTCATTAAGATGCAGAGAGAACCGTTCTTACCCGTTGCCCTGTCTAGCCAGATGATAGACGATGGTGGCTGATGTCACTGTTTTTCCAGTACCCGGGGGACCCTGAATAAGGCTCAGAGGACGCTGCAGGACAGTCTTCACAGCATAAACCTATAACATTTTTTCAACTTCTATTTAGCATTCAATGCATAGGAAGTTCAACCTCTGTGCATAAGTCCTTTATCATATTCTTTGCGTGCAGTAAAAAACAGAAGAGGTTACCTGAGAATGGTTGAGATCTGGAAGTCCTTGTGCTGTAAAGCGCTTTGGCAACTGGCATTTAATAATTACATCTTCTACCTCATGACCTAACAGTTTGTGATAGATGTACCCAGACACCGAGGTCTCATCCACAGCAAATGTTTTCAGAGCACTCTGCATCCTGAAATGAGGGAAGGACAGGCAAAAAACCCCAATGCAGCAGTATGACCTCAAATAAAATTAGCTACAAGTGTCCTACACAAAGGTTAATCAGACAAATTCAAGTATATTCTGGGAATACTAACAGAACTGAGACAAAAATTCGACTCCAAGAATAACAGATCTTGTTTTTCCCCAGCATCAACACTAAGAAGTATTAGGACCAGAAAAATCACCAACTGGCGAGTTTCAGCGTGCTTCCCACTACCTGTCAAAGGAAGTAGATTTCCAGACAAAATCCACTTGGAAGTTGTGAGTAACTTCCACAGGCGCTCCAACGCTGCTCCTCAGCTCAATGGCGATCTCGTCACCATAATCTGTAGAACCTCGTTAAGTAGTAATCTATAGCAAAAATTTGAATTTTATTTTTCCCAATTTTTTTTTTTTAGCAGATCCCCGTGACAAATTAAAATTATCTCAAAATTACTTTTATACACATTTAGTGACTTTTCAAAAATATTTCAACCTTGAATCGAGCCTTCCCGAAGGCTCGCTAAGTAAAGGATACTATCAGGAACTTTGATAACATGACCAATTCCTTTCCATAAAGGGGCCAGGTCTCCTTTATACCTCAAGCAGATCTCGTCTCCTTGCATAAGACGCATATCTACAAAGGAAGGAAAAAACGCTCTCTGAGTATTCACCAAAGAACAACCACCACCAACACAGAAAATATATAGTTCTATCTTATATCCCAGGCTCACAATCCTTTAAACACTGACGTTATTCACCAGAAGGAAAAGAATAATAACTCTTTAAAAAAATCAGACAAAACAGACAATCAAGCCATCACTACCTGAATCAGTCTTTGGCAGAGTGAAATAAGCAATTCTCTTCTTGTTCAAGCCCAGGTCCCATCTGACAGTGATGTTATCCTGGGTCTAATGGCAAAAGCAAACAAACAAAGGCATCTATTACCTTCTTAAAGAGCTGTTTGTCAACTACCCCAGTCGCCATGTGTTTGATACTGAAGAACAGTCCCCTCAAACAGGCACGTTTCAAGCATATTACCTGAGACTCCTTGAGTTTCTTGTCATAGTCTGCCTCAAGCTTTACTAGAGGACCAAATATATTTTGGTATTGATAAGCATCTTCATATCTCAGCAGGACATGCTGTGGTTCTTCATCAACACCAGGCTTTTCCAAGTCCTCAAGGGTTGCAGATGGATTTTCCTAGAATTTAAAGCACAAGCGTTTTGTTTCGAAGTGTTAAGCATGAACAAGTGACAATCACTGGGCGACAGGACTGATAATACCGTGTTTCACTACTACAGGATGTTATATTAACTTGACCAAAGCTAAAGAACCTAAGGATGAAACTCTGCTACATCGATAAACCATCTCCTGAATCCTCTGATCAATACCCAGTTGCACTACGTGTCAAATCTGGCAGATTTGAACTGCAAGTGATTTAAATACATTCCCTGTCTTATACAGTTGCTAAAACCAGTCTTGTCCCTCCTTCATAAAACACAAGATTAGCACTTGGTAAAATACAACCACTACTTCAAAAGCAGCACATACCTTCCAAAGTTCTTCCAGTTTGTTAATCTGCTGAGCTGTAATCTGACGTGCTCTCAGCTGCTCCTGTTCCGATGGAATCTTTACCAGCCACGAAAGGAAACAGCGATCTTGGATGAGGGGCTGCCACTGTGAACTGTCCCAATTAATATCCTTTAAACTGCTCTGACTGGCACATGGCTGCCTGCACAACCAAAATATTGAAAAATATTATTAAATTAGACAAGTGTAAGAAAACGTCTACTGTGTGAAGTGTAAAAATAGGTTTATCGTGCTCTTGAAATGACTCGAGTATCTCTGTTAAAAGGAAAAAACAGAACAACCCAAGGCTGCTGGGGCAATTCATTTTTCAGTTCCTCCTATTTGCTATTTCAACACTGGGAAGGCTCAGTATCAGCAGTAGCATTTATTGGATGTTTCTAGAATTGAAAGTCCCAGCATCTAAAATCTTAAATATGACATATTTGAAAGTGGTTACAGTCCATTAAGATTACACACACATATCAGAAAACACTTGGGATTACTTCCCATCTGTTTAAACAAATAGAACTCACTCCGTAGAAACACACCTCCTGCCGTCAAATACATGGTAAGTATTAGAGAGCAGCGTAGGGGAAAGGGACCTGGGGTCCTGGGGACAGCAGGGTGACCATGAGCCAGCACTGGCCCTTGTGGCCAGGAAGCCAATGGGACCTGGGGTACCTGGGCAGTACTTCCATTAAGTACTGCTTCCTTTGGGAGAAATACTTTCCTACAGATCTCAGACATTTGCCCAGCATAACAGAATGGTTCTTTGTCGCATTATCTACTTGCATGCAATTCACGAAACCCTATATGATCACATAAAGGAAAAATGGTGGCAAATCAGAGTATAAAATATATTTTGGTGCAAAATGAAAGCAAGCCTTGCCCTTTAGAAAGAAGGTTACACAACAGACTTGACACGAACGTGCCAACAAAGGCATTCTCTCACCTGCACAGCAAAACCACCACAGAGTCTGCCTTGGCTGGGATGAAGCCAAGGAGAAACACGTTACGACATCCGCAGTTATAACATTCCAAGACGGTTTCTCCTAGAGGTCCGTCTTTATGGAGAGTCACCTCTTTGCACTTGGCTCTCACAAGATGATTAACGATGTGGCTGAAACCAGAGAGGACACGCATTTACACGAAGTTAATAAGAAAATCAGATTTAGACCTCACTTAGTACATCAACTCACTTATTAAAAGACACAAACGAAATCTATTTACGTTGTGGCAGATATCAGTAAGATCTTGGTCTTTTCATCAAAGATACTGCTAATACAGCTTCAATGGTTTCTCAGTGCAGAAATGCTTTCAGGTAGATGAGTGAGAAAGAATAAGAAATGTGTAAAAAAATCCTTGTTTTTATGTTACTGGTAATTGAAAGAAGCCTCTCAAAGCTCCATAGGTCAAAAGCATCAGTTCTGCTGTGCCTTGCAGGAACAAAGGATGCGAGAAGCAGCAGCAAGCTCACTTCATTGAAGTGATTTAAGTTTCAAGTTTTGCTGAGATCAAGGTTTAAGTCTTTCTTAGTAAGGTCTAAGTTAGTAACAGTGGAAAAGCTATCACCAAAACGTAAATCACAGCCATTACACCGCTTCAAAACAAACACTAAACCATTCATTTCCATCATTTGACTCTTTACCTGCCAGATGTATTTCCACGCCCGTTACAGAACCACTTTTTGCTGGTGTTACAGTAAACCACACAAGCAGGGTCATGGATACCACAGTAACTGGAATTAAAAATGAAAAAACCAGGAAGTGATTGGGTTTGTGCTGACAGGAAGATTCAAATACAAGATTTAAACTACCCGGTAGCGCACAAAAATAAGGGGAAGTGAAAATTAGGGAACACAAGTGTTGGTGAAAGTACCAAACGTGAGCTAAATTCCTGTTTGAGTCACAAGTATTTTAATGCTTCCCAGCATTCCCATCCCTGGGCTGGCTCAGCCTCCGATTCCCAAAGGAAGGTCACAGACCCACTGGACGTGGCAGCTGTAACAACACGCAAGAGCTCACCAGAGGGCACCACTTTCCTGCCAGTAGTGTCTGTCTCCAAGGAAGTGGCTCTCAAATTCCAAAAGTCCTCTAATCACACACCTTTCACTCACACAAAACGCTCCTGCCCTCTGGAAACGAGCCTGTGGCAAAGATCAGGTCTTACCTGCAAGCATGCACAGGAAGATCCTTTGTGTAATAGGTGTCTTCTTCATCCTCTTCAAAATTGAGCTCTGCCAGGAGCTGGCTGGTTTTCGCCACGTTGTCATCCACAGCTCCGTTCTGCAAAATGCCGTCAGGTCCGTTCACCTGAAACACAAGCTCAGCGCTTAAGTGACACAACCAAAACAGGCGACTTCTTAACTCATCATGGAAGAGGTGGAATTTTTAAAGCCTGAGGTTAAACTGCATGTCCTAAAAGCAGGAATATCAGGCGTTCACAGGCGCATTTTGATCAGTCTATTCCAGAGAGCAATAATACGTGATTATACACAGCAGCTGACAGGTTCAATCAAATTCTTTGGGTTGTCATAAAAAAATAGGATTGCTGAACATTAATAAAATTGCAAAGCTCTCTTCTAAAGGCAGAAAACCAAGAAACTACAACAACTGCAAACTATTAGCACTTGTGCACCAGGTGAGTGTCACTACACCCCGGGGAGCTCCTGCCCAGAGCTGGGCAGGAATGAGGTCACCTGTGACTCCGGAACCCAGCAGCGAGGCCAGACCTTGGCAGGCGCACAACGAGGAAGTGACTCAACTATTGTTCTAAAAACCTACTGTGATGTTAAGCCTATGTGCATATTATTAAAAATCTGGCACTGTCAACTGTTGTATAAGGGAGTGGGGGGGGCTCCTCCGTTTTCAAAGTGTTGACTGAAACTTCTGGCACAGCCAGTTTAACAGCTACAGCAGTTTGAACTGCTCCGAAACCATCACCAAGGTCCTGGTCCCTCCCTCGCTCATTTTTTGGCCTCTAAAATACTGGTCGAGAGACAACAGTAAAGGTCCAGGGAAGCGAGTTACAGAACAGTAAATCAGATGATATAATTTTTGTAATGGCTTCTACCAACCATGGTAGAGAGTCCCCAAATAGGTGAGAACAGAGTATCATCGTCTCACTTTCTTACAGCACTTCTGGCCAACACCCCCCACCCACAGCAGGTGGACGCAGCTACATCCACTTAATGGAGTTTGACATTAAAGTGGTACATGTCAAGCTGGAACAAGAAAAATAATTGCTCTTAAGTAGGTATTTTGCTAAAGGAATATTCTTGTTACAAGACCACAGTCCCATCAACACCGCACAGCAGCCCCGGGACCACCCGTCACACTGGCCTGATTCAGGTCATTTTCCCTCTTTCTTTAGGAAAACAAATATATATATACACACTTTTGGACTTGCATGGATAACCCAACTATTTGTTGTTTACAGATTGTTTACATTAAATCTATAGAGTATTTACCATACCTTACGATCATCTCTTATACTTCTCTGTTCTCTGCTTCAAAATAAGGAAGGAGATATTAGTGAGAACATTCACCCCCACACCACCTCGGGCTGTATTTCCAGATGGGGACATGAGCAACTTTTTGTCTTCGGTAGAACTGGAAATTAAATCCAGCTCCCATAGTCTAGACCAAAAAAATCCCAAACACATTAACACCATGTGCCTTGGCCACCACAGGCTCCTGGGCATGTGACTGTTTCCCACCATCCACACTAAGTCCTTGGATGGAAAAGTGAAAAATAAAGGCAAAAATCAGAACTTATCTGAAAATATTTTTTCTTAAAAATCTATTCCTATGTTTGATTTTAATTATATGTAAACAATGCAAACATAGTTTTCTGAAAACAGCAGACATTGCTCCTGCGCTACCAGACCCTCGTTATCTTCTGTCACAGAATCACACAGAATCCCAGGGTGTCAGCGGTTGAAGGGCCCTGGAAAGCTCATCCAGTGCAATCCCCCATGGAGCAGGAACACCCAGATGAGGTTACACAGGAAGGTGTCCAGGCGGGTTGGAATGTCTGCACAGAAGGAGACTCCACAACCCCCTGGGCAGCCTGGGCCAGGCTCTGCCACCCTCACCCCAACAAGTTTCTTCTCAAATTTAAGTGGAACCTCCTGTGTTCCAGTTTGAACCCATTGCCCCTTGTCCTGTCACTGGTTGTCACCAGAAGAGCCTGGCTCCATCCTCCTGACATTCCCCCTTTCCATATTGATCCCCAGGAATGAGTCCCCCTCAGTGTCCTCTTGTCCAGCTCCAGAGCCCCAGCTCCCTCAGCCTTTCCTCACACGGGAGATGCTCCACTCCCTCCAGCATCTTGGTGGCTGCGCTGGACTCTCTCCAGCAGTTCCCTGTCCTGCTGGAACTGAGGGGCCACAACTGGACACAATATTCCAGGTGTGGTCTCCCCAGGGCAGAGCAGAGGGGCAGGAGAACCTCTCTGACCTACTGACCACCCCCTTCTAACCCACCCCAGGTCCCATTGGCTTCCTGGCCACAAGGGCCCAGTGCTGGCTCATGGTCACCCTGCTGTCCCCAGGACCCCCAGGTCCCTTTCCCCTACACTGCACTCTAATAGGTCATTCCCCAACTTACACTGGAACCTGGGGTTGTTCCTGCCCAGATGTAAGACACTAATCAACTGTAACAACATCATCTTAAACTATTAGTTAAATATACATCGGAAAATGAAGCTCTTATAGAGCAATCACATTTTCTTGACAATCTGGATGCTCCATACTGCTCAACTAATCTTTTCAAACACCAGGACACTAAAAAGATACCAGAATAAGAACAGCAGAGTATATACAGCCAATGTTCACCAGCAGCAAATATATATATATATATTTAATTTAAGTAGCTTTAATTATAATCACAACAACCACTTTTAATTAAGCAAAATGTATGTGATCAATTTTGGGGCCCTAGAAGTTGTTATTCAGTATTTTCCCTGCCAAAGCACATAACAAGTTCAAATTATTTGTCGAAGGCAGCAAAATTTTCCCTAGAATCTTTAAGAACTGCATGATTTCTGATCTTATCACTCCTGAGACCGTTGAGACGCACAAGTCTGAACAGAGCCAGGGATTTGGGGTTTGCTGCACTCCAGCTCAGGAGGACACGGCACTTATTGCACTTGTGAGAGTTCGCGTTGCAACAGGTCCATTCCCTCCCCAAACCCAACATTTCTAGAGGCAGAAGGAGGACCAAGACAACCACAAGAGCTTGTGGAAACATCATAAATACACTCCATTAAAGAAAAGAAAATGAATCCCTTCTTGCCAGGGCAGTTGATTATAGACATACTAATACCTCAATGTGCTCTCCAGGCACTTTTTTCTTTGTACTTCAAAGGCTTTTCCAACATGTTTAGACAAAAAAAGGCAAATTAAACCTCTCATCTGTTTTTTTAGCTTATGAGGCTTATTTTGAGGTGGTGGTTCTTCTAGCCACATGTTCTCTACTGTGAGTTCTGGAACGAACACAACCCATTGAAGCTTTAAAAACTAAGATTTTTAAACCTGTCTTTTAATCAATTCATATATAGTCTGACTGTGCACAGACACTATTTTACTACTTAACAATTCTGGTATCTCAACACTCCAACTGAAAAAAGTCTGCCAAACCCAAAGTCAAAAGCGATAAGCAAACAGGAAGTAAACAGCCCACGGGGTGGTCACATCTCTAATTCTGTCCTAGAAACACAGCGATGTGCAGCAGGTCCCTGCGCAGGCTGTACGCCGGGTGCTCCCAAACACCACAAAGTCATTTCAGTTGTCCTGGGACACACCAGATACGGCCCAGCTGGGACAACACCCCCCCAGTCCTGCACAACACGTGTAGATCCTCAGCGCCCGGACACATCGGCCTATTTGCACTTCACTTGCTTCTGATTCCACGTTTACAGACCCGGACACATCAGGTTTTACAAGTAAAAGGAAAAAAATCAAGCCCACCCAAACTGTTTGGTTCAGGATTAAAAACTTATGTGCAGCATTTCAACTCCTCTTTAAACTAATAACATAGAAATATTTAATAATGCAACTACATGGGTATTTATCTACGGGTAATGAAGCTCAGCAGAATATTCCGTGATATTTAAATGGAGAAAAGTTTGACTTTAAAAAAGCAACCTGACGGAGCTCTTCAGTTTTGTTTTCACTGCAGCCAGTCAAGATGCAGCGCGGTGACAAGCCGTATCTTCATTTGCAACACTCCACTTGGGAGCAAACAACCCCAGCTCCTCCTTTCCTTCCACTTACGTGAAGCGGTAAACAAACACAATCTAAGTGTCATTTATGTAGCAGCCACCAGCAGCCTATAGCACAAAAACCAAACCAAATCACCTGTTCTTAAGTCATGAGGAACCAGACCTCTGAACTGAAGTCTCAGGCCGTATCGCCTGTCACTCCCATACAAACCCAAAACAAATCAGCCCAGCAACCGTGGTGCAGAAAAAGGTGGGAAAAGAAACAAATAAAAAGCATATTTTGCTTTTAGCCCTGGAAAAAAATTAAAGGAGGTAATGCTGAATTTCCACAGTACTCAAGTTCTGATAACCAAAGGCTACCTATAGCCACAGCTGTTTTGAAAAGAGAAACTGAAATGACACCTGATTTCTTATTTCAACGTCACACAGCTGTCACGATACAACCGCAGAGCCCGCCGGCTTCCCCAGCCGACAACCGGCTGCAAGGTCTATCTTCCCCGCGCGTTCCCAGGGCTGGGCCGGCCCCGCTCCGCCGCCCGCGGCCTCCGCGCTCCACGGGACAGCCCAGCAGCCACACGCGGCTTCCACTTCCCCATCCGGGGGGGGGAAGAACCGGGGACAGAGCGCCAAACCCCGCAGCCCGCCCAGGGCTTCCCCTCGGCGGCCCCACGGCCGGGCCCGCCCGCCCCTTCCGGACCCCCCCGCCCCCCCGGTGGCGGAGCCGCCCTGACCCCCCCGCACCCCCGCCACACGCACACCCCGCCTCCCGGCTCACCTGTGTTTCGATCGGTCCTGGCGGTCCCTGCCCCGCTCCGGGGGGCCCTTGGCCCTGTCCCGGCCCCGCCTGCCCGGGCCCGGGCGGGGTTTGGGTCTGGCTGGGCAGAGTAAAGTCGGTGAACTCGAACTCGGAGCCCTGCGTGTCGGCGCCGAGCAGCTCGGCCTCCTCGGTGTCCAGGAAGGTGAGGGTCTGCGAGCTGGGGCCGTACGCCTCCACACTCATGGCGGCGGCGGCGAGGAGGAGAAGCGGCGCTTCCCCGCACACCCGAGCCGGCCGGGCCTCACCTCAGGGAGCCCGGGCGCCGCACTACGCGAGCGGCGGGATCCGCCGTGCGCACCAGGCCGCGCGCGCCTAACCGGCCACCAACCAGCCCGCCAGCCGCCCCCGCTCGGGCGGCCCCACGCGGCCGGAGCCAACGGCGGAGGGAAGCGGAGGGAAGCGGCCGCGGGCGGCGGGCGGGCGCCGCCGGAGAAGCGGAGCCCCGAGGCGCTGCGAGCGGAACCGTCCGGCCACTGCTGCCGCCGCGCGCCAGGCCAGGAGCGGTGACGCGGAGCGCACGGAGGGACGGCGACGCCAGCACGCCCCGTACGCGTGGGAGGGGTGACGTAGCACGCACACACCTGGGGAGGGCAGGCAGAGGAGGCGTGGCCTCGGCGAAAGGCGCGAAGGGGGATTCGCGCCGCGGGGAGGAGGGCGTGGTCTGGTGTTGACTGACTGCGCTGCTAGCCAATCGATCTTCGCGATGAGGAGGAAGAGTTGACTGACTGTTCTGCCAGCCAATCGGTCTTCGAGATGAGAAGGAAGAGCGGGCTGTGCGGGCAGCTGGGGCCTGAGGCGATGAAGGGCCGCGGGAGGACGTGAGGGGCTGTGGTGGTTGTTGAGCACTGTGGAGATGATGAGGGGGGCTCGGGTGGGGGGTCCAGTGGGTTCCAGGGCTGTGGTGGTGAGGGGGGGCCCTTGTTGGTACGTGTTTGTGTGAGGGGATGTGCGGTTCCCCCAGTGAAGTCCCCCTGTACCTGCAGTGGGCCTGGGGCTGTAGTGCTGGTTTTGTGGCCTGGCTGCCCCATGTCCGTGTTTGAAATGGGTGCTGAGGGTCAGGGCTGGCAGACAGGAGCTGTGCAAGGGCTTCATGTGTTTTGAGACAGATGTGGTAAATTAAGAAGGGTTTGGTATTACAGTAATACCTGCTCTGTGTGTAATGCCTCTCACACCTGTAGTACCTGATACAGCAGTGTGGTGGTCAGAAAGCTGAGCTGCTGTGAGGTGAGGGTGGTGGAGCTGGCCATGGAAATCCTCTGCGGTCGAGGAAGGTGAAAAGAGAGGAGAGAGTAGCGCGTGTTTCTGCTCATAAATAAACAGAAAGTTTGCATTTGGGTGCCCGCCTTTTAACATCCTTTTATTGGCACAAAATGAATCTCTTTTAAGGTAATTTCTGTGTTGTGGAAAGCATTGATATGAAGGCCAGATACTCAGTCCCCTTTCCCTACTAAAGCCTTCAACTAGAAGATGCAAATACGTATCTTATTTTAAAAGTGATTTTAATTTTATTTTTGCTTTTTGTGTAGGATAAAGCCTGGAACTGAAACAGCACGTACCAGATTTGCAGCTGTTAGGCTGAAAAGATCTAAATGAAGACTGAAAAGCATCCTTGTCCTAGGAATATTGTGCACCAAGTACAGGAGGGGAGAGAATGAGCAGAGAGAATACAGGAGTCATCACTTCTGCATGCAGACTGTTTGAATTAATCTTTATCTCTAAGCCTCTATGAACGAATAGACTGTACCAGTAGTTTATCATGCTATAATATCATATATAATTCAGATTGGAATAGGTTAATCCAACAAGCCACTAAAACCAAAAGGCAGAATAGTAAATTGCCTGTTGAGTTATGACTGTCGCCTCAGTTAAACTACGGTTACAGCTACAGTTTAACATGGTGACATCAAGATAAGTCAGTTCATCAGTATTACACGGCAGGTTGAATCTTGAGGTTCTTGATTCCTGAAGCTGAAACGTGGCTGAATTAAAAGCCCTCGAAAGTTTGGTTGGAAAGCATCCATGGATGAAGTAAACTGCTGCTTTCTTAAGGTGCTGAGGCTGGAGGATGGCGAGGAGATGAGGCAAAAATGAACCCAGAGTGAGCTGGGGGTGAAAGCCTGCGGTTTACTTTGAGATGGTTTAATGAGGGACCAAACTGGCTGTTGGTTGTGGCTGTTGGGCTCCTGGTTGTGTTTAAAAACCGAGACTGTGATTAGTGTTTATACCAATACAGAAGCATGGTGTGTGGAGAGGGTACATTTGAATTTAATGACATTATTGCTTAATTGTAGTTCACTGCATGCTGGAAACTGTGGAGTCCGTTGGTGCTTTTAAAGATAATCATGGAGGTGCATATGCAGGCTACGCTACAGAGCTCCTAAAGGCTGTTTTTTGTGTAAGCCATGTTTTGTGAGAGTTTTCTCTCTTAAATCTGGGCTAGCGCAGAGAAATGGCGCTCTGACTCATTGCTCTTTGCTGTTGTGCATCCAATCTGAAATTTTAAAAGGTAACACTTCAGAAAACTGGAACACGTTCTCTGGAAATGTTGCTGCTTTAGCATTTTCATGCATATTTAGAAGCTAGAATTTGCAGAACATACTTAGCCATAAGAAGCTCTCCAAGAGAACAAACGTGGGTGAATTTAACTTTGAAAAAGATGCTTTCTCCTTGCTTCCGTGAGCTGGAATGTTGAAGGTGATTATCTTGAAGAGGTGCTAGTAAAGGTTCCTGATGATTACAAGTGTAAAACTGACGCATGCAGCAGTTTGGGTGTTGGTAGAAATAACAGTCCTGACTCAAAATCATTTGCTTTGCCAGAGGATTTTCCTTGAAATTCGTTTCAATTCCAAGACAAACCAGCGCTGGGATTTGATAACGAGAGGGGACTGAAAACAAGCTGCTGCGGAAAGGAACGAACTGATTGGTCTCTGCAAAATCCCAGCCCTGGAGATAGAGCTGGGAAGTGTCACTGTGACGTGAGGGCTTCGGAGCCAATCGAGCCGAGTGCGAGGCAGCTTTGCAAAACCGCCGCTTCAGCTGACAGGGTTGGATGTGAAAAGAAAAAATGCGTATTTTTATCCTAGGATAAAACAATTCAGGTTGGGGGAATACGAGTGTGAGGTGGAGACTGGATGTTCTCGACAGAGAACGCTGAGGGAATGCTCACACGTGATGTGGCTGTGTAATGAGTGCTGTGCTTAGCAATATATTAATATATTATAGAATAAATGCAATCAATACATTTACTATGCGTATTTAATCACTTTACCTCCTAATCTGCTCTGTCACTTCGCATCTGCATTTTAACATCTCTTGATTTCTTCTTTGTTGTTTAATGTTCAGGTCACTCGTATTGTTCATTTTCGGTCTCTGTTTGCCTTTGGCTCGCCTCTCCCCCAAAAGAAATATTGAAATGGGAATTCCTTCCAGTGTTACCTAGCTTACCTAGCTTACCTAGCCTGAGCGTTAGCAAATGGAACAGCAGAGAACACCTGCTGTGCTTTTGATTTTTAAGAAAAACTCTTCTCCTGCAAACTGACGAAAATTCAATATTTGGGGGTTTTTCTAATTTTAAAAACCGCACCAATAATGCAGCAACAAAGCAAACGCTGTAGAAGGCTGTGAATTCGCTGCTCCATTGCGGATGTTACAGTTCTGCTCAGTTACCACAAGAGGGACATAGAAGGAAGGTTAAGGCAGGGCTGGTAAAAGAAATCAGAACAGCTTGACGCAGGTTCATAGCAACGTTTTGTTTAGGAAGATCTTCTGGGATCATAACACTCCTATAGCTTCCTTCAGCCCATATAATCTTTAAAAAGCTTTCTAGACCTTACAAAATGTGATAATAAGCATTAAGAGCTAAAATGGATCTTTTCCCAGAACTTTACAGTCTTTCCTCAGCTTTTTCCTATTGGAACATCTGTGGCGGTGTCGGGACAGGGAGCGGTCGGGCTGGCTGTGGTTTTGTTCCATCTCCAGCTGTTGGACCAACAAATGTTGCAGCATTTAGTAGGCGTGCCGAGAAGGTGCTTATGGAGCTCTTTTTGTTTATTTCTATTTAATTTTTGCAAACTAATGGCTGATGATGCAGATGTCGTAAGATCAGAACTCGTATAAATGCCTTCACGAAACAAGAGCACCATAAAATCCACTTAAGTAAATATTGAAGGGTTTATTGGGCTCTTGTGGCATTAAAAAGCACAGTCTTAATATGCACTAGATTGGAAGTAATGCAGCGTGTGTGTTTAAGGATACGCAGTCTATTAATTCCTAATGTCAGCAGAGCTTTATTTCCAGCCGTGATGAGATGGAGGCGTCACTTGTTGGGCATGTTCCTGTATGGGATCCGAACAATCGTACTGTGGGAAAGGAGTGTTCTGAATAAGGTGGAAATAAAGGCTTTTTTTAGTTATAGCTTTATGGACTTCGGTCTTAATGCCTGAATTTATCCAAAGGGTATTCTAACGTTGCATTAAAAGCTCTCTGTCAAGTGGTACTAGATCGAACGGGCATTGTGTAATATTTCTGTTTCAACAGTCCAAACAGTGATACGTGGGAAAGGATTATCTCGCAGGGGCAAAAGGATGCTAGGACAGGAATTAGCAGGGCTCATTTGGAGAGCTTTAAACTAGACTCGAAGGGGGATGGGGATGGGGATGCAGCTGGGCTTGTGTCAGTGGGGCAGCACTCTAGAGCTGATGAAGGCTGGGAGGCCTCCCGTACCCCTGGGGGGAAATCGGTGTGCTCAGCTCGCTCTCTGAAATGCCCGCACACCAACGTGTGCACCCAGGCGTGCACCAAGCATGTAGGTGCTTGGTGATGACACCGAGCTGGGAGGAGTGGTGACACTGGAAGCTGTGCTGCCATCAGAGACCTGGACAGGCTGGAGAGCTGGGCGGGGAAACATTTAATGAAATAGAACAAGGGCAAGTGAAGAGTCTTGAATCTGGGCAGAACAACCCCAGGTTCCAGTGTAAGTTGGGAATGACCTATTAGAGAGCAGCGTAGGGGAAAGGGACCTGGGGGTGCTGGGGACAGCAGGGTGACCATGAGCCAGCACTGGGCCCTTGTGGCCAGGAAGCCAATGGGACCTGGGGTGGGTTAGAAGGGGGTGGTCAGTAGGTCAGAGAGGTTCTCCTGCCCCTCTGCTCTGCCCTGGGGAGACCACATCTGGAATATTGTGTCCAGTTGTGGCCCCTCAGTTCCAGCAGGACAGAAAACATTCCAACCCGCCTGGACACCTTCCTGTGTCACCTCATCTGGGTGTTCCTGCTCCATGGGGGATTGCACTGGATGAGCTTTCCAGGGCCCTCCAACCCCTCGCATTCTGGGATTCTGTGATTTCAGTTCCTTTCGATGCGAAATGCAGAATTCACCAGCCAGGCCTTATCTGTTCATTGTAAATATTAAAGGTTCAGAAAACAATCCTTGTGAGAACTTTCATAATGTAGTAGCAGCTACAGGTAAGACTGGAATTTAAGACTTAACAGCTTCTTTTCCTTTATTTCTTGCCTGAATAAAAGAAAACAGATCTAGAATTGAGGAAGACCAACTGTGTTGGGTGTCGCAGTTGTTTTGCCATCATGGCATCCCTTATTTCTGATGTCTGGGGCTGAGTGCAGGGCAAGGAGAGGCTGGGTCCTGAACCAGACTGGTTTCAGAAGGGAGAAGCTTACTTGGAGTGGAAAGAATGTTTTCTTTACAGAATGCTGTGGATTTGAGGAGGAACCACGCCAGCACTGAACACAGGTCATGAATGGTTACAGTGAAGCTTTGTAATGCCTTCCCAGAAGTGGTGAGTTCCTTGGAAATGTACCCAGGCCACTGGTGGAATTTCACCGAGCAGCACAGGAAAAGATCAAGAGGACAGTGGGTCCCAGATTTTACCGTGCTCCCGAGAATGATGCTTCAGTTGATGATACCACCTGCTTTCTGAGCACAGCAGGCTTAACATACAGTGGATTTGCCCCTACTTGCTCGGAACAAGGTTTTCCATCGCCAGATTGACGTTAAGGAGCTTCACGGAGTTCTTTGGAGCTCCCACTGTGGAAGGCAGCCAGTGAGACAGCGAGCAAATAAACAGAAAGGTGCTGGAAGAGCTATGAAGAGATGGAGAGATACGGAGTCCTTCCATGCTGTTCCCCCGGTGTCACGCAGAGCAGCAATTATCCAGCGGTGCCATTGGAGACTCACGTTGCAGAAGCTGCTGTAGTGGAAGTGGAGTCTGCTTAAATTCCTGGACCCTGAGCAAGGCTCATAGCAACACTACGAACCCATTTTGCAGTCTGGAAACTGTGAACTGGGGTTGTTTTTCCTAAAAAAGCAATTACTGGGCTTGATTTATGATCAAACAGAAGTTTTCAAATGGCTTCTCGACTCTGGTCCAGAAATCCATAAGCCTTATGTCATGTGGAGGAAACCCAAAACACAGACTTTTTTTTCTGTTGTTGTCAGTAAATGTTATTAAGAAAGTGAAATGTTGAACTAGATCCTATGGCCTTTATTTCAGCTATAGTATGAAGACAGAGCAAAGGTGCTATGGGAAGCTTTGTGGTGAGTAAGTGGCCTCAGACAAGATCCTAACGCTAAGCCGCCTTTCTGGCAGCAGATGAGTGTGTGACTTTGCTGGAAGAGGTGATTGCAAAAAGGTTATGGAGGAGGTCCGGAGAGCAATAATTCTAAATAGCGCCTTAGTAATGATGTCATTTAAACAAAAAAAGTAATGTTAAACATTGAGCAATGAACTCCTTTGGACTGGGAGCACCACAGGGCTGCTGGCCAAGAGGCAGAAGGACGTGTAGAGCAGAAGTTGCACGGTGGAATAAAGAGCTTGTGGCAAGTCCAAAGCACGCAAGGTCATGATGGAAGAGCCATATTAGAACAATCCTGAGGAGGAGCAGGATAAATAAGCCAATCTTTTCTGTGAGTAGTATAGCCACTTGTGATCAGCCCGTGTGTCTTGAAGTCAGAATCCAAATCCTGGGGGAGCTGGAGCACTGAACAGTGTGAGTGGTTGCTGTGACCTCAGACGGATCTTGAGCTGTTCTCTTGGGGCTCAAACCAAATCCAGTGATAATCCACACCTGCCTCCTCTGCTGAGGAAGCAGAAAGGCCGAAACAAAACAAGGGGTATTATTCTTGTGGATTTGACAACTCGACGAGCATCAGGAAATATTAAAAATATCATTTAAAAACCGTTGGTTTAGGTTTTTTCTTTGGAGGCTGATCCATTATGGTGCTGCAAATGGTCTGAACCGACAGCACCCTCGGGCTGGAGGACAGAGATCAGCCCTTCGCTACCAAGCACAAACAGTCCTGAAGAACTCCCAGTGAGCTCAAGCGAAGGGCTGAGGGCCCGGGCGGCTCTGCGAGGCTGCACGCGCCTTGCTCCTCCTTTCCTTCTCATACCGTTTGTGCTGTATTCCGCCGGGGGCCACCACAAACCTCATCCAAAAGAGAGCAAGGGAGGGGCCACCTGCAGCGCTGAATGGCAAAAGCTCCTGTTTTATAGGGAGATTTAGAACTGGAACTTGGATCTCCCTAGAAACAACTTCTCCCACTGCGTTAGGAGTAACTCCCAGATGTGACTTGAAGCCAGCAAATGATCTCAGGCTGGGAGATCAGATTTTGCTGAGTGTACAGGGCTAGACATGTTCGTGACTCTTTCCAGAAGTTCTCCTGTCCAAACCACGCATCGATATTTGATTTCCTTGGGAAATATTGGCCTTTGACTGCGTCTGTGGATAGAGACTTGAAGTTGCAACATTATTCTCGGGCAGAAAGCTGCTGTTGTCATTGCTATTTCTCCACCTGAGGCGCGGGGTTCCTGGAACTGTGTGCGCTTTCCTGGAAGCAGTGGCGGGGGTAACGGCTTGTGCAGAGAACATTCAACGACCGAACAAGGTGTCAAGGGGCGAGGAGGCGCTGGGGCTGAGGGAGAGCTCCGGGTTCCGCTCTCGGGACGGGGATTGCTCTGCCTCTTGTTTTCAGTGTTGCTTGCACCCAAATTGTTTTGGCTTGAATAAAGGTTAAGGGAAGAAACGACTGCTCCGCCGGCCAAAAGCGATTGGCCTTTATTGAGGGCAGCGTTGCAAAAATAGAGAGGATCCAACTTCTAGTTTCCATGTGGAATTAAAATCAGAGTGACTCTGTGGCCGTCACAATGAGGTTAATAAGTGTCTTTGCAACCTTTGGATGGGAAGAGCAGTTTAGATGGAGCAAGGACTTACTCTGAGTCTTTACGCAGAGCCTGACACTGAAAAATATTGTGAAGAAAACAGATATATATTTGCTTTTGTGGCTGTTTTTCAGCTTTGGGTGGGTCAGGAGAAGGAAGTGCCAGAACTCTCCAGAGCCAGTTCATTCCTGGGAGATTTCTGCACTGATATTTTCTTGAGAACTCGGGAGGTTTGGATTCGTCTCCAGGCTCCGTCGCTCTGGAGCGCTTCCCCCCGCCTGCGAGCCTGCGTACACGCCACTTTTCCATTCCCCTAGGGCTCAATAGAAATCCCAAACCATAGTCCGGATGATGTTGAATTTTCCTCCGAGTTTATAAATGATGTACGAAGAAGCACCATTTTTGGATAAAGCCAGTAATCTGCAATGTCTCAAAGCTCAGGAAAATCAAATGTGCGTATGAGAAGAGCTGTGTGATACGGTGACCTGAGAGCGCTCGCGCCAGGGAATGCATGTGTTGGGCGCCCAGTGGCTGCTCTGTTTCCACAACCCGCTGGTGAAATGAGCAGTTCCACAAATGCAAATGGTTCTTTTCAGGCTAATAGGCCTCTTGTATAGATTCTATGGACTTGTTGTTCAATATTACAACTTTGTAGTCTGGACCGTGTAGCTGCTGATACCATGTCTAGAAGACACGGGGTTTGTCATTCTCTGCTTGTCCTCGAGGAGCTGGCGTCCTTTTGTGGTCAGGATTTTGGGATCAGTTAATCGCAGGCGTCAAGGCGCGTTCAGAGAACAAGAATCATTCTTGTTTGCTTGAAATCTGACATAAGTTAGTGGTCAGTTGGAGCGGATGTAAGTGAAAAAGATGGAGACAGTGCTCTGCTTTAGCACCAGCACAAGAGGGAGAATGATCTTCGTGGAATACTGAGGCTCTGCTAGGTAACAAACCTATCTTCTCATTTTCCATATGGATAATGAGACCACTTTAGAGAACAGCTGTGGCAATCTGCTGGTGCTTCCTTGATCCCTCTGTTCTTTGTGCCCTCCACGGCGTCCTCGCCGTCCCCATTCATGGCAATCAACGCAAGCGTCTACGCTTGAAGAGCTTTCCTTCTGATTCATAAAGGCTTTTCCCTTCTGCAAGAAAAAGTCATATTTCTGCATGCAAGTGTGAAACTACTCATATTAGAACTGAACCGAAGTGTGTAGCCTGTTCCTGAGATGAGACAAAGAGCGTTGTGTTTAGTTATCGCCTCCTTGTCCCTCTTTCTCTGTCCCATCTGGGGTTTTTGAAGGGTTGTATTTAGCAAAAGCGCTGGTCAGGCTTTGACCCAATGCTCCCAGCATCCGCGCAGCCTGGGAAGATGCGACGGGAATTAGTACAGAGCGATCCTTTCTTCATCTTCGGGAAAGTTAACCCTGCTTTCCAACAGTGAAGAGCTTTATGTCTCCTGCAAACAGCCGACTCCAAATTACAGTTTTACAGAGTACCTCAACAGTGCTCTTTTGATCACCCGTGTCCTGAAGAGACCTGATTTCTTGGGGCTGGTTTTGCTTATTTCCAGCTGTTTAATCCCACTAGATATCTTCCTTCTGGATTATTATTAATGCAAGCAAGTAGAGCTAATTGCTACGGAGAGGTTATGTGAAAAGCATCAAATGGGAAGGAAAAACCAGCCCCTGCTGCAGCCAGTAAGAGAGGAAATGTCGAGAGAGCCATCGTTACTCTTGAATCAACAGTTATTAAAAAGCTGCAGCTTTTTGCTGCGTATATCCAGGAGACCTGAACGGGTTTGCCTAATATAACTTCTGGCCTGGAAAATGTCTTGCTGTTCCCTCGAGATGCCCACAGAAAGGACGAGCCTTGTGGTCTGTGGACGCAGCATCAGAGCTGCCGCTCCAGCTCAACCACTTCACACTGCTGAGGCAGAACAACCGCGGCGTTCAGGTCTTCCCTGGGTTTGGGGATGTGACCACAGACAGCGCGGTTGTCTCCCGCGAGCGGACGCCGAACCATTCCTTGGCTCTCTACAAACAGCAAGGTTTTCTTTGGAGTCCCGAGCCAAACGTTTCCCTTCTTTTTCCTGCTGTTCTGTTATGTATTTGGCCGCGCTCTCTGTCCCAAAGGTGTCTGTGTTCTGGTGGTATTAGGTATGAATAGATTGTCGAGTTCCTGGGGATCTTCCTTGCTGAAAGGCGCGATGGAAACCTGAATTCTTTGCGAAGCCGCATGGCAAAAGGCTTATGGCGTGTGCCAAACTGCGGGCAGGAGGCAGTAATTTGAGGACAGCAAATGCTCATCTATGTAATGCTTGTATATATTATACAGAAATAGTGTTATTCATACATTGTATGTGCATTTATGTGTAGCTACCGGACTAATCATGTGCAGACAGCTCCAGCAAGATACCAGAGTGGTTTCCCAGGGTCCCTCGGGTTCGGTTTTCTGCCTATGAAGGGGTCAATGCCGAAGTGTCTTTTTGAGGTAAGAAGTGCTGGTACAGGACCAAAACCGATCGGCGCTCCCCAGAGGAGCCCCGAGGCTGTTCAGGAGTGTACGTGCTGTCTGCCCACCTACACGTGTGACCTCAGAGCACTGAGCACGTCCAGTCCCTCCGCAGTGAGACAGTTCCTGTTTACACCCTTGCCGAAGACCCCCGATTACACAACGCCAAGGTTTGACCACGGAGACGAATTATGTACATAATTTAAAGGGAAAGAAAGAACAGACTGCTTAGCAGAGCTCTTGTTTTTAAGGTTTGCCATCCCCAGGAGTTTTGGGAAGTGCCTCAGTGAGCACTGAGCAGCGAGTGGAAGCAGTCGGTAAAACTGTTATTGTCATTATGACTCTGGGAGGTGTCTTTTAGTAGCAGAATCCAAAAAGGGAGACCAGGGCCAAAGCAGTTTGACTGAAAAAACCACATACTCTGAGCATTAATGATACTCCCAACAATAATTCCCAGCGAGAAGTGATGGCTTAACCATCGCATCAGTTTGCATCTCTCTTGGTCAAAACAGCCTTCAGTCTTCTTTTTTTCCAGTACAATTCGGATAATTATTCCCAGTTCCCTCAACGAATCTGAGCTCCCACTGGCTCCTGGAGCAATAGTAGCTCATTGTTGCAAATGAGCTTAATCCAGCGTTAGTTGTCTTTATTGTCCCTAATAGAAAATGGCATGAATAGTAAAGGAAAAAATGCGAGATGTTTCCTGTAAGGTCTGAACAGCCCTCTGGGGTGTGCGATTACGACACACGCCGGGGAGCGGTTTGGAGCGGGGCGCTGTGGGGAGCAGGAGCGCTGGCAGCGTTCTGCGCCCCATCTGGGAGGCTCGTTACCGCGAGGGGACGGGCAGGACGGGACGCAGCTCGTCTTCATCTGAACGTGTCAGCGCGTCTCAGCCCCTTGGCCTTCCCGTGCGTCTCTGGCGGGGTTAAAGGAGAGGCAGAGCGGAGCTGAACCGGGGCCGGTATGAAACTTGTGGGCTCTCCGATTGGCCTCCTGCCCTCGGTCTTGTAAAAAAACTACATCTTAGTTCCAGGTGTCTTAGTTCTCTGCAGACAGGGCGATGTTGACGCAATATCTCAGGCATTTTGGAAGGGGTGGGATTGTCAGTGTGGGACCCAGGAGTGCGGAACACTTGACAGCGCTGTGGCCTTTCTAGAGACAACAGATGAGCTGCTCGAAACTCAGCAAGCCGCTGGGAGGTTCTGGACCGCATTTTAAATGAAGGACAGTGCTCAGGGTGATCTTGTAGCCCCATCTCTGCGTAGACCTTGCGCATATATTGTGGCTTTGTCACCTGTCCTGTCGCTGGCCTGAGGAGACTCCCTCGATGGAGCTGCTCGTTACTAAGTCATCTGGTAACCCAGACCACCCGAACTGTCCGGGGCCTTGAGTTATTGGATATTTTCTTCTCTTGCAGAAGTTTCTCGGAGTTCCTGTGCCATCGTGTGTCGTGTTCTCAGCCGGTGCGGGCAGGATGTGTCACCTCAGGCACATCAGCCACGTCCAGCGCGGGTGAGGCTGCCCAGGCAATGTGTAGTATCACTTATTTTAGATGAATGCACATTTTTTCCTTAGTATCTTTCCCAGCCAGAACTTGTGGATGAGGATTCACCTTCTTCAGCGCAGAAAGGCGGGTTAGTTATTTCAATGCTGGCATGAGCTTGGCCTTCCAGGTCCCATTTACTCGCGTGGTGCGACCCAGCACGAGCTGCTGCGCTTCCGAGCGGTTCTGTTCCGCATCCGTGGGGCAGGATTCTTCCTCAGAGGACTCTGCGGCAAGAAAACGTCAGACCATTTAGCTCTTTGGTTGCTACCAATGGGTTATCTTGTCGGGAATCTCATTAGGGAGATCAAGAAACAAAAGCTTGCGGGAGCAGAGCTGCTTCTGAATTGTGCTGGTGGCTTCCTGGGTCATGTCCAGAGGCTCGGGGCGTCTGTCCTGATGACACACATAGAGGTGTCAGACCTGCACCTTTCTTTGCCCTCTTTTCACTGAATTTAGAACATGTTTTAAAAAGGGGGGAGGGGGACAATAAAGGCAGCAATTTTTCAATATATGTTTGCTGGCTTACAGATGTTTCCTCCTTATGAAATGCACGTTTGACAGCAAAAATATCGGAAACCCCGTCCTCAGGTCGTGCTGGTTCTGTTCCTGCTGCTGGTCGGGGGTTTGGAGCTGAGGGGAAAGCAGAGGGTGGCTGGGTGCTCAGCTCGTCGGTCTCTTTCTGTGCGTGTCTGCCTCACGCTGGAAAGCACC
This sequence comes from Columba livia, assembly GCF_036013475.1. Lineage (NCBI taxonomy): Eukaryota > Metazoa > Chordata > Aves > Columbiformes > Columbidae > Columba > Columba livia. The sequence goes on along the minus strand of NC_088628.1, from coordinate 1,249,583 downwards.
TCCGCACCTTTCTTCAGAAGGCGTTTTGCTGCTGGCTCCACGTGCTCCGGCCGTGGCCCAGCGGTACCTCATTCTGCCTATTGTCACGGTGACTTGTGGGACTTTTGTTTTTCAGCTCATGTAAAGGGCTTTGCTGCCATTAGTCAAATTCCATTAGCAGGGTAGAAAACAACAAGATGAATGAATGATAAATTTAAAAGCACACATGGAGCCGTGTCAATTTATTATATTTTGCAGGCTTGATTCTCTGTCATTGCAGATTGCCATTGATTTAACGAAAAAAAACCATTAAAAGTACTTGTAAAAGGTCTCGGGTGAGCTGCAGTGCCTTGAATCCCCGGGAATTCAGAGTCAGAGACATAAACCAGACGGCAGCAAGCTGTAACTCTTCAGACACATAGCAAACCGCGACCTATAATGGATTATTCCATCTTGCAAGGGATGAGGCACACGGGGACGGGATGGGGATGTTTTCAGGTATTGACTGATGGATTTTGTGTGCAATATTTGCATCAATTCAGGTGTTTATTTCAAACAATGAATCTGTCTTCTATAAAGCATCGGTGCTATTCTTTACATAAATCAGTTAATACCTAAACTTTGTTACCTCTGGACTGCAAATAACTCTAAGTACAGATCATTTAGGAATCCTGTTTGTTGAGATTGTGTTTTAGCAACGGATGAAATAAGTATTTGTATATAATCAAGCTGTAAAATGATGTTTTGCAAACTTTTGAAAGCAGGTTTTCATTTTGACTGGGAGCACATAGTAGAAAGGTGGGACAAGACTGAAGTGGGAGTATAAACCATTTAAGAACAGGATAGAGAAGGCTTTATGAAGGCTGGAGAGCTGGGCAGAGAAAAATGTAATGAAATAGAACAAGGGCAAGTGTAGAGTCTTGAATCTGGGCAGGAACAATCCCAGGTTCCAGTGTAAGTTGGGGAATGACCTATTAGAGAGCAGTGTAGGGGAAAGGGACCTGGGGGTCCTGGGGACAGCAGGGTGACCATGAGCCAGCACTGGGCCCTTGTGGCCAGGAAGCCAATGGGACCTGGGGTGGGTTAGAAGGGGGTGGTCAGTAGGTCAGAGAGGTTCTCCTGCCCCTCTGCTCTGCCCTGGGGAGACCACACCTGGAATATTGTGTCCAGCTGTGGCCCCTCAGTTCCAGCAGGACAGGGAACTGCTGGAGAGAGTCCAGCGCAGCCACCAAGATGCTGGAGGGAGTGGAGCATCTCCCGTGTGAGGAAAGGCTGAGGGAGCTGGGGCTCTGGAGCTGGACAAGAGGAGACTGAGGGGGGACTCATTCCTGGGGATCAATATGGAAAGGGGGAGTGTCAGGAGGATGGAGCCAGGCTCTTCTGGTGACAACCAGTGACAGGACAAGGGGCAATGGGTGCAAACTGGAACACAAGAGGTTCCACTTAAATTTGAGAAGAAACTTGTTTGGGGTGAGGGTGGCAGAGCCTGGCCCAGGCTGCCCAGGGGGTTGTGGAGTCTCCTTCTGTGCAGACATTCCAACCCGCCTGGACACCTTCCTGTGTCACCTCATCTGGGTGTTCCTGCTCCATGGGGGATTGCACTGGATGAGCTTTCCAGGGCCCTTCAACCCCTGACACCCTGGGATTCTGTGAAGAGTGGCACTGGTACCATTGATCCTCTGCTGGGAGGAAAAGGAGATGGTTTTGTGAAATCCTTGCTGGTCACCTTTTATATAATTAGGAATCTTACCACAATTAATATATAAGAAACATTGTAAAACACTTAGCATGCCATTGCAGAGGGTGTAGGTGTTTTTCACTTATTTTTAGAACTTGACCTTACAAGACTGAAAAATAAGTTTTTCCTTCTGACTTTTGCCCTTCTCTTGGCAAAGACGAGTTAACAGCACAGAGATGGAAAAACATTTAAACTTTAAACTAGCATGAGCTTTTCCTTTTTGCAGTTTGTTTGTGTGCTGCTGTCATTTGTGATGTCAACTGCAGTCAGGGAAAAAGGTGTCACCAACCTGGCACCGCACAGAATGCAGGAACACTTGGACCCCGAAGCCCAAATAAACACTATCTCTTGCTCACTAATGCTTAAAAATAATATATTGACAAATCTGGAGGATGGCTCCCATCAGATTTAATATGAAGATGTTCAGATATATCAGCTACTTTTGAATTTGGTCTTTTTAGACAGTCACAGGCACCCAGAAACAACCGAGTGGTGACCAAACACTGATCTGCTGCTCTGTGTTTGTGCTGTGTTGGAGCAGTGATTTACAGGGATTTCCAGGCCTTAGATCTGAATATAGAAAGGTATAAAGTGAGTCCAAGGAAAATAAAGGTAGGAATGACCTCACCATGTCTTGCTCAACTCCAGAAAGCGCTGCAGAAACCAGCTACATTTTAATTTGTACAGTTACTTTGCTGCCGTCAATGAATAGCAGTGATCCCAGAGGCTGTCTCAGGCTAAAGCTTTGGCTTTCTAGAAGAATGTAAAGATACATTGATTGCTGCCTCAGTTTGTTCAGATATTGAAAACGGGTGTCATATGGATTTAATACGCTTTGGTTCATTTCATTTACTAATAGAATCAGTGAGCAACAATAAGCACTATTCTGTCACCACGCTACCAGTTGTGGGAACTACCCGTTCCAGCTACTGCAGAACTGCCAGTTGGTGCTGGTACCCAGGTAACACATGCAAATTAATTTCCAGTATAAATTCGCTTGGTGCAAGAAAGTGTAAAATCTGTCTGCTGCCACATCCTCATAATAGAAAGCTAATAGTATTTATCTGCTTACTTTAGCGCACATGCTTGCTCACCAGCGCCTGCGAGACTGCAGCCGGCTGCCTCCAAAACTGTGCACGGCCGCAGGGTGGGAAGTTTTCCTGAACACGGGAGGTCTGAGGTCAAAATGAGAAAGAAGAAAGAAAATCTGTATGTAAATGGGCAGAGATCCCACTGCTCTGACACTTTAAAGACTGAGCTACTGTTTCCTGGGGCTTTCCTGTCTGTGTCCCCAGGGGTGTTGTGTGACTGACAGATTTCACAGCCAAACAGTGTGAACGTGTGATGAAGAATTTCGCTCGTTTGCAGACTAACCTTTTTCACCGTTTCACTCCGATTTCCTTGATGCAGCAGCTCGCAGGTTTTCTTTGGGCGGCTTTCCTTTGGCTGTTCCAGGTGGATTTCTCAATCCGCGCTGTGTCTGCTGGTGGAAAGTGCTGGATGGAGACTGACTGGTGGAAAATGCTACAGTGAGACTAAAGGTTCTTGTCGTGCCGTCACTGCTGCCCCGCGTCCTTCCTTTCCACAGGCCTGGGGGGGGAAGAAGAACATCAGTACCTTTGCCCCATCCCTCTCCGAAACAGGATGCGGTAGCTCCTCTTTGGAGCTGGAAGGTGATTCAATAATTCTGCCCCGGGTGCGAGTGGTGAAACTGTCTTTTGGGAGTTTCAAGAGCCTTTTCTGAAGCCCCAGTGAAGTCCAGATGTCGCTTTTGTGATCTTGTGAGCAGTTTTAGAAGGAAAATCTGTGCGGGACGGGGCTATGAATCATCTGCCGAGCCTGTGTCCATGAAGAAAAAAAACAATCCCCAAAGAATCCATTTAATTCTGGAATTTTCTGACCTATTTTGGTGCAAGCTGGTCTAAAAAAAAAATATGAAAGTATTCTCCTGATGAGTTTCTCATATTGTTTACTCTTGTAAGGCTCGCCGGAGCAGCAGCCAGCAATGACGTCCACCCCGGCCAGCATCACAGAACGAGAACTTCAGAGGAAGGAATGCGACTTCATAAATAGCAAACCACAGACACTAATGGGGAGCAGAGGCGAACCTGCAGGTTAAAACCCGCTGCAGGAGAAGCCGGGACATCCACAGCGCCCGGGGAGTGCAAGATGATCGCAGCTCTAGCCTTTGCTTTCCTCTGCCTCTCCTGTCCTTTTGCATCATGTCAGCAGAGAAGAATAGGTAAGTAATGTTAATTATCTCTATATTTTCTGGGCTCGTATGCTTTCTAGACCCTTATGAAAATTCTATTTTGCTGGAGAGAGTGAGGCAGAAGGTAACAGTGAACTGCACCTACTGAATCCCAGTGCTGAGGGATTTTCTGGTCTCATATGAAACTTGAAGCTGAACTGTCTCAGTGTCCAGTCTCAGATTTTCTCCCCAGTTCCCCTCCTGAGCAGTGAAGTGTTTTTAAATAAACCCATTTATTCTGGGGCAGCTGGAAACCGAGTTGTGTTCTGTGATGACCTACAAGAGACGCTTCACATGAATCTGCATTTTGCATGGGATGGAGGATAAAACCCCGGTCATACAGAATGTCCTGTGGATGTTCTCCCTGCTGTGCACACAGGGCTGGGCAATCCCGACCTTTAGGAGCGTGGTCATGCTGAATTCATTACCAAAGCTCCAGTTCTCTGGATCCTCAGCTCCAAGAGGATCTGGGAGCTCCGAGTGTCCCAGAGACCCTGGTGTCTGCTGGCGGAGACAGAACGAGTGCAGGAGGAGTCATGGCAATGGTGCGAGTGCACAGATTTCCTTTGGAAAGCGCTCCTGAGTGGTCAGATCGTTATTGGGAACCTGAATGTTAATAAAAAAACCCCCAAACTTTTGTTTGAAATTACATCATGCTATTAGGGATGGAAAATCTTCCCCAGGAATAGGAGCTGCCTGAAGCCTTTGTGCAGAGCTTATTCCAAACCTCCCTTTGAAGTCAGAAACCATGTGCAAGCTCCTTGTTTTCAAGAAAATAAGAAACATCACTTAATTCAGTCTTTCTGTCTTCGAACAACACATTTGTGGTACTTGCAATTCAGTTCCCAAACCAAAATGTTTTGGAGAGGTTACAAATATTCACAAAGTCCTCTTGGTTCTGGGTGGGGACGACCCGCGAGGCTTTCGGGCTCATTTGTCACACAAGAATGCCCAAGTTGTCCTAAATCAGTAGCCTGGGTTCACACCCCACCCGCGGCACCGGCAAATTCCTCATGTTTGAGGGGGCAGAGCCCAAATTCCAGCTCGTTTCCCCTTTCTTCACCAAGCTTTGCTTGCACTCTGGGCCGGCTGTGACTTCTGTGAGAGGATTGATTAACAGGGAGAAAACTAGAGGAATGAGCTTGGACTTTCTCAGGGCAGACAGGAGGTCACCAGGCTTGAACTCGGTGTCCAAGTGGTTTTAAATGGTTCAGGTTTTCTTAAAACTTACATAATTCTAGAAACAACGAGCTGCTTCCATTCATTCTTGTTGAGCGAAGCTGGAGTGTAGAGCAGATTTTAGCATGTCTCAGAGGAGCAGGCAAGCCCGGACTCTACAGATGGGAGGGAAAAGTCATGTTAATCTGCCCTAGATGACATTGTAAGATGATTTATATCCTCTAGTTCAGTGCAGCTTAAATGGGATTTTGCAGTGTTGCGTGGATGAGCAGATGTGTCCTTTGTGTCCCAAAGCCACCACACGCCAGGTTGAAACTCCCACTCCCCAAAAAGAACCCGTCCCCGGCAAGAAAAACCCCGGTGCCACGAGACCAGGCGAGGCGACGGCCGAGGTGCCGGTTTGCCGCAGCTGGTGCTCGGCAGCACGTTTGCCAGGGACCCGGCGCAGAGCAGCAGCTTCCCCAGCGCTGAATTATTAATGTGCTTCTTTTGGCAGCAAAACCTTCCCATGTGTGAACGGCGGAGGCCGCGCCAGAGGAACAGCGGCCGCGGTGCCAGGCTGCCCGGCCGGTTGGGTTGCTGAGGGGTAACTGGTACCTACTGGGCAGGCAAAGCTGATTATCGCTGTCCTGCCCAGAGCAAGTTCTACCCCGCGTGCAAATCTCCATTAATTCGAACAAGCTTCTAGTTAGGAACAGCCAGGCACTGGTGTGGAGGAGTCTGGATGGTGAATATTAAGCTGAAGTTAATAATATCAGTTGGTTTGTGTTGCTAATGGCTCTTCTGTGTTTCTTTCCCCAACCACTTTGGCTTTCTTAGGAGGTGAAGTCGGGCCAGAAATGCTGGAAGAGATGAGAGAAACTAACCGTGTGCTAATGGAAGTTCGGGACTTGTTGAAGCAGCAGGTAAGTGAGGAGGGGATCTCATTCCTTCCATTATGCTGCACAAGAGAGATCGCTGGGTCCTCTGCCCTACCTGCCGAGTTCTGGAGTTCAGGGGCACTTCAGGTGAAGGGAGCGCTAGAGTTACTGCTCTGGAGACCGGGATCAAGAGGTGGTCTCACAATCAGATCCGTAATTCTGGCACAAAGTGGATTCCTTTGAACTCCAAAACCTGCTGCTGAAAACCAGCGTACATAATGAACTCCAAAACAAAAGGCACGCACACGGGGTGGGTATATATTGAAGTGGAAAAACAAGTCACTTTTTCCTTGGTCTTGTGGGCGCGTGAAATCAGTAGAGAGTCCAAACTTGGAAGATGGCAGAGACCTTTCAGCCATCCATTAGGGTCTTGGAAAGGGAAGTCGTACGGAGCCTAAACAAGCTCTGCATTCACTCTTTCCTCTTGTTGTTTTAATCCTAAGCCTTTCTGGCTCCAGTCGTTTCTGGGGGAATTTGGAGCTTAGATCTTTTCCCGTTTGAACGAGGAGATGCTGGTTTGCCTGCTCAACACTTTGAAGTATAGAAAGGGTCCTGTTCTCCCTTTGCCCGCTGCGGCAGCTGAGGGCGGCAGCCTCTGCCTGCCAGATAACGCAGTGGCAGACGGGCCTGGGTGCCAGGGCAAACCGGGCGGCCTCTATCTGCAAAAACATCTGCTGCGTTGAGCTACTCTCACATTTCGGGCTGCTGCATAAATACCCAGTGTTTACTAGGAATCAGGTCAGACATGGTTCCTGGCAGCGTCGCGCGATGATTTCCAGCGTTCCCTTCCAGCTCAGCGCTGCTTCTCCACGCAGCTTTTTAGTTTGTTCTTTCTTTCTTGCCACCTCATTTTTTTTAAATCCGTGGCCTTTTTCTCAACAGCGCTTTCAAGAAAACTCAAAAACCAAACCTGCAATCCCCCTGCAGAGCCAAGGCGGCAGTTCATCATTTCTTCCTAAAATTTACTTTTCCTTGACTCAGCACCTCGGGGTGTTGGCAATGAGGGTGGCAAAGGCACGACAATAAAAGGCCAGATCTGCCCTCCCGAGCCAAAGGCTGAAGGATTCTCGGCACAAAGGAATCACTGATACTCGTTAGCCATGCTCCCAGCTCTCCCCTCTGCTCTCTGTCACCCCGCTCTAATGGCAGATGTTGTGGGGATTAGATCTGTCTCTGTATTAACTGTTCAAAATACACAACCCCAGGCTGTGGTGGAGGGAGGAGAGAATCTAACACAGAATGGAAACGTGCTCTCCTACCTGGGAGCTGGCACTGAGACGTGGGCAGGAGCTCTTGTCAAAGTGCAATGACTTAATAGTGGTCCGCAGGGTGCGGGAGCGCGGTCCTGAGCAGCGGCTGTAGATGGCCGGTAAGGCGTTTGCAGGACAGGACGCCGCTGGGGTTGCTGAGGTGCTGGAGAGCTGTGTAAATGTTGGCTTGGGACTGACGTGCTTCCCCGGGCCTGCCCGTATTCCTCTCCTCACCAAAGGAACTGATTTGCACTGATTCTCTCTTTGCCCAAGCAAGCTTGAAGAACAGGAGCCTAGAGGAGGTCAAAGTCTGGAGGGAGGAGCTTTCCTGAACAGATTCTACATTTCCAGGGCGTTAGGGCTCCAGTGGCATCAGCAGCCTCAGGGATCATTCCTGTATCTGCAGAAGTGGCTCAGAGGAGCCTCCTCCTGGCCTGGCCCGCAGTGCCCGGGCTGCAGGTGAGCAGGATGCCGGGACTGCTGCTCAGCCCCTTCTGCAGCACAGACCCCCAGGAAAGGAGATTCCTCTTTCTTTATGACACTTGTTTCTGTGTATTCAAGCGTTTCTTGCATCTGTTATCAAGTTAGCCTATGGAAACACTGCGGCGGGGAGTGACTGAGAGCAGGGAATACAAACCCCCTCAGCTTGCAGAAAACCTGCAGCGCGGACTTTGGGGCAAGAGTGGATTTGTGTGTGAGCAGCTGGGCGGTCTCAGCCACCCGGTTTCTGGCAGTGGGGCTGCGGGTTTGCGTGGGAGCAGAACTCGGCCTTTGGCTAAGTGGTGATTCTTATTTTCTTATAGATTAAGGAGATAACATTCCTGAAGAACACAGTCATGGAGTGCGATGCCTGTGGTGAGTAACGGAGCCCAGTCCTGTGTCCAACCGCCTCCTCCAAGTCCCTCATACCCCCGTGTCCAAACGAGTAGTGAAATGCCACCTGTGAGCTTGTTTCACAGTTAACCTGAGTGTTTCACAACTAACCTGAGTGTCACAGAGGAATACTCAATATTAGCAAAGTGTGGGGTTTTTTAACAGGACATTCTGCACGCATGGGTGGGTGTTCATGCTGCTCTCATGGTTCCGTGGCAGCTGAAGCTATTACAGGGTGAAGAAGTAGCCTTAAAGTGCTCATCTTTCAGCAAGCGCGGTTCGTGGAGATGCTCTATGATTTGCCAATGCGCTCCGAGGGTGGAGCAGTAACCATTTCTGCATTTGGAGAGATTGTAGCTCTGCTGGAAAAGAGATTAGCCTGAGCTTTGGGGAGCCGCAGCACAGAAACACATTAATCCACAGCAATTGTTTTAATAATTGGCTCGTAAAGCTGTCCCCAACGTTCTGGCACTTGATTTCTGCCTTCCCCGCTTGCTTTTCTGCGTTATACGAGTCCTCCTCCCGTATTCCTTACTGTAGAATTTTGAGCCTTTCAGTCGGGCACTGAACAACGTGACTCACAGCACTCGTGTGCTTCTCTAATGATTTCTCAGAGAGAGCAGTGGCTAGCGAAGGCCTTGTTTCAGTGAGGGTTTTGTTGCTGCTGGTGGTAGAGTGTTGGTTCTGGTTTTGTTTCGTTCCACATGTTTTATGTTGGGCTTTCAAGCTGGAGAAACTGGGAGGAAAACGTGTCCTCGCCACTTGCAGTAGTGGGTGTGGGAGACTCGTGACAATTCTAGATCCTGGGAGAGTTCATTCCCAGCTTTGAATTGGCCTTCAGTGAAGTTCTTCATCCCATACGGATTCATCTGGTGAATTCTCTTGTGCTGTGGGTCAGGTCATGGGGACAAAGCCAAGAACCCGGTGTGGGGATGGGCAGCGACGGCTCTGTGTTTCACGTCCTCTCGCCCCCCAGGCATGCACACCGAGGCCACGGGCCCCGTCATCACCGTGACACAGTTCAACAGATGCCTCCCCAACTCCTGCTTCCCCGGCGTGACCTGCACCGAGACCGGCACCGGGTTCCGCTGCGGACCCTGCCCCCCGGGCTACTCGGGCAACGGGACCCACTGCACAGACATCAACGAGGTAAAAACCCAGCGGGACAGACTGGATGTTATAAAACCGGCTCGTTTCTCTTGGAGTGGTGTGGGTTTGTAGCGTGGTTGTAAAGAAAAGCCTCGCGGTTCCCCCGGGAGCTGAATTCAACAGAAACATCATTTCGTGGGAAGGAAATGTAAATCTCAGCCTCCCTTAAGCTCTGTTCAGTGCTGGGTTTACATCCACCCTGGCTAGGCAGTTCTTTCTGGAAGATACACAGGCTCCAACTAAATAAATCTTTGGGTTTGTACCACACAGGAAGGTGAGTTTGGGAGACCAGAACAGCCCCTTTTGGTCCTGCGATCTTTTGAGCTGCTTTTAGGCTGCTGAGTTGTTAGAGATAAGATTTATTATGTGTGGAACAGAATCAAATGCTTCCCGAATAGTCCTTTATACAATAAATCTTACCACACTACTCATGTGGCTTTACTCCTGCCTTTAAATCAAACCTTGCTAGGCAGATACTCTTTAATTTAATTTTGTTTTTGGAAAGTGTGGCATCCCATCAAGTTTCCTCTCTGTGTGGATCAGATCTTTACTCTACTCAACCATTAATTCTGCACGTCCCCGAGACTCCTCAGTTCTGCGGTTTCCAAACCACAGTCCTGTGCTCGCTGCTGAGTCCACCCAGCAGCTCTTGTCTTTCAAAGCCGTGTCACCTCTATAGCGTTTCGGTTTCAAAACCCGCTGGAGTTAAAAGGATTGATGAGAGATTTTGAGATTGACCATAATCCGTTAGTCACCCAAATGTGGGAACCGCTCTGTTCTGTAACGCATCTGCCAGAAGAACGCATCTTCCGCAGAAGAATTCAGTGAAAATGAGAGTGTTGGAGGAAATACATCAAGCATTAATAGCAGTTTTGGAAAGACAATCGCTTCCCAGAGTAGTAAACAAACAACTGTTCTTGCCTTTCAAAACCAGTGTCAGAAATGATCCAGTTCTCTGGCTTCAGGGACGCCAGGAAGGGAGGTGGGAGGCCAAGCCAGCTCTTTGCCTGGGCAATTGATGTCACCTAAAAAGAATTAGTCCTGAAAGATTATTTGTTTTACTTGTCTGCACATACTGGAACTTGGGAGAACAACTGAGCTGGGGAAGCTGCATTTTCCACTTGCGAGGAAAGCCAGGAACTTCCATGCGTTTCTGGTTGATTCTTTCAAAATAAAAGTGCAATGGCTGGGTCTCGCCCAGCTCTGCGAGCTGCCGGCCCCGCGCGAGCCCGCCGCACAGAAATCCTCCCTCTCGTTCGCAGTGCAACGCAAACCCCTGCTTCCCCAAGGTCCAGTGCATCAACACCAGCCCCGGGTTCCGCTGCGACCCCTGCCCGCCCGGCTTCACCGGCCAAACAGTCGAAGGGGTTGGACTGGCCTATGCCAGGGCCAACAAGCAGGTAAGGCCCACAAATGCTTCTGTCTCCTTCAGAAGCCGTTAACTCTTTCCCCTCTGTAATCATCATTCAAAGCTCTTGGAGCCCTCATAGAAACGGGAGGGAAGTCCCAGATTCCTGGGTTTAGCGGTGGGATGCAGCGAGGGACTCGCCACAGGTGTCCTGGCACATCACAGCAAAGGAACCTCCGTCCAAGCCCGCGCCTCTGCTGAGTTTAGGCTGGACAGAATGTTACGTCTCAGCGCCTTTGTGGCTGTGAAGCCAGCCTGGGGCGCCCTTTATTCCTGGGACACAGCAGAGCTGCTGCCTCTGCCTGCAGCCCCCACAGCTACAGACAGATTACAGTGAAAACAATTATAAACCACATAGTCTTAGTATGGTGTATAAGAATACATTGCCCAAAGCAGGGCAGGCATGTGGCTTGTGTCATGTAGAGAGCTGCTGGCTGCTCACAGGACGCAGCCTCTGACCTTCCTGCTCCATGTTCTGCCCATTTGAGCGAGGAGCTGCTCTCAGCGCAGCGCTGAGCTGTGTTGCTGGGCTCAGAGCTCCGGGCACAGAGGGTGAACAGCTCGTCTGGGCTCAGAACTAGTGCTGGGATCAAGGTCAAGCTTGTCTGGAGGAAAACTTCGAGCTGTGGGGTCCCAGTGAGGTGTGTCAGGGGCTCTGCTTAACACTAGTGATGCCCTGAGTCCGTAACCTGATGTGGTTCTGCCTAGGAACAAAGTTAACGTCTGCTCTGGTTTTCCTGGGCAGGTTTGTACTGACATCAACGAATGCGAGACAGGTGCTGCCAGAAATTGTGTCCCAAACTCCATCTGCATCAATACAAGGGTAAATATTACCGGAAAGCGCATGTGGATCTCTCTTCCTCAGGCTCCGGGGCCTTTGTTTGCTGTGGCAATCTAGGACTCACGTTACAATCAACTCCCTCTTACTATTTCTTGCAGGGATCCTACAAGTGCGGGGCTTGTAAACCCGGCTTTGTCGGGGATCAAATCACCGGCTGCAAGAGCCAGTCGGTGAGACGCTGCCCCAACGGCGAGATCAGCCCGTGCCACGAGAAAGCCGAGTGCGTGGTGGAGCGCGACGGGTCCATCTCCTGCGTGGTAAGGGCCAAACCCCCCGGCAGCCGCCGTCCTGGGGCCGGCTCCGCGTTCCCCGGCGCCGCGCTCGCTCTCCCGGGTCTGCCACTGCCCTCTCCTGGAGATCGCGCCTCCTCGCCCCGACAGCCGAGCTGCCGCAGGGTCCCTTTGGGTGCTCTCTGGAGAACTGTGCCGCTCCTGGCACCTCAGACCCGCTGTTGTCTGGTTGTTTGGGTTGGGTTTCTTTTGCCTGAAGTGCTACAAGTGTGTGATCACGGAACGCCGCACGCAGCTGAGCGGGGGACGCGCTGTTCCGCAGCTTGCTGGAGCCAAACTACTCTGCTGCTGCATCTGTCTTTATAATCTCAGGAACAAGCAGAGTTTGTATCCGAGCTATTTAAAATGCTTTTTAGAGCCTAACTGTTTTTTCCAGACAATATTCTTCCCGTAGAGCGTTGCACACCTGGATTTGCAGTGCTTTGCGCTGGTTCTCCTGTAAAGCCTTCGCTTTTGGAGGCAGAACGGCCACCGGGGACTCGCTGGCAGCCTCATTTTGCGGACATGCTGTCTTGCAGTGCCTCGTGGGCTGGGCAGGGAACGGCTACGTCTGCGGGAAGGACACGGACATCGATGGAGTCCCCGATGAGAAGCAACGCTGCTCTGACAAGAAGTGCCGCAAGGTGAGGTGCCGTTGCCCCGTGTTTTGCTGGGAACAGTCTCCCGGAGGGACGCCTGAGGAGAATTAGGCAATTTGGATCTGAGGCCTCGGCCCAAACCTTCAGAACTCCAGCAAAAGGACACGCGGAGCTTCGCAACAGCCCCTTCGCTGCTTCTCTTCCAGGACAACTGCATGACTGTCCCCAACTCCGGCCAGGAGGACGCAGACAGGGATGGGATTGGAGATGCTTGTGATGACGACGCTGACGGAGATGGGATCTTAAACGCTGAGGTTCGCATTCTCATTTTTACCCTGACATACCTAAACATACCCAGAGGTCCCGCAGAGCAGCTGCCTCCACCTGCCACGTGAATTTCGAGGTCACAGCGTGCAATGCTTCCTTTTAACCCGTCCCTCTCTCCCGCAGGACAACTGCGTGTACACGCGCAACGCCGACCAGCGCAACGCCGACAAGGACAACTTCGGTGACGCGTGTGACAACTGCCGCCAAGTGAAGAACAACGATCAACGGGACATCGACGGCGACGGGAGGGGAGATGAGTGTGACGATGACATGGACGGAGACGGTAAGAGCAGCCTCAGGGAGGTGAAAACCCTTCAGCGCGCAGCTGGAGACCCTCCCAGCAGGTCCCAGCTGCCAGAGGCGGGAGCTCCACAGGAGCAGAACCCAATCGTATGACTCTCTGATTCAATTTTGGATGGGCACGGAGCCAGAAATCACAAGTGCTGCTGGCCTGAGACGCACGTGTTTATTTACAGCGTATTTCCAGTGCAGCCAGGGCTGTTTGGGTGTGGAGCTCCCCGCTGGCAGGATGTGCTGCTGGGTGGGTAAACGCAGAGAAGTGGGAAGTGAAGTCACACAGGTTGCTAATTCTAAGGTCCTGTCCTTGCTCGGGCTCTGAAACAGCCTTGACTATATCTTCCATGTCAAATAGCTAACATTAACCTTGACTTATTTTATAATTATATAGATATCCGGGGTACATTTTAAGATCAGTTGCTGCTGATCTCTCCCTCCATAGCTGCTAGGATGTAATTTAAAGGGCATAAGATGTACACAAAAATGGAAATTGTTGATGCTATGTGAACTCAGCTGTCCTAAATATTTGCCACATCTTACATCCAAGAGAGATTTTGCTGCGTAGCCCTCAATGGCCGCGCTGCCCTGACGGGTCGACTCTGCGTGTTTTGCAGGGATCAAAAACCCGACGGACAACTGCCAGAGAGTCCCCAACCCAGACCAGAAGGACAGCGATGGCGATGGAGTAGGAGACGTGTGTGACAGCTGCCCAACCGTCAGCAACCCAGATCAGGTCAGGAAACGCTCCCGGTTTTGCCGTCTTACGGGTTCGTTTCTCTCACTCGAGACAACGCTGTGTCACCTGCCTGAGGCCACTCACCGTCACCATGCGCAGAACAGAACGCTGTCCCTCGATCAAACGTCCTGGGGTAGAGAACAAGCCAGAGAGGACACGTTGCACTCTGGGCTTCTCTCTTCCTACCCCACTCATCTGTGTTCAGAGAGAACGCTGCTCAAATTCAACAGGGCGATCCGTAAATTGGACCAAAGGAGCTCTCCCACTGTTCTCTTTGTTGCCTCTTGATCTATGGAAAGTTTAAATTATTATGCCTTTATTTTTCTAGAAAGATACTGATCACGATCTCGTGGGAGATGTCTGCGACACCAACCAGGACAGGTGAGAGCTTGCTGCAAAAATTACCCTTAGGTTCCATGAAATCCTGGGGATGGAGGGGGGAAAAGGTGCATGTTGGGCAGCGCCCTGGCAACCCGGCTCAGCCTTAGCCCATAAAAGACAGAGCTTAAGGGAAGTGCAATTTTCTTTAGATCCCAGAAAACCTGCCGGTGGCAGTTTGACCGGAATATTTCTCATCTATTATTTGTGTCACTATCAGCTTTAAGAGTTCCCCAGGCTGAAATCCCCAAGCGCTGCCTTGGTGCGGGTCCCAGCTCCTAGAAAAGCACGGCATGCTGATTTTCAACCCTGACCTGTCGTTTTCTCCGCCAGCGACGGGGACGGTCACCAAGACACGCGGGACAACTGCCCGACGGTGCCCAACAGCTCCCAGGTGGACACAGACAACGATGGGCTGGGGGATGAATGTGACGATGACGACGACAATGACGGGATCCCAGATGAGAAACCTCCAGGCCCTGACAACTGCCGGCTCGTCCCTAACCCTGCCCAGGAAGACTCGGACGGTAAGAGAAGCGGCTGCGCGTCCGCTCTGCGGGAGAGATCCCGTTCCTGGTGGCCAAACGCTCCTCACTTTGGCTCTAGAGATAGGCAGGAAGCAAATTCTCCTTAGTCCTGACTTGAGATGGTCTTACAGCTTTTCACATCTCCAGTAACCCTGAGATCAGGATGAGATTTGGGAGAAGTTCCCTTCCAGAAGTATCTGCAACTTGAGGTGTTTCTTCTGTTCACAGCACCTCTGCGAGCAGATGCCTCAGGGTTTCTTTACAACTGACAAAAGCCGAGTTTACCAGAGCTCTGACCGTGTCTTAACGCCATTAACTGTGCGAGCCAAGAGCTTGCTGAGCAAACCTCAGGTGCCAGGGGTAGGAGAAACTAATTAGTGAAACCTCGTTACTCCTGTTCTTGTGTCCCGCTCGCAGGCGATGGGGTGGGGAACCTCTGTGAAGACGACTTTGACAGAGACATGGTGATCGACAGAATCGACGTGTGCCCAGAGAACGCTGAGGTGACGCTCACCGACTTCAGGGCTTTCCAGACCGTTGTGTTGGACCCCGAGGGTGACGCGCAGATCGACCCCAACTGGATTGTCCTCAACCAGGTAGGACCCTGCTCCAGAACCAGCCTGGACCAAACTGGGCGCAGTTTTAATAGAAAGACTCCACAGGTTTATCTGAGTCTCACCCTTGCTGTACCTCTCCTGATCCCATAACGAGAGTCAAGTTAGTTCGCTTGGAGCTGCGCTAACGAGTCAACATTCATCTTTCTCAGGGCATGGAGATTGTCCAGACCATGAACAGCGATCCCGGCCTGGCTGTAGGTGAGGCCCTTTATTTTATCCTATTGAAAAACCCTCTGTGATAAAAAAGCTGCACTGAGAAGTGCACAGTTTAAGTATTTCAGACATCACTTTACGATTCCATCCACCTCCTGGGAAAACATTTTCTGTAGTAGGCAGAATCTTCAGATTTGGCTCAGCAAAGTCCACCAGCCCCAGCTGAGTCTGGCAAGAAATGGGTCTACGTATTGTTGTAGAACAGAGTATTTGTTTCCTGCCGGTTGCAGGTTACACGGCGTTCAATGGAGTGGACTTTGAGGGCACGTTCCACGTCAACACTGCCACAGATGACGATTATGCCGGTTTCATTTTCGGCTACCAGGACAGTTCCAGCTTCTACGTGGTGATGTGGAAGCAGATGGAACAGACGTACTGGCAGGCGAACCCCTTCCGGGCAGTAGCAGAACCTGGAATTCAGCTGAAGGTAAAAAAGTCACTGAAAAAAGAGCTTTGGGTAGTGGATTTTTGCCTTTCTCTTTGCTGTGCCGCTGGGGACCAGCAGCTGCGCTCGCTCGGTCCTTTATCCAGACGTTTGACCCGTCTGTGCTCCGCGTTAGGCAGTGAAATCTAAAACCGGCCCTGGCGAGTATCTGCGCAACTCCCTGTGGCACACGGGGGACACCACGGACCAGGTGAAGCTGCTCTGGAAAGACCCTCGCAACTCCGGCTGGAAGGACAAGACGTCCTACCGCTGGTTCCTGCAGCACCGGCCTCAGGTCGGGTACATCAGGTGAGCAGTTTGGTTCCCTTTGCTTGGCTGAGATAAGTTTGACACACAAAACAAGCGTCTCTGGTCCCCGTGGTGAAGAGGAGGGAGAGCGTCCGAGGAGCCATGTCCACACGGGTGTGCCAGGCTCCCGTCTGTGTCCTACATGTGCTTGTTCTCTTCTAGAGCTCGGTTCTACGAAGGCCCTGAAGTCGTAGCAGACACTGGAGTTGTCCTCGACACGACCATGCGAGGGGGACGGCTCGGCGTCTTCTGCTTCTCCCAGGAGAACATTATTTGGTCAAACCTGCGTTACCGCTGCAATGGTGAGCTCGTTTGCAAAGTCAAATACATACGAAGTCAAATACAAGCAAATTGCCATTTTGCTTTCAAGTCGTTATAATAATTTGTTCTTGCATCTGTAACGGGATGTCACGCAGCAGCTTATTCTATTTTTCACTCCTAGTTCTAATCTCTGTTTCCTTTCATCTCGCCCTCTTCAGACACCATTCCAGAAGACTACGAAACGTTCCGAGTCCAGCAGGACTAACCTCCCGTCCCAGCGTCTGTCCAGCCAGACTCGCTTTCCAAACCGTGCTCAGCTGCCCTGCCCGTCGCTCTGGTGCGAGAGCTGTGAGTAACGCTCGCTGCGGTTACCCGGCGTCTTCTCTACAACAGCAACTTTCTTTAAATCGCTACAAGAACCCGTTGGAAGGGCAGAGGCGTAGACAGCAAGTGTGGACAGGGGCCTGTGCTGCTGTCAATGCTCGTTCTCTACGCTGCGTGGATACAGATGTGCTGAGGAGTTACCTGCGGTAGCTGGGATTGAGTAAGTTTAGTGTTGGCCGAGTCCCAGGACTCCTTTCCCTCCTCCAAGGGTGAATGTTCTGCGCCTTTTCGAGACCTGCCCAGCAAACCCAGCACTAGGCTGAAGGGACCCGGAGAGCGGCCTCTGTACAAAGCTGCTCACAAAAACATTTACAAATGTTAAAAAAAGCACTTTAAGGAGAGTATCTTTGTTCTGGAAGGTTGGATAATAAATACTCTGGGATGTTGGGTAATAAACAGACTGCTCCTTGCTGGTGTGCGTGTTGATTTTCTTTCTGAAACGACATGAACGTGTAACAGAAACCCCCAAAAGCCGAAGCGACGGCGCTGCCAGTTTCCTCTGGAACCATTTTCCTGGTTCTTTCTAAACACCAACATTTAAAACCTTCCCTTGAAAAGCGAACGCACCACAAGCAAAACTAAGAAAAAGCGAAGCGGCCAGAGACAAAAACATTTGAGCTTTTATTACATTTCATGTACAAAGAATGCCAGGATACAAAGACAAAAGCCTCCACACAAAAAAAAAAAGGTTGAAAAGAATGTACATTTAGTTGAGCTGCTTTTTCACATCATTTCTCAGATTGCAAACACTTAAAGCCAACCTCAGTTTTCCACTTCACCTATAGAAAAACACAATAAATAAAACTTTTATGTCGCAGGGACAACTTTTCCAGAGTTCCTGTGCCACCAACGCCGTAGCTGAATGTAGGATTGCATATATCAGTGAAATAATCCACAAATCAGTTTAATAGAAAAAGTTAGCTTGTAAAGCACAGTATATTACACTGTCCTCTGAAAATGCATAAATCTGACGGTTTTTCCCCAAGCTCAATGAACGACATGAAGTTGGTTTTAGCTGCCAGTCTGTGAGGAGCTGCCGCACGCAGCCCAGTTTAATTCCATTCACATCAACCGCCCTGGGTGAGTTGGGACACACGGAACTGCCCCACGGGGCTCCCGGAGGTAAGAAAAAGCACCTAAAAGTCCTAATTCCTCCCCACAAATCCAGCCTCGGGATCTCCCGTGTTGTGAGCGAACGGCTGAGACACAACATCTGCGTTTCCGCGCAGTAACGCTTGCGCCACCAACGCTCAGGAGCCGGGAAAGAGAGACAGACCCTTTCGTTGAAGCAAACCCGCTCCTCCCGGCGCTGTCCCCCACATGGAACTTGTATTCACCACCTACTCTGCAGGAACAGAAGCTTTACCTATTTATTTTTTCTATACGTAACAGCTTAGAAATTCTAGAAATTCAAAAATTAAGCCAAGCTTAATCTTTTCCGACAGGACACGATGCGTAAGAGCAGCTGAGAGGCGCTCGTGTCTCTGGAGCGATACAGCCAGAGCAGATTTTGTGCAATAAAAACCTGCCCTCGGTGTGGGCAATTCAGTTCCATTTCTAGGTAAGATTTTTGAGGGCAAAACTGACAACTCCGCGACTCCGGCTGCAGAAACCACGTCTTAAATTAGGTTTATAAATGCAGAACTTTCATCCTTTTTCCCTAAGCCACAGTATGAGCGGGTTGGACCGAATAACCCACCGGCCACGGGGCGTCATGTCGGAACCAGCTCTGGCTCCTCCGCACCCAAACCCGGCCTGGCCAGCGCAGATGAGCTGAGATTAACTGAGCCGAGATTAATGACAAATCGACACCTCTGAGCTCCCCCTGCACCGTTACTGCGCTCGGAGAACTGAAGTCTATCAATGATAGAAAAGCTTCTGTTGCGGGTCGAGGGGCAGATCTGCGGGCGGATGAAGCTGCACAGGGCTCAGACTCAGCGTCACAGATTTAACACCGTTTGCAGCCGGTGGAGAGTCGCGTTCCCGGGACAGAACACGCATTTCCCTAGCTAGAAATCTCACCCGCAATGAAAACCCGCGCGGTTCACTTGCAGAACAGGGCGCCGTCCGGCAGGTTTTAGAGCTTTATCCACAGGAGGCTGGAACTAGAGAGAAAACCGCATGATTTTCAGACGGACAGAAGCCTCGCGAACAGGAACACGCTGCTCGCCTGAAGCCGTTAACCCGCGTTAAGTCCCCTCCTGGAGGTTCCTGATGAGCAAACTAAGCTCAGGTCTCACTAAAACGGGAACTAAAGCAAAGCTCAAGCTCAGGTTTACACCACGGCAGCAAGGCCTCTGTCATATTGAGCAAGAGGAATCCTCACACCGGCTCGGAAAACACCAGCCCTGCTGCACACGGATTGAACTGTTAGTTTAGAAACGAACTATTACAAATAGGTAATTAACGTTCCCATGGGGCAGAGTGACTGCTCTGATTAGTATTTTTTGCGTAGAGCTCACTAAGGGGGACTAGAACCAGCAATAACTTCAAGAGCACCACATCCAGGTCAAACCAAAGCGCTGCCGCGTGTGCCCGGTCCCTAAAAGCCGCTGCCGACTCCAGAGTCAGCGATTCCAGCGTTAACCCCTGGGATCCTCCAGCCAGCAGGAAATTCAACGTGTGCAATTGACTTCATTCTCTTGTAGCTGCTTAAGGTAAAAAGAACCACGAGAAAACAAAACGGCTGTTATTTGGGTGTTTACCTGCCTATTTAGTTACGACACACACAACCCGAAGGAAGCAGCAGGTCAAGCTGGTTACGCGGAGGCAGAAACGAGCAGGAAAAGCCGCTGCGGCGGCACCGATTTCTCCTGAATTCAGCCCAAAACTTCTGCGCGTGCAAACGGCGGCAGCGCCGCTCCCAAGAAACACAGCGAGAGCCAAGAGGTTCACTGGGCCCAAAGGGTCCGTGTCTGCACCAAAACCAGACCTGCAGGAGGGAGCTCGAGCTACCGGGACAACCAGAGCGGGGCCCATTCCCCCGAATGAACCCGAAAATGGGGTGCAGGTCCCTGCTCTTTTCCCTTTGGTTGTGTTACCCGCGACCCTCAGAAATCGCCGTATTTCATAAGCGGAAAAGCTGCAGGACATAAAGAGCAGCAGGATCTTCCTCAGAAAAACACAAAGCAAAGCCAACCGGCTGCGCCGCTCGTTGGCGGCAACGCTGCGATCCCGGAGTCGTCGGGGTTTGGGTGGGGGGAGAAGAGATTTTTCACTGTTGGTCCAAAATAAAGCCTGTTCTGAGTTTCCTTCCCAGGAATGGGGACGCGGGGGGGAGGGGACCGGCCGCGGCCCCTCGTTCTCGCGTCGCAATCACTGACCTCAAATTGCCTCGTTAAGACCCGAATCGCGTTCCCGCCGAGCTGCCGGTGCCACACGGCGCGGCCGCGCTCTCTCCGTCCCGATCCCTCCACTACAGCGCTTGTCCTGCAGCCAGCTTACTGAAGAAAACAGTAAACATTATTTTACCCCTTCAGGCCTTTATTTTGAGAAAATTGGTCAAGCCCACATAAGGCAATATACACCAGGGTTAAACCCGCCCCCCGAGATAGTAAAATAAATAACACAATGAATAGAAGTACGTCATGTAGTGTTTCGTTTCGCAGTATAGAAATCCCGCACAATGGTTCTGTTTAAAAAGGTAAAAATGATTTATAATACACAGTTAGAATGTCGTCATGGTGCCCGTGTAGAAAACCGACATGCAATCCATGCCCACACTGCGCCGTATAAATAATAAGCAACTGAAAATACAAAGAACAGGAACACTACAAATGGGTTTCTCTTATTTTTTTTTTTGCCTTTTTTGTTTTTCTAAAAAGAACGGACACAGGGAACGGCGGCCGCCTGCGCTCCACGTCGCCCTCACAGTGACAGGGGCCGCCCGGGGAGGAATGAACCATCTTTGGGGCGCACGCGGTGACCTAAAGGGTCTGGGGGCTTCTCCGCTCCCCACACACACACAGGGGGTTCCAGGACGGTGCTCGTTAAGGGACGGATCTCAAGCCTTAATTAGTTTTTTCTACAGAAATCCAAGCGTTGATAAACAAGACCTTATTGTTTTGAGGGGAGTCAAAGGATTCCGTAACAGCAGACGCGGCTTTTGTACAAACAGCTCTTCTTCCTCATCCACGAGTGTTCTTGTCGCGGGAGTTGGTCGTCAGGCACGTTCGTTAAGGAAAGAAAAATACAATTAAATTGAAAAGAAGGTTAGAAAGCGTACAAATAACTCATGATTTCTTCCGTTCATTTGCAGCCTCTTTCCGGAAACCTTTGCCCCTCTTCAAACGAAGAAGAACCGCGTGGATGTCACCCGCGGCGCGCGTCCGCGGCCCCGCAGCGCAGCCCGGGCGCAGGACGCCATGGACAGCGCGGGCCGCCCCGCCGCCAGCACGAGTCGTGGGTCGCTTCTAAAAATCACAGTATTTCATACACCGAAGGTTTATTCCTGTTATTTTCCCCGTTGTATTGGCAAACGCAACAGTCTAGCTCGGGAGCTTTTTAATATATATAGATATATTTATATATAAAAACACATTGTAGGGAGGGGGCAGGGGGCACTCAGCAGGTGTGTTTGGACAGAAACCCTTTGAGACGCCAGGCAGTTTGAGCATCATTTAACCAAACAAGTTCTAAAGAATCGCTTTTGTTTGCGCGGCTCTCAACCATCCCTGGCCGGGAGGAGGCAGCCGCTCGCCCTTACACACAATTTGCCATGAAAACGGCACTCCTTTTCCACTAAAATCCAATCACTTGCTCTGAAAACGCTCCACGTTTCTATTTGACAAGCGAATAGGTTTGGTTTTGCTTTCTAAATCAGCTTTGTGGCTCCAGACGTTACAAACCGGGAGGTTCGGGGGCAGCTCCTCCGGGTCTCAAAGGGTGGGGACTAAAAGCAGCTTTTATTTCCTGCCCGCGGGCGGGCGTACGAGATGAAGCGACATCTTGTCCCACACGGCGTCACCGGCTTCCGGCGATGACATCATCAGCATCCCACTGTGACGTCACCGGCTTCCTGCGATGACACCATCAGCATCCCACTATGACGTCACCGTCCTCCTTCCCACTCCCAAAGCACCTTTTCTCCGTTTGCCCCGCACAAAAGGAACAAAAACCTGGATTTTCTCTCCACTAGATGGTCCCTAATTTTGACAGTTGCATCCAGACATGTTGGTTTGTTTTGTTTTTAAATTAAGGCCATTTTAAATGTCTACTTACAAGTCTGATAAACAAGATCTCTTATATACACACGTCGTTTAAAAAAAATGAGAAGGTAGCGATCTAGCGAGGGCTCCGGGAGGAATCTCGGCTCCTCCGCCGACGCTTCGCTCCGAAGCGACTCCGGATTTAAAAAAATAGATCACAACGGGAATTTACATGCAGAGGAGTCACCAGAGCGAGAGCGACGGACACAACCCCCCGAGGAACAACACGGACGGCAAGAAGCGCTTGCAACTCACGCTCTACCTGCGGCTGCTTCAAAGCAAAGGATTCCGAGTCACCTGTGCCCAAACTCCTCCTGTTTTGGGGGTATCGTCCTGGTCGGAACTATCATTTTTTTTACAAATTTCCTCCTCCTTAAATGGAAAAAGCGTTAGCAATCTGGAACAAGCAGACAGCGGGAGTTAACGTGTACTGCTGGGCTTAAATCCCGACAAGAAACGTTTGCAAAGAAGATGCGGGAGGAACTTTCAACGGCGTGGGGAGGACAAAGGAGACAGAGGGAAGCGAGAACTAAAGTTAAAAATAAAGCAACTTTTTTAGTGCAAATGGTCAACTAACGGCACAAACGTGAGCAAAACGCAGCCACGTTAGAGAGATCCCGCGACCGTTCTGCTCAGCAGCGTCTGGCGGATCTCGGGGCGGCCTCGCGCCCATTTCTGGAAGCACACAGAAACCTAATATAACTCATTAGGGGCTCCTTCGTTAGCGCCGGCCAAAAACAGCCCCAAAATGCCCCTCGAAGGGACGGGACAGGGGGAAGTGACGAGGGGGGTCATGAAAGTCACGAGAGCTGAGAAAGAACGGACGGGGTTTGGACAAAGAGCAAAATGCGAGTGGGAAGAGCAGATGTGGAACCACCAGGGCAAAAGAATTAAACACAAATTAAAAATTGAGAAGCCACAACTGGTCTCGAAATGAAAACTAAACCGGCTCTTTTCTCGAGGCCGTGTTTAACAAAAACGGATGCGGATGTGCAGCCGCAGTGCGTGGAAACGCTTTCCACTGGCAGTATTTGCTCATCTCGGGGCGTTGGGCACAATGTCATTGTTAATTTGTTAATAAGACTTAAAAGAATGTTAATTGGTAACTTGTGCTGAAGAGTCGTGTATTTACAGGTTCTGTCACGGGGCCCCTGGCAACTCCCATCAGCTTGTCATGCTCTCCATACATGTTTAAATGCATTCTGTCAATGCGGTGAGAGCCCCAAACGCGGAGATCGGGGATCGGCCCCGATTCAGAGGCAACGGCTGGTTTGTTTGTTTCTCTTTTTAATCTGTTATAGATCAATGTGATTCACCAGCCCCTTCTCCTGCAGCACAGAATGTGAACGAGCACTAAACAGACAGGCTGCTGTGACTTTCCCAGCATCTCCGCCTGCTCCAGGACACCCAACTGGTCACCACTGGGTGTCCCCAGGGCGAACCAAGGAGCCTGAAGTTCCTGCCACCCTGTTTTGACCATATAAAAGGAAAACACCTCGACTCGCCTTGGGCTTCCTCACTTCTGCTCAACACCTGCTAAGATTCCAGTTAGTTAAAAATACCTCTATATATATAATATATATAATAAATTTCTGGAATAAAAACACACAAAAAAAAAGTACTGTACAAGTATTATGTAGAGTGCTTCAACTGGCTGTATGTAGTTTAGCTACTGTCCTAATACCCGAATACTTAAATAAAAAATATAAATAATGGTAACAGAATAAGTAATGAATAAGAATAAAAAATAAAGTCGTCATATTTGAGCCAGGTAACGAATAAGAATCCAAACTAGAAAACGCTCCTCCCCCTTGCGGCAGGCGGTGCTGTGGAACGCCCCCCCGCTGCCCAGGAACCTCACACGGTCACATCAGCGGTTCGCTCTGCACCTTCAGTCCCCTGTGTCCTTTTAGCTGCTTTAGGATGCTCTGATCCTTCCTCCGTGCTAATCAAGTAATGAATTATAGTACTTTTTTGTGTGCTCAGAAATGCTATATATATATGTATACATATATTTATAAATATATATATGACATATATATTAAGGAAAAAGAAAAGCTTTGTAACTAGTGTTTAAGGTTGCCTTTCTTGGGCTGCTCCCCAAGCGGGCGGGTTTGCTCGGGGCACGAGAAGAGGCAAGCGGGTGCGGGACGGGAGCGGAGGACACGGGAAGCGCAGCCGAGGGCGGCACAGCGGGAAAGGAAGGAGCGTTTCACTGCAAAAGCAGCCGTCACAAAGCAGAGTGGAACCGCCGCGCGGAGGGGACGGGGGACGCGGTCGGTGCTTCCCCCTCCCCGGCTCAAACAGCAGCCAACGGCTTGGTGCGTTCCAATCTCTCTACCCTCGGCTCTGAACCTTCCTCTCCTACCCGAAAAAAACCCCTTTTTCTAGTGCAAAGGATAAATTAACAACTTAACGCTGGAGCTTTGGTGGGAGGGGGCTCTGGAGAGGAAAAGGCCGATGGAAACTCCTTACTCATTCATGGCAACGAGTGGAAAAAGGGGTGAAATCCGGGGAGTGGGGGGTCTGCAGCACGGCAAGCTCAGAACGACAAGCGTTACTCATGGGACACGTCGTGCGGGATGGAGCCGCTGCTGTCGGCAGCTCCCGCTCCGGCACCGCCGGCCCGGCGCGGCTCTCGAGTCGGGCTCCCCGCGTCCCTCACAGCCGGTCCATCCTGAACGTGTCCTCTGTGGCGGGGTCGGTGAGGACCATGTCGGGGTCGTTCAGCATGTGGAGTCCATCCAAGGTTAAAGGGTCAATTTTGAGTTCATCCAGGGGGAACTGGGAATCCGCGTCGAAGCTGACGTCACCCACCCCTGCCAAAGAGCTGGTCAGTTCTTTTGATAAGCTGGGGGGAGATTCTCCCGTCACTGCAGGGAAGAGGAAGAGAAAGGTGTCGGTAGGACTTGGCAAATACACGTTCGCCAGGCAAACGCGTCATCAAACAGCTTGCAAAGACTGAGCATTAACTTCTTGGACTAAGGCTGAAGTTCAGATGAGAAGCGTCTCCCCTGGTTTCCAGCAGGATGAATTACAGATCTGTCAGAACACCCCAAAACCATCACAATGGCCTAAAACAAAGTAAAGTTCGCATGCATATATATATATTTGGGAGCCACAAAGTGGCGTCACTTTGGTCTCTTTTCTCCCTCTCATGTTTAGGAGCAATAACCTTGATTTACTGACTGCAATCAGCAAGAGCCCTCAGCTAAAATATGGACCCAACTCCTGTTTTCTCAGCAGCCTGTGCAGAAATCGTTTCCAAACGTCCAACCGTGACCAGATTCACCACCATATGCGACACTAAAAACAAGCCTTTGTTGGCAAGCGCGGCCGGAGCGGCACGGGGAGGAGTCGGGATCGCACCACGGCGGAGGATCCGGCGAGTTCAGACACGGGGGAGGTTTGTAAGACAATTAGCGCTGCAGCTCTAACGCGTCGCTGGGATGAAACCAGATGGGTGACACCAACATTTACACATTTAAACAACACTTTCAAAGGCAACAATCCCCTTTTCCTTTCTCGTCTCGAAGCAAGACATCGCAAAACAAAGAGAAACGCCGACACCATGATGGTTGTATCATAATGTTAATATAATATACTATTATTATATTAATACGATATTAATACTTGTGGGTTTGAGGCGTCGTGTTACCTGTAAGAATGATGTTGGGGATGTTTCCGTG
Source organism: Columba livia (assembly GCF_036013475.1). Lineage (NCBI taxonomy): Eukaryota > Metazoa > Chordata > Aves > Columbiformes > Columbidae > Columba > Columba livia. Next base: position 1,223,758 of record NC_088628.1, on the reverse strand, counting down.
GCTGGAGTAGTTGAGCTGCTGCGAGTCCTGCAAGCTGCCGTGGCTGCCGGTCAGCCCCATCATCGCGGCCTGCGAGTAGTTGAGGGTGGAACACGGGCTGTACAGGCTGTTGGAACTGATGGCGTTCTCGATCATGTTGAACTGTTCGAGCTGGAGACCAAGGCACAAAGGCATTACGTTACCTCTGATCGTCAGCAAACACGGCCCAACAACTTATAAAGCTCAAGGCCGGGAAGTCGCGTGGAAAGAGACAGGCAAACAAATTCATCTTTAGGTTTTGTCCATCAAAATATGGTCTATTTTCATGGAACTCTCCGGAAGAGTTTACTGCCAAATTTCAGAGTGCGGGAGAATGAGGAGAGGGTGGATGCGAAAATAAAATTATTGCTGTTGATATCGTAAAGAAGAAAAGAAAAAGCAGGTTTAAAACAAAATCAAAACCCCTGTAATTCATGCTGCTAACCCGGGGATCTGCCCCTCCAAGAGCAGCCCATGTTTTCCTGCTACCAGAGCGTGTTTCGCAGGTGAATGGATCAACGCATGAAGACCTGGGTCTGCTCGCTCCACCTGGGCACTGGGCATGAGTTGTTTGCCAAATTCAGGGGTAAATATTGTTACCACCTACAAGTGAATCCTTCCCAAATGCAACTACGGCCAGATATGCGGGGTTTTTAAAATTTCCTTGCGTTATTTCTAATCCAATCTACTTGGCAGAACACCTCTACAAACACCTGCTACCATGGCTAGAGGGAGGGGATGGAAGAGTGGGGGAAACAACCCAAAGAAACCATAAGAAAATGAAATCCCTGAGTATCACAAACTCAAAATAACAGAAGTAAAACTACAAAATAACAGAAGTAAAACTACATGGACAAAACGTGAGCTTACATAAAATAATCAGAAGTTGATCTATATTTATTTTAAGCTGAAAGTGGCCGAAATAGAGCTGAAAATCCGAGATGAATTTGCTCACCTGGTGGGATAGGGCATTAGCCTGCCTAGCTGTCATCTGCTGATCATAATAGGAGTCACCAAATACACTCCCCAGAATGGAAGAATGCTGAAAACAAAACAGAGTCTTTATGGTGCAAAGATCTCACAACAGACGTACCACGGCGTGCGAGTGACTCCAGCCTGCCGACCGATTCTTCTCCGCGTCAATTAGCAGCGCCCTTTATTGTCACCAACCACTAACCAGCAACGAGTTCATTAAACGTTGGGTATTTCCCTCCGAGACACAAACCCTTCCGCGCCACGCGGCCTTTTGAGCACAAAAATACGGTCAAGCCAACCCAACAAACGTCCTGACGGAGGACACACAACACGTAAAACTTCGGATTTATGGAAACAGACGAGTGCGCTACGGAACACGGGGAATAAAGTCAATCTGCACCTTCGGTTCTCTTTTGTGATAAACCCCGCACAGCGAGACTGTGTCTTGTTTAAAACTGTCCCAAATTCTGATGCTCCAGCTGAAACAAAAAATAAACGTCTAGTGCCAAAGTGTCTGCAAAAGACAACTGGCACGGAGAGCTGGTATCCATCCTGAAAAAACTGCAATACCTCGCGTAGCATTTTCCAGCTGTTCAAAGAGGAAGGCTACACATTTTCTCCTTTAAAAACCTAACGGTATATGGAATTGAGCCTGGGAAATAGCGGAAGAGTCAGAGCAGACACAAGCACTGAACACAGCCAGAGACGGAGACGCTTGGAAAACACGGGATGTCCACAAGAGTGAGCATCACAACTCCAGCAAACACCCCGTTTTGAACACTCTCCCTCCGCTACCAGGGGACGTCTCGGTGCAGCCTCTTTGCAGGTTGCTCGCAAGAAAAAGAATGGAAATCTTGTCTAAAAATCCTGGGTTGCCCACAACCTCCATGAGAGGGGGCGGTCAGGGAAGAAGCAACAACATATTCTTCTTAAAGCAATATGTTCTTTTTGAAGTGAACAGAAACCTTCCCGTTCAGCCAGAATCCTCGTACCGGCAGGGGCGGAAGGTGGGGGAAAACCGGCTCCAAATCGCACTAAGAGACGATCGTACCGGCAACTTCCCCGTGAGAAATGGTTTAAGTAAATGAAGCCTGATCCTCAGGGCTGATTAAACAGAGCCTGAGCCAAGAACAGTGTTTTATGGACAAAAAGAAGGTTCTGATTCACTCTCCCGGGCGTTTATGACCTGTCACAGCAATGAGCACAGAACAATAACGGCATCAGAGAATGATTCTGTGATCTTTGCAGCTTAAGACCCTGCTCGATGCCTCCTCAGAAGCAGGTACACGTGGAAAATGGTTGTGATTGGAACGGGTCTTCTAGTTATTCACCTGGTCCCCGAAGCTCAGGCACCTGCTCTGTCCCTTGGACGCGTTGGGGTCACAAGGGAGTTCCCAAACGTCCCAAGAGCCACGTTACCCCCGACAAGAGGAAAAGCAAAGCGCCACTTACACAAAACCCCACCTTTTTCCTTAGACCGCTGACGGCTGCCGTGCTGCCCTGTCACATTTGGATCACCTACTCAAAATCCATGCTATTCGACCTGCTCCGGGTGCTAATTTTGTGCTTTAAAAGGAAGGGAAAAGGTGGAGCAAAGCCAAGCATGCGGATCAGGACCAGCCCAGCTTAACTCTACCACAGAAAACCCGTCCCATCTGAAGCGTTGGCACAGCTCCACACCTGGGCGATGGTTTTCTGATTTCTAATGCTCGACATGAATCAAATCCAGTTTGCACCGGCACTAGAAACACAATGACTACTCGAAAGCTCCAAAGAGAACCAAGGTGGTTTTGTTCCTTTACCTTCTGATATTTCGTTTTTCCAGGAGCTTTTCAGCAGTAGCGCAAACCCTAAAATCTGTGTATTCCTCTAAGAATCAACCCCACCCTAAAATGTCTGGGCAACCTTCAAAATAATCAACAGGAGACCAAAATCTATTTGTGCGGTTCTACATTAGTAACTCCTACCAAAACATACAAGCCATATTTATTCCTCAGCTCTGAAGCATCCCGGTTATTACATCTGTAAGCACTGAAACTCCCAAAGGAAATCAACTGGGAATGTCATTACTTCAACACTTCCGAGTCCTAGAGTAATTTATTGACAACTCTGTGACAACATCTTGCTAACACCGTCTCCTCCAGAAACACGAGACGAGGTCTGTTTTGTCAACAGTACATCTTCTTGGGTTAATGATGTGGTGACTGCAAGAAAAAAACACACCCAAACCACAAAACCCCTGGCTTGAATTATTAATCTAAAAATACATACCATATTATGCAGTACACAGCCATTCCACTAAAAAACCAAAGCGGATTTCTATCTAATTGGAACAGTATGGCAGGTGCTAGAGGAGAAAAGCGCGGGAGGAATAAAGGAGGCGCTGTGGATGAAAAGCCATGCAAACACCAAGCGAAACTACAGCAGAGCTTTTCAATCCGTGTCCGAGCAGAACACCTCGGATAACCGCATCTCAAACACGGGAACAGAGAGAGCTGGAGATGCGCGAAGGTGAGAGAAATCACTTGTGCTGAATGAACCGTGTGCGGGGTAAAAATCCAGCGGCAGATTCCTGGGTTAGAGCGAGTCACTCGTCGCACGGATGCGCTGCGGAGTGATTGCACCTGAAATTCATCAGAGCAACAGGAGCGAGTGGAGGACGCCTACCCGGTCACATCGAGCAGCCGCTCTCCATCGTCTCCCACCAGTCCTGGCTCACTGCGAAGGTCCCGGACGATTGGAAATTGGTGAATGTTACCCCAATCCACAAAAAGGGCTGCAAAGCTGACCCTGGCAGCTCCAGGCCTGTCAGTCTGAGCTCGGTGCCTGGCAGGGTTATGGAGCAGATCATCCTGAATGCAATCACACAGCACCTTCAGGATGGACAAGGGATCAGCCCCAGCCAGCATGGGTTTAGGAGGGGCAGGTCCTGTCTGACCAACTTGATCTCCTTTGATGATGAGGTGACCCACCTGGTGGATGAGGGGAAAGCTGTAGATGTGGTCTATCTAGACTTCAGCAAAGCCTTTGACACTGTCTCCATCAAACTTCTTCTCAATGAGGGTGGCAGAGCCTGGCCCAGGCTGCCCAGGGGGTTGTGGAGTCTCCTTCTCTGGAGACATTCAAAACCTGCCTGGACATGTTCCTGTGCGACCTCACCTGGGCGTTCCTGCTCCAGCAGGGGGATTGGACTGGATGATCTTTTGAGGTCCCTTCCAATCCCAAACATACTGTGATACTGTGATATACTCCTGCAAAAGCTGGGAGCCCATGGCCTGGACAAGTGCACTCTCTGTTGGGTGAAGCACTGGCTGGAGGGCCCAGAGAGTGCTGGGGAATGGGGCTGCATCCAGTCACTAGTGGTGTCCCCAGAGGTCAGTGGTGGCTCCAGTCCTGTTTAACATCTTTAAAGGGGCTGCCCCCATAATCACAACCAACCCCAATTTTTTCCTTCTGAACTGTGTTTTCTTCCTCTGTTTCTTCTCTCCACTTGTAATATTTGCAACCACGGCAGCTTGCTCACCACCACGTTTCAGTTCACTGTTGGAGCCAGGAAAGCCCTCTCACTTTTAATTTAGCAAAAATAAAGATTTATGTGGGTAATTTTAAGAGGTGAACACTAAAGCAAGGCGTCTTAATAGACCTTGCACACAGAGTTACGGTGTCCCACTTGCAAACAGCAAAACCTAAGCAAGAGTTTACAAGATAAAACAGGCCCAGCAGAAAAAATGATTTCAAAAACGTATAGTGAGCTGTGTGCTGCACCGGGAGTGTCTGCTGCAGCCCGGCACCGAGCGGCGGGCAACACCGAGAAAGAGAAGCCAAGGGGGAAGGCAAATCAAGGCAAAGATCCAAACTGGATGCGCTGCCCAGCCGAGAACGGGAGCTGAGGGTGTGCAAGACCCACAGCAGCTTGCTCCACCTGACAGCTGGGGGAACAATTTGCTTGTATCTCTGAGCCACACACAGGACACGGCAGAACCGGCGGGAGCGGAACGAAGGGAGAAGTTAAGAAGCAATTAAGCAAGGGTTAAGAAAATCCAGACAGTCCTGCCACTCGGCCCTAGTACTGAGCTCACCAGCGCCCTGGCTCTGGCTAATGGAAGGAGAGCCAAAGCTTCTGCTTTGGAACCACTTATTTAGATAGGATACTCCTTACAGCCTTCAACGATGAAACAGAAAACGTATTTTCGGACTTTGTTGTGATGCTCTCTGAGAATCTCCCTGCGCTTCTCCAGGTGGGATTTCGGAAAAGCGCAACCATAGAGATAGCGGAGCAGCAGGTTATTTCTGTACTGAAAATGCACTCGCTCCCTCACATTAGGGGCAACCCGGGTTCTAACGGGCTTGTTGCTGGCAGATAAAAATTCCCCTTCGTAGGATTGCACACACTTGCATGTGGGACGTGTGGACGTACAAGGATACAGACAGGCAGGAAGGAAAACCAGCCAGCATGCGAGAAAGCGTGTTTACTAACCCAGCACTTGCAAGCCACAGGATACAACTCTAATGGTAAGAGCATTTTCTCCAGTGTGTTCTTTCAAAGTGCACACAAGGGGTATTCTATTCAGTGCCACAGGAGTTATCCTGCTGCAGCAGACACTTGAGTTTCTCTCTCTCCCTCAGCTGTCAGCTCCTGGGTGATACTGCTAATTAAAGGGGTCCACCCGCAGGTTCTGTCCATGGTACACCCCAAAATTCGCTGCATTTTAACAGTGTTCAAACAGCAGCTTCGCTCAATGAAAAGGCAATTCACCAGCTATTGAAAAACTCTGGCACCGCATGGAAACTGCAAACGGGATGAGACATCGGTAACGCATGAGGCACACACAGTTACGGTGAGACAACTATGGGTCAGTGATGGAGACTCGACTACAAACGAACACGAGAAGCGAGGCCTGGGAAGCACAGAGGCCCTTACTTGAGGGGAGCTGCCGGGAGAGAAGCCTTGATTGGAGACAGGAGAGGTGGGAGACTGGTTGGCTGGGGAGCCAGCATTACTGCGGTACTGCTGGAGTGACGCCTACAGAACAACACAGAGTTAAAGACCATGGCACCGATGGAAGGTCGGAAAATCATCGACTTCGAGGAAGCTGCGAGAAATCACCCTCTTCAGCAATTCTTGGCTAAGACGTGGTCTGGGCTGACCGAGCAGCTGTGCTGTTGTACAAGCAAAACCACTTAAATATTTGCTCACTGGTGGGTCTGGAGTGGCCTGGGTGCGTTATTGCGACCGAGGCGGAAAATCGAGCGGACTGGAATCCTGCTCAAAGCTGCGTCTGACCCCGGGACATGGAACTGACAGTGTCTGAGAACTCACGCTACCTTCTCCAGGCTTATAGCGGTTATATCTCCAGTGTTCTCAGCCGTCTTGAGAACACAGCTTCAAAGATTTACCTTTTTTTAGTCATAAAGAACCCTGCATTTGAACAAATTCATCTCAATGGCATTTAAACAGAATGTTGCACTAATTAACGTAAACAGTAAGTGCAACTCTTCTCGTTACTCCTTTAGAGACTAACAGAGGACTGAGGAAAACCTGCAATCCAGTAGCTCTAAGAAAAGGAGTAATTTAATCAGACCGCTGTGCAGTGTGGGAGAACGCTGTCCCACCAACGCTTTCTGACTCCAAATTCTTCACATCTCAAGAAAATAGGTCTTGAATCTTTTTGCTCTGCATTGTTACTTACGGCCTTTAAGCAGCCACCCAAATTACAGCAAAATGAATTTCAATATTGCTTCACAAAAACTGCATGAACGTCGTCAGTGAGACTGTAATGCAGCCTAAATGGCTTTTTGGTAGCCTAGCTTTAAATTTATTTATGAGTCTTTCAGTTGCTTTAAAAGATAAGCACAGCACCCTAAAAGTTAAGGTTATAAAGAAGTCTAGAATGGGGAAAGCAACACAGAAAGCAAAGAATGAAAATCAGAATCATCTGTCCTGGTAGCTACAGACTAGAATTCAACCATTCAGACCCATTCAGAGCGGGTCGGTATCCTCTCCATCTGTCCTTCCCCTTCCCCTTCCAATCCTGAGAGGGCAGCAGCTTCTTTCCAGCAGCGCTGATTCATCAGCGTCAACTGTTAAAAACTTCATCCGCAACCGAGTGCTGGATCAACAGACAACGGTTTCTTCTCAGTCTCAAAGCCGTTCCCGCCCCAGCCGAGCTCCTACACGAGCTGGGAAACTCTCCCCTCGCTGGCCCGAAGTCCTGACCTTGCTCCGCATTCGGGATTTTCGTATGCAGAGATACACACCGTTTGGTAACAGAGCGAGAAATCTGTGCAGAATTCATTGCTGTATGTGTGCACACGTTCCATTTCTACTGGGCACCTGGAGGCAGCCACAAATCCAGTGTTTGAGGATAATAATGTATGTCCTAAAATCCCTTAAAACGAGAGGGTTCTAAATATAGAAAGTATAGGAAATACCTGGTTCTCTCCAGTTTTTGGACAACCCTTGTTAGCCGGTTTCTTTGTCAAAGTTCTGTTACGCCCTCCAGTCTATAACACATTGTATAGCACACAACGTGTTGGGGGTGCTTGAAAATGTATCAGTCCAACGGCAGCAGCGAGGTATGAAATCAATGTCCGTATACTTAAGCTGGTCTAATAAACCACAGGAGTCCTAAAGGACACCACTTTGGGAAAATACGGCCACTCTAAGCGCACATTAAGACCAAGTTTTCCTCTGTAAAACGTTTAAATGTGGATTCAACCCCAACCATTTTAAGTCTGCTTCAGGCTCTGCCTAAAATTCTCTTTATGACAAGGGCCGACCTCCCACACCGCGCTGGGCGCTCCAGGTTTCCCAAAGGAAAACTCTTCTCGCTTACCGAGTTGATGTCGATTCCCATGGAGGGCTGGCTCTGGCTGCCCGGGGGGGACTGCGGGATGGTGGACGGTACCGTGACGGAGAGCGGGGGGAGCTGCGTTCCTCGCTGCAAAGCGGAGCTCTGCATTAAAGGAGTGTTCTGCGGCAGGGTACTCGCCACCTGGGGCTGCTGCTGCTGCTGGGAGGTTGTCTGGGTAAAAAACGGGTACGGGGGAAGCTGCTGCTCCAGAGACAACGCGTCCATAGCCACGGCCTTAAAGAGAAGAACCAGAATCATCCACGCTGGCGGGGACGGTCCCTTCATTTTCAAGCACATCAAGTGAACTCTGCACAGTCAATCTCCCAATGCATTTAAAAAATGTTACCTAGAGGTTCAGAAGCAATCAAGAACACATCTTAAAATACGTGTTATCACCTCCAGTGTACACTAAACAAATACTCGAAAAGCCCAGTTGAACGTGCAGGTCAGGATCGACAGCCCAGGCAGTCAGGGAGTCACACTTAGCAAATCCATTTATAAAACTAATTGAGCTTCTCTCATGCATTAGAGACATCTTCAGATTTCACTATTAACTTTGAGACAATACTGTCACAGAAAAGTATCCCAATAGATGTTTTTTATTACGGTTCTAGAAAAGCAAAAGTAAAATCTGTCCCCTCTACAAACTCTTCTTGAGGCGCTGAATTAATGAACATGTTTAAAGAAAACTAGAGAGCAAGAGGGATGAAGTTACAGCCACCTTGTTCTCAGGTGGAGTGAAACAATTCCTCTGTGACTTAAAAAATGTGATTCTCTGAGTAAGTTCCTACCTGAGTGATCGGTGACAGAGGGGAGAGCGTAGGAGACATCTGCTGCGACTGCGTCCGTCTGGAGTCGGCGCTCAGGGACAGCGGGCTGACGGCCGGCGGGCGGTGCTGCTGCGACGGCGCTGCCGCCGTCATCCCTGCCGACGGACAGGAGAAATCCTTTAGCGACACGTGTATGGAGGCAACGACCCAAGCGACGAGAAACGAATGGCGTTAAGCGGACAACCACTCAATGCAAAGCGCTGAATGTGCCTCGGCCAATCAAGCTGAAACTAATCTGCAATTAATTTTGTCACGCTGAGGAGCGCCAGGATGAGAGGAGGATCCCTGTGGTTTATCGCAGATAAAAACCAGTCATGGTTGTGCGGGTTCGTGCACAGATACTGACTTGACATTGCAACAGGCAGAGAAGTTTCGGGGGTTCACTGAAACCATTGGTATGGCTCTCACGCACACTGGACCCGGGAGAAGCACGTTCTGCTCTGTTTGCAAGGGCTCAAACTTCAGGAAGAAGATAACAGATCATATAACAAGATTAATCAGAACGGCACTTGCGATCTTATAAAAGCAAACTAGGTGTTTAATGGAAAATGCAGAAGAAAAACTGGTCGCGCAGGAAGTGCTCCATTTTTAACGGCATAGCAGTGCGCAGGAAGGCAGGAAATACCCTTCACGCTCCAAAGAGCCACGACCTGGCAGGGGGAGGGATAAACAACTCAAGTATTGTCATCTTCTGCAAATTCAAGACAAAAAACTCCAAGTCTTGAAACCTCTCCTTATTTTCTGCCTCACCCTAGAGGAGCCGAGACACCCGGGGAAGTGATTTCGGGACAACGCAGCCAGCGAGCTGCTCTTCTCGAGCCGCCAGAAAGGAGGAATTCACAGGAGCCCGCGAGCTCCTCGGCACTTGGCGAACGCGCGGGGCTCCAGGCAAACCGCCAGCGAGCCAGGAAGGCCGGGCTGCCAAGGAGCCAGCAGGCAGACCGGCCGAAGCGGCGCAGATTCCGCAGGCTGCCTGGCCTGCCCCCCCTTGTTTCCAAACCAGCGGCGTCTTGCGGAACGTGGCAGCAAAGGGACAAACTCAAACGCACAAACGCACGCCGCTAAACCGCCAGCGGTTCTTGTGTGACCTGCCAGGTGTTTGTTTCTCCACCTTTTCTCGGGCAACGCACAGAGCTCCTGCAAAAGGTTCCAAAGCGTTTCCGTTCTGTGCTAAAGAGCCAGAAGCTAAAGAGAGGCAGGGAAGGGTTGGGAAAAATCAGTTCAAAAAGCATCAAACACTGACTGTGCCAATGGCTAAACTATGGGATAGTGTCCAAAGAGAAGCAGGAAAATCAGCAATGAGTGTATGTTTTTAGTTTGTTATGTCTTTGATAGATCAGGAAATGTTTCCAAAGCAGTTATATACTTACTAGTTTGGTTTTACACCACTTACTTTGCTAATTACGGGTACAGCAAAAAATGTAGTGACCCAATCCAGCCCAAGTCCATGTAAGTAGTTTCTTTCTTTCTCTACACAAAATTGCTCTCTTTGCACAAACTCGCTCAATTCCACTCAAGCGACAGCCCAAGTCGTTTCTCCAAAACTCTGCACAGTCCCTTTTGAGACCAGACAATTGGTTAAAAGCTGCTGAAAGCTGCTGACCTGCTCTGTACTCAAATGGTTAAAGTGCCTTCTTGCTCCACTCTTAAATACAACTGCTCAGTCACAACACGACGTTAACCTGATTACAATTATTTCCTCTTCCCAGTATAGGAAAGGATTTTTAAGTGGGTAAGGGAATTCTGCCTAACACAGGAAATATACTTGTATTTTTAGATACAGGACCTTATTGCTATTCTAGGAATCAACTGACTGCAATTGTCATAGACAAGAAAAAAATGCAAACCCCTTCACAACCATCCTCGATTTGCCCCAGAGAAGTGATTGAAAAAGTAGCAATCACCAGCGTAGGCTACTCACCTATGAGGTTAAATTAAATCCTGAAGCAATCGGGTGATCAGCATGAATATTGCCAGCATGGCAAAGAATGTTTGTTTGTGCGGGGTTTGTGTTTGGGTTTGTGTTTGGTTTATTTTTAAAACCAATAAACAATGAAAAAAAAGCAGATTTAGGCACCAAGATGAGGAAAATGAAAGACAATTTGTAGAGTCATCCAAGTAAATAAAACTTGTTTACAACGAAACGTCAATCAACAGTGAGGCGCAGTTACCCCTCAGCCAAATTAACTGGAGATAAGTGCCATGTTAGGGCCAACGTGCACAAGGAGCCTGGGTTCTGCCCTACCCTGAGTGGCGGTGCCGAGGCCCAGGTGGGTGAGGTTGGCAGCGAGGTTCCCGGTGCTGTTGGAGCTGCTCAGGGCCGGGAAGGTGGACTCCTCGGGGTCCAGCGGGGTGGGCAGCGGGGACGGGAAGTGGATGTTGGTCAGGTCGGGCAGCGAGCCGCCCGTGTTGTGCGTGGCAGGAATCAGCGTCGTAGTGTTCTCCTGGTCGGCTGATGGGAAGATGCTAAATGAGGGAGACAAAAAAGAAAAAGGATACATCTCGGTTTAAATTTCAGCCTTTTTGAAAAAGGAAAGTGTTATATACTATATACAAAAAGAATTATATATAGTATTTCTGATAAAGCAATCAGAAAACTCACAAGAAGACAGCCAATATACAATATTCTTTCTTAAGGATCTCAATGCTCTTTAAAACAAAATTGCTCAAAACTTACTTGATTCCTGGAACTTCACATGATTTAGGTCTTGATGAGCCAGTCTGAAAGAGAAGGAAGGGGTTTTTCAAGGCAAAGCACTGCTAGAGATTCATGTTTAGGATTGATTTCAGTTAGTCCCATCTAATCTATTTCTGTTCTTCTACACAAGAGCTCTGTGAAGCCCTTAGAAGATACCTGTCAGCTTTTCTGCATTATTGGCCCAACAGCGCTCAAATGTAAAGAGTTTAAATCCAACGTGCATGCACACATACATATAAAGCACCTTTCTGATCTAATGTTTAGTGATTTGTTGCTAAATATAGCATTTAATCTCTAATCTCTGCAAGTAGTTTGTTTTGGTTGACAGTATTTAGAGCACTAATTTATCTAAATATGTTTAGAAACTAAAATCTCTCCACTTTGCAGTGTGAGATTCCTACCTTTTTAGTGTCCCAGCCTTGCTTGGAGAGGGCCTTGTCTGCCTCAGAGGTGCTCTCCTCCATCCCAGGGACCGCCAGTAACAAAACTAAAACATGAGAACAGAAGGAATCAGATCGCAATATTAAGCTTCTCGGTAAGAAATGTTCAAACTGGAAGTTTAACCATTTGAAAACTTAAATAACCTATTAACAATTAATATGAAACAGTGGCACTCCACTGTTACAAGAGCAAAATTCAAAACCAGATAATAATTAAATAATTTGGCTTCTAATTTAGCCTGCTTAGTTCTAAATGGAAGTGTCTATTGGGCCCTAGTTTTGCCATGGGCAAGGCTGCTTGAAGGTAAAGGGGCCCAAGAGAGTTGTTGGTGTTCAGGGGCTGTTTCTACCGGGCACAAGATCAGAGCATCCCGACACGCAGGAAGTCGAGGAAGGAGCCAGGAGAGCTGCGTGGCTGAACAGGAGCTGCTGGGTGTGCTCAAGTGGGAGAGGAGAGTTTCTAGATCATGCAAGGAGGGGCTGGCCACTTGGGGAGAATATCAGGCTGTTGTCAGAGGGTGTAGGGAGGCAACTAGGAAAGCTCAGGCCTCCTTATTAGAATTAAACCAGGCACGAGGGGTCAAGGACAACAGGAGGAGCTTTTTCCAGTCTGTGGCAGATAAAACTAACAGCAGAGGCAATGTAGGCCACTGATGAACGAGGTGGGTGCCCTGTGACAGAAGATACAGGGAAGGCAGAGTCACCGAATGCCTTCTTTGTCTCTGTCTGCTCTGCCGGAGGCTGTCCTGAGGATCCCGCACCGCTGAGGCCCCAGAGCAAGGCAGGACAGTGGAGGAGTCTGCCTGGTTGATGAGGACTGGGATAGGGAACTGACAGCAGAACAAGGGCCAGCAGAGGGCACCAGAATTGTTGGTGTGGAGCTGCAGCTTCTCAGCAGAAACGTTACTCGAGAGTATTGTCTGTATGGAAAATGTTCTATCAGCTTTGGATAATGTTGTCTGGATTTCAGTACCCAGAAGAGTAAATGTGGCGCTTTGTTCCAGTTCCGCTCAATCTAGAAAGTGTTATGCGCACAGGCGTTCACAGAAATAGATCAACGCCAATACATGTGATATAAGTTGAAGTGCGATGCTTTGAATGTTACAAGTATTTTTCCTGATTTGGGGTTTTTTTTCTGTTTACCTCTTTTCTGCTGCATGTCCTGTGACCCTCCTGAAAAGGATTCTTGTTGAGCTGGAGTCATAGTACTCTGGTGCAAGGCAGAATCGGAATTTGTCCTGAAAGGAAGGCAAACCCAACATTTTTACTGCCAGTTTCTCTAAAGAAAGGAATGCTTCATCTCAGACAGATGTAACCAACTCAGGAAAACCTAAATACCCTGCGTTAAAACACCAGAATCTGGCTATGGCATATACCTGGCACAGTTTCCTTGTGAAACAATCAGTTCGCAGAACAAGTTTGAAGCAGCAATTGTTTCAATAATGGGATTGAGAGGAATACAGGCTAAGTTGGCTGCTGTAGTTAGAAAATAATTTTGTACACTTTGTTAAGATAAATAATGCAATTTTTGAGTTGAAAGCTGCTTATACATACTTTGGTTAGGCCAGTTTTTGAAAAGAAAGCATCCCTATTTCACAGGGAGGGAAAACAAAAGAAGAACCATAATGCAGGTGTTGTAGGATCAGAGAACACAGTGCAAACCCACACACGCTGCTCACCTTCTCCAGCTCGTGTCTGATGGGGGCGACAGGTACACGGTGCCGTACGGACAGCTGTCCACGTGATGCCGGCAGTTAAGGCAAGAACACCACTTGCTCAGTTAAGCAGGAGTCCTATTTGAAATGTTTTTCTAAGGAATAATCCAAATGACCCTGTCAGAACCATGAAGCTCACATGAGAATGGCAGCAGAAGCCCTGTGGGGAACATACTGACTTTAAAAGGACATTCAGAGCAAAATATCACCTGGATTGTTGTGATGTTTGAGCACCAGGACAACCATCCTCCTTCTCCCTTTCTGAGCATCAACTCCCACCCGAGAAACCATCGTCTCCCCGCTCTCCCACTCACACGTCCCCTTTCGCCCATCCAGTCTGACTGCGGCACATTTTAAGCCAGTCAGAAATAACAAGTTAATTCATTTTCACAAAATGGCAAGAAATAGCGCTTGGCAAACGCTAAACCGATGAATCAACTTGTAATAAAATGCACAACGAAGAGCAAAGAATTATTCTGGGTTGGATTTACTCAGTTCTGAAGGGAAACTCAGTTCCACCAAGACTGCCTTGCCTTTTCCACCAAAGGATCTCAAACCGCCTCATCTCTGTGTGGATCATTATCCCCACTTAGAGCCGAGGAAACAGAGAAAGGTAAACGCTTACTCTACAAAATAGTAGGTATTGATAGACTAGATGACAGTTCAGAACTGTGCGGAGATGGGAAGGAACCCCGCTGATGGGCGAGCAGGGGAGGGAGAAGGGAGCTGGAGAAACAGAAAGCTGTGATATTGTTCAAAAGGTCGGTGTTTGCTGTCAGCCACGAACCAAAGGATATTTGTCTTCCATGTTTATCCACAGAGAGAGGGCGCCGATGCGGGGAGCCGAGACGGTTTCTGTCGCGATACACTCTGTCCACCAGCCCGTGGTGCCGAGTCGTTCTGCTTGTGTCCAGCCCCGACGACTGAAAAGGAGTCTGAGAGAGACACGTGAAGTCATAAGCACAAAGACACAAGCACGAGCAGTCTGCCCAGAACCTATTCAGATGGGATATGGACAAGCATAACCATGTAAATTCTTCCTCCGACAACATTTTCGCTGTAGCCATGGAAAGCAATTCCCAAGGCTGTCTCCTCAGACAGAGATTAGAGACAAGCGGAGGCAGACCATGCTCGACCTGCCCTCTCGTACACCAGCGCTGCTCTCCAACCTCTGTAGCTCTCAGGCTCCCGTGGGGAGCGTGGCCGGAGCCTGCGGCCGCGGGTTGCTGCCATTCCCCGGTGCAGCATGCAGCATGCATCCAGAGGAACATGCTGAGCAACCAGAGCTCCAGCTCCCAGGGCAGGAGATGCGGGAGGAGGACGCACAGTGAGCCCGACATTGACCGCCACGCTCCCTCCAGCCTGCCGCTCAGCCCTCCTCTCAGCAGCGTTATTTTAAGGGGACACTGATCGAACTAAAAGAAAAGCAGTTTCCTTCCTCCTCTGTCCAGAAAAAGTTACGGCAGACAATATTTTTGAAGTGCTTCGGGTTGCGCGCTGAAGCCAGGTGGGCTGATTCCACCTTGAATCTTATCGGTGCCGGTATCTTGAAAGCGTTTACTTGTCAGCGAGTGATTGCAGAGAATGAGGATGGCAGAGAAAAGACGGGGGGGATAAATTCCCAGGCTAAACTGGAAAACTCGTCCAACATTTTATTTTCAAAAGCCCATCTCAGCGTGTACCGATGGGTGGGGGGAAGGAAGCACCGAACGGTCAACCCCTGCTCATACTTTAACAGCAATATATGGGTCTCTGGGGGGAGGAAAAGGAAAGAAAAAAGCTAGAGTCTTGCAGTCCCTGCCAATGCGAACAGCTTTGCCGAGTCCCTCAACACCATCTGCTTGGAAATCCAAAATTTCCTCCTCCTTTCAGGTGCTGCTGCACGTGGCGAAAGCGCTGTCCTGTCTGCCAAGCCAGGAAGCCATCTGGCTCCCACATTCATCTCTTCTTTTCTTTTTTTCAAGTGTCCAGCTTTGGCCGCTTAAATGATTATTTCTAAAAGATTTTACATTTCTTTTTAAATGCTTTCTTTGTAATAACTTTTTAAAGAGTCTTTCTACCATTCTAAGCTCTTTTCAAATATTAGTCTCCTCTCCCTCTCCACACACAGCCTGTGGTAATAGAAATGGATGCAAAGGGGTGTTTAGTTTCTCATTCCAGGGCCAACACTGTATATGCAGCAGAATATTGCTCAAGTCACCAAGGGACCAGCAGGAGCACAGTGACTTTTTACCATTAAGATCAGTGTTTTGCTTCAGTTCCTTAGCAGGTGTGAATTTCTCGTGTGATGACTTGGAAACCTCAAGTCATAGTGTCTCAATTTCAAGCAATCAAAATTAAAACGGTTTAATCTCTGCTGCAAACACTAAACAAAAATCGAGTTCCAGCCAACCGGGCACCACACAGGACTGGGAATATTTAACAAAAGGCCTCAAACTCTTTCTTTGTACTGTTACAGCAATTCTAGCCCAAGAGGCAGCAAAATGTGCAAACACGTGCGTGCCTGGGAGGCCAAAGGAGAAGCAATTGTGGTCTCAGCCACAATGGTGCTAAAAAAGAAGCCAGTCTGATGGCCACAGAACGCAGACCTCGCCTGGAATTTAGAAGGAAGCCAGTGCATATTGGTATACAGACAAAAGGTTGAATGCAAAAATACTTATGTCTTAAGTTTTCCCCTTTTTTAGCATAACTTCCATGTAAAAACACAACAAAAATGTAACTTGAGCACAACAGTGGCACAAGGAACCCCAGATCACGCCCCTTCACAGGGCTGCAATTCACAGAGCGAGGAGTTTGTGGTCAGTGTTGTTCACCGGCTTTCCATGAACAACGATCCCGAGTGAATCCCTAACTCGCTGACGGAAATCAGAGTATAATCCAAACACCTGCAAAAACAGGTATCACCTCCCAGGGGTCTGGCTCTCTCAGCAGCCACCCCAGGAAACCGGCTCGGGACCAAACACCAGGCAGCTCACATCCCCACCCCTGCAGATCTTCAACGAGAGTCAACGACTGTGATTTGAAAAAACAAAACACAAAATACCCACGACAGACCTGAGCACCCGAAAAACATTCCAGGATTTGACATCAGAACCAAAACTCCACTAAACGTTAAAAAAGGCAGCGAAATACAGACAGGAAGGAAAAAGCTCAGTGCTCTAAAGCAACAGTGTCCCTTTAAGATTTATCACGGCATTGATTTAGGAATCAAAACGAGCAAGGTGGACGAGGGGAAAGCGAGGAGCGGTACCTACTGCCAGGTCAGGTCTTGGTGCCTCCTGAAGACAAGCAGCATTTGGGAATAATTCTGCCTTTGCAGCTGGAGCTGAACATGCAGGCCAAGTGCACATGCTCAGAGACGGCTTAAACCACAGGCCAAGACAGTGCCAAATAAACCGCCGCCTGCATCAAATTAATCCCCCGTAAATCATACGTAATCACACGACAGACCATAGCAAGTCCGGGGAGTCTGGACAGGAATTATGATGCATGTTCCAAACTGGGATGCATAGCAAAACCTGTATTTATGTGACAGACCAGAACTCCTTCGGAGCTGGGCCAGTGAATCAAATAAATACTGTGCATACCAGAAAAAGTGTAACGTGTGCTGAAATACGTATCTACCTGGGCAAACAGCACGCCAGTCCTAAATACGTATTTGCACAAACCTAAATACTTGTTTACCAAAGAGACAGGAACTGCTCCAAAGGTTTCTGCCAGAGCTCCGTTGTGCTGTAAATGCAAAGAACCAACATTCTCAGACACTGCCGCTCTCAGCAGAGACGCCCGGACAGGCTGCAGCTCATCAGCACATCCAATAAATATCTTACGGCAATTTCATCGTATGTCAGCTTCAAACTGGAAAACCTGGAAAGCGCTCGTCGCTGATACAAACACATGGTTTGAATTGTCTTGCTTGTCGCCATTTGTTATGTGTAACAGCATCAACTTGGGAATTTTGTGTGTGTGTAAAACATATATAAAAACCTGGAGTTTAAGGACAACTTCTTGCTGCATCTTCCTCTAGTCATTCATAACTTTTCGAATACTCACTTTCAAGGACTTTCTTACAGAAAAAAGCATCATCCAAGCACAGCATTAATGACCAAAAAGCAAGAAATACCCAGTGGAACTCACCTGGAAGGGCAGATCCATGGCACTGTTCCCAATCTGGTTGACGTTGGGCAGCGACCCGCCGTAGTACTGCCCGCGGCTCTGGCCCAGTTGCAAATATTGGGTTTTCTGCAGCTGTAACTACAAGAAAAGGAGGAAGAAACTGTAAGGGCAACTCATTTATTTTCCAGCTGCTTTAACTAACTCAACTGGACACCACGTCCATCATCACCGAGGACGGATACCATAAATAAGTATTCTTGCTTCTTGCAGCGGGAAAAGCTTTTCTACTCAAAGCCCACTTATTTTCATTGCAACTTTCAGAAGACTATAGCATCTCAACAGCTTGTTAACAAGAGCTACGATTTTTGATTAATACCTTGTTAGCGACCTTTCTCAATTTTTTAGTTTAGTACTACAAATCTTAAGAAGATTTCTCGTTCAGTTCTGCAATGTTCCCATTCAACACACCCAGCCTGACCACCGCGCTGCCACCAACGCCCTGGTTTACACTCAGCAAGCACAATTTGCAATGGTCTGAAGACAACAGGGCTGCTCCCCCAAATGCATCTTCCAAGGACTCAAGAAACTACAATGAACGTAGCAAAGCAATGAGCCTCTATAAGCTCCCTCTCCCCGCACGGTGTACCGACTTCAGAATGGGTGTCGTTCCTCACCACATGTCAACTGGCTGCTTTGCACTCTGAAATGCAAGAACATTCCTAGATCGGTAGCCAAGAATTGTTTAAAGACCAAGCGTTCAGCTCTTGGACTGGCTGCAGGTTGGTTGCTAAGGTACCACCGTGTGTACATCAACAAACCCGCTTCAGTTTCATTCAAACGGATCCCAAAGCCTTTGCCTTGCGACGCCGGCATTTGGAAGAGTTTGCAAAAGTACCAGAAAACGCAGCATCCCCAGAACTGGGTGTCTACGTGTTCCGGGGCGAAAGGGCGATCGATGGCGGGTCCTCTGATCAAGCGGTGACAGCAGGAGCGGGGATGCTGAGCCGCGTTGATGGTGACGACACCACGCTGCACCAAGGACCAAGAGAAAAGAGACTGGGCTGACTGTAACATGCCGACACTTAGGGGTGTATGTATATTAAAACAGTCCCCAAACAGAGCAGAAAACGAGATCAGCCCAAGGAAAACACTGCCTGCATTATTCCAACTTTAAAACTATCCCTAGGGAAGCAACTCAAATACTCCTTATTCACAGAATCTCTCCTAGAAGCCACTGATTTCCAATATACAGTCAAAATCTTCACGCTTTACCGGAGGGATTGAATTAATCCCAAACTTACGAGATGCTCTGTGGAACGGGCGCTCTCAAAAGCCTCCACTGTTTGGGCAGGATACCAGTCACTAAGTGGCTGATGGGGTTTTTCTCCTTAATCAAAGGGCAGAAAAATCCCCTCAGCCCAAAGACTTATAAAACATTCACAGTGTGCCATATCAAACGGCTCCAAAATATCCCACCTAAAAAGCAGGAAAAAGTCCCTCCCGCTTCTCTTTCGCCATCTGCTGACACGCAATTACAACCCAGCGCTCTCGAAGCAATACATGAAATTAGAGAATCATTTAATGAGTCACAGCCCCGCTACCTCCGAGCACTAAAAGCACAATATCAGAACTCGCTGTGCTTTTCGCCTGGCCCCTACATATGTTTTCGTTGTTAAAAAAAGGCTTGCTTGGGATTTGTGCCAAACATTGGAGTAACTGTTTCAACAGGTGCTGGTTTCTTCTAAAGAACCTACTATAAGGCACCCAGGGAGGTGGGGGGTGTTGCTTTATGTTTTTTTAACGCTTTGGCCTTCCCCTGTAGGTACCCACCCCAAAGCCCAACGTAACACGGAGGTCACGACCATTTGTCTTTCTACTGCACTTAAACATAGAAACGAGGAAACGCAAAAACGAGCTTGTTAAATGGCTTTGCGGTGTCATTAATTTCAGGAACGCTACCTTCGATAAACGCTTTTGGAGATGCGTGCCAGAACTCAGAAAACTGATTGCTCATTATTGCCATCATATATCACCGCACCAGCGCGTAGAGCCGTACTTGTTCCGCTCTCCAGCCGCGTAAGAGCGAGCGGCCCCCAGACTCCGCGGTTTACAGGAGACCGTCAACAACTGCCACTTGCAATCTGGGGAGATCAAGCGTAAGGAGAACAGGCCAGTCTGCTGAGCGCCTCCAACCTCTGGCTTTTTAGCTGTTAAAAAAGCATTTTTAAAGGCTGCGAAGTCAGATCAGACCGTCATTCTGACGGGCGATCTCAAGCAAAACCAGCTCAAGGCTTTCAAAGAGGATCAGCAAAAAAAAACCCTGCAATTTGCACTTGGTGCGGTGAGATAACACGGGAGTCTCGGGCCTGACGAAGGGGACCCGCGCACAAGGGAACACGTGAGTCTCGGGCCTGACGAAGGGGACCCGTGCACGAGGGAACGTGTGAGTCTCGGGCCTGATGAAGGGGACCTGTGCACGAGGGAACGCGCTCTGAAAGCGGCCAGAACTCATCTGCCATCAAGCAGCAAATCCGGCACTGAAATTCAGGCCACCAAAACCCACTAGAACTGTTTCTTTTAAAATGCTCTTTTTAATATATAAAAATTTGATACCCGTAACTGTAATAAAAGGGTGGGGTGTCCTTCTGATGAAAAAATAAAAGCTAAGCTATCTGATGAATACAGGAAGTCAGATTTCACGATAACTGCTCTTTCGCCAGCCTGCAGTTTCCATAACAAGCTTTTTTACACATTTTAGCTGTTCAGAAAGCTCTCTCTTTAGCGTGTCTCAGGCTAATAAGCAGCAAAACAAGTGCAGATTAAAATTAGAAATGTATTATTAAAGCTTAATTGGAAATCAAATTCTGTTTAAAGGATTAACTGGGAGTCTTAGAGGCTGCATTATAGGTAAATCCTGGCCTTCAAATCCCTTCAAAGTTTCCCAGTTGGATGGGTCTGAAGTTTCCCAGGAAGCTTTTCTCCTATAGAACCAGGACCTGCCGCAGAAAAAGAACCTACACGTGGCATCCTCAATAACATGCTATTTTCTGATCTCTCCCTAAGAATAAAGTGTTGGTAGAAAGCTCTGCCTCGACAAAAGACACTTATCTGACTATTTTTGGCCTCGCTGCTGCAGAACCAAAGACAGACAGTAGAGACCGAGCGCCCTTTGATCCGCAGAACTGGACTTGTCATGTTACGTAGGGCAGGGAGAGAAACTCTGCAGGTCCGGTGTGCTCGGCTCTGCCTGTGCTGGGAGCGAGCAGGAGGGAGAACATCTCCCGAACTACAAACCTGGGAAATTAAACACCGCGTCAAACAAACCCTCAAGACACGGCAGTTACACCGTGGAATCCCAGGGGAAAGGTTTTCTTCCCATTCAGAATCCTCGTGTTGATAAGAAAAGTAAACAGAGTCTTAAAAAGATAAGTTAACGCTGATTTAATGATGGGGTGGAGTCCAGCTGGAGGCCTGTATTTTATTGAATTTTAAACTCTGCATTTGCTACCCACTTTCTAAAATGAATTTATATTAAGAAAAAAATAACTGCTCACTTACTAAATCAGCCTCCTGAAAGCTGTCTAGAATTTATTTAATTAGATGAGAAAGGGTTCATGAATCAATAAGACAGAATCCTGGTAAGCCAAGGAAAAGAAAATGTAAATGTTAGCCACAATTTCATTAATTATAGCAGGTATTCAGCTGCCAGTCCCTCTCTACACCAGCAGACACAGATGCAATCTCATTAAAGCTGAGAACCTAAAATTACTATCACTAATGAGAAGGCACAGAAAGTTATTAGCAGCAAAAAAGTTTCACGAGCGACGGAGGAGGTAGTTTTATATCCCAGCGTGGAGAGCGCGGTCCCAGCGCTCCGGCTGCTCTCGCTTTCCCAGGAAGGCTGGAATAACCTTGCCCCAGAACTCTTACGACCTGAGAGAAATCTGGTGAAAGCAGCTGAAGCAGCAGAAACACCTTGTGGGTCAGCTTGGTTTCCCTTAGCTCGCTCAGCCCGCCACCAGGTGAGTGTCTGGCAGCAGAGGGGAACCAGGAGAGGCCGGCGGGAGCCGAGGAGAGGATGAGATCTGCAATACCCAGCCTAACTCAGCTGAACGGTCCAACCTCACGTTGTGTCTCAGAGCTGATGGCTGAGCAAACCTCCTCTCCAACAGCTGGAGAATATTAAACAATGAGTCAAACAAGAGCACAGCACCAGCAACCCGGTGTTTCTGTTTCCTTCTGCCACCCGGGTTCCTCAGGACACTATGTGAGCAATTCAGGCCTTTTGCAGAGGCAAATGCTGAATTTCAGGCTACTCAACACAAAATATCAGAGTCTGTCAAAATTACCAAGTGGGGTCTAAAGAGCTTTTGCTTCTGAGGCACCTGGACCTTCTCTGGGAGTGTATAAAGCACTTTAAAAACCGAAAACCCGCTGTTGGGTTCCCCCCGTCCCCGGAGTACCAAGTGTATCGAATCAGACATTCAAAGCACCAATTTCTTCTATTTTACTGCTTGCGCCTCAGTTACCCTCCTATAAAATGAGAATAATCACACCAGAAGAATATTGTCAAGATTGTTTTTGAAGTGCTCAGACTCCTCAACAGCGTAAGGCACAGAGCACGGCCCCGGGGGTTCAGTCCTCTTGTAACAACCCAAAGTCTGCCTGGTGCACCCGCAGGCCCAGAGCAATGCACTGAACAATGTGTGCACATCAAGATATTCCAGAGCCTCCCAGTAAGGCACCATTATCTATTTTAGAGGGAGGGGGCTCAGTCTCACTAGGGCAGTGGGGAATACATGATAAATTAATTAAACACTATCATCCTGCTCGCACGGAGGGAGATAAATGAAGATTGGAAAGAGGTCTGGAATGGTTGACTTTTTAATCTATATAACGCTTTCATAGTTTGGGTACCACTGATAAGTTAATACTGACCCGTTTTATAGTGCTATCAGCTTTGACAATTTATTGCAAACAATTAAAAAGACTTCAATTATTTAGATGTTACCGATTAAAATCCACCCACGCACGTTCTCTAATAGCTGAATAGGTGGCTAAAGAGATGGACGCCTATTTGCAACTTTAGCCCTTCACTTTCATTTGCCAAGTAATTAAAAATTGGATGAAGAAAACTAATAACATCAATCCTTCCCCTCTCATCTGAGCATGCACCCGCACGAGGGCAAGAAGGAGGACCCGGGGAACTCCAGACCGGTCAGCCTCACCTCCACCCCTGGGAAACTGATGGAACGACTGGCTGGAGAGTTGGGCAGGGATTAATTTAATGAAATATAACAAGGGCAAGGGTAGAGTCTTGAATCTGGGCAGGAACAACCCCAGGTTCCAGTGTAAGTTGGGGAATGACCTATTAGAGAGCAGCGTAGGGGAAAGGGACCTGGGGGTGCTGGGGACAGCAGGGTGAGCATGAGCCAGCACTGGGCCCTTGTGGCCAGGAAGCCAATGGGACCTGGGGTGGGTTAGAAGGGGGTGGTCAGTAGGTCAGAGAGGTTCTCCTGCCCCTCTGCTCTGCCCTGGGGAGACCACACCTGGAATATTGTGTCCAGCTGTGGCCCCTCAGTTCCAGCAGGACAGGGAACTGCTGCAGAGAGTCCAGCGCAGGGCAACAAAGATGCTGAAGGGAGTGGAGCATCTCAGAACACATTTAAATGTGCCTGCTGCAAAGTGAGTGACACTGCTCTTTTCTTTTTGAATAACCAACGGTTCGTGGCAACACCGCCAATGAACACGGCACCCAGAGTGACGCCGGGATAGAAAAAGCACAGCTCGCTGCTTCACAGCTCTTCTGGCTAATGGAGACAGACTACACAGCCTCATTTATCACAGCAAAAAAAAGAGAATCCCTTGCATTTCGCTCTCACTTGGGCTGTCACAATCAGGAAGAAACGCCATCAAGCCAGATTGCTAAAGTAACCGATTTCCTGCGGTTTGGAGCGCGGATCCAAGGGCGGCCGAGGCTCCGCGCGCAGCTGTTCCTGCAGGAAGGCTGCTCAAGGAAATGAGGGCTGAAGTTTAGAGGAAAGGTATAATCCGCACTGATAGCAGCTGCTCCGCCTGGGCCACTCGGGATTTCAAACATTCCATCAGCAGCTTTGTAACAAATTGTTTTGCAATGTTTGGGCCTCTTTTTTTTTTTTTCAATTTTAGTATGTTTTTATTTTCAGAAAAGTGAAGATTGTAGCGCTGGCTGGAGACAGACAAGTGCGGACAAGCCGAGAAAAAGCTTCCCTTGTTACCTCTGCCAATCATAGCTGGCCTTCTAATGTTATTAGCATCCCAGCGCAATAGATATTGCAGAGCAAAGTACTACCAAGCCAAGCCAGGAAGCCAAATGTCTACTACAAACTAAGTGAAAATTACCACGAGAAGATCCAGACATATGGTATGAACTGGATTTGAACCCCTGCTTTTAGAACTGCTACATCATTGTTTACTCTTCCATCACCATAACTGTCATTTAAGTCATTTTCAAGTATTTGTTCCATTAGCACATCGACATGTCAGGACACAAACAGACAAACTCGGCGGGCCAGCCAAACACAGTCATTAAGAACCAAAATTCAAGAAAAGCAAAAAAAACCGCAGAAGGAATCTGTTGTAATCTGTTGGAATTCTGCAGCCACAGAAGAACAACAGCTTTGTCTCTGCCACACGGAGACATTTCACAACCAACTCTTTACTCACAGCAGAGCTGCAAACACAAGCCCAGCACCGCGCTTGATTTTACCCGTGGAGACCTATAGTACGTTACCAAATACACTGTTTGATGGCTCTACTGATGCGCTAACACACCCAAACATGCTCTAAGACTTCAGAAATTAACACCAAGTTCAAGGAGCAGAAGTAAAGGGATTATGCTACAGCCCATGAGCATCCCAGGTCAAACGAAGCGAGGCCGAGGGGCTGCAGGAGGGGAAGGGGATCAGAATCCTCTGCCCCGCGAAGCCAGAGCTTGAAAGGACAGAGGAGCTCAGCCAGATACCATGAACAACAAGCAAATCGGGCATCCGAAGAAGCACTTTCCATCAATAAACTAACGAAATCTGCTTGTCAGAGGAAAGGGAACGGCATGATAGCTAACTTAAGACTTCCTAAAGCTGATTAAGCTTAAAGGTTACCTGATAGTGTGACATCTGTGCTGCACTTCCAGTTGTTTACCAGTAAAACCCGGAGGTTCCAAGGGTTTGCACTGACTGGAACACCCGCCTGGGACCCTCCCAGCTGCATTAAAGCCTCTACAAAATGAAGGCAGTCCTGAATGATTCTGTGCTTTGAAGAGGAGAAAGGAGACAATGGATTAAATTCTTTATTCTAGTGTCTATGACAATGTAAGTCACCTGATGAAGGTATTTCTAATGGGTTATTTTGGGGACTACCTAAAACCATTTGATTTTGCAGCTAGGATGTCCACAGAGCAAAGGGGCGCAAAGACGGGTTTCTCTCCGTTTCAGCACATGCAGCTGTTATTGTAGGTTTCTCCTCATCCAAAAACCATCTCGGTCACCTGGTCGATTCATGCAGGAAAGAGCAGAGAACAGGCAAAACCTCAAACCTGGGAAGACGAGACATAGCCCAAATCAACATCTCCCACCTGGTAACTGCAACACGGCTTTGCTAAAAACACTATAGTCCGGTAAATAAACTTCATTCACGAGAGCTGAGATCCATATTGATCAGCAAGGCTGAACCAGGAATGGCCTGAATCGCTGCCAAGCCGCCAGCGCTGCACTTTTAGCACTCCAAGAGAGCCAATTATTCCTCATGAGTTCATGATGTTTTCTTCACCTTCCTGTTGAAGAGATTATTTAAGACCTCAAATCACTTAACTGGATTGTTTTGTCCTGTTATGAGTCATCTACAAATTCCAAGGCACCATTAGATTCTCCTTCAGGAGCTGCAACCAACTCCCCAGATTCCTCAGCTATAAAACTGCGAGGAAACGGGGTTATAAAAATTACACGCATCCTTGGGCCTCTACCCCCAAGTGCCTTCTAGAATTCATGTGAAAGTGAAAAATCTCAGCCCCTAACGGACACTTGCTATTTATAAACCAGCCCAAACCCGCCTTGCACCCCAGATCGAAAATCCTTTTTCTTGTGAACCCGAAGCAGAATGTTCAACTTTTGCAGAGAAAGCCGGAGAGGGGAGGGAAGAGGGCAGCAGCATTTCATGCTGCATTTTACATATTATTAGTTACTTCTGTTTTACACCAGCAGCAATTTGAACAGCCGCACTTCTTGACACATTAACTGCATTTCACTTCCTCCTAAAAATAAACTACTATGAACTATTTGATGTTTTGGGGTTTGAGGGCAAAGAATTGGGAAGAATGTACCTTGCAGAATGGGAATAAATAAATAATAATAAATAGTAAAATTTAATGCACAGGCTGTCACTCTGTGTTTAAAAACACTTTGCTATTTCTGGTGAACAAAGGTTTACTGTTTAAAACTTAACAGTCACAACTGAGTAGCAAGTAAAAACAGGATACAGCACAACTAGAGACTTAAAATAGTGACTATTCTTCAGAGCTCTGCTCTATCGCCGGGCAGAGCGCCAAGCTGAGCTACAATACGAACCAAACTGCTTTTAAAAACAAACCAGATCCCATGGTAGCTCTGCAAACGCCACCCTTCTTTTCTGAAAGGGTTTCAAAAAGAGAAAGGCATGTATGTTGCTGATAATACAATATAATACAGCGGAGAGGGAGGACTCTGATTGGAAGCTCGTTGATTACTTGATAGCAAAAAGAACTCTTTGCCTCCCTAATATGTTTAAATCCAGCGCAACGTTCTCAAAATCAATGTAATGATCGTTATTAGCTAACAATGTACTTCTATAGGGAATATTCTGAACAGGCCAATGTATCTGTTTGCTGGTTGATGGACAACACTTGAGAGAACAACAGAGAACAAGTGTCCAGGCTCGGAAAAAAGTTCCTAAACCATCTTCATTCCTCCCATCGAAATGTCTCAGAAAAGATCAAATAAAAGCAGAGATGCCCTCATTAAGCAAGATAAAAATAGCTTTTATGTTCCATTTTTTATTTTTAGCTAAAGAATGAAAATTCAGTTACGTAACCCTACAAGTTTCGTAAATGGGGAGACGAGCCGGGTGTGTTTGCACTCTTTGGAGTTTACCAGCGAGCACCTGACAGTAACAACCGACCGGTCCAGAAGAAAGGGGTGATTTACCTTCAGTCCTTGACCAAGACAACCCATCACCTGCCCCCAAATCCAGCACGGTCCCTGCAGTGTGTTCGTCCCTCCGCTGCAGCTCAAGAAACTGTTTATAGCTCTTAAAGCACCAGACAATTCTCCAGGTATTAAAAATGCCTCCCATTAGAGCCACAATTCTTCGAATGCAAAATGCCCATACAATATCATCATTTCACCACACAACAGAAAAATCTAATTACAACGAGGAGGTCAATAAGACATTTGAATCTGAGTAGGCTGGTGGAAACTTGCGCAATATTCAAGGTATTCTTTTTGCGCGTCCCTCGCTATCGGACAAATTGCGATTAAAAACCTGCAGAGACAAGACTTGTCCAATGCGTGTGCAGACAGAACAAGGAGAAGCCCAGTAACACCACTGCAGTAACTGGTGGATGCCATGAACACCATCTGTGTAAGACTTTGCAAGGAGAAAAAAGGTGAAAAGTCAGTATATTAAACAATCCCTGTCTTCCCTTTTGCCACTGAGGTGGATTTTTTTTTCCCTTAATGCAGTTTATTGATGTCAAAACACCACTTAAGGACCCCAGAGCTAGAAAAACCTTCTGCAAAGCCCCACATCACTCCAAGATGCTCCTTCTACAACAAGGTAAAGAGGCACTGATGTACAGAAAGGCAGGTCACAAATGACTGATACGCTTTCCAAGTCGAGAACTATCACCATCTGCCTGAATATACATATATTTTAGAAAATGAACCCAAATTCCCTCCCCTTTGAGACCGCAGCCGTCCAAGGAAAATATTACTAACATAAATAGTAATAGCTGGGTATCAAAATTAATTGAAATTCATCTAACAGAACTGCAGTCTGCCATTAACACATCGCACTACTATGTAGTGATAAGTAACGGTACTAAAAACCATGAGCCAGTAGCCCAGCGCGGACATTGCAGAGAACATTTTCCCAGTCATCAAGAAAAGTGATAGACCAAGCAGGCAAGAGAGTCAAATACAGACTGTAACATCCAGACTCTTAGACAAGGATCATGAAGTGCTGTAGAATTATTACTGAAGCCTAAAGCCAGAATGCGTCATTTCATCCTCCTCTGCCTCATTATTTAAAACCCACTTTTGTGGGCGTGTGTTGTTGTTGTGTTATTGCAAAGGATTGTTCTGGTACAAGGGGAAGAATTTTCACTTCCCAAGAAATAATTTGCAAAGCAGGACTATTATCAACACTTGGTTACAACTTTATAATTTATAAAGTACCAATGAGATCATACACAAACATCCCCGGTTGACAAATATGCGCTTTTGCAATGCTGGTTTGGCTCGACAAGCACAACTGGAGATCTTGACAGAAATCTCACTCCTGGATATCACTTACACAGCACTAAACACGCTACAGAAAACCATTTAAACCAGATCAAAGCAGCATTTTCAATATTAACTCCTACGCACGATCAGATATGCTGGTCTTAGCCAGTGAGTTAATGAAGACTCACATTTGGCTACCACCTCAAGATTACACCAAAGCCCTCGGGACCACATTTGTTTATCGAAATGGAAGCAGTAGAGACCAAAAGAATAAAAGGGAAGCAGCACCGAGCTCGTCACTGGTCACTGTCACCAAACAAACACCGTTGCAAGATGGTGTTCCCAAAAAACCCTCCAGATTTGGACAGTTTGCTTCTTTTCACTCATTCCAATCCTGTCAGCTGCAACGCAACAGCCACTCCAGCACATCTCCAAAAACCCCAGAGAAAAGCTCCAGCCACCGCAAGCAGAAATGTTAGTTTAAAAAAAAAAAAGCTTATTTCCTTTATCTTTTCTAAGATAGAGTATTACATTTGCTGAAAAGTGCCCTGCAGTGTACCTGGCTTTGGGGCTTTCCCCGCCTTTGTTTTGTGTGCTGTGTAGGGAACAGCTCTTTTCTCTTTCATCTAACAGGTGCTGAAGAAAGTTTGTGCCTAGGCCACATGGCTACTAAAAATCATTTTTCAATATAATATATTCTTGAAAACTACTTTAAGGAACAATCCTTGTTGGACCTTTTTGTGGTCTAATGCTTTATTTACGCAGAGAATGCTCGTTTACCTCTGTCCTTCCACCCATCAGATGAACACAGCGCCAGCTCCTGCAGACCGATGGTTTTGCCACGTCTGTAACTTGGGTGGGTTTGCAGCTCCCACATTCACGACTACGACTCAAAAGTCATCTAACCCACCAACTCCGACTGGTAAACACAAGACCAAGAGAATGTGTATCCAGACCTAAGACTTTGCAGGATCTGCACGCCAGGCGAAGCGAAGCTCTGCAGGAACGGCTCTGCAGCTCGGAAATCTGCTTCAAGGAAAACCCCAAATCACCCTTCAAAGAGTAGGAAGAGCTGACTGTACATAACCTGCAGAACGTATCTGTTACTAAATGAGTAGCTGCTACAAATGCACATCACTGTGAATGTTCTCCACTGCTGAAGCTAAAGAAAACTTTGAACCGTAGCGCGCTGAGTTCCACACATTCGTCCCGTGAATTACAATTAATACATTGAAATAAAGCGGCTGTACAATCACGGTTTCACGCGCCCGCAGATCCTTCATAGTTTTGCTACATCATTAAACCAGACGGACTTGGCCACCGCACAGAAAAAGCCTTTGTCTTGAGAGCTGAAGCAAGCAGCTGTAACACAGGGTAAGGATGGAATAATCATAAAAAAAGTCATTGTCTCCTTGAGAAAAAAATAAATAACGTTACAACAAGCCCCTGAGTGGGTTTCGCAGAAGCAGCATTGTGCTGCTGCCGGAGGAATGCGAGTTCTCCAGCACGGCATATCAGCAGCCGGCGGCGTGTTTACCTTGGACAGCTCAGCCGCGCTCAGCAAAGGCGAGAGTTGCACAAGAACAGGGGTTCTTTGTGCCCCTGCGGCAGCCTCACCTCCGCGCCTGCACCTCCCGTCCGCAGGAATTCTTTCAAAGAACTAACGACGCTGCGCCATTATTGCAGCACGTTCCACGAAGCTCCTCGCCCAGCCTGGACTGCCAAAAGAGCAACGGTGCTCATGGATGGAGACGCGATGTGGGGAGCGGGTTGGGTGGCGGTTCTATCCCCTTCAGCAGAGAAGCTGGAGCAAGATCACGGACGGAGCCTAAACGACCTATTTCTTGGCCTGGAAATGTGCAAATATAGGGTCCAAACCCTGTATGTGGGGAAGCAACAAAGAAAAAAACCACCATCTAGAGCTTGGAAAATTAACATTTGTGTTTTGAGAGAAACTCATGATACTATTAACTTGAACAAAACCACTTCCAGCTGAAAGGATTAATCTGTGTGCTTGGAAGGCTCAGTCCTGATTTTGATGCATTTCTTTAATATCTTTCACACATTCAAAAATACTATTGCGTAGTCAGGATTTTCTTTTTTATCGAATTATTCAATAAAAACATGCTGAAGACATTGGGAAACATTGTGACGCTGTCATCATCATTAGTGTTTCTCATTTTTAAAACCACAGATTAGCATTCCTGATGTAACTAAGCTTTTAAATACTGCTTTGCATACTATCGACATCAAACGATGATCTGTGAACGTACAAAGAGGTGTTTTGATCTCTTCCGCAGCCAATAGGAACGAGTAAGCGAGTGACTGTCTCATACGTATGTACAAATGTTGTTACAGGGAGGTGTGTGCCTGTGAATGTGTTTTACACACATACAAACACAAACTAAGGGGTTTTTAGTTGATTTCTTTCAAATGTGGGAGGGCTTTGTGTGCAGGAAAAGACCAAGAGGGAGCTCAGACACAGCTCTGGTTGAAATCCCTCAAAACTAAGTAACTTTAATAATATATATTAAAAAAAACCCCAATCCTGGCAACCTGAGAACACCTCCAACTGAAAAAGAACCCCCTCCAAAATGCAGGTCACAAGCTGCGCCCAATTTTTCTTTAAAATTTTACATTCTCCTGCATTTGAAGAGCCACACATTGAAGAGCTCAGCACTATCTGCATGTTAATGTTTTGTTAATTACAATATTAAAGGGCAGCAACAGCCTTGTGTGAGTAAATACAGTAAGGCAGCAAGCACCACAGAAACTGAGAGTAGGCCCTGGTAAACAACCTGTCCTTAAAACACAAAAATCAGCGCAGTTCTACAATTTAAAAAAGAACCACAAGCAAAATAGAAGAGTCAATGCCACACAGAAAAAAACCCTCCTCCTCTTCTCACCCACTTTGTTACTATGGGACTCGCAGAAATCTCTGGATTATAAACACGAAGGTCCCACTCAACAGACAATTAAGCAGCTCCAGTGCCTCTGTCGGCCACCCACCTCCACGACTCTTCGCAGGGTCTGCGTCTCCCAGAAAAGCTAAAATGCATTCTTGAATGTGCCAGCTCAAAGACAGGACTTTGCTGCTCCTGGGAACAGGGGAACACTCCTGAAACCCAAGCCATTTATTTCTCTAAAGCTGTTTTTTTTCCAGCTGAATGGTGAGGGCGATAAAGGAGGAGTTAATATCATATTTTGGTTTTTTCCTAGGCAAGAAAGATGCATCGTAACTCAAAAATCTCAGATGGTCTGAACAGCATAGGTGGAAGACTCCCAACGCAGAAAGCAAGCTCAGAAACAGCGTTTGTACGCACAAGAAATGGTGGAACAGTAGTTCTGTGCCTCTGCAGGACCAGGAACAAACAATACAACAGACAAGACGGTAAACATTGCAAAAAAGACAATTACTAATAATGAAAAGGCAACAGAAATTTTGGGCTGCTTCCACAAACTGAGTAACGCATTTTCAAACTGACAGCAAAGTGTTGGTTGCCAAATGAAAATGAGAGCAAACAGCAAAGTCGTGCTTAACCCCTTTTTGCTTTTCTACTGCCTTTTAGAGACAGATGAAATCATGGAATTTAGAAGAAAAACTCCACAAAGGAGACATTTTACTCAGCTATTTGGTCAGTGTTTCCATCACTTCAGTACCCAGAATCCTCAGATACCTCATTCATCTTGGGTCCTTCTCTCCATACCCGGTTCTTGAAAATAAGATGAGTTTCCTTCTGCAAAACCTGGGTTAGGAACACCTGGATTTGTGAGAAATTGAGCTAGGATTCCGACTTAATCTTGCGCAAGGTGAATGCTAACTGTAAGAGTTAATTGGAGGCCAACCTGTAATTGCAGACTTGAGGAACTCTTTTTAAGAATAATTGGCACTTAAGCGGGACTGAGCTCCACAGGCATGACAGAGGTGCAAGAAACGACTCCTGTGACTGCAAACATCTTGAAATCGTCCTCACTCTGCTCTCAACTACCAGTAACTCGAACCGCATCCCCTATGAAGCAGCAACAAATAGTTTATCACAAGCGAAGCTTTGGCTTCGCACCTTCCCGAGCAGGAGCCGCCAGAAGCAGCACGACTTGCTTTTACACCTGACCAGCAGCAGCACCAATTCAGAACAAACATTTACCCTGTCTTGACACAGAGGAATAAAAGGCAACATTTTACTGCAAACTCAACTGGAGGTTCTCGTGTTCCCATTCCCGACAAGGTTTGGCCACAAAGAAGACCGTAAATTTTCTTTAAACCGTTAAAAGAAAACGAAAAATGTTGACACAAACAGGTGAGACGAGCACCACGCAGAAAAGCTCTGACACGGCTACATGTGAACCAGAAAAGGCATCTGATGTTCGAAAAGCGCCTTTGTTACGCTGTTAATTTCTGCCAATGGGCTTTGCAAAGGCATCAGAAGCTTGGGAGGGTTTGAAGTGCAGCGATTTGCACCTACAGCAACTGGAGCGTGACAGGAACAATTGGAGTGACACCGAGTCCGGCAGCGCCCGCCGGGTCCCCACACACCCATGGGTGCTCTGGGGATGCTCCGCGGGGCCCTGAGAGAAAAGGGCTCCTGGGGCCAGCGTGGGGGGAGGATGGGACCCCAATCTGGGTCTGTCCTGGGTGAGGAACCGGGATCCTCCCTCAGACCCAAATGAAGGAACCAGGATCCCCTCACAGACCCGGGTGAACGAACCAGGATCCCCTCACAGACCTGGGGGGAACGAACCAGGATCCCCTCACAGACCCGGGTGAACGAACTGGGATCCCCACACAGACCCGGGTGAAGGAACCGGGATCACCTCACAGACCCGGGTGAAGGAACCGGGATCACCTCACAGACCCGGGTGAACGAACCTGGATGTCTCTCCTCAGGCCGGGCCCATTCCTGTGTGAGGAACCAGGGACCCCTCCTCAGCCCGGGCCTGTCCTGGAGTGAGGAAACGGGTCCCCCCACTCAGAACCGGAGCCTATCCCGGGTGAGGAACCGGGACGCCCCCTCAGACCCATCCCAGAGGAGCCCCATCCGGCCGAGCCCCGGCGCACATGCCCGCCTCCACCGGGAGGACCGGGGGCTGCCCCGGGGCTCCGCGGAGCGCACCTGTTCCCGCCGCCCGGGAGGATGCTCCGTTCGCGGCGGCCCCGGCGCCGGGGAAACGGGGAACGGGGGCGGGGGGGCCAAGGGGGGTGAGGGGGCGGCGCGCGGCCACCCGCCCCGCGCCGGGGGCGCCTCCCGCCCCCGCCAGGGGGCGCTGCCCGCCGCCCCGCCCGCCGCCGCTGCTCCCGGGGCCGGGGGCGCCGCGGGGGACGCCGCCCCTCCTCCCCCCCACCCCCCTCAGCGCCTCCACCGGGGGCGCGCGCGGCCGGGCTGCGGCGGGGGCGCGCGCGCGGGCGGGATGGAAGGCGGGAGGGAAGGCGCCGGCTCACCCGGTGGGCGCGGGTCAGGCTCAGGTCCTTCATGACCTCCTCGAAAGCCGCCGTCTCCTCCGCCTGCTTCTGGTTGTGCAGCGCGATCTTCTCGCTGAATTTCCGCGGGTTGTTCGAGGCCGCCATCTTCCCCCGTCCGCATCCCCCTCCCCGCGCCGGAGGGGGCGACGCGCATGCGCCGGGCGGGCCGGGCGGGGGAGCGCAAAGCGCCTGCGCGGGGCGGCAGGGGGCGGTGAGGGGGCGGAGGGGCGCATGCGCGGGGCGGCCGGCGGCGTGCGCGGCGGGGGGGGCGGTGGCCGGCTGCGCGCCGGCGCAGCTGAGCGGGCGTCACGTGCGTGCGGCGCGTGCGCGCTGCCGGGCGGGCGCTCTGAAGTGGCGCCGGGGCGGGTGCCGGTACCGGGGCGGTTCCGCCGCTCGCCCGCGGCCCGCTGGGGGCCACAGCGTCCTCCTCCGGAGCCCGCGGGCATCCCCGCCGCAGTGGTGTGTCGCGGGGATTCGCGCGGGTCCCGCGCGTCGCGGCGGAGGGCGCTTCCCGCTTGCTCCGTGTGGGCTCCGGTGCGCACGGGGTCGAATGCGCGATGCCGGCCGGAAAAAAGGGGGGTGTGTGCGTTTGTGTGCGCCCGCGGGGTGCTCAGACAGCAAACTCCGTACCCTGAAGGGGAGACGTAAATCCCAAATCCATACAAAGCCAAGTATTGTTTTAACCAGCAAATATAAAATATCGATTTTAATTATTTAATAAAAATCTGAGGGACCTGGGGGTTCAGCTGAGAACAGGAGCTGAGGGGAGACCTTCTGATCTCTGAACTGCCTGAAAGGAGCTTGGAGCCAGAGGGGGTCGGGCTCTGCTCCCCAGGAACAAGCGCCAGGAGCAGAGGAAACGGCCTCAAGTTGCACCAGGGGAGGTTGAGGTTGGATCTGGGAACAATTTCTTCCCCAAAGGGCTGTGGGGCATTGAACAGGCTGCCCAGGGCAGTGCTGGAGTCACCAGCCCTGGAGGGCTGGACAGACGGACATGAGGTTCTCAGGACACGGGGCAGTGCTGGGGGTGGGTTATGGTTGGACTTCATCATCTTGAGGGTCTTTTCCAACCAACGTGATTCCCCAATTCTATAAGATAGCAAGTAAAGGCATTATTTCTGGGTGAGCTTTAGTAATCGGGAAATTCTCCAGTTTTCCATGTCCCCTGTAGTCCAGCAAAGCAGAAGATGCCACAGCAGCTCCGTTCTGCGCAGAACAAACGGGTGCGTTCTCCCCACGCGAGCACGTCTTCACTGTCCAGCTCCTCCTCCTCCCGCTGCTGCGGTGTCGCGCGTGTCCCGGTGATCCCCAGCTCCACGTCAACACCACCAGAGGGTTATTCCCCCTCCCCGCGGCGCCGGGACCTCGGGCGCGTGTGGGAAGCAGCGGCTCTGTCCCCAGGAGGGGGTGACGGACAGAGCTGACCCTGCTGGGACACGGGACGTTTGGAAACACCAGCTCGGGCTGCTGAGCCATTGACTCCAGCTGTGTTAACATCCGATGGGTGCAAAGCGCCGCGACACGCAGGACGCATGCACCGAGCCGTCATAAATCCTGACAGTACCGTTTCCCAACACCCACACGTTGCCCTTTGCACTTTCTTTCTTACAAAGCTATAAAGCAGACACTTTCCTTTTTTGGGGGGTATCTCTGCCCCTGAACAGCCCTTACTCCAGTAACCAAATCCTGTCACGGTTGAACTATCAGATCAAAGAAATTAGACTCTGCTCTCACTTCACCGTGGCGGCCTTGGTTCAGGCAGTTCGCCGGTCATTTATAAGCATTTCCTGCCCACGTAAAAATCAGATGTTATAATTATCCGCCGCTGCAAGGCTGTTGGAGACGGATGGCTGAAACTCAGCTCAAACTGTCAGGATTAGTATTAGCCACAAAGTCACGTCCTACCCTGAATTCCAGCTGCCAATTTGCACTTAGGGTCTCTAACACAAGCTGAGATACCATCACAGGAAACAGAGCTGGGACGGGAAAGCTCATCCAGGCCCGGCAGGCTCAGCCGTTCCCGTCGCTCCCGACAGATGTGAGTCCAACCACTTCTCGCATTTTTCACCAGGGATAAACAACCAGCACACACGTTCAGCTAAATACCCTCTAGCTGCGTACACGAACAGCACATGACCCGCAAAATTGGCCTGTCACACTAAAAGCATATAAATCATAAAGATTTAACAGTAAGATACCGATTACCCACAGTGTTTTTGCTTGAGAAGCGAGACAATGATAAATAATTTGCTGAGTTATTCCGGATTTAATACCATAGGTGGTAATATCAACCATCTTCAGACCCAGCTGCCACTCTGCCTCTTCTGTAGCACCAGAAGATTAAGTGCCTGAGATGAAACTTGATAAATTTTCCCCTCTCGGATCTCCCAAGATGGAAGAGAGCGAAATCTCCGCTCTGCTGGCTGCGGTTCGCAGGGAGGGAACGCAGGTGGCCAGGGAGGTGGGGGGGTTACAACTTCCCCCCGGTACAAGACTCCCTGTTCTTATTGTTCCTTTATCAGATTGGATTCCAGCGTGCAGCCTGGACCCCGCTTCTGTTCTTAAATGCTCCGGTTTTAAAGCAGTTTGCTGAACAAACCTTCTCTTCAATATGTTTGCGTTTGCCAGAGTTGCTTCTGGAATCTCTCACCCACTCAGCACTCCACGTTTTGGGGTGTGGGTGGATCTGAATGGCTGTGAAGTGCGTGACCCAGCCGAAAATGTAAATCTTGAGTGCATTAAGGCAAGGGGATGGGTGCCAGGTTTCCTTCTTCCTCCACCGAAGGAGATACGCCACGCATTTGACCAAATGGTGAGCTCACACCATCAGTATTATTTATGTCTCCTGCCATCTTCACCTTGAGCACATATGGGGCCACGTGAGAAGAACTCGATCTCAGCAGCAAGCTGCGATGGGATCCCCCGAGACAGCAGCTCTGCCTCCCCCAGCCTCGCAGTCGTGTTCTGAAAAAGTTTCTTGTAACTGAGAATCAAGAAGCAAACAAAGAGTCATTGGAGACGCCGGCTGGGGTGCTCACATCTGCTTTTCCTGAAAACCCCTCCTCACCGAGCAACCTGCGGCTCCTTGCGGCAGATGCCGCCGCCAGCGAGCGGGCTGCGGGGAGGACGTTGCGTTCACTCCTCCGGCTGCCCTGGAACTGCTCTGGCAGATGAGATCCAGCTCCCTTCTTCTCCCTTGGAGGCTTCAGAGGAAGGTGTGAGGTCGAGCAGCTTACGCAACGGCAGACAGCGTGAGATCGTGCCTGCATTGCTGAACAAACTGACATTTCCTTGCCTACAGACACAAAGATTTTGATCTCTCACACTTCCTACTTAATGTTCCTGTTGACGTTCCCATTATCCTCAGAGAATATCCCGCGAGTCCACAGAGCCCCTGGTTCCAGCGCTATTTTGAACTCTGCTCCAAATTGTGCTTCTGGTGGGAAAACGTTCTCTTGTTTCGCTTGGAATTTGTGACCATTTCCTAATTCAAGAGATCCTTCTTTCCAGAGGGCAGATAAAAGCTCCTGAATTCCCTTTCCACACCACTCACCAAATCTGACGAGGCAAAGCAGCCCCCGGCACGCTTGGTTCTGCTCTCTGTGCCAACATTCCCTTGTCATCCTGCCCGTTTCGCTTCTTTACCACTCCCTGTAAATCCTAAAATTACAGAAAGCACGCAAACCCTGACCGCTGAAAGATCCTCATCTCGTTTCTACGAGCTGTATCTTCTGGTGCTCTGCAATGATCTGGCAACCAGAGCATTGTGTTTGGGTTATTTTCCCAGAATCGAGGCTTCATGCCACCTGAAGCCAGAAGGTTTCCAGCGGTGCCGAGATGACGCGGTGAGCAGCAGCCGCTTCGCATCCTTCCAGAGGTAACGCCTGGATGGGAGGCAAAGGATCCCATGCGGGTGCATTCACAGTCAACGCTAAGAAGCGAGGCACCCGCAAGAACCCTGCGCCTTCTTGAAACAAACAGGAAACCGGGAAAAGAGCTTTTTTACCGCTAAGATTACACCGTTGTAAATCAAGTTGTAGATCAGAGAAGCGTATCAGGGAGCAAAATGTTTCCTTCCACGGCCGTCTGTCAAACCAGCCTTCGGAGAATTTGCTGATATTCCGTATGTAAAGTAGCAGGAAATGTTTTTGAAGCTCATGGGTCAGCTTCGGAGACGTGTGCTGCAAGGGGCACAGCAACAGATTGAAAATCCCACGTTATTTTTCACCTGAGCGCTTCAGTATCGTAAAACAGGCAACACCTGCCTGCTCCTCAGCTTCATATCCCAGCGCACAACCAACCTCGGCCGCTGCCCTGCCTTGGGACAGATGTTCACCTACAAGTTAAACGCTCCATTTTGACGCTGAAAGCATTAAAATCTAAGCATGAAGGAGGATTCAGCGTGGTTTTTGCAGGCACAGGTAATTTTTGCATGAAAACCTGACGAGCAGTCGGACAAACACACCAGCCCAACTCGGGCACCTCAGTTTCAATCGCTTTGGTAAAGCAAGAGTTACACAAAGTCGGTGATTTCTCAGCAGGAGACGGCGCAACAACCGCCACAGTAGCCCCATGTTTGTGGCTGCACGGGGCTGGACTGTTCCCTTCGCGCTCCGCACACCGATTCCCTTTGCACCCTGTGCCAAAGCGACGCCAGGTCCGTCCCTACGAGGACGGGAGCAGCAAAACATCTGCCGCGCTTGCGAACCGCTTTGTAGCCGCAGAAGCCAAAGCGTCTCCTTTCTCCCTCCCTCTTCCTGCTGCTGAAGCAAAACAAGCTGCCCCGATAAACCGGCTGAATGGGAGGATTCAACGGGGGGAAATGAGTTTCGCTCTCCAGGGCCGGTGGCGGGTTTCTCTTGCACAGTCTGCAGCGCAGACCTGGTTGCTACTGGAGCCATTTTAAGGCTGCAGTTCAGTACTTTAGACACGCGGTTATACCCTATTTCAGCAAAATAACTATGCACGCATTGAAAAGCAAACTCTACACTGGACTGAAATAACAAAACACCATCCTAAGGGCCTCACGGAACAGGGTGTCTTGTGCTTCTCAGCAGCCGCTGGGCTTTGCGGAGGAAGGATTTGTGCCTCCAAAAATGTGCATTTCTAAGAATTGCCTTTTGGGCCTCTTAGCAGCAAGTGGAGTTGTTCACCGAACTCTAATTGCTGTCCTGAAAAACCCTCAGGAGGAACATAACAACTTGTTTTGCACTGCGAGACGGGAGGTTCTCCCCTGCAAACTCCAAACCCTCAGCTGGGAACCCGCTCAACGTCCGGCCTGGGATCAAGGCTGGTTCTTCCGCTTACTCGCGGTACCAACGGGTGGAGGCGTTTCTAGGTTAATATTCCCAACAGAAGAGGGAAGAACAGGGTCCCTCTTCCTTCACCCTCTTCCCCCCAGTGTAATCGCACCGGCGGGTGCACAACAGAACACACCGGGCTCTCCGAAAGGCTCCGAAAAGCCTCGAGCACAGGGCAGCCCCATGGAAAACAGAGAAAAGCTGTTACAAGCCTGCAAAACACATGGGCAAACACACAGGTGCTTGGGTCTCTGCTCATCCGGGGACTAACCCTCTAAACCTGACCCCCTTCCCACGGCGTACGCTCCCGTTTTCCTCCTCAGAAGCAGCAATCCACACTCCTGGCATAAGGAAACTGTCAGCTTGTGAGAAGCACGAAGCTGCAAAATTAAGGTCCAGACACACTAACGGCACCACGGGGCAAATTTCCCTCCTCTAAACCTCAGTGAAACTCATACATTCCTTCTAAATCCAGTTGTAAACCGCTCTCCTTAAGGCACTGAGTGCAAGTATCAACACTGCTAAGGAATAAAACCTGCATCATAAAGAGGATCACATTAAAACGAGACCCCAGGCCACGGCGAGGGGGAAAAACACAACAGGGACGCAATTAAAGCAACAAATTACAAACTTTCTACGAAGACACACGTTAGCAAACACACCAGAGAGCCGCATGGAAAATACTTTTCAGGGTGTTCTCTAAGCGTTGTGACCGGGAGATGCAGCAAAAATCCCCGCGACAAGCTGGGTTCTGCTCCAGGCGCTCGGGGCCGAGGCGGCTGCGGAGGAACAGCAGCTGGCGCAGCGCACAGCCCGTCCCTGCGTCAACAAGCGAAACGGCTTTCAGTTTTGAAGAAGCCACATAAAACAGCTCCAGCTAATTACACGACAGGGCCCGGGTGTGAAAGAGCAACTGCAAAGCCTCGGGGACGGAGCCAAGAACCTTTGATTTGCTCTCTATGGCTTATAAAACGTTGGGAAAACCTTTGCTCTGCCAGCTTTTCTGCTCCCCGTTTCCCTCCGCGGGCCCCCACCGCCGCTCTCTGCTCCATCTTCACCGTCCTCTTACAATCTGAGGCTGATTTCAGGTTGCACAGCTAAAGCAGCAGCTGTTTCCGAGCAGAAAAGCACATTTCGCGTTCATTTGATGGAACGTTCCACGTCGGAGCAGCCAAAGTCGTACCCTCCCCACAAATTAATTTGAAAACTTCTCTGCAAAACTCTCTTAGAGCTGAAATATTAAACTGAAAAGTGCCAAACTTGCGTTAGCGCAACTCAAGTTATAAGTTTGGAACGAGAAACAAGAGTCTGTGGGATGATCCTGCGCCCACTCGCTATTAAAATGCAGAGTGGAATCTAAGCTGTCTCTGTGAGAAACCACTCGAGGAGAGCGATGTCTGCGTGATGTATCCGTGATGCACCTGTGATATATCCCGGTGAAATTCCAGGTATCTGAGCGCCCTTCGGAAGGCAGGACCAGGCGGCGCCGCTCCCCCGCTCGCCTGACACACCAGCAAACCCGGCTGGACGGGAAATCCATTCAGCCACATTCACTTTTCCTGGTCCTTAAGTGGCAAGTGATGAAATCTCATTCATTTATGCAACTGGAAGATTTATTGTAAATAAAGTTGCGCCCATTACACAACTGGCTAAAAATCATAATTAGAGTTGCACTGGGAAACATGTTTTATTTATTCTGACAGTAGTCTGGCTTCAATAATCCTCACATGATAAACGGCCCCGAAAGTTTGCGGAGTTTCAGCAGCTCCAGAGCTTATCGCAGCCGTGAAGTGGAAACGTCAGTCGGGGTTTGATGCGGCTCACGCGAGGTCCCGAGCGGTTCTGCTGCGCAGCACCATCTTCAATCAGCGCCGGGTGCTCAGAACGAGCGGGAGCGCCGCCCTTCGCTGTAAATCACAACCCAGGACATTTTTCCGCTGCTGTTCGACTTCCAGGAGCTCGGTAGGAAAGCTCGGCCACGTCGGTAGGAATTAGCGAGGTTCTGGGCTAGGGAGGAATGACAGTGGGATCGCGGAGCCGACAGCCCCCCGGACGAGGGTCAGTGACACCGTTAATCGGATGCAGACGTTCCCATCTCGAGCTGTTCTGCGCCCTGCCAAGAGTCCCGGTGCTTTCTCTGTAGTTTTAAGCACAATTTCAGGCCCATAAAACATCAGAGAAGACAGAAGCTATTATCCTGGCCATGACAGGCGTCCCCGATGGGACACGCTCTCTGCAAATACCCACAACTACCGACGCTGGGCTTTTACTGCTCCCCATCTGGTCAAGGGTATTTTAAAATGTACCAAATCAGGTTTACCCCGTAACGTTTATTGCTGCTCTGAGACTAATAAATGACGCTGAGTACAAGCGAACATTTCCCTGGCTTTGCTCACTCTTGAAGGGGAGAAGGGCCCCGTCCACCTGCTTTTCGCACAGGGCATCCCGCACAGTATCATCTCCACGGTGGCTTCGATATTTATGCGAAGACCCTGTCGAGTTGTTGCAATAGGGCAGAAGAATCAAACCCCTTTATCTCCCAAATAACAGGTTATGCGCAGGACAGCCACGACTGCAAGCTTCACGGGGGTAAACCAAACTTTATTATCAAGACAGATGTTCTGCACTTCCACAAATGTTTTAGCCAGTCTCTGCTAAATTTAGAACAGCCAGAATATTTCTAGCTAACGTTATGAAAAATAACTATTTATATTGCTATGAAAAGAGCATTCCGGTAACAAAGAGAGGCGATGGGAACGCAGACACCAGGCTGGTTCATTCAACAACCACAGAACAGCTTTGTGTAACCTCTTCTCCGCAAAGCCGCTGTTCCAACCTCATCCAGAGCTTCAGTTTGTTTCAAAGCAAGAGCAAACTTTTGCATTCTTTTTCCCAACGATTTTTCCCTCTTTTCCACCCCGACGCACACAAACACGTACCTGAGAAGTGAAAAATAAAGCTCGTTTTCCCGGTGATGAGCTGCCACCGACGGTCACCGCGTGGGTTCTCCGGCCATCCCTGAGCGCTACGGCTGCACCTTTGGAAAACGCGGTTATTGCAGAACAGCTGAACCATCCATCGCTGCTGGAGAAACGCTTTGGGGAGGAAAACGTCACCGAAATAGGGCAGTACAGCAGGAAGGCAGCGATGGAGGAACGACACACGCTTACGAGGATTAACCATGTTCCGCAAATGGGAAAGCGAGTAAACCTGCGTTTGTTGCCGACCCAGCAAAGCGCCCTGTTCATAAACATAGGGAAGCATTAAAAAAAAAAAGAGAAAATGCATTATTTGGTAACTTTGAAGCTGCTATCGGGTTACATTTCATCCTTTCACAATTTGCTTGTTATCTGCCAAGACTTCCGCAGCGTTTCTGGCGTCGGTGCCAGAGCAAATGAGCAGAGAATGGAGCAAATTATCTGCCCGAGAGCGACGCAGCGGAGCTGGCCCACCGACTTCAGCGTATTGGGCAACAACAAGTACTTTTCATTAATTTATTATTGGCAAACCAGCAAATAGATAGGAAGGGATAAAACCGCGCATCATTTTATCGCAAACTGGGGATGCAGAGCTGAGCTGAGGAGCAGGCGCCCTCACCGACGGCAGCCAAAGGTGCTGTGATTTCATCATTGGAGAAAAACACCTTAAAGTGAAGGCGAGGGCTGGGGTTCATGCTGCACACAGACCTGCTCGGTGAGTCATTAGCAAAACAGACATCTATTGTCTCCAAAGGTTACAGCGCAGTGTTTATTGAACAGCAGAATGCAACAGTTTCTCTAAAAAGAAGATTGCACACATCAAATCAAACCCATACAAAACAAAGCCCTTGAAGCAGAAGAACCTGATCAAAGGAGAAACTTTCCATTTGTTAATCACTCAAATTAATTAGAAAAAATGGCTTGGAGGAAAGGAAGGTTCAGGAAGTAACGGTATTCTGTGCAGTAAACACAGATTTCACCAAAATGACACAGCTTAAAATGAATCTCTTCATTTGAAATGCCCATCGGCGACAACAACAAAAACACACCCCGTTCCACTTAGAATTCCATTGTATTGGGATGCCAGGTATCTTATTTACGAGCCAAGGGAGAAAACCTTTGAGCTTACGAACGAGTAGCACCCACCTCCTTTACTGCACAAAGAGTTTGGGCGAGCGGGTGTTGCTGGAGCGACGGGTCCTAAAGCGGCAACTCCGGGTGCTCTTTGCTTCAGCGCCTCGGACAAGCAGCCGCGAGCGTTATTGCCAGGGAAGCCAAACGTGGGTTTGGCAGTTGTTATGGAAAAGAATCACTCCTGTGTGTATGTAATGGAGCTATCAACATGGCTTTAGTGCTGCAGGCTCTGGATGCACCGGTGAAGGGAGAACTTCTGGAACGGCTGCGCGGAGGGTGAGGAGGGGACGGGGAACTGCAGCGTGATCCAGGTGAAGA
Source organism: Columba livia (assembly GCF_036013475.1). Classification (NCBI taxonomy): domain Eukaryota; kingdom Metazoa; phylum Chordata; class Aves; order Columbiformes; family Columbidae; genus Columba; species Columba livia. The sequence goes on along the minus strand of NC_088628.1, from coordinate 1,180,410 downwards.
TGAACCGGAGACCGGAGGTGCAGGGACAAGTGTTCCCCCTTTTAGGAGGGAGGAAACAAAAAAGTCACCTTTGGAAAGCAAGAACATGCTTTTCTAATCCAAGCACCTGAGCTCTGCCAGCTCCCACTGTCCCTTTATTGCTTTTGGAGGTCAGTGTGTTCTACAGGTTTTGGTTTCTTTTGTTGTTTGCTAAAAAAAACAAAACCAACCCAAGAAAGCGACGTACAGTGATTTTCGGCGCTCTTAATAAAAAAATCACACCTGAACTCTTTGAAACATACCACAGGACCAGCCACTCCTGAGCTTGTCGATGTTTGCGATGCGTAACCTTGTTAAAAAGATGAAAAGTTGGCAAAATGCACCCCCCCCATCAAAAAAATAGAAATAAAAAAGAGCAAAGCTTTTTCCAGCTGTAACATCTGTTCAGTCTAACGAGCTGACAGGCGCTTCTGCTGAAGCGCGCCTGCCAGAACACGGCCCAGGAGGAGGAGGAGGAGGAGGAGGAGGAGGAGGAGAGACTTTGTGGAGATGGGAACACAAGCGGTTTTTCTCCTTCCCTCGCCCACAAGATGCACAATGACCGTTTGCAAACACCAGGGAAACAACACCGCATCCTGCTAACATGCAACGCGAGGCGGCCCCGCGGGCCCACGCCGTCTCACGGTTATCTCTGGCTCGTTACCTGCGGCAGTATCACCGGAGCGCACGCTATCCCAGCAAAAGACTCTGGGAAATGCAGGTCCCTTTCCCACTCATCGGTTTCTGTGTTATACACCTGCACGATGCTGGTGACGTTGTTCAGGTGCCAGTTGTACCCTCCTACGATATAAATCTTTTTTTCTAGTAAACAACAGCCAGCTTCTGACTGACCCGTGCGCATCGGGCTCACCGTTGTCCATTGGTCTGTCTCAGGCACGTAATATTCCACGGCCAAAACATCGAAACAACGGTCAACGTGGTCCATGCGGCCTCCCAGAGCGTAAATCTTATTATTGGCGCTGACCATGGCATGTAGAACTCTGGGTTCGTTCATGGGGGTTTTAAACTCCCACTGATCCACGGCGGGGTCGTAACAGTGCAAGGCTTTTTTGTCTTCCACCGAAATGCCGTACCCACCCGATATGTACAACTTGTCCCCCACCGTGGCTCCGGCGTGCCCCCACGTCCTGCGTTTCAGGGAGCACACGTAGGTCCACTCGTTGTTTTTGGGGCAGTATTTCTCCACGGAGGCCAAGCTCCCCGAGCGGTTCCTCCCGCCGGTGGCGTACACCATGCCGCGCAGGACGTTGAGCTGGAACTGGATCCTGCTCTCCTGCATGGCCTGGATGCGCAGCCACTGGTTGAGGTGCGGGTCGTAGCGGTAGCAGATATCGACGGCTCCCTCGCCGCTGCGGTACTGCAGGTGCTGCCCGCCCACGATGTAGACGAAGTTGTCGAGCACGGCCACGCAGGAGTGGCTGCTCCCCACCTCCATCTCCGTCAGCTCCTTGAACTGGCGCCCGGCGGCGTCGGGCAGGCAGTAAACTTTGCAGCTCACGGTGCGGTCGTTGTCGGTGTAGGGGGTGCCGCCGAAGGTGACGAGGGACAGCACGTCCGAGCGGATGGTGGTGCGAGGGGATTGCATCTCGTGCTGCCGGAAGGGCAGGATCTGATAGTTGAAGGCCTCCAGCAGGTATTGCCGGCACAGGACGTCTTCAACCATGATGTCCAAGGTCTGGACGCTGTCCACCAGCTCCGAGGATTTCATGAGCGGGAAGCGGATGTGGCAGAGGACCTGGCTGGCGCTGGCGCGGCGCGTCTGGTCGTACTGCAGCCAGCGCACGGCGGCGCGGAAGAGATCGATTTCGCTGCAGCTCTTCAGCTTATTGCTCTGCAAGAAGAAAACGAGGCGCTCGAGCGGGAGGTGAAGGAAATCCTCCTCCTCGGAGATCTGGAGGAAATGCCTGAAAGTGAAGGCATCTACCGACTCCTTCAGGGACGCGAGGCTGAAGGTGGTGGCCATCTGCCCGATATTGAGGCACGTTTCGACGCTCATGGCGGATTTCAGGAATTCTTCGCAGAGCTCCACGACAGGCACCATCTGGAGGAAAACAGCAGCTCCCAGCACATCCTGAATGCAGTCGAGATCAAGAGTCACTTCAGCGCTGTACGCAAAGTCTATTATGTGCTTCAGTCCTTTTGCAGATACACCTTTCAGTTCGATCACATCTTGGCTGGCTTCTCTCATCCCGCCCGTGAACATCGCTCTGGAGGTCAAGAACACAAACAAGAAGTTTTCCCCTTTTAAATGCATGTAAAACAACGTAACCCTCCAGAATTTGATTTTATTATTTTAAACATACTGATTTTCTTAGGGAGGACGGGGAAGGGGGGAATAAATCAAGGCTAAATCTCTAAAAGCCAGGAGAGAGTCTGCAATTACTTACATAAAGCTTGCATAAACCGTGCACTGACAAGTGATATTCAGCTATCAGAAAGTTAAGTTTTCCAGTCCCACTGGCAGCACAAATAAGAGTGGAGCACAGGACAAAGCCCCCAGATGTAGACAGAGCTACCGGAGCAGGGAACGTGGTACCCTGGACACCAACAACCCCGTGATATTCACCAAGCAAAGGAGAAAACCAACAGCGTCTGCACCAGCAGAGACTGGGAACCAGGCCCTAACGCATTTCATTTTCAAGCGTGCAGGATCTGTGAGCACTAAGACAGAATACGCTTCATAAGACACCTGCATGCGGGTCTGCGATCCTCTGCACCTGCCTGCAGCGCTGCCCATTAGCCCGTTATGTCGCAGGCTGGCTACGAAATGGCTTAAATATTGCAGCTACAACACATGGTCTGAACAGCTCTGACAATCCCAACAGAACGCCAAGAGCCGCTCCAGCAAACGTCTGTCATGTTGCAGCGCGACGGCAGGGGGCTAGCAGGCAACTCAAACAAACAAACCCAAGGTTTTGTTACAGCACAGCTGCGAGCACATCACTGAGCAGGCCAGGCACAGGTTAGGCCCTGCATCACCTCCCGGGAGGCTCCGACGTTCCACAGGAAGCACAAGCCCACCGAGGGCCGCCATCAGCCCCCTCGCAAACCGCCCGGCCAGAGCCGCGCCGCGTTCCCGGCCCCGGGGCCTGCGAGCGTGATGGGGACGTCACCGCGCGTTTGAGGTTTTCAGACATTTACATTAAATTCCAGCAGGTTTTGTTACATACGGGTGGCTCGGGGGCAAAGGTTTGCGCTCTGTGCTGCGTTCAGCGAGGTGTGGGGCAGCCAAAGCCACAGCAGGTTACCGGCAGAACCGCGACACGCAGATTCACCGCTCGCTGCTGTTGTACACACATCCCAGCGATGTACGCACCAGCAGACTAGAGACTTTTTAAACTCCTGGCAGCTGCCTGCACATTTTGGGCTGGTTCTTTTTCTACCATTGACAAACTACACTCTTCCATGGGAAAGGTAAATTCATGGTCTCCTCGGAGCTGCCTTAGGAAGCCACGGTGACTCTACAGTGCCAGTTAGTCAGGAAAAAACGCTGAGCAGACCCTTTTCTTCTGCATCACCACAGGAATAAAGGGATATCTTGGGAACGCTGTCAAGAGACAGGAGCCGCAAGTTCCCCGTCCGAGCCAGGCGAGAGAGCCTGCTGCCGCCCAGCAGAAACCCGAGAAACCCTAAGTGACCTAAATAAGGAAATATCTGCATCTAAAATCAGCTTTCTGTAACCTGGTGAGCAGGAATCCTGTTTGCAATGATTTGTCTGCGTGGCAATGAAAGCCCAGTTGAAATCCACAGGCAGATCTGTGCTCGTGCATCAGCTACACGGAGCTGGACGTGCGTTAGAAAAGCGCTATTGCTGCCATGATGAAGACAACTCGTCAAATAGAATGCAATTCTTTTAAAAAGTGTTACGGTTCTAAAATGCTGATTATATAAATGCCACAAGTTCACCCTCCTCCCTCTCCCTTCCTGCATAAAAACGGAGTATTTTCAAAAGCTCGATTATTCTGCCATTGTTCCCCAGGACAACCTTCTTTAGCACCACAGAAGTTATAACAAGAAACCTACTCGGCAATTATATTTCGACAGTGCAAACACACTAGCAGTGGCACTGCATCCAGCATTTATGAATACAAATAGCGCTATTAGCATTTGGTGGGAGATCAGCTCCATCATTAATTGCCTGCCTGTTAAGGAGAGTGATAAGCTTGGAAGGTTTATGTTACCGAAGGGAGAGAGAAGGGAACAGCCTAGAAAATACGTGCGTACATAAGACAGACACGATCAGAGCAGCTGAAGAGATGGGTGGAGGGACCCGAGCAAACGTCAAGGGACAGTGAAGTCCCTCGCTCTCGGTTACCTGCTCAGCAAACCAGTCTGCTCGGGTCAGGAAGGGACCTACGTGTCGAGGGATTGTAAACCCCGCTGGACAGCCCTTCTCTGGTCTAGAAACCACCCAAGCTGGGTTCTCCGCTGTTTTGAACCTTCTCTACACCCACGGCCTCCAGCATGTCCCACGCTCAACGCTGCTACTGGTGCTGCCAGGGAAGATCCCTAAGCCAAAGAGAGTCATTCCAAGTCAGAGAACCATTACAAAGGAATCTGAATCCGTATTTTTGCTTAAGAGTGATTTTCTGGCTCTGCAGTTGGCTTGCTCTGCACTGATTTGATTGAGAAAACTCATCTCCGTGCTTCAGTTTTCTACCCACAGGAGATGGGACAGTTTTCCCATCTCCCAGGGCCTGGGGAACGCACACACGACATGAAGACGCTTCATACTCTGCAGCCCGTGAACAGCGAGCACTGGAGACAGATCAGTGGTATTTAAAGACAACATGAGCGTATTTACAATGGGCACCATGCGTTCGATGCGATGACTCATTCCAGAGCCCTCGCTGCCACTTGGAAATCAGCTCAAGTAGCTCCAGGGCCAACCTCTGTTTCCTTTATGAGGCAGAGCACCTACCCATGCTGCCCGGGTGGGTTCAAGACCCGGGCCTGAACTTGTAGTCAAAGAAACCTCATGTGGGTGCAGAGAGACCAAGACCGAGGTGATCCCAGCGACATCTGTGGGGCAGCCCACACCCCCAAAGGGCCGGGCATGGGTGCGATTGTGGGGTGCGGTGGGGAGATTGGGGTGGGGGAGGATGGGGAGAACAGATAAACCAACGGGAAAGGAAAAAAAAATGCCTGCTACCCTATCGGATTCTCACCTGAAATAGTCACTGCAGGCAGCCAAGACAACTTTATGAACCTGAAACACTTCATTATTTATAGTGAGGATGACATCAAGCAGCTGAGCCTGAGCTCGGAGCGAGGCCAGTCCCTGCAGCAGAGTGGTGCTGTGGCCAGGAGCTGAGAACGTGCATTTCAGGGTGCTGTTCTTGTCAGCCATGCTAAAAACAGAACAAGAGAGACAGGCTGGTTTGAAATTAAAACAATATGTGGTACACCTACAAAGCATGCTGGGGAAGATACTGTAACACGAAGCAGTTTGACCGCAAACTCCCAGCTCGACAGCCACACAGAACACCATGACATCAGCACCTCCGTTGTATTCCCTTCTCCCAGCACACACGAGACTTCCAGATTTTTCAATTACACTTTCGAATTACTGACGAGCCGTCACAGCACCGCGCAAATGGGCGTCGGGGACCATCCGAACACGGGCGAGCGGGGCCAAAACCTCCAACGGGCGTTGCTGTCCCCACGCTACGACTACCCCGAGTCCGCCCTGACCTCGACTTCAACCACGAGGCTGAATCACAGTTGCTTATTGCTCTCAGCACCTATCCCGAGCGCAGCTGCCGGAGACTCCGCAGCGGCCAAGCCCGGCCCTGTTTGATCCCTTCCTTATGCCTGACCCTCCCGAGAAGGGCGAAGAAGCAAAATAATGCAAAGCACAGGCTGCTCTAAATAACGTCGGCTGTTTGAACGGCACTGCAAACAGTCCCTCCCAGGGTAAATATTTCCTTGGTTTTCCCAGCGCCTCTCGCACACGTTCCCCGGTGCGGGGAGCATCATTCGGAGACTCGTTTGGCCTCAGATGCACTTGTCAGCGAGGACGCTGCTGGTGGAGGTGAACGCAGCGGCATCTCTGCACGAGTGGAAACGTCCATCAGATTCTCCCTGTTCCTCTGAAAACAACGACGATTACGCTGTGGATTTTCCGACGGTGGGTCAATGGGTCAGCACGCCCTGCTCTACCTAACGGGGCCGTGAAATCCTAAATTCAGTTGCAAATTTAATCCAACTCTGAACTACTTTTCAGGCTTGAGATCCTTCTGGGAAGGAAACATGCCAAGGACTAGAATTCATGACGGGTTTTATGTTTTGGGAAGCATCCTGCTGTTTGGTCTCTGCATTTTAAGAAATATCTGATGGAGGCGCGGCATAAAGAACCCCCAGCAGACCATACCCAATCTGGAAAGCTGCGTTACTTGCTACAGTGGGAGAGTGCACTTAGTACTGTGCTTAAAGGGTATTATTATTATTTAGGTAAAATAAACCAAGCAGAGCCCAGGTCCCAGCGTACTTAGAGCTGTATAATCCCATTTGCTAAGAGTTCGCTACCTAAACAACAACACAAGCCACACACAATGGACGAAACAAGTCGGCAAGGTCAGGGAAGAGTCAGGGAGATGGGATAACAAAAAGGGGGGGTGTAAACAATCCTCAAACAATAAGGAACAATGGACGGGACTTGCTACTTGCCCAACTTATCGCATTGCGATTTCCTGCAAGCTTTACAGAAGAGGGGAAATCTGGGATGTTCATCAGAGCCCCGAGAGCAGCCGCTTTGTGCGAGCAGCGCTGGAGCTCTCTGGGATGCTGCAGGATGCAGACAGCAAAGATCTGCTCTGAGCAGCGCTGCAGCTCTCTGGGATGCTGCAGGATGCAGACAGCAAATCTGTGCAGGCTTGGGAACGTGCCCCAAAATCCATCCGAGTTCCTACTGGGCTGACTGATAGCGGTCAGCTCTGCTTCTTGTCCCACAGATCTGAAAGTCCTACCTCAAAGTCAAAGCACGCTAACAAGTCTTAGGTCAGAGAGCGGAGTCGCACTACAACATCCTTCCTATAATAAAAAGGATTAGCAAAACGTTGGTTGCTGACAAGACCTTTATCCAAGAACCGTCCATCCACTCCAGCTCTTCCCATAGCAAAAGAGGAAGGAGACTGGAGGGAGCAAGCGCATGAACATTCATCACGCCCAACTCGTTTGACTCTCCCGCTGGAACAACGGCTTTGATTCACTGGAGCCCAACGCAGGAAACATCCTGCATAAGCAAGAAACGGTCTCGCCTCCAAACGCTTATTTTTCACTGAGCAAACCCATTTTGCTTCACGCTGGACAGGTAAAACACACCCAGCTCCGGCTGGAACTCCTGAGATTGCTGTAACTTCGTTAGACTCGATCTCCTGCAGGATTCTCTCATGGCAATTTCCTTCAGTGTTTTTGTCAGACCCATTTTAAATATTCCTTTTCCCAGCCGAAGGGCTTACCCACTTACACTTGCTTCCACCATATCCACAACCCTCTTCGAACAACAAGCTTCACCTGAACAAACATTGCTCTTGTTTTCCTTTTCCTCAATTAACTTTTACAGGCACTGCTACCAACCAGAGTGTAAATTGAAAGTAGATGGAGGACTAAACCTGGGCAGGCAGATATTTCTGTGCCGGAATAAACGTGTTTGCACGTGCGGTTCGTTTCAGTGGGTAATTGTGAACAGTGTGACCCCGGAAAAACTCCCTGTACTAGTTGCCGTGTCTGTGTGCGGGTAGAGAAGGCTCCAATGGTTACACAACCATCCAGGGGAGAAAATAAAATAAAGGGACAAAAGCAAACCTGAGAGCTGGAGAAGCAGAGAACACGAGGGGCAGCAGCTGCATGTCAGTGACTGCAGAAAAAATAAAGGCACAAAAGGAAGCCTTGAACATCTGAAAGTGCCTTTGTGAGGTGGCCCTATCTCGCTGGAGATCTGAATATACCGTGTACTTGTTGCTTAACAATTCGTTACGGAAGAAACAGCCTTGCAGACGAACTTGGGAAGAGCCGCGTCTCAGCGGTTCAGAACATGCCTCGGAGATAAAAGCCTTTCAGCACACAATGGTGAGAAAGTGTTTATTCCGCTCCTTCCCCCGTCCCTCTCTGCTGCAGACGGGGCTGCAGAGCTTCTGGATCCTTCCTCGGGTTTGCGCCTTTGGCCAAAAGGCGCTTTGTGGAGGTTGCTGTGCATGGAGCAAAGTGCGGCAGGGGCCCGAACACGGCTGCTTGGAGCCGGGTCCAGAGTGTCCAGATCACATTTACCCTTCGAAAAAATGTCAAATGAAAAATCACCTTCACGTGCAGCAGCATCCACTGCACACCTCAGAGCCTTCAGGAGTCGGTTGCAAGGGGACCTGAAAATGTTTACACGATCAGGGCCAACAGCGTGAATTTATTGGTATAAAGGTGACTTTACTGGAACAAAAATCCCGCTTGACATACGGAAATAGCTGTAGCAGTGAAAGGCATCTTTATATTCACACGCCAGCATCCATCGCACGAATGGTGGGGGCAGCTGCAGTTTAATAGCCACGTTGATCCATCCAGGGCAGCACCCTCCAAAACTCCGACAGCACCACTGGGACCCATTTTCACCAAGGGACTGGCAGGGAGCAAGTAATGGGACTGAGGATTTGTCTCTGGAGCCAGATTGATTCCAATCCTCTGCGGTCGCTGCAGGACAGAGCTGAGCATGGCGTATACAGCCGTAGCCTGGGGAAAACCAACCCCCAAAACGGATTTTTATATCTATTATATATTATAAACATGATATATTTCTATATATAGCAAGTTGCAGGCTTGTGAAAACGTTGAAGTGAGGGTCGTATTTCAAGAATTGGTTCAGATGAGGCACAAAGAACACCCCAAAGAACAACCATCCCGTCTCTGTCTCCCCGATTCTCCACATCGTGTGCAATCCAAGATGCGTTTCAAGCTAATGAATCATTTTTACCAAATCTGTCCCGATGATTAAAAACATCAAAGCTGGAATTAAAGGCTTAAGCAAGCGCAAGTTCATATTTCAGCATGTTTGCAACTGCTGCACGAGCACAAATAGAGAGAATTACACCAGGCCAGATTAGAACATTTCAGTGATTGAAATTAAATAAGAGAAATGTTTTTGCTACACAACTGCTCGTTGTCTTCCTCCTTTTATAACGCGGTCCTGCTTGGAAGGAGGGACGGATTGGTGTGAGCAGGGCTGGCTCTGCAGCCCCGTTGAGCATCCTTCCCAATATCCACCCACGTCCTGCAGGCAGGTGCTGCTCGGTAATGTTTTAATCCAAGAGCAACCGGAGGGGGTTGGCAAGATCTCTACCAGGGCAACCTTCCAGCAGCCGAGCGGTCCCGGCAGCCCGAGCGCGGAGGCCGGACCCGCGGGGCATGGCCGGGGTACAGAAGAGGAGGGAGGACAAGCAGCGCGTGTGAGTGTCCGCGCGCGCCGGGGGCGCGGCTCTTCCGGGGCGAAACAAAAGATTTGGCATTGCAGAAGAGCCAGCGAGGCACCTTCTGAGAGCTCGGGCCTGCAAGAGAATCTCCACGGTGAGGGCAGCAGAACTAACAGAAAGCCGAGGAGTAACTTTATTTAGAACGTAGGGTATGAATATTAAGGATCTTCTTTAGGAACCTTTGAAAGGCGGCATTGTAGGTATTTTAATAATGCAAATCATTTAATGCCTTTAGTTTCAAGCCTAAGTAAAAAACCACATTCAGATTCTGATTTTTAAACTACAATTAAGACACTTAAAATCAAAACAAAAGTCAAACTCCCTCAGATAAGTCACTGGTAGCCATGGTTACTGTAATATTTCAGATCCTGAGGCTTTAGATCACATGCCCAATGATGAAAATGAGTTTTCAGCACCTCACGCTAACAAATGTGACATTCGGGTGAAACGGCTCAAGCCGTGGCTGTGGCTTTGCTGCTTCGCCGGCTCTTGTCGAGGCTCCCGCGGCCTTCGCGCTCCCTGCAACAGGCACCAAGAGCTTTCCTTGAAGTTCGGGTTCACAGGAGACCAGATGCAATGAGAATTAAAAATACCTGCCCTGGTAACCTACTTAGGCTGTCCCAGCACCCGCCAGAACCAACGTTTACCAGCGCTTCCCTCTCCAAATTAGCAACAACAGCGAGCGCTTAACGATCAGCAACTAATGAAATATTAACACATCGAATGAGGGGGATGTTTTCCAGAGAAACGTCGTCATCCTTAGCAAAGATATGCAGGCAAAATAATTTAATCGCCTTCTTTGTTCCCTTTTCCACCTCCTTCCCTTCATTTCTATCCTCTGCCTCCACTCATTTTCCTCTCCTGACATCCCCTTTTTCACCAAAGGCAATAACACCAGTAGAAAGCCCGAGACTAACGCCTCTAGATAGAAACAACTAGCAGGGCTCAAACAGATCAGAAATCGCTCTGGGTTTTAGGAGTAATATTTTGTGTGACAAAAAGGGTTTCTGTAAAATGCCTGAAGTTGAATAGTCAAGTTTGGAAAGTCTCACCTTTTCCCTTTTACACTTTGAGTCCCCAAATTTAAGGGAAATTAACGCTTGGTAAAGGAAGAACAAGTAACGTTCACCATTTTAAAACACTAAAAGAACAAAGCCTAACGACCCAAGCGTTTTCATTTGTATGACAGGGACCCAACCGGCTCGTCCTTCTCCCAAAGGGAACTGAGGTCTCAAAGGACGGACAGTCTGACGCTGGGACGGGACATCCCACACCTGCTGCAACCCTGCGCTTAATGACAGCAATTAAACAATACTCCACAGAGGCCAGGACGTGCCTTCATGGTGCATTTTTAAGTGCTTTCTGAATCAGATCCTACTGATCCCCTTATTTTCTCACCCGTATCCTCCTTCTCCCAATCTGGACCCTTCAACCCAAAGGTAAACCAGCAAATTGAAGCAAGAGGCTTTTTAATTTAATTTTTGGTGCTAATCGTATTTTTTTGTCCCCTGGGAAGTCCCAGACACATTTCCAAATCCGTGTTTGTCTTTTTTCCCGAGCTGGACTCACACGGGCCCCATCAGACACACACACACAAATACATTCCGCTCACAGGCCTCAATCGGTGGGTTGTTCGCAAGCCAAAGGAGGTGGGATTTTGGTTTCTGCTACAAGAACTAATAAAGCTGGATGTGTGTCAGGAGCTGGCTGGCCGGGCTAACGGAGCGTTGGTGTGACAAAGAAAAGCGGAGAGTGAAATATCTGAACACATTAAACTCCGTGGCACCTTGCAGAGTTTGAATGGAGGGATGGGTCAATACGTGCTGGACCCAGGACAAATGGTGGGAGGGAAAAAAAGCATTGATATGATTCCTCAAAATGTTTCTGTCACAGAGCACATCGCCCATGGCTAACACCGCCCTGCCTTCCACAATACAGCCTGTACTTGAAGATACTATCCCACCCCCCAAACTTTACCGTGATTATATTCTCGTCAGCCCCAAACCCAATCCCGCTGAGACAGGGACAAACTGAGCAAATAGAAAAATCACCCTGAGCATATAAATTACTCTGGCAGGCACAGGGAGTATCGCAGCAATGGAAAAGTGAGCTGTGAGCTCAGCCGGCATGCAAAGACCCCCAGAAGGACGGTGGATTTTACACCATGTAAAACCTGCCCATGTGTCCAGAGTACACGGCTGAGTACAGGCTCTTCATACACCCGATACTCCTGCTGACAGCGCTGCCTTAAACAGTTCCACGTTTCCCCACCATCTGCTCAAACGCTGCCAAGCCCAGCTCTAGAAGAAGGAAAGTTACAGCGACACCAGCTCAAGAAAACCCAAAAAATTGCAAAAAGCAGAGCCATCCTTTTCCAGCACACCACCACGGTGGTTTTAGCAGCTAGCAATGGGGATTCTTCTGCGCCCGCCGTCCCCTCTCCCGCAGCACCCGTGGCAGCCGCTGTGCAAAGGCCGAGAGGCACCTAGTGGTGTCGGGAAGCACAGCAGAGCCACCAAGGCCACCCCAAAGTGACATCCAGCGCAGCACTCCCGGCCCTCTGGACACCCCCGTGCTCTTCCAGTCCATCAATGCACCCCAGCATTGCCTTTGCACCTTGAGGAACGGAGCAAAGCCCACCCGTGGCACGGCTACCGCCGCATTAGGCCAAAACGTTCACCGGGACCTGTCTGAGCTTCCCTGCTTGTCAGCAACATCTGGGTCACGTTCCTGCTGGGGACAGACCCTTCAGCTCTGTCAGCAGCTCCTGGCAGGGCGCAAAGTTCCCCCCACCCGGCAAGCAGCTCGGCGACCCTCACCGCACAGCCGTACCGGGCTCTCCGCTCCGCGCCTCGGAAAGAACTCAGAAAAACCTTCCAAATCAGACGGCGAGGTACTCGGAGAAGTCAAGTCTTGGCCTGTTTCTGCAGCACTTGACTGCACCCCCTGGGCAGTGTTGCAATCAAAACGATGGGACTGGTTACACATGGAGTGGGTACTACAGGGTGCAGTGACCAGCAGTGACCTCTCCCTACACCCCCACCCTCCTGACTGTTGCCTCCGAGCAGCTGGGGATGCAAACACAATATAAAATGATGAAACAGCAGGCAACACGAGGAAAACCCAGCATCCCTCTAAGGCAAACTGAAGAAATCCTGTTTTCCAGCAGACGCGAGCAGCTGCCCCGGCGCTTGGCACCGTAACTCCAATTCCATTCCAGGGTCAAATCCTCCCGCCGCAGCAGCTGTTTGTCGCCCGTTTCCCTTGTTCCCCACTTACCTTCTGGCAGGTTTGTGCCCATCCTAAACATCACGTTTCTCAGCTCCTCGCGCAATTCAGTTCACACGGGCTCCGTATCACATTCACGGAACAACGCGAGACCACCAGAACTGCAGCAACAGCTTTTCCTAAAGGTCACTGATTTCTGTGCAAGTTCAGCACTTATCTCCCATATAAATGAGAAAGGGGAAAAGACGGCTCAGCCATCATCCCGTGGTGCCAGGCTCTTCCTTACAAAGCAGTCCACGCCATGCAGCACTTGGAGTAAGACAGGAACCTTTAAAGAATCACTGAAATTTACTTTTGGTCTAAATAAAACCTCCAGCTCAGAAGTCTCCCAATGTCGAAAAAGAAAGCAGCAACTATTTTTACAGTGATTCAATTAGAGTGTAAACATTTACACCATGTCTACCAGATCTAACAACTAAATCTGTTTTAAAATTGCCATGTGGCAGAGCACGGAACATAGAAACCACACAAAACTAAACTTTGAACAGTCTCAAAATGAATTTAAAAGTCTAATTGAAGACTGGAGCTATATAAGATTGCAGGAGCACAAAATCCAGGCAGACTCAGCCCTTATCGTTATCTTGCCCGCCACAGTTTTACTCCATCCTCCTGTACATTTGCTCCCCCTCCCACCGCTTTCTGAAGAAGGAACAAGGTGAGGGCACCCAGGTCGACTCTCTCCTGGTGTGACCCCAGACAGAGGGATTTTTAGCTCAGGAAGCCCTGCAGGTCTATCTCACCCGTTCCTTCTGGTCCCGACCGCTGCAACATGCAATATTAGGGAGGTTTGGTGGAAGGTTTGCACAACCTGCCTGTTTTCAAGGGGTTATTCCCGATTTGGGGGACACACAGCTCTCCTCGACACCTTGTCTGGACACCGCAGCTAATTCCTGTTTAAAGGCCTGCACAATAACATCCTCATCAGCACCTGAAAAGAAGTTTTGCCTAGGTCTTTGTCACCCTGCATTGTACAACTCTGCCGTACCAACACCGCGTCACTGTCTAAAGCACCAAGAGCTTCTTTTCCCGAGGGTACCCATGGAATTCACTGTTTCCTCTCTACTCACTTGCTCCCCAATCTCCAAGCACATCTTCAGGAGCAGCACAGTGCTGCAGTGAATGCCCTCCACGTCATACAGAGGGCTGGGACTAAAATGTGAAACCCAGTTGTAACTCATGAAAAAAAAAAAGCCAAGTTTATTTCAAAATAGGTTTAGGCCGTTCGCTTTTCAATGCACAGCGATGGCTTTTTCTCACGCCATCCGTGTGTCAAAAGCCTTTTCTCCATCTCACCTGGCACAGTGTGTTCCTTAGTGAAGGAAAGCACAGGATTCCCAGCACACAAGTGAATTTTCTTGCTTGGGGAAGCCAGCGTACTTAACGGGTAACGAGCATCAGCCACGCGGTAGCAATTCCAAAGATGGAAATTCTGTTTGAGCAACAGCACACCACCGAAATGGCATGTGTGTAACAGCAAGAGAGGACTTTGTCCTTTTGCCTTAGAGAGTAAATCCTCAGTAAGTGCAGAAAAGTCCCAAGTGGAAGCACCTAACAAGGAATCACTGCTGATAGGGAATGCCCTTGAAACTCTCCTCTCGCTCTGCTGAGATGATGCGGCGTGTCTAATGTCCCCCATCAGGTTTTTCCCCTGTATACTCCAATAAATCCATCCTTTAAAACAGAAGACTAAGGAGCAACAAGAAACAGGATCCAAACTTCACCGGGCTTTACTTTAAAATTAACAAAAAAAATAAATACGGAGCAATAGGGAACACAACAGAGCTCCAGCTCAGGGAACAAAACTGCTGCAGCTTCAGCCTGGGTGATTTATCACGGCTCTGAAACAAATTACTTCCATTTCTCACTGTTCCACACCCCACAACAAGAAACTCCCAAGCGCGCAGCCCCACCAACCCCTGTGTGAAAGCCGTGCTGCTGTGCCTGTTCGGAGAGGGAAAGGAAAGGGAAAGGGAAAGGGAAAGGGAAAGGGAAAGGGAAAGGGAAAGGGAAAGGGAAAGGGAAAGGGAAAGGAGGTGCACAGAGATAAAACGCAATGAAATGCCTCAGGCAGCACAGCATATCGTTTGCACAGGCAGGTCATTAGGAAAAAAGAAAATACTATATATGTATATAAGGTGAGAACTCAGACAGGCTTCAGTGACCGTGAGAGCTTCCCTCTCCATGGCGTGACATACAGGGTGGTTATTCCAGGACGCGGAGGGAGTGAAGTTGTGAATAAACGATGCTCTGGAGCCAAGTGACAGGTTGACGGCGTAACATCCCGCAGACAGACAACACAACTTGCTGAACGCCGTCCAACACGGCCACTTCGGGATGACGAGGGACAGAAAAGCCCTGGGAACAGCATCTCCCCCCCACAGGAACCATCTCCCACCACAACCCCCAGGTACGCGCGCCAGTTTTGTGCTGCTGAGTGACCCCATAGGGACCAAACCCAGTCACCCGGGGAAGGGTTTTGCACCCAGGGGGACGGCAGAGGGGACAGAACGGGCCTAAAATACCAAAAACTTGGTGTCTCTATGAACATATAAACCTCATAGCTCTGTAAACCTGCTGTCTATAAACCCACAGAGCTGCCGGCTCTACAAACCCAACCCAAACCTCAGTCTTCCTCCTCATAAATTCTACCAGGGAAAGAATTATTAATTATTATGGTTATTTTCCAGAGGACCTGCAGCCGCTGGGCCTCAGGACCACCCCGCCCAGGACACCAGGACGGGCTCTCCGCCTCGCCGGGGAGCGGCAATGGCGAAAATAAAGGGAAAATAAATGAATACAGGGGCCGGAGGACGGCGGCGAAGCGACCCGGCCGCCACCGGGCCCAGCCGGCCCCCGCCCGCCGCCGCGGCCCAGCCGGGCCAGGCCCCGGGCCCCGCTCCCCGCCCGCCGCCGCCCGCCCTCGGGCCCCGGCCCAGCCCGCGCCCGGGCCCCCCTCACCTGCTCGGCCGCTCCGCGGCGAACTCGGCCCCGCCGGACTCCGCCATGTTCGCTGAGCTGGGAGGCGGCGGCAGCCGCCGCGTTAAAGGCGCAGGAGCGAGCGCGGCCCGCGGCGGGAACCGGGGAGCTGCTCCGCGCCCGCCGGGCCTGGCGCCGCCCCGCCGCCACCGGGGCCCTCACCCGGTCGCCGCCCCGGGGCATGGCGGCTGTCGCTGCCCAACGGCCCCGGGGGCGCTGAGGGGGGTCTGTCACCTCCCCGCGGCGGAGGGGACCCGGGGGATGTCACCATCTGATAGATGTGGAGCCCTAAATCTGTCACCTCCCCACGGCCACAGGGTCGCTGAGGGTTGTCACTGCCCCATGGCTGAGAGGATTTGGCGTCTGTCCCCATCCCTTGGCTGAGGGATCCCGGGGGCTGTAACCTCCCCATGGTGGAGGGGACCTGGGGGGTGTCATCACCCAGCTGAGGGGACCCCAGGGCTGTCACCTCCCCATGACTGTGACTGCCCCACGGCTGAGGGGGCATGTCATAGATGTCTGTCCCCATCCCCTGGCTGAGGGGTGCCCGTGTCTGTCACCTCCCCATGGCTGAGGGGATCTGCGCAGGTCTGTCACTGCCTCATGGCTCAGAGGTCCCCGGGGTCTGTCACCTCCCCACAGCTGTGACTGCCCCACGGCTGAGAGGTCCAGGGGGTTGTCACCATCTGATGTAGAGCCCTGGGGTCTGTCACCTCCCCACGGCCACAGGGTGGCTGAGGGTTGTCACTCCCCCATGGCTGCGAGGATTTGAGGTCTGTCCCCATCCCTTGGCTGAGGGGTCCCGGGGGCTGTCACCACCCCACAGGCCACCATGGGCCTCTTCACGCCATCACTCTCCAGCTGACCATCATCCAGCACCAGCCAATGGCCCCCGCCCGTGTCCCGCACCCGAACACTTGATTTTCCCCTCAGGATTCCATATGTGACTCATTAATTGTTTCCTGCAGGGACGACCATGTGTGCAACCAGCCCGGGACTGTGGGGACAACCCTGCTCCTCATCACCCTGGGGACAACGGCTCCTGCCACACCATCCGGACCATTATGGACCAGGTTTTATTGCCACAAACGCTTTGTGCAAGAGCAGCAGTACCCTCCAGAGGGTGCAGTCTTGTCGTCAGTCCTCCGGCTGCACCCTCTCGGTGCCAAAGATGCCTTCGCTGTGTCCCCGTTCATGGTCGGCATCGGAGTCGCTCCCGGCTCTCCCCAAAGCGACCGGCGGAGCCGAGGCCAGAGCATCGCGGGGTCCGTGTAATTTCTAAAGCTGGCGCGCATCTGGAGAGAGCGGACGGTCTAGAGGGCATTCCAGTCATCGGTGGAAATCAGGAAATTATTCATAGCGGTGGCTCTGCCAACGTCCGGGGGTGAATTTCTTTGATTTACCATGCCTCGGCATCCACATCTGTATAAGGGAAAGGGGGAATGCGTACATGAGAATAAACGCGCTTGGAAAGCCGTGAAAATACTCTTTCAAGTCAGCCTGATGAAAACTTCATGTTCTGGAGCCCTTCGCTTCAAGGAGAGCAATCTGTTTCAGAGGCAAAGCTGTGTATTTTTCTTATTTAAACCTTCTAAATCTGCTGGAGCATTAAAAATATTTGGCATTTCCACAGCACATTTCATTCCCAGCTCCAAATGCGTTTTACAGACCTTCATTAATTAAGCCTCGTAAAACCTTTGGGAGAAAGGGGAGCAGGACTTATTAATTTGCTATTTGTATTGCTGCGGCGCACGGAGACCCCAGCCAGGACCTCGGGGCCCTGTTATTTTAGACCTGACCTACACAGAAGAGGAGATGTCAGCGGGAGGAGAGGCAGCGGATGGAAGTTGACGCCGTACAGTCCTCGGCAGAGCCCGCAGCAGCTCATCCCCAGGGTTTCGCCCTTTCCACCGGGCAGTGCTGCCCGCAAGCCGGGGCTGCAGGAGCGAATATGGCTCCCCACACCTCTGCACATTTCGCTGGCATTTAGGGGGGCTCCTGCCCCTCCTTACGAACCCCTCGCGCTCCTCCTGCTTCCTTAGACACCAGCTCTGCTTCATTTGATACTTTCCCCTCCCTCCTGGGGCCAATTCCTGTAGCTTTGGCTTTGCAGCACACCCCACTTTTAAAATATTTGAAAGAAATGCTTTCCCTTTATTTTCTTTAAGGCCCATATAGATATGTCGAGTGCATTATTTGGGTTCGGTGAATGCGCAGCAGCCCGGCCGCGCTGCCCGCTCGCTGTGGAGTGGGAGCTGCGAACGTTACACCTCTGCTTCCCCGCAGGAAAAACCAGGCTGTGCCGCGTGCTGTAAATGCCTTTCACATGTTCCCCAGATCCCGGTTAAATCGAACCCCAGAAGGTCTCTCAAAGCATGAAAAATGCATTTATAAGACGCTGGAAGGAAGATGTATTCCATAACTACTCTGGTGACCAGGCGTGCTGACTTGGGTCATGTGGAGAAGGAACCAAAAGGGGGTATTTCTCGTTATTTCATACCGCTGATGGGATTTTATCTCTCACAGCAAATCCAGGAACTTTTTAGTTACCGTTATTGTTTGATTTTATGGGCCATTTGATATTTATTTTTATTTCTATTCATTATTTGTTGAGTGCACTTAGCCCCTTCCCCAAGGAGCCTGCCTTATATCTAAGGTGATTTTTACGACCAGTGTTAGTGCAGCATCTGAGCCACTCGCACAACTTTAATATATTTATCCCTCACACGCAGTATATCAAGGCAGTCCTGGTATTCCTACTGTGGGGAGCGGCGCTCTGCTGTAAAACCACAAATCTAACTGACTGGGTTAAAAAGAATATCATAAACTCCAAACTATTTACATTCTTCTTCTTTCTGATCTTCATTTTAAGCCATCAGGATGTATTTGAGTCATATTTTCTCCTTTTTTTTCTTCCTCCCCTACAAAACATGAGGTCTAGCAATGTACCTTGCGCTGCAAGCCAAGCTCTCGCGTATCCCACGACTCCCACAGCTGGGGCTTTAAAATCTGCATCCAGCACTGTGAGACTAATGACAAAATCATGAGCTGGCAGCGCTGCCTTTTCCTCCGACCTTTGCGTCTCATCCCGCGGGCGCTCAGCAACAGGAATTCCTCGCGGCGCGGTCGCTCGCGCGGTTTGCGTTGGGTGGAGGAGGAGGACAGCTGGCCGCAACGAGCCTTTTCTTATTTTCTCCTCAATTCTTGCTAGATTTTCCCCAGCACGAAGCCTCTCCATTCCTTTATTTGCGAGGGTTATGCAGGAGCCTGTGACCTCCCTCTCACGCAGCGCCAGCCACCGACACAGCTCCGTCTCCGTGTCACGCATGTCTGGAGGGTGTCGCGGGGCTTTTTTGGTGCCTGCACTTCTGACCGGTGTTAATTCCTCTCAGCTTCTCTCAACCGCTCTCTGCTAATCTCCGTGTAATCCCAGGGAGGGGTTGAGCACACAGGCTGGGATGTGTGCTGGCGACCTCCATGTGAAGATGCGCCACAGCGTCGCCTAAGCTGATCCTTCTCCCTCCCTTTTATTTTACCCCATTTTTACCTCATTTTACCCACCTGCATCTCCCCATGATCCTGTTCAGATTGAGAGATGTTTGAGCTCGCTGAGATGTTCTTGGTGTCTCCCGGGAGGCTGGTGAAGGTGAGATGCTCTCTCCTATTTCCCCCTGAGCATCAGTCTGCCAGTTGTCAACGCAGATATAAAAACTCCGCGGCTGAGACCGGGCACCAGCCCTGGGGACATGGGGGGATGTCAGTGGAGACGACCCACTGATGGGGACAGACTTTTTAGGAGGGCCTGTAACAACAGGACAAGGGGTGATGGTTTTAAACTAAAAGAGGGGAGATTCGGGCTGGATATAATGAAATTGTTGGCTCTGAGGGTGGTGAGAGCCTGGCCCAGGTTGGCCAGAGAGGTGGTGGATGAACATCCCAGGCCAGGCTGGACGGGGCTCTGAGCAACCTGAGCTGGGGAAGATGTCCCGGCTCATGGGCTGGACTAGATGAGCTTGGAAGGTCCATTCAACCGAAACCATTCTATAATTCTATTATTCCATGACCAGGCTCCCACCCCCAGGCAGCGTTACCCGCTGGCCAGCATTGGCATCACCGTGCCCTGCGGTGAGGAGCGAGCGGGCAGCTGACAGCAAAGCCGCCGGGGATCTGGTTTCGGGGAAGCTCAACACCTTCTTTTACAAGCCTTGGGCTCCTTCCACTCCCACGCACGGCGGGGCGAGCTGACGCACGCGGCACCCGCGGGAGCCGGCTCCCACGCCAGCTGGAGGTGTTGGCGAGCCCCGGCGCCGTTCAGCACCGGCGCGAGGCCGCGATCCAGCAAATCCCCTCTGCACATGCTGTGGTGTAAAGCACACGTGTCGTCCCTGTGAAATCGGGGGGGACGGCTCCAGCGCCTGAAGGTGAGCAGGTGCCGCCACCACGGCGCTTAAGGGAGCCCGATTCCCATCCACCCGGCCAAACCACAACCACACATCCCCGCTTCCCCGGACCAGCCTTGGCTGCGCTCCTCACCTGGCAAAAGAACACACGGCAGCGAAAATAAACACGGAGGGAAGCGAAAGCCCCTCGCGGCCCGGCGAGCGAGGTCTGCGTTCCAAGAAGTAATGAAGCCCAGGGAATGGAAAATGCATGTCACTTGGCGGCGGGGCTGGCTGCGCGCAGGCGCACCGTGCCGGCTGCCGAGCCGGGCGCTTCGCCTCCACACGGCATCGCCACGGCACAGCAGCTGCGCCAGGTCCAGCCAGCGGCACCGCGCTGAACTCTGACATTTGAAGACGGAGAATAATTTGGCTTCATTAAGCCTCCCCCTTCTCCCCCCGCCACCGGCCCCGAGCGGTCCCTCGAGCCGGGCTGGAATGTGCGTGGTAGGGACAGAACCAATCCCATTAGCACGAGGAGATTGTTTTTCGTTTGGTTTTGTTGATGTTGAATCACCGGCGGCTCTGCTTCTTTGGGGTAGGTCATAGGAAGGAGGACGAGGAGAGGAAACCCACGGCCGTGTTTTCTCCGGTGGCTGCCGGGCCACGGCGCTGCCCTGCCAGCCTGATTTCAGCAGCACCATGAGGTTTCCATCCTTGAAGGCCACACGAACTCCACTGCCACTCCAGAGTGGTGCCCAGCGTGGTTCGAATGAGCATTTTCAAAAACAAGGGCTCAGCTCCCATGTGCAGGGCCGGGATGGTGCCAGGACCAGCGGTACTGCCAGAGGTCACTTTGAACCCCCGTCCAACTCCCCACCCTCCATCCTCATCCTCATCGCTCCATCTCCGGATGGAGACTCACCTCCCTGGGGGTTAAAGCTGAATTTACAGCCCTGCGCGTCGGTCAGGACAGCGCCGGATTGCAGCCATGTGCTCGCAGGAGCCGGGCCAGGGGCAGCGAGAGGCAGCTGGAGCAGCCAGAAAATATCCTTTCCCCAGCTGAGATAGGAGCCCAGGCTCTTTTTGCTTCATCTTCAAAAGCTCTGCTCTGGCAAGGCCCAAACCCACTGTTTCCTCCCGATTATGCTTTCTCACGGAAGACCCTCATTTCTCCCACATGAGATGAGAACAAGAAACCTCCCCCCGGCTGCTTTGTGTCCGGCAGCATCTCCCCAGGATGCGCGCGGGAAGAAGCAAAGGGCAGTGATGGGTACAGACCCAGATGATTCAACACCACAGCCACTCCAAGTTGGGAGAATGAGTCACAAATCATAAAACTGGGGCTTGGCACGCGTGTGTGCAAGGCAGGGGCTTCTTGGAGTCATTCCCCACCTTGCTGTCCCACTCCTTGCGGCATCCCTGCACCACGGACCCCAAGCAGAGATGTCCTGGGGGGACACAGCACAGGCCTCCAGGCATCCAACAGTGGGACGATGAGCTGTGAGCACTCCCCAAGTCATCCCTGATGGGAAAACGACACAGACAGCGAGAGGGGAGGGAAATCCGTGCACAAATGCATTTGCTGCATGGTCCAGCTCCTCAGCTGGAGCGTGTGAGCGGCGGTGGAGCCAGGCCAGCTCCCGGCAGCTGAGGTTTGCTGGGCGGGGGGAAAAAAGGGACGTTTTCTGGAGGCGAGAACAGCAGCCCAGTGCAGCCGTGGGGCCACAGAACCAAACCCCGGCCAGTAAAACCCCCAAAACCCTCCACACCCGAGAGAGACGGAGCCGTGGCATCACACAAGCAGGTGGTCCATGGCGGAGGCATGGGGGACAGCTTGCTGGCCTCCCCCCACTTTTTGAGGCCATTTCTCCCCACGTGGGAGGTGAGCGCGGGCGCACAGATGCTCACCGTGAGGACGTGACCCACCGCGGGCTCGTGGTCCCCCATGTCCTCTGCACCAGCCATGGGATGGAGGGTGTGATTCCATGGCTGACTGGCTTGCCCGTTGCTCTTCTCTTGGCCAACGGGGCCACACACCATGAATTTCACGTCCCCTGTGAAACAAAAATAAAACAGGAGTGAGAAGGAAAAGGCGTTGGATGGACAAGCCCCCGGCTGCCTGCTGGGGGGAGTGGAACCAGCTAATTTCATGCGTCTCCTTTTCGTTGGAGTGGGGTCCCTCCTCACCTGCTCCTGGGCACAGTTTCCTGCACCCCGAGCCAGCAACAAGGAATCTGACTCCAGTTTAAAGGCGAGGAGCTTGTCCCACGGTTTGCAGCCCGGCTCCTGTCCCAGGAGGGGACCCGCTCGGAGCCGCTGCCCGTGGCGCGCAGGGGTGACCAGCTGTCTGCACCCATCTCGCCCCCTGACCCCCCCGCACCAGCCCGTGGTGGGGGGGTGCAGAGAGCCCCGCGTTGGGAGTCTCACCCCCAGGGCAGCACCATCCTGGGGTTTCTCTGCTCCTGGTTTTGGTTGAAAGAGACTCTTAAGATCATCGAGCCAAACCATAACCCACCCCTGTCCCAGCCCCATGTCCTGAGAACCTCCTGTCCGTCTGTCCAGCCCTCCAGGGATGGTGACTCCAGCACTGCCCTGGGCAGCCTGTTCCAATGCCCCACAGCCCTTTGGGGAAGAAATTGTCCCCCAGATCCAACCTCAACCTCCCCTGGCGCAACTTGAGGCCGCTTCCTCTCCTGCACCCATCAGCTGCGAGGAGGAGACTGAGCTGCACGCATGAGCCCACGTGTGCATAGAAAGAAGAGGGGGAACAAGGGGTTTTCCCACTGAAAAACACCCGCCAACACCCCAGCACCCATTTTGAGGAGGGAAAGAGTAAATCAGGTTGTGCACGTCACCAGGACACGCCGGGGCTGCCGGGCTGGAGGGCTGGGACACGCTCGCACGTGCACGCACCCACCTTTCCCCCGAGCCGTGTGTTTGTGTGTATTTGTCCTGGCCCGGCGCCCGCGTCCACACCACAGCCGAGCTCTCCCCATGCCAAGCACGACACAAAAGCTCACGCAAAGTCCTGGAGCTGCCTCGTTTTTAGCACTTCAGTAGCTCAGCGGGGTCCCGTCCCCGGAGCCAGCAGCGGCGCGGGGCCCCGAGGGGCTGCGGCTGTTCTGGCCTCGGCTGCTGGTTTTCTCTGGGATGCGGAGCCAGGACGGGGAGGTGCTGCCTGACCTGGGGGGCTGCGGGTGGGTGCTGGGGGGTTCAGTACAAGTCACAGCTGAAAAAGTATATGGGTTAGTGCCAGTGCTGCGTTAACGGTTGGACTTGATCTTGAGCACCTCTTCCAGCCAAAATGATTGTATATGTTGGGGTGCACAGCCCCCTGCCTACCCCATGCACCCCCAGCACCCACCGACCCCAAAGCCCATTGGCTGGTACCAGCTCCCCAGGGAACACAGCATCTCATCTTAAACCTGATGCTGAATCTCTCGATCCGGTGTCCCTGCCGGCCCCGCAGAGACGAGCATCGCTCCGTGTCCATGCAAAACAGCCTGCGCAGGGGATTTCTCTGTGGTTTGCCACAGGTTTAGTCCTGGCTCAGCTTGCAAAGATGGGACGGTGAGCTGGGAATGGACCTGTGCCCTCCCCAGCCAGCGCAGGGCACCCCGTGAAGCCACCGACTCATCTGGTTCTGGTACAAACCTTTTATTTCCCCGCCGCCCGCGCTGCCCAGCCAGCCTGGGGCTGGGTTTGCCCTTTGGAAGTGACGCCAGGGGGGCTCTGCAACCACCCTCTCGGGGACCCTGAGAGCCACCGTGACCAGGACAGCACCACAGACTCCATTGAGCTTTACATTGAGCCGAACGGCCAAAAAGCGACAATGTACCCCAAAATGGACACGACACCCCCTTCCCACTGCCACCCCCCCCCAAACCAGTTCCCCAAACCCAGATATGTTGCACGGGTGACAGTGACATGGAGCAGCACAAAACCGGTGGGGGCTGGGGATGAGGCCCCCCCACCACACCACACCAGGGCCCCCCCGAGACCGCTCAGCGCCGGGGAGCGGCTGGCACCCAAAAAACCCAAGGCAGGGAGTCGCAGGTAATAAGGTAATCTGTACAGGTGTGTTAGGTGACCGCGGGGACAGCAGGGACTGCTGCCACTGAGCTGTCCCTCCCAAACACAGGGGTGTCCCCATGCGGGGGGTGAGGAACCACATGCCGATGCAAATCAAACCACAAAACGACACACGAAGTCAAGTGATGGAGAATGGCGGGGAGAGGGGGAGCAGAGCCCTGCGGAGCAGGGCAGGGAGGGGACCCCTCCACGCCGAGGGGCTGTGTTGGGGTGAGCCCGGGGGTCCCCGCTTGGCTTGAGACCCCAGGGCTGTCCCCGTGTGTCCTGCTGGCTGCTGCACGGTCCCACCATCAGCTACAGCGCCAGCGTCGGGCAGGGATGCTGCACCAGGGGGAACCATCCCAGCAGCTCCCGCCTGAGCTCGGGCATGAGCCAGGAGCATGAGACACAAAATTGCCACCTCGTCCCCTGCTCGGTCCCACTGGCGACCTGTTGGCATCACCCCAAGGACATTGCAGAGCAGGGAGGGGACACGGCCATCCCGGGGCCCCTCTGCAGCTCCGGGAAGGAGCCGGCTGGGTCTCCACGTGGGCACAGAGGCGGTGAGATGGGTGAGATCCGCTCCTCTCTGCGGCTGCCAACGCCAAATCCATTCGCCACGTTTCGGGTTCCCGAGGCAATCGGCTCCGGCCGGTGGAAGGGAGTTCCCAGGGCCAGAGCCGGCGCCTCAGGGGCTCAGCCCAAGGTGGGAGGCCGGGGATGTGCCAAGCCCAAGCGCCGAGCGCTGCAGACACTGTCACCATCCCCCCGGCGGCAGCCGGCTCCCTCCTGCCCGGTGCTGGACCCATGCCCGGAGGGCTGTGCCACCCGGGGGGCTCCGGTCGGGAGGGGATGGACAGCCCCGCGGCAAGGACGGGCTCCCCCAGCTCTGGCAGCTCTTCTGGAAACCAGGATCCCAGCAAACAGCACATCTACGGAGGAGGCAAAGCCGCTGCCCGGCTCCCGGGAGCCTCCTCCGCAGCGGCTGTCCCCAGGGAGGACAGTGGGACTGAGCCGCATCGTCCCCTTTGTCCCCACCATGCCAGAGCCAGAGATGTCCCTCTGGGAGCTGGGGACATGGGGCAGCCAGGGGAACAGAGCTGGGGACGATGCCAGAGGGATAGTGACAGGGGCGGTGGCGTGGAGGTGACAAGAAGGGTGGCAGCGCTACAGGATGGTCTTGTCTAGGTCGACTTTGAGGGGCAGCAGCCCCGCGTCCTCGCCGCCATGCGTGGGGCACAGGGTGACAGCGATGACGGGTGGCAGGGGGAAGCTGCCAGGGCCATCCAGGTCCTCCAGGTACTCCTTGTCCCCGTTGATGCTCAGAGGCTGGAAGAGACGGAGGGGATGGCACAGGGAGCAGGGGACACAACCCCCTTTGTCCCCAGACTGCGGGACTGGCCGGGGACACACAGCATGAACACATGGGGACCACGAACAGCCTGGCTACATCCCACCCAGCAGCGATGGGGAGACCCAGGGTGTCAGGGAACCCTTTTAGGACTCCCCCAGTACCTGGGTCTTGATGTGCTGCTCGGGGGCCGTCACCAAACTGGCACAGCTCAGCCACAGCATCACCATGATGGAGAGGAAGAGGCAGGCGGCCAGGATCCAGCGAGGAAGGCCCGAGCGCCTGTAACACCCCACCGCCCCCCGCCAAAGAAAACGGAACGAGTTTATGGCAGGGCACGGGCTGGGGTTTGTTGGGGGAGCTGGAGCATCCCCTCCAGCGTGTTCGTCAGGCCCGAGCTCCCCTCGGCCCCTGCGTTGCACCTACTTGGACATGCAGCCGAGGAAGTCGTGCTCCGGCGGGGGGGGGTCCGTGTGCTGCCCCTTGGCTTTGCCCCGCGGCTCCTTCCCGAGGGGCTTCTCCCCCTTCACCCGGGGGCCTGGCAGGGGAAAGGTGGTGCTGAGCCCGGGCACCCTCCGTGGGCACACGATGGGGTGCAGGGGTTCCAGGGGGTCCCCTCTCCCCCCTCCAGGGACTCTCTGCTTGCTGAGGATCCCCAGAAGCTTTTTGGAGGGGTTCCCGAGTATGGACTCACCCCGCTGTGTGGGTGAGGGGTGTGGGATGCAAATCAGACCTGAGAAGCGGGACATTTGTTTAGCTCTGGAGAAGTCAGATGAGAACCAAGAGGGCTCGGAAGATCACAGCCCACCCCCCAGCAGCCCAGGGCCCCCATACCTGTGTGGGGCTGGGGGATGTGGGGGCCGGACCTCCGTCCCGGCCGCTCCGGTTGGGTCTCCTGCACCTCGGATACTGGATATTCCATCTCGGGTTGGGACTGGTGGCACCGAAAGAGGGAGAAAGCGATGAGCAAGGGGGTCCCCACCGCTCGGCACCCAGCAGGGAGGGGACACGGGACACCCCCACCTGAAACACCACGACTTTGCCATCGTCCGCCTGCAGGTAGAAGGTCCAGGTGGAGGAGATGAAGCTCTGGGCAGAGCTGACAATGTCATTGCAGAAGGTGGAGACCAAATCCAACATGGAGAACGACGGCTCCTTCAGCTCCAGGCTCTGCAAAGGAGCAGGGACATCATGTCACCGCTGGCCCCTTGTCACCCAATCCAGGGGACAACGTGGATGAGGATGAGCTGAGGATGTGGCCGGGTTGAGCTGGATGCTCAGGGCTAGGGATGTGCAGGACCGTGGTCCAGCCCCAGGAGGGTCACGGAGCCTGGGGCTGTGTCCCCAGGGCTGTCACCCAGTGCCAGGGCTGTCACCCACCCCTCGGCAGCCCCGCGCTCACACCATTCTTTAAACAATAGGAGCAGAGCAGCCCCGAGATGCCGAGGGCGTTTTCTCTCCTGGCAGCCTCCCCGTGCCCTGGATTCTTGGCCGTCGCGGCGGTTTGTTATTTTTAAAGCATCCCTGCTGGAATCCGCTTGGCTGCTCCCTGCCACCGGCTTCCAACATTTTCCGACAGCCCCTTGCACGGTCAGAGCAGCAAACAGGAAATAAATAGGTCAGATTCTGTATCTAATTATTATACTAAATCTGCTTTGCCTGCTCGTCTGGGAAGCCGAAGGAAGAATGCTTTGGGTGGGTGAAGGGGGTGACGGCCATTCCCGCCAGCCGGTCGCCCCCCGGTGCTCATCCCGACCCCACACGGGGCCGGGAAACAGGATCAGGCACCGGGAGGGTCTCAGAAACAGGCTGCAAAGTGGTTTTTGAAGGAGCCTCAGCTTCCTACTGCACAAATTCATCTTTGTCTGCACGTGTACAAAGCCAAAAGCTCTTACCTTGGGCCAAAGTCTGATTTAATTAGTTGGACAAAAGCTGAATTAATTAAATGTAGGAGGAAAAAGCACTGCTAATTGCTGGGAAGGATAACAGATCAAAACTGGGGGAATCTGCCACAACCACCGGGCAGAGCTTCTCACCCTGGGAATTGGGTGCAACCGCTGTCCCCGACCCAAGGCTCTGGCAGCCCAGGCTGAGCTCAGTTAATCTGGGCTTTACGCTTTGAACAAAGCGCGATAGGACAGTGGTGGAGCCACGGCCTGTGGCACCAGGGACAGGCAGGGTGGGTGAAGGGGGGACAGGGGGTCCCCATCCCCTTCTTCCCGGCCTCTCACCTTTTCCCTCCTGCTCTCCACCTCGGGCAGCTGCTTGCGACACCCGGTCACGCAGCCGAACTGCTCCTCCGCGTTGCTGTAGGCTTCAGCGCAGGCTGGGGGCAGGAAGGGGGCAGAATTAGGGGATGCTCAGTCCCGCTGCTGAGTCCCCAAAACCCCCACACCGCTCCCAGTTTACACCCAGTGACTCTAATCCTGCACCCCACTGGGTTTGCAGGGGGGTTAAGATGCAGCCCCAGGGCAGAATGCTCGGGAGGGTCGAGGCATCGCTGTGGTGCCAGCGGTATGTGGGGGGCCCCCCTGGGATGTGGGGGACACTCGGCTGCCAGGCCCTCACCTGCTTCACACTCGGCTCTGGTTGTGTTCAGCTCGGCGCTTGCATCCACAAAGTGACAGATGGAGAACAGCCGGCAGCCCCGGTAACAGGCGTTGAGAACAGCATCCTGCAGCGAGGAGGAGGAGGACCAAGAGCTGGCACCAGGCTCAGCCCGGTGGTCGCACTGGACCCCCACTGCGACCCCCCTGCACCCGGCTCGGGGGCACCGGGCACCCCCACCCTCCCACAGGACCACGGCCGGGGCTGGCACACCGAACCTGGGGCAACAGCATCCCTGGGGGGGAGAGCTGCCTTCGCACCCCGGGTTGCAGCCAGCAGTGGGGTTTGCATGTGGCCTTGTCCCCATCGAGGCCCACACATCTCTGCTGGGGCACGTGGCCATGGGCTGGGGGGGGTGGCTGCTCGGGGGAGCGTGTGCATGGGGGTGCATGCATCGAGGGGGCTGGGAACACAGCGGAGGCGTGCACGTGGGGGTCACTGCATACACAGCACTGGGGGGCGCAGGGCTGTGTGGCCCCACGGGGAGCGTGGGCAGGGCTCGGTGCTGGCGGCGGGGAGCCAGATGGGAAAACAGCTCCATCCCCCGGCAGTGGGGCCACGCGGGCTCCTGCCAAGGCGCTGGCCTAGATACGGCCCTGCCACCACGGGGGCTTGGGGACAGTCCCGGGTGCCACCAGGCGACCCCTTTGTGGTCCCCGGCGCGGCACGGCGACGGCAGCTCCAATCCCACGCTTTCCATGATGCTCCAGCTCAGCAACCAGCACCCAGCTCCATCTCAGTCCCTGCTGCCGTGGCCCGCACCACTGCCACAGCATCACCCGCTCGCCCTGGCTGTCCCTGTGCCACAGCACCAGCGATGGGGTGCAGGAGGGAACCCTAAACCTGATGTGGGTGAGACCTGGGGGGCGCTGGGATGCGCAAAATTGCTGTGGACACCCCAAACCGGGGTGGATGCCCTCACTGGAGGCACCCCAAAGCTGTGGTGGAGGAGAACACTGGGGCTCCCCTGGTGCCCCCCACAGTGCTCCTAATGCCCCCCTAGTGCTGCCCGCAGGGGGGTCCCGGTGTGGGGCCATGCAGTGGCGATGCCCATGCTGGGGGTCTGGTGCTCCCAGTACCCCCGATGTGCCCGGTCCCCCTGGTGTCCCCGATGCTCCTGGTACTCCCGATGCTACTGATGTTCCCCATGCTTCCGATACCCCCGATGCCCCCAGTACCCCCGGTGCTCCCCATATCCCTGGTGCTCCTGGTGCCCCCAGTACCCCCGGTGCTCCTCGTACCCATGATGCTCCCGGTACCCCCCGGTGCTCCCAGTACCGCCGGTGCTCCCGGTGCCCCTGATACCCGTCCCCGGTGCCCGATGCCCCTGGACTCACGGCGGCGGCCCGGCGGGGGAGGCTGCGGCCGCACTGCCCGCGGCAGCCCGCGGTGTCCCCGAGCTGGGACAAGAAGGGGTCGGTGGCGGCGGCGGCGGCGGTGGCGAGCAGGGCCAGGCCGAGGGCGAGCAGGGCCCGGGGGTGGCGGGCGGCCATGGCGGGCGCGGGGCGCGGAGCGGCGCGGAGCGGAGCGCACCCACCGCCGCCGCCGCCGCCGCCGCCGCTGCCGGCCCCGCCGTGACGCGCCGTGCGGCGGGCGGGGGGAGCCGGGGGCGGGGGGAGCCGCCGCATCCTGCCGCAGCTCCGCCGGCACCGGCACCGGCGGGCGGCGAGGAGCGGAGATGCCGGGAGCGGCGGGGGGAAGCGGGAGGATGGGGGTGTGAACGGGCACCGGGAGATGCAGCGGGGAATGCGGGAGGACGGGGGATGCTCAGACACCGAGGGATGCTCAGACAGAGGGGGATGCAGGGGTAGCACGGGATGCAGGAGGACGGCGGTGCACGGGGACCGGGGGCTCACGGGGACCGGGGGGTGTAGGAGAACGCCGGGTGCATGGAGACCGGGGGATGCAGGAGGACGGGGGGTGCAGGAGGGCAAGCAGGGGCCGGGTAGCGGGGGATGTGCAGGTACCGCATCCCACCCACACCCCGCTCTGCAGGGCCCCATGCCAGCCAGGGCGCTGGGCGCTCCCCAACACCCCAGATTTACAGCTTTGATTTTGCAGGGTTTAAGAGACATAAAAGGCGCAGAATTGGCCCAGCGCTCACGGCTGCCCTGCTCCTTCGCCTTATTTATGGCGGCACCCCAAAGTGGGCCCGGGGGGAGGAGGAGGAGGGCTGGGGACTTCACTAACCTCCAGCCCTAATGGGGAACACATGGCAGGACCCCGTAACAGGGAAGGGGGGGTCTCCCGGTCCCAGCTCAGGGTTGAGGGGTGCTCCACACCCTGGGGAAGGGGGAGCGGGATGGGGGTGGCTGGATCCCCATGGGGATGGTCGGGGGAGTGCAGCCCTGTGCCCCCCCGGGAGCAGGGACTGGGGCCTCTCCTTGCCCTGCTGTGCTCCGCCAGCTTATTCATCTTGTTAATCAAACCAGGGCTGGGAGAAAATGTGCTCCGGCCGGGCTGGCGGGGCTGCCAGGTCGGCTTTGCTCCCCCCTTCCCCCTCCTGGAGCCCGTCCAGCCCCTCAGCTTCGTGTCCGGCACCGGTGACGAATGGCCAAGTAAATGGGATAGATTGGGGGCCGTCACCGTAAATCACGGCTCCGCGCCGCAGGTGAGGTTTCCAGCGGCCAGGAGGGACCAAGCCAGAGCCCCCACCGCCAGAAGGACCAAAACCCACCGGATCGAGTGCCAGGAGCACCATGGGCAGAGCGGCCGGTGGGCATCGCTGCCGCTGCACCTGCCTGCGCTGCGCCCAGCGCCAGCCCACGCTCCTTCCACCCGCCTTTTAACAGAAAAAATCCCCTTTCCCAGGCAATAACATTCAAGTTGGCAAATATTTACAGTCGGGTAATTCCCGGCCCTCCCTCCTCTTCCCACCCCTCTCCAGAAACACTCGATGCCTTTTGCATTTATCACTACTGACCTACTTTTTTTTGGTTTGGTTTGCTTTGCTGTTTTCTGGAGCCTTTCCTGAAGCCGCAGGCTCCCCCCACGCTGCCTGGGGTGTCCCCACGCTCAGGGAACCTGTCACCCCACGTTCCGAACCCGCAGAGCCCATCCCATGTGCTCAAGCACCCCCTTGACATCAAACGCATTTTTCCCCCCCTGTAGAGATCAGCAAACTCCATCGAGGGACTTTTTGTGCTTCCCAAAGCAAACAAAGGCGGGAAGGTGCGGCTGCCGCTGCGAGGATGCTCTTGAGGGAAAGGGCTGTGCTGGGGGGGGTGGCAGGGAAAGGGTTAAGCGGGTTATAAATTACCCGTGGATGTGGAAATGTGACTGAGAGGAATATAAAGAAAACTCTGACTGCTGGATTCTTTGCATTTCTAGCCTCTTTATTTTTCCCCCAGGTCACTTTAAAAGGATGCAGGCAGTCCGAGGCAGCTCGGCTGCGCCTCTCCTCCCGCGTTGCTGGGCTTTGGGTTCTTTTTGTTGTTTGTTTTTTACACCCTGGCCCTTGAGCCAGATGCTGTCTCTGTCCAAGGGTTTTATGAAGTGAGCTCTGGCTGGGAAATCAAGTAATTAGATTAATTCAGGGTAGATGTGCTGGGCCCAGCCCCGGTGACACATGATGGAGGGCTGGCAGGAAGGTGATGGTTGGTGGGAAGCCGGACCGAGGATGCTCAGCCCGGGTTTGGGGACATCACCAGGGCCACCCTGGGGTCCTGGATCCATCCGGGGGGGTCACAGAGTGGGAGCCCGTGGCTGTCGGGGAGCTGGGCCCCACGGCCGGATCCTGCACCGCAACAGGGCGAAGAGGCCCTGGGAATGGAGCCACGCCGGGGGGGCAGCCGGACCGCGCCAGCCCCGCGGGACCATCGCGCTGACGCCGACAGCCCGGCCCGGGGGTCGGGGGGGCTCTTGGCCGGATCCTGCCTCCCGGCCGGTGCCTGCGACTGCGGTGGCTCGTGAGCAGGAGGGAGCAGCCCTTTAAAGGTCACTGTCAAAGGGCAGCGCTGACCACATCTGCCCACATCTGCCTGCGGAGCGAGGGACGCGCTGACTCAGAGCGCAGGTCAGCTGCTCCGTCACCCCCCGCTGCTCCCTGCCCTGGCCGGATCCTGCCACCACCTCGGTGCTGTGCAGGTTTGGGGACCACGGGCATGGCAGGGCCAGCTCTGTCCCCACACCACGTCCCTACCCCACAGCATCGGGTCCAGATGCTGCCATGGGTCAGGGAGAGCAAACATCCCTGAGCCACCCGAGGTGACACCCTGGGTATATCCCAGATGACACCAGTGGGGATGGATGCTCCCTATGCCACTGTCCCCCATCTTCCCCCGGACCCCTCAGCAAACCCTCAAGCCCCCTTCTGATGCTGGAGCCATCCATGTCCCCTTTGCTGGTGACACCCCCCACGCAGGTGGGCAGCTGCTGGTCTCCAGCTGCAGGGGGGTGATTTCTCCCCCTCCCGCCCCCCAGCACCCAGCGCTGGCTCCCGGCCTGGGGGCTCCGGGGGGATGCGGGCGGTGGGTCGGGAGCGGGGGCGGCCGCCAGCCCCGGGGGGGCCGTGATTCACTCGGCCAGACTGCGGACACTGGGGCTGAAGTTTCTCAGGCTGGGTGGCTCCCGGAGCCTGACATTTTTGGGAAATTTCAACAAAAACAGTTCAGAAGCTTCCAAAAAGCAGCACGATGGGAAAAGGCATTGTTCTGTCTCTCTCCCGCCCTCTTTTTTTATTGGGTTTTTAATCTGTGCGGTCCCTTCGGCTGGTGCCAACACCTCCGAGCCCTGCGCTGGCTCCCACGCAGTGTCCCCACATGGCCACAGGACTCAGATCCCCCGGGCGCTTTGGGGCAGGGGCTGACTCACAGTGTCACCCCTTTGGGAGGGGCGTCCTGGGTCACTGAGGTGTCCCTGCCACCCTGGCTCTGTCCCTCCGCGCTCCATGCCCTGCAGGGAGTGATGTCCCTGTCCTTGTAGCCCAGGGGATGCAGGGAGCTGGGACAGGGAGCAAAGGGACAGTGAAGGCCACCAGACAATGTCCCCATGGGCTGGAAATGTCCCCCCCTAGCTCTGAGCCCCCAGAGTCACTCACAAACCTCAACCGTGGCCACGGTCCACAGTTTCAGGGCTCCCAGTCCCACCCACGCTTGGGGACGGTGGCCTTGCCACAGCTGGAACCTGCTGTCCCAGGGCTCTGCCACCTGCATGGGGTCTGCAAAGCTCTTGGTGCCACCAAATCCTGGGCGGGGGGACAGGAGGAGGCACCGGGACACAGACAGATGGCTTTGCCATGGAGCCGGTGGCACAAGCGGACACACCAGCACTGCGAGGCTGACCCAAAGGACAACCCGTCTCAGTGGGGGTGTGGAGCCATTGGGGGCTTTTTTCCCATTTTCCCACCTTCTGGGGCGAGGGGGGGGGGGGGGGGAAAAAAGATGTTGGGTTTGATAGAAAATATCGGGATTCACGGGAAGATTTTCCCATTTTCACCCCTCACCAGAAAACAGAAAAAAGGGTGGATTTTGGTTTTCTAAAGCCACTTGAGGGGCGGCGGGAGGATCTCGGGGAGACCGGCTGGGCGGCGGGTGCAGCGCCGGGAGCGGCCCCGGGGGCGCGGGAGGGTCCGCGGCGGCCGCGCATGAGTCACCGTGGGAAGGCGGCCCCGGGGCGGCTCTTCCTCACCTACCGCGGGGCCGGGGGGAGCGGGGGAGCGGGACACCGGCCCCGGCGGCACCGGGGGGTGCAGCATCCCGCGGCAGCGCCGGGCGCGGCCGGGCACGCACCGCTTCTCGGGAGCGGGACCGGGAGCGGAGCGCGGTGGCGGGGCCCCGGGGTCGGTGCCTTTCTGCCCCCCCGGGGGCGGGTCCGGGCCCGGGCGGGGCGGGGCCAGGGCGGCATTTAGGGCTTTGGTAACTGGGGGGTTGCTCAGACTTGCTCGGGACTTCCCCGGACGTGCCGGTGCGCTCCGCCGCCCCGGGCACCGACGGGCACCGGAGCCGGCCATGCCGCCCTTACCGCTGCTCCCCCCGGTGCTCCTGCTCTGCATCCGCCTCCTCCGTGCCGAGCCGCTCGCCTGTGAGTACCGGGAGCACCGGGCGGCGCCCGCAAGGTGGGAGCGGGGAGGTGGGGGGGGGCGATGCCGGGGGGTCCCGTCGGGGCCGGGGCGGGCGCTGCGCGGATTTCCCCCCGGGGATTCCGCCGTTCATTTCGGGCCGGGCGGTGTCTGTGCCCCCTCCCCACCCCCCGGAGATGCGGAGCGGCCCCGGGAGCGCCGGGGGCATCGCCGGGCGCACCTTGGGGCTGCGCGTTGCGGGAAACCAGGGACCCCCCCTGTCAAGGGCAGCCGGGACCCCCCATCTCCCTCCGGCAGGCAGGCGGGACTCCCTCCCTCCTTGTCCCCGCAGCCCAGCCGGGACCCCCCTCTCTCCCCGCAGAGAACAATAGAGGAAACTTTTTTTGTTCCCCCCATCCCCGAGAGCAGCAGGGATCCCCCCCGCCTCCCTGGGAGCAGCGAGTGCGCTCTGTCCCCATAGAGAAGAGGGGACCCCCCTCCCCGAGAAGGGTGGGACCCCCTTTGCCCCCCCGCCCCGCAGAACCCCCTCCCGGAGAACAATGCGGCTCCATTCCCCACCCAGGACAATGGAAACCCCCATCCTGTGTCCGGAGAACAATAGCGAACCCCTTCCCCAACCGACCCCTCCCACCCCCGGGAGCGATGAGCCCCCTTTGCCCCCCCCCGAGCCTCTGAGACCCCCCTCCTCCTGCTAAAAACAACGGGGACCCCCCCGTTCCCCACCGGAGAGCCGTGCCCCCCCTCCATCCCAGAGAACAATGAATCCCCCTTTTCCCCACCCAGAACAACAGGGAGCTCCCTCCCCCACAGAGAACAATGAATTCCGCCCCCCCAAAAAAAATTCCCCTTGCGGGGGCTTCACAATGATGCTCATTTGGGGGGTCCCACCCGGCGGTGGCAGGTCCGGGAGGTGCCACCTGTGGGCTCAACCCCTGGGGAATCAAGATCCCCCATTGCTGGGGGGGGAAATCGGAGGGTCCCCCCCATCCCCCCAGAGCCCTCAACCCCAATTAGCCTTTGTCCCACCCTGCACCTCATCCCTTTCCCCCAGGCCGAGCGAAGGGCAGTTGAGACCCCGCTCCCCGCCGCAGGAAGTTCGGCTTCCTCCCGCCGATGGGAATTTCTCAGGGCGATCCATGGATGTTCGCTCCGACGCCTCGGCAGCTCCCGCCAAGAAAAAGCCACTGCTTGGCACCTCCCGTGTCCCCAGCACAGGCGATGCCACCAGGCCCTGGCACCCCCTGACCCATTCGTGTCGTTAGCGGGGACAATAATTAGAGCAGGAATTGCAGAAGCAGCGGAAAGGGGAGGAAAAACGCTCCGAAAGTCCCTTGAGGAGCCGTTAACACGAGTCTCCTTTTGGCGCACGGTGCTTTGGGGACACCCGGTGCCGCTCGCAGCCCGTTTCCCACCACCGGGACCCCATTTTCCTCCCCACGTTGGGGTCCAGCGGGGGGAGCGCTCGCCCCACGGCCCCTCGACGTGCGGCGCTGGGGAAGGCGAAGCCAAATCTCCTTTTAGAGAGCGAATGTTTCCCGTCGGTTGAGCTCGGTCGCTGGCTGGAATGCTTGGGCTTTTTATAAACCCCTCCTCGCGCCGAGGGGTGGGCACCAGCAATGCCACTCGGGGAAGAGAAAGGGAAAAAGAAGGGCAAAAACCAGTCCAAAGGAGAAATAAAGCGATTTTGGGCACCGTGTCCGCCTGCAAACCTTGTTGCTCGAGCTTTAGAAGAGCTCTAAATGTATATATTTTTTTAAAAATGTATTTTTCCTGCATAATTCAGGGCTGCCCAAATTCCCTTTTGTTCTCCAGGGCAATTCTTTCTATCATTTTCCCTTAACCCCCCCGCACATCTCAATAAATCTGTTTTAGCTGCGCCATCTCTGACACTTATCGGAAGGTTTTTCCTTTTCTTTCCCAGCCCCGATATAAAACTAAAATGAAATCCGGCCCTTCGGAAGAAAAGCACAAGCGTTCCCGACACCTTGGAAATGTGGTTTTACTTTATAGCGTTACTTAGCACCTGATCAGCAGTTTTTTTTCGAGTAGGAAAGCCATAAAGCCCCGAGCAGGTATTTTGGTTGCAGCTCGCGCATTCCACAGGCTCCTGCGTCTCTTTCCTCTCCAATCTGAAAACTTCACACTTTTCCCTTTTAAAACACATGTTGGCCGTTGTGTCCGCAGAGAGGGGGGGAAAATGCAGGGAAAAATTAAAATAAAAATAATAAAAATATACCAAATTGGCCCCTTCAGAGGGTCCCGCTCGGGGGACGGGAAATGTCTGGTTTACGGCGCTCGTGTGTGTTTCTGGTGCTGTTTAGATTAAGATTTAGGAGAATTAGGGCCCGGAGCGCGGGGTCGGGTATCGGCGCACGCTGGGGGGGGCGGTGGGGTGGAGGTTTTTGGGGAGGGGGTGCTGGATGATGTGGGAATCAGGGGGGTGAACCCCCCTTGGGATGGGTTTGTGGCTTGG
Source organism: Columba livia (assembly GCF_036013475.1). Lineage (NCBI taxonomy): Eukaryota > Metazoa > Chordata > Aves > Columbiformes > Columbidae > Columba > Columba livia. Next base: position 1,143,749 of record NC_088628.1, on the reverse strand, counting down.
GGGGATGGATTTGTGTGGTCACCCAGGGATGCTCAGGACCCCGATGGGTCCCAAACGCTTCCACACCCGGACACCTTCACCCGCTGAGCGTCCCCCAGGCGACAGTGGCCACCGCTAATTAAGATCCCCCCCTGGGTAACGAGGGTTTTGGAGGGTTAATTACGCCGGGGGAGCCGGAGCGGAGGTGGCGCTGAAAGCCGAGAGGGGTCGGAGGGGAGAGGAGGTCGCGGCACTTTCCGGGAGGTAATTTGGGGAAATGAGCCCGGCGCGTGCGGCCGGAGCCGATAAGGCTGACGGACACGGAATAGAGCAGCGTGGGGGGGGGTCCCATCGTGGGGGGGCCCACGGATGGGTTTGGGCAGAACTGGGGGCGTGTGGTTGGATCGGTCGGTGCCGGGAAGCGCTGGCGTTGTTGGCGGCGCCGATGTGGGGGGGAAATGCCCCCAAACTTTCTGTAGTTGCTTTTGAAATCCTTTTATTATCTGCAAAGCCATAAGCTGGCCCTGGTTAAACCAGAGTGTCACCGAGACCCCCCCGTTGTCACCGAGACCCCCCCCCAAAGGCTCTTGGACCCCCCGCCTGCTTCAACCAAGGAGCCCCCAGCACCTCCTGAGCTCCTGTGATACAGATACACGGATATTTAAATAGATCAAATAGATATGAAATATATTTAAATATAGAAAAAAAAATGATATAAGGCTAAATATAGGAAAATGGCTATAGAATACAGTTAAATACAGAAATATGGATATAAAATATAGTTAAATACAGACAATGGCTCCACGTTAAATATAGAAAAATGGCTATGAAATATATTTAGATATAGAAAAAAGGCATCAAATACAGTTAATATAGAAAGATGGCTATAAAATATCTTTAGATATGGAGAAAAACAGAGGCAAAATACAGTTAATAAAGCAAAGCAGCCATAAAATATTTAGATATAGAAAAAATAGGCAGAAAATAGATTTGATTATAGAAAGAGGAGGTTTAGAATAGATTTAAATATAGGACGAGGAGGTTTAAAATAGATTTAAATAGAGAAAGAGGAGGGAGGAAATAGATTTAAATTGAGAAAAAGAGGGAGAAAATAGATTCAAATGGAGAAAAAGGAGATGGGAAATAGATTTAAACAGAGAAAAATTAAGTATAATAGATTTAAATATTGGAAAAGGAGGTTTAAAATAGATTTAAATGGAGAAAAAGGAGATGGGAAGTAGATTTAAATGGAGAAAAAGAGATGGAAAATAGATATAAATAGAGGAAAAATAGGTATATAGTAGATTTTAAAAGAGAAAAAGGAGATAGAAAATAGATTTAATCAGAGGAAAGGAGATGGAACATTGATATAAATAGAGAAAAAATAGATATATAATAGATTTAAAGATACAAAAAATAGATATACAATAGATTTAAATAGAGAAAAATAGATATATAATAGATCTAAATGGAGAAAAAGAGATGGAAAATAGATATAAATAGAGAAAAAATAGATACGTAATAGATTTAGAGATAGAAAAATACATATAAAATAGATTTAAAGATGGAAAAAATAGATATAAAATGGATGTAAAGACGGAAAAAACAGGCCTATATAATTTTTGTGTCGAACCCCCCCTCTTGTCTCCGGTGCAGACCCGGCCGTGATCTCCCCCCAGGACCCCACGCTGCTGATCGGCTCCTCGCTGGTGGCCACGTGCACCGTCAGCCCCGAGTCCGCGCTGCGCGCCCAGGACCTGTACTGGACGCTGAACGGGCGGCGCTTGCCCGCGGCCTCGTACAGCGCCCTGGGCCCCAGCACCCTCGGCGTGTCCCTCGCCCGCCTCAACGGCTCCAAGCAGCAGTCCGGGGACAACCTGGTGTGCCACAGCAGAGACGGCGGCATCTTGGCCGGCTCCTGCCTTTACGTTGGACGTACGTCGGGGCGGCCGCGTGTGCCGGCTCGGGTTCCCCCGCCAGCGGCAGGAGGATTTTTGGGGGGATCCCCGCGGGGACTGACGCCTGGGGGTGTTGCCAAATGCCGTGCCGTGGGCTCGCAACGCTTCGCTGGCGGCTGCTCCTTTACTTGCTTTAGTTTTGATTCCACCCCGCGGTTCCTCGTCCCGCTCGCGGGAGCGCGCGGCAGAACAAGGCTCGTTTTTGGCAAAGCCTCCGCAAAATTACGCTTGTCCGAATCAATAACCGTAAGATTTTTATCTCGGGCTATTTTAGGGACGATGCTACGTCCCAGGAATACAGAGGCTCAGCTGGGAACGCGGCTTGGATTTGCTTTTTTGGGTTGCTGTTGCTGGAAGAAAACAGCTCCGGGGCGCGGGCAGGGCTGGGCGCAGGCAGGAGCTTAAACCCCCCCAGCAAACACATTTGCAGCACAGGAACCTGGGGACCGAGGTGTCATTGCCCATCGTGACCACGGGCTGAATTTCTCTGCTCTGCCATTTCATCCCCACTCTTATTTTATATTGTTTTCCTTCCCCAGTACCCCCAGAAAAACCCGTCAACATCACTTGCTGGTCCAAGAACATGAAGGACCTCACGTGCACGTGGGCGCCGGGGACGGAAGGGGAGACGTTCCTGCACACCAACTACACCCTCAAGTACAAGCTCAGGTGGGCACTTGCCGTAATTCCTGTTATTCTGTAAAATGACGGGATTTAAGGCTCACAGGACAGGGTAACGGGGTCTGTGATGCCTCCCGGTGTGATGAGTTTCCTCGGGTCTCGGCCACGCTCTGTGCGTGCTGGGGAGGACCCAGCACCTCACCGGTTTGATACCGGTGGTAACCGAGCCGGCGGGTCCCCGTTTGCTCCGGGGATGGGTGAGCGTCCCCGCTGGACCGCGCCCGGCACTCAGCGCCCGTCCGCAGGTGGTACGGCCGGGACAACACGTGCCAGGAGTACCACACGGCCGGGCCCTACTCCTGCCACATCCCCAAGGACCTGGCGCTCTTCACGCCATACGAGATCTGGGTGGAGGCGTCCAACCGGCTGGGGGTGGCCGTGTCCGACGTCGTCATGCTGGACATCCTGGATGTGGGTGAGTGATGCTGCCCTGGTGTCACCACCGCGCCGGTGACATCGTGATACGTGAGCAGAATTGCTCCGAATCCAATTAGGCTGTTTTCCCCAAGGGTTTTTTTGCGTTCGCGGCTCTTTAACCCTTTCCCCGCAGTCACCACCGACCCGCCGTCCGACGTGCACGTCAGCCGCGTGGGGGACCTGGAGGACCAGCTGAGCGTGCGCTGGAGCTCCCCCCCGGCCCTCAAGGATTTCCTCTTCCAAGCCAAGTACCAGATCCAGTACCGCGTGGAGGACAGCTCGGAGTGGAAGGTGGGTCGGTGTCACCTGTGGGTGTCACGGGACGTCACAGGACGCCCGACGGTGCCAGCGTTGCCGTCTCCTCCCTCCCCAGGTGGTGGATGACGTGGGCAACCAGACCTCCTGCCGCCTGGCCGGGCTGCGTCCCGGCACCGTCTACTTCGTCCAGGTGCGCTGCAACCCCTTCGGCATCTACGGCTCCAAAAAGGCCGGGATCTGGAGCGACTGGAGCAACCCCACGGCCGCCTCCACCCCGCGCAGCGGTGAGTGCCGCTGCGCACCCCTCCCTGCGCAAACGGGATGTGCGGGGGGGGCCCGTCCCCGCTCTGTGCCCAGCACCTGGATTTCTTGCAAAGGAGCCAATTCTGAGCTCGGCTTTCCCAGCAGGAAGCCAAAAATCCGCTCGTTTCCCTCTCGCCCACCATTATTCACAGCGCGGCGGCAACGGGGGGGTCGAGCCGCGCGTCCCCCCCGTGGCGCTGACCCTGTTGTCCCCGCAGAGCGAGCGGCAGGGGGCTGCGACCCCAAAGGGGGGGAGCAGAACACAACGCTGCGGCGGGAGCTGAAGCAGTTTTTCGGGTGGGTGAAGAAGCACGCCTACGGCTGCTCCAACCTCGGCATCAAGCTCTACGACCAGTGGCGCGCGTGGCTGCAGAAATCGCACAAAACACGCAACCAGGTAGGTAAGGAGCCTTTCGCACTTATTTTTTTCGGGGTGACCCCGGGGACGCCGGTGGGGGGGACACGGGGTGACGCTGCGGCCGGCGGCGACGCGGGGCTCTGCTCCTCTCTGCAGGTTCTTCCCGGCGATAAGTTGTAGCCCCCGGGGGACCCAGCGCCAGCAGCACGACACGGGGCGCCCGGCGCCCACCCGGGACCACCCGCGCCCCCCCCGGCCCCGCCGGCGCGGAGCAGGAAGGCGGGCGGGGCGAAGCGCGGCCCCGCGGCCCCCCCGGGACACGGCATGGCGTGAGGCAGGGGGGGCCGGCCCTGGGAGCCCGTCCCGTGCCGCCGGCCCCACGGCGCTGCAGCCCCGCGGCACTGAGGGGACCCCCCAGCGCCACCCGGCCGGGGGGGGCACAGAGGTTTTGCTCCTTCCCCACCAGCCGGAGCAGCCTCTGGGATGAAAGGGGCGGCGGGGGCTTCCCGGGTGTCCCCCCCTCTCGGCGCAGCCCCCCCGGGAAGCAGTTTTGGCTGGTTTTTCTCCCTGGGGACCCACGTGCGAGCGCGCGGTGGGGGGGTCCGTCCCCAGGGAGCCACGCGGGCTGGTTTGAGGCTGCTGGGGTTTGCCCCCAGTGCCTGCTCCAATTTTGATTCAAACCAGCCTTATTTTGGTTCCATTTCAGTCAATTAGGAACAGATTTAAGCTTAATGCCAATAAACCTCTGAAACCCCCCCGGGGTGTGCGTCAGCAGCGCGCGGGGACGGGGATGCAGCGGGCAGCCAAACGGGACCCGTGTCGCTCGTCACCGCCCGCCTGGGGACCCGGCCAAGGGGGAGGGGGCGGCACTGGGCGGACACAAACCTTTTAGATCGCACGACTCCAGCCAGCTCCGTGGGGACGCGTTTATTGTGGGGTGACCAGAGAAGGGGCACTTGGGGGGTGCCAGAGCTGGTGTGGGGCTGGGGAGGTGGGTTTGGGGGGGCTCCAGCCAGCAGCAAGGGCTGTGCCCATCCCAGTTGGGGGGCCAAAACAAGGCTCTACAGGCACTGGTTTTCATTGGGAAAAGCCCCAGCAGAGCTGGGGAGGAGGAACCAGCCCCACACCGGCCCCCTCTGCCAAGGGATGCTCAGGATTTGGGGGGACCCCACTGCTCCCGGGGGGGCGTTCCGCACTCCTTCCAACCCGTGGCCAAGAAAAGGGGTCGGGGGGAAGGTGCCCACCTTGCCGAGGTAGTGTGGGGTGGGCCGGGGGGACAAGCAGGGCCCCCATTCCACCCGCCGGCCCCTCCAGCCGTTCCCACGGGGACACCCATCACTCAACTTCTTCCGAATCGTACTTGAGGTCCTGGAGAATTTTGCTGATTGCCTCAATGGTTTTAATTAGCCTACGAGAGCGGATGGAAACTATAAATAAAGCCCATATGGAGCGTATTATCTGGGCCGCCTCGCCTTCCCCGCGCTGTTTATGAAACACTCAGCCCGGGGAGGCCGAGGGGACCGCGGCCACGCGGCATCGCCAAACCCTCCCCGGGGCCGCAGCCGAAAAGTGCGTTTGAAGGCACCATCTGGGGCCCCCCCGGGATGGAGGGAGGGGAAAGGCGGGGAAGGGGCTCCCAGCCTGGCAAGGGGGGCGATGCCACCATCCCAAAATTGAGGGGGAGACCACAACAGGGCCACCACCTACTTGTGCTTGAGCTCCCGCACCTCCTGCTGATGGGCGTCCACGTCGGGTTCATCCTGCGCCCGCTGCCGGGCCAGCTGGAGCTGCGCCGTCTGCGGGGGGGACACGGCAAGGGATGGGATCCCCCTCCCCAAAAAGCAGCCTTGGGATTCTCCCCCCAAAGCCCAGTGCTCACCAGCTGCAGCTTCTCCTGCTCCCGTTCCTGGAGGCGGGTGAGGTGCTGGGCCAGGTCGGGGCGGGCGAGCTCGTCCCGCAGGCGCCCGGTGATGTGCAGCACCTCCCGGGAGATGCCGCTGAACGTCAGGGTGATCTCATGGACCAGCTGCCGGTAACGGGGGAAATCGTAGTGGGGTGCGCTGCTCAGGTACGCCTGGTGGCCCCTGGGGACAGGTTTGGGGGGGTAAGACACCATCAACGCGGTCGGGGGACTGGGTCCCCTTTGCCACCCCGCTGTGGAGCACCAGGGAGGTCGGTCTATCTATCCATCCATCTATCTATCCATCTATCTATCCAAATCCTTGACCAATAGTTCTCAAAAAGTGGTACAAAAATACAGTATGAAAGCACAGCCTCCAGCACGGCAGTTACAGCAGCAGTGTCTAGTTTCCCCCCTCCCCAGATTTGGCAGCTCTCACCCCCCCCCCCGACCAGGCAGCTTCACCCCTCGCGCGGGACCGGCTTGGCAGCTGCTTTTTGGAGGGGGATTTGTTTTATTCTCCTTTTCAGCCGCAAGCCCGTGTCCCGGGAAGTCCATCATCTCCTGTCGGGTGCTCAAATAGGACACAGGTGTCCCCCTGGCAGCTGCAGCTCATCAGCCGCCCCGGCAGCCTCTTCCCGTCAGGATGTCAAACCAAGATAAACCGGGGATGGGGATTCGGTGCCCCGCGTCCCCCGGTGCGGTACTCACTCCTCCAGCAGCCGGTACGCCTCGGCGCGCTCGCCCTGCAGCGCCTGCAGCCGCCGCAGCAGCACGGTGACGGGCTCGCCGGTCTGCCGGGGACACGGGACAACGGTGGCACCGGGATGGTGGCTCTGCTCCCGTTAACGGGCTCCGGGCAGAGCGGGTGTCGCCCGGGGGTCTCGCCACGGTGCCAAAGCCTCGAGTCCCCGTTATCCCCCTCGATTCCGGTTCTGGGGGAACGCGGGGACCCCCCCAGCCACGTGTGGACGGACCGGCCCCGTGAATCACCCCCACTCGTGTCCGGAACGCCCCCCGGCCCCGTGTCCGCGCACCGGGACCCCCACCCCCCCCAACCACGTGGACACAAAACAAGCGGGCTCCGAGACCTCCCCACGGCCACGCGTGCACGAACCGGACCGGTACCGGGACTCCCCCGCCCCGGCCACGTTTGCGCGAACGGGACCGGGACCGGTACCGGCACCCCTCACCCACAACCGCAACGGTACCGGGACTCCCCCCGGCCCTGTGTGCACGAACGGATGCGGTACCGGAACCCGCCCCGGGCCACCCGTGCACGAACGGAACCGGTCCCGGGACCTCCCGGGCCACGTCTGCGCGGAGCGGACCGGCCCCGGGCCCACCCCAGCCCGCGCCCGCGCCCGCCCGGTCCCGCTCACCATGTCCCGGCCCCGGTCGGACGGCGCAGGCCCGACGGGGCGGAGCACGGAACGCGGCTCCACCGCCCCCTGCCGCTACCGGCCGGTACCGCCGCCGCCCCCCGCAACACGCCCCGGCTTTTTATTGAAAACCGCGCCAATCTGAGCAAGAAAAAACCACCCAACACAAAGGGCTGTTTTTGGGCGCTGCGATGCTTTATTGAGAGGGCGCTGGGGGCGCGGGCAGGGCCGCCCCCGCTCTACTTGAGCTTCTTCTTGGGGCGCAGGTTGTTGGTGTGGCCGCACTTCTTCTTGCGGCAGTTGACGGCGCGGGGGTGCAGGCGGGCGTAGCACCTGCGGAGGGGCAAACACAGCATGAGGGGACGTCGCCGCCTCGCCGGGGACGCGGTTCGGTTCGGGTCCCCAGCCCGCTGGGGGCGGCGGGGACAGGGACGTACTTGCGGCAGATCATTTTGTCGCAGTTGTACTTCTGGGCGAGCTGGCGCAGGGAGGGCTCGATGATGCCCCCGCGCAGGCGCAGCACCAGGTGCAGGGTGGACTCTGGAACACAGAAACAAGCGGCACGGCGGGGTCAGGCGCTGCTGGGGAACAGCCGGTACCCCCAAAAAATCACCCCAAAACCTGCGGCACCTTTCTGGATGTTGTAGTCTGCGAGGGTGCGCCCGTCCTCCAGCTGTTTGCCCGCGAAGATCAAGCGCTGCTGGTCAGGGGGGATCCCTGAGGGAGAGAACCGTCAGGCTGGGGGGCGGTGCCTGCGCCCGGGGCCGCCGCCGCCGCTTCCCCCGCTACCTTCTTTATCCTGGATCTTGGCCTTGACGTTCTCGATGGTGTCGTTGGGCTCCACCTCCAGGGTGATGGTTTTACCCGTCAGCGTCTTCACGAAGATCTGCATCTTGGCACCGGGGGAGTCTGTGGAGAGCGGCGACCACGTCAACCCCGGCGGGGCCCTGAGGAGAAACCCCCGTGTCCCCGCTCCCCCCGCCCGGCGGGACGCGCCTCCCCGGCCCTGCGTTCCCGGGACCGCCCCCCCCCCCCGTGGATCAGCCCCCGGTCCCGGCCCAGGCCGCGCTCCCGGGCCCGCCGGAGGAACCACCCGCACGCACCCGCCGCCTCGCCGCTGAGAAAAGGGGCGGCCGGAACCGGAACCCGCCCGTCGTGACGTCACAACCCGCGCATGCGTGCCCCCCCCCCCCTTTCTCCGCGCAGCCGCGTACTCGCGGCCCGCCCGCTCCGGTGCCACAGGGCGGGACCGGCGAAGAACCGGCCCCGGGAGCGGGGTCAAACGCGGCCCCGGGAACGGGCTCACAGTGTCCCCACAGCCCCTGCCTGCCGCCTCACACCCTCCCCTCAGCCGCCCCCGGGACACCGTGAGGAGCCAAGGAGCGAACAGGCCACCAGAGCACGGAGTGAGGGCTGAGGGGCCACCCGGAGCAGGCCAGGAGCAAAGGGAAGGGCGGCAGGAAGCCGCGAGCAGCACCGACAGCGCCCGTGGGCACACGCGCGAGCTTCAGAGACAACGTTCTTCAAGAAAAAAACATCTGCAACCCCACACCAGCTCCTCCACCCCAAACCAAAACCACAGGCTACGCTGGAGTTTTGCAGCTCTCCTGACACAAATGAGAAAGGACAAGAGGCGTTTCAAACCCACGTTTTACTTATTTACCCCGGGGCGAGCGGCGGGGTTTACACCGCGGTGGCAGTTTAGATGCAGAAGGGCCTTCACTCGGCCGTCGCTTCTCTCAGCCTTTGTTTCCCCCAAAAAAATAAACACACAAATATAAATACAGGATAGAAAGTCCTCCGGGAGCGGCGCCCGAGCCGCGCGCTCAGTCCAGGTCGTTGGTCGTGTCTTCATCTGTGAGACTCTGTCCGTTCATGGCCGGTAAATCGTACTGGCCTTGGGATAAATCCTCAAAGTCCTGGCTGGTGGTGGGCGAGATGATGTCGGGGCTGGTGTCGCAGGACTCCGTGCTCTGCTCCGAGGTAGCGATGGTGGTTGTGGTGCTTTTCGGGACGGGGTCGAAGTCATCGTCGTCTTCAAGGATGGGAGATTCGTGGACGTCTGGAAGGGAAGACGCAATTGTTAGTTTTGGTGCTGCGAGAGAGGCGCCCTGGCCAAATTACACGCTCCTCTAATTCTGAGTTTTGTCATTTTGTACCAGTAATCAATATAAAACCAACACCACGTAAATTAGCGGCTGTTTGTAACCTCTTGCAACCGCATTTATGATAACCAAGGAGCTCTCCAGGCGCTGGACGTCTCGTCGGCTTCTCCCGGCACCGAGAGCCGCCTCACGCGTCCTGAGGAAAAGGGGCTTTTCACGCGGGAAGAGAAGCGACGGAAACTGTGCGCGCGGGAGGGAAGCACTCACTGCTGAACGCCTCCGGGTACTGCTTGGCCAGCTTCCCTTTCAGCGTCCTGCGGAGGAGACAGCGAGCTCAGCGCACCCAAGATCTGGAGCCAAGATTCCCAGGACAACGTAAACGGATCCCGGGGGGTCCCTTGGGCCGTGGGGCTCCCCCCAGCCCCGTTTTGGGCCCATCCCTCCCATGGGCTGCAGCAGAATCGAGGAATCCCAAAGCTCCGGCTCCTCTCCCGCCCCCTCCACGCGTCACTTGGCCACACGTCTCCTCCTCGTGCCCCACTTTAAACCCCCCACAGCCCACACAGCCCTCAGCCAGCCGCCCCGCGCCGTCTCCCTCCCCACCGGCAGCTCCGTTCCCGTTGCCGTTGCCCACCGGATCCTGCGGAACACGCTGTCCAGGTCCTTCTTCATCTCCACCAGCGTCTTGGTGTGGTGGAGGAAACGCTCGTTCATCTGCTGCATGCGGACGCTGGACAGGTTGTTGAAGTTGAGCAGCATCTCGTTGGTCTTCTCAAATCGATCCAGCCTGTGCGGAGGAAGCAGCCGGAGCTCAGCAACGACCCCCGGGAGGCTCCCGGTGCCAGTACGGGACCCCCGCGGGCCGGTTTCCCCCGGGACTCACATGTTTTTCTGCGCCAGGATGATGGCGTTGACGTCCTCAGCGTTGACCATGCCCAGCACCCGCCCGCAGAACACCTGGGAGGCCGTGGGCTCCATCGCGGCCTGCGGGGCGGTGGGGGCGGCTCAGCCTAGGGGCGGGAGCCTCCCGGTACCGGGGACACGCCCCCACACACCTCCCCAGTACCGGGCACACGCCCCTCCCACCTTCCCGGCAACAGGGTCGCCTCCAACCTGCCGTGCCGCCGGTACCGCAGCCACCTCCCCTCCCCGCCGCCGTGCCCGGTCCTGGGGCGCCCCACACGTTCCCGCTGCCGGTAACGGAGTCTCCCCGCCCGCCTGCCCGCCGCCTCCCGGCCCCGGTAGCGCCTCTCGGGGGGACGCAGACCTGGGCCCCTCCCGGTGACCCCGGGGCCTCCCGCCGGCAGCACCTGGGGGAGCCCGTCCCGCCGCTTCACATGACCGGAGCGGGAGCAGCACCGGGGGCGGCACCGGCGGCCGCGCCTCGCTTCCTGGTGCGGGGTCACGTCGAGCGCGACCCCGCGACGTCAGCGCGACGTTGCGTCACGGCGCCAAGCCGGAAGTAGTGGTGGTCGGCGGAGGGGACCCCCCCCGGTGCCAGTAGCGAGGCCCCCGCGCCGCACACCGGGCACGCACGGGCCGCCGCGCCATGGCCCAGCGGCGGGCACCCCCTGGTCCCCCCAACGCCTCGCGGCGGCCCCTTTAAGACGGCGCCGAGCCCCTTTCAGCGCCTCGCTGACGAGCGTTCTCATCACCCAATGGCGTCAGCGCGGTGGGCGGTGCCTGCCCAATAGGAGCGGGGGGCGGGGCCGGCGGCCGCGGGTTCGCGGACCAGGTGGGAGCGGCGGGGGGCGCGCGGGGCCGTTGCTAGGGGGAGTCCCGGCGCGTGACGGTGACGTTGACGGGGGGGTCCCCGCGGGCGGGAATGCACGTGGCGACGGGAGGCGCGCGCGGGGCGGCCCCTCCCGGTACCGGGGCCGCGTCACCCCTGTCCCGTCCCCCCCCCCGCGGAGCCCGTTCCCCCCCCGGGGCTGCCGGAGTTCCCCCTGCCCGAACCGCTCATCCTCCCCGAAGGGTCCCGGCGCTGCGCGGGCTGGCGGCCGCGTCCCCTCCTGTTGAGCGTAGGCCTGACCCACGTCCGCCCCGCTCCTCCAGGTTGCTCCGCCGCGATGGCCTCCAGCGGGGAGGAACCGAGGAGCGGCTCCCCGGGCCGGGCGGGCACCGGCACTGAGCTGTCGTCGGCGGGTGACGCCGCTCACCTGGACACGGGGGAGGATTTCGAGGTCCTGGAAGAGGAAGAAGAGGAGGAGGAGGACCTGAGCGAGCTGCCCCCGCTGGAGGACGTGAGCAGGCCGCCGGTCCCGCCGCGGGAGGATGCCCAGCCCTCGGAGCAGGGCCGGGGGGAAGCGGCTGAGGACCCCCAGGAGTGGCTCGATGTTTTGGGTGAGAACCTGGGCGGGAGGGCGCTCGGCTTGTGCGGTCTCACAGGCTTCCCTGCGGCCCCACTGGCGCTCCCTGCACCTGGAAGGCCGGCCGGGAGTCAGACCGGACAGTGGGAGTGAGGCTTTTCCATCGCAGCCATGGGCTGATGTGCCTCTGGCTTCTCCTTGCCCAGGGAATGGCTTGCTCAAGAAGAAGACGCTGGTGCCAGGCCAGGGAGTGGACACTCGTCCCAACAAGGGCCAGAACGTGACCATTCGCCTGAAGGCCACGCTGGAGGATGGCAGCGTGGTGGAGGAGAACCCAGCCCTCACCTTCACGCTGGGGGACTGCGATGTCCTGCAGGTCTGGGCTGGGAGAAAGCTTGCTGGCCTTTATCGCTGCCTTGCAGGGCAAGACCTTGCCTTGGGGAGCGTGGGGAGGGTTTGGGGTCTGTGGTGTCCCTGTTTGCAGATCAGAAGTGGCCCATCTGCCTTTGTTTATGCTCCCTCCCCATGATGTTGTTCCCTGCAGGCGCTGGACTTGTGTGTGCAGCTCCTGGAAATGGGGGAGACGGCTTTGATCGTGTCAGATGCAAAGTACTGCTATGGTGCTCAGGGCAGGTGAGCAGGGAGGGCACGGGGTGGAGCAGAATGGCCCCAATCAGGGCTGTGAAAGCTGTCCTCTGTGCTCCCACTAACAGCCCAGCCAGCAACACACAGCTTCTATGGGCTGGGAGACCTGGCTCGCTTGCTACGTGCAGGGAACAGCAGCATGTCCTGCCTGGGGAGAACTATTTGAGTCACACCCTGTCCTGGGGAGCTTCCCTGATTTCTGGGCCTAAATCTGTGTGGCCTTGTGGGTGGTGGGACCTGCAGAGGTGATAAAGGTGCTGGGGGTTTGTCCCCTTCTTTGCGCAGGAGCCCTGACATCCCACCCAACGCGACCCTCACCCTGGAGGTGGAGCTGCTGGCGGCTCAGGACGCGCCGGACCTGGAGCTGCTGAGCGGGAAGGAGAAGATAGAGTTGGCCAACCGCAAGCGGGAGCGTGGCAACTTCTTCTACCAGCAGGCAGATTACGTGCTGGCCATCAACTCCTACGACATCGCCCTCAAGGTCATCGGCTCCAGCTCAAAAGGTACCTGCTCCCGCCCCGGGTGAGGACCGCCTGGGGTCCCTTTCCCCCGTAACCCAACTCTGGGGTCTTTGCAGTCGACTTCAGCCCGGAGGAGGAGGCTGAGCTGCTGGACGTGAAGGTGAAATGTCTCAACAACTTGGCAGCGTCTCAGCTTAAATTGGACCATTATGAGGCAGCTCTCAAGTCCTGTAATCTTGTCCTGGAGCACCAGCCGGAGAACATCAAGGCTCTCTTCCGCAAGGGCAAGGTGAGGCTGGACGTGCGCTGGGTGCTGCTGTCCCTTCTCCATGGTGTGACGGAGAGCAGGGACAAGGGACAGACCTCAGCCGTTCTGCTCAGTCTGTATTTTGCTTTCCAGGTCCTGGCTCAGCAGGGCGAATACAGAGACGCCATCCCCATCTTAAAAGCGGCGTTGAAGCTGGAGCCTTCAAACAAGGTAGGCTACTGAGCTGGCGTCTGCAGGACACTCTTCTTGTCTGTGTCCCCCATGAAAGGCAGAAGCCCCCCCGGAGCTGTTCCCAGCCTCCCCCACAAAGGGAGGCTGGAAATAGCCCCTCATGACCTGGGCAGCCATGGTGTGATGCACCCCATGGTGCAATATCTGAGCTTGGCTGGTGGGTCCCTTATCTCCATGTTGCGAGACTCCCTCTGCCCTTTGGTCCTGGCAGTGGCAGGAATCCCTGCCAGCCCATCCCTCCCGCACCAATCCTGTGTGTCCCAGCTTTCCGGGGTGGCTCCAGCAGCTTGTGCCATGGCTGCGGGAGGTGGAGCAGAGCTGAGTCCCCGCAGACTCGCTCAGCAGCCTGGCCTGTGATTCACTGGGCGGTGGGAGCAGCCCAGACCTCGGTCCAGCGCCTGGGCCAGGGCGAGCTCTGGGTCAGGAATTTCCTGTTGGTTAATGATCAGCTGCAGGACTGGAGCCTGAGGAGAAATCAAAAACCAGTGCCAGGAAATGGCCCCAGCAGGAGCGAGCCTGGGCAAACTGGGGGAGAGGCAGGGAGGTGCTGCCTGCGAGGGGTCGAGGTGGGGGGCTCTAGTCCTCGGACTGGATCTGTTGTTTTATCCACCTCTTTTTCTGGGATTTTCACCCTCATTTGTGTCGTGATCTGGTGCAGGACGGGGCGCTGCGAGCAGGTGCTCGGTGGTCCCGCAGCACCCCCAGAGCTTGTGGTCTGAGAGCACCCGCCCTCCCAGCAAAGTCAGGGTGGGCAGCTGCGGGGAGGGAGCAGCGCAAGCGACACGGGCAGCACCGGGAGCGTCGCTGGCACGTCGCTGTTGGTGGGGCGGCTGCTTGCCGCCCATTCGGACGAAGCTTTTAATTGGAGGGGGGTGAAAAAAAAATCAAAATGCCCAGCAGTGACGTTACCAGTGAAACCACAAGTACAGCAAATTACCGGCCTCTCCGGCTGGCTGCCGGGACTCCCAGGGAAGTGGCGGTGCCGCTCCAGACGGCAGCGTTAAACACGCGTCGCTGAGTCACGGGCTGCAGCTACCGGTGGTGAAAACAAGACTCGAGAAATGCTCAGCTCCACCTGCCTCAGATGAGGAAACTGGTTCTCTGGGGCTGTTGGAACTTTTGAGCTGTTACAGCCCATAAGCAACTGGGTTTCCTCCTGAGCCCTCAGAAACGCGCGTTCTGGGAGCAGGAGGAGATGCCAACGTGTGTGTTGGCTTGTGCCAGCTTGGGGGTGTCTGTGAGCCCTTTGCTGCCTTGCACCCTCCAGACATCCGCAGTCGCACGCTGAGGCGGCGTTTCTGAGCGTGGCACAGCCTGGTGAAGCCGTTGTCGGTCTCCAAGTGAGCCGATGTGGTCTGGAGCCGATGTGGTCGCCGGTGGCAGCGCTGGTGTTTCAGAGGGGTGTCCCCAGCAGAGGGCACAGCACGGCCGTGGCACCAGACGGCTGCACCAACGCCATGTCCTGCCCTGTCACTGCAGGCTCGGGGAACAACTGGCAGTGCCGTGCTCGGCTCTCCAGTGCTCCTTGCTGCTTTTTGGGAGCCTGCAAGCTCTGTGCAGGACGTGGAGCTTTCTCCTGCCGCGCTCCTGCAGCCGCAGCCGTCGCTGCCGCTCGGCACCGCTGGGCAGGTGCCGACACGCTCCCGGTCTTGCTGCAATCCCGCTTCAGCGCAGGCTGAGTCGAGGCCGCTTTCCCAGCCTGCTTCCAGACAGAGCGGTGGGAGAGCTTGGGCACGTCTGTCCCCGACACAGACACTTTTCCGTCTCGATTAAAGGATAAAAATCCTTTTCCCGATGTCTGGCACCAGCCCTGGGCTCCGCTCCTCACTGCCAGGGAACGGGGAGCAGCTTGGGTGGCCAGGAAGGACAGAGGGACACTCAGAGCTGGGGTCACCCACCCTGGGTGTCAGTGCCAGCCTGGTGCAGCCCCTGGGTGCTGGGGAGTGTGGCAGGATCAGGCCATCACCCCCCAGCTGCTTCTGGGCTGTTCCCCAGAACTCATGCGCTGCCCTGGGGTGATGGGACCTGCTTCGGTCCCTGTCCCCACCCCAGGGGACAGCGTGGGGCTGATAACTGATAACCGCAGCGCCTTGCTCTCCTCCCCAGACCATCCACGCTGAGCTCTCCAAGCTGGTGAAGAAGCACGCGGACCAGAAGAATGTGGAGACAGAGATGTACAGGAAGATGCTGGGGAATCCCAGCGCTGCTGGCGCCCCGGGGAAGTGCAAAGACAAGCTGCCCTGGGTAAGGGCCTTGCAGGGGGGTGAGAGAGCGGGTGGGGGTCACCCTGGGGCTGGGGAGCACTGGTGAGGGCACAAGGGAGGTGTTATTGTCCCCTGGGTCCCTGGGGGTTGACGCAGTCCTGCTCCTGGGCGGGGGGAACGCTGATGTGACCCACAGGGTACATGTGTCGGGGAGCTGGGGGGCAGCTTTGCCAGGAACACACCGATAGCTGCAGCTGCGCTCCCGGCTCTGTCCGCCGGCGATGCCAGCTGGAGGCTCTGGACTTTGCTCCCAGCTGCCGCGGCGCTCAGGAGCCCGCTGGCTGTGCCGGTGGAAAGCGCTGTCAGCTGGGCTGCCGGCGGCACACGTTGTCCCCGCGGAGGGACGCGCTGGGCAGAGCCGACGCAGCACTTGCCATTTTTGGGCTGTGTTATCTCGGATGTGTGTCGGGAGCTCGGTGCTGCCCCACGGCACCATGCCAGCGCGGGCAGGGCTGCACGTCCCCGCTGGTGGCACACCGGGGACATCCTCACCGGTCTCTCCTCCTTTAGTCCATCCCCTGGAAGTGGCTCTTCGGCGCGACAGCCATCGCGCTGGGCGGCGTGGCCTTGTCCGTGGTCATCGCAGCAAGGAACTAAGGATGGCGGCGGGGCGGCCCTGCGGCACAGCACCCGCGGCACAGCACCCGCGCCGGGACGTGCCCCTCTCCTGCCAAGGGGCTTCCTTGGGGCTCCGCCGCCCCTTCCCCACGGACTCGCATTTGCAGAAACACTGATGCTTTCTCTGCCGGAGGCGCCGGATCCCCCTCCCGACGCCCCCCTGTATCTCTCCAAGCGCAGCTGCAGGGATGGAGCCGCAGGCAGAGCAGAGACCCCCCCCCAGCACCCTCCCTGCAATCGGGGGCTCAGCCCCCAGCCCCGAGCGTGTCGGGGGGAGCGTGAGGCGCTGCACACCGGTACACTGTGGCTGTCCCCAGCCCGGTGAGCCCCGGTGGGCGCCGTGGTCCTGCTGACACGGCGTGGGGGGCAGAGGAGGATGCACGTGGAAGGAAGCTGCGAGGGTGCGAATGGACACGGTGGTTTCTGCGGCAAAGGGATGCGGATGTAACCAGGGGCCCGTGTCCTGGGGGGCTCAGCCCCCCCGCAGACACTCGCTCTCCTCCTCAGCGCTTCCCCAGAGCGTGCGGTGTCCAAAGGAAGCCAAAGAACCCTCCTCTGCGGGCTGTCCCGCGCGGGTCCCAGCGCTCGGGGTCCCTCTGCCCTCGGCTCCCTCCAGCCGGGGCTGTCCCTGCGCCCCGGTCTCAGCTCTGCTCGCGGCGGGGGGGGTAGCACTTTCCTTCTACCCCAAACTGACTGTGAACTTCCCAAATAAAGGACAATTCCTTCATGCTCGGGGCCTCTTCATTCCCAGAGCGGGGGTGTGCTCTCCTGGGCTGTCCCCCCTCTTGTCACACACACGTGGCTGCAGCAGGAGCTGCTTAATTTAGGGGGCAAAAGGGGTATTCTTACAGCTCTGTATGGGAGGGAGCAGCCTCCACAGCCACAGTTATTGGCTCGGGGGGGACCCGATGACACGGAGTGTGCCCTTGGGTGCCCGCAGCCCCCCGTGGGGGACGGAACCTGGGGCATCAGGGCCCTGCTTGGGGCGGGGGGAGTCCTGGGCCCACATCCCCTGCTTGCGGGGGGAGCCCGCAGCCTGCAGGCCCAGCCCGGGGAGGACTCGAGGCCCCCCGGGCCGTGCCCGGGGGTTGTGCCCGGGGACCGGGGTTACCCCCGCCGCCCCCTCCGCGGGTGCTCCAGGCTGCACCAAACCACCCTCCCCGCCATGCCCCGCGGCGCTTATTTGCATATCCCCGCCTCCTCCGCCCATCTCCCAATCCGCCGCCGCGGCCGGCGTGGCCTGGCCAATGGGAGCGCGCGTTGCCCACCTCCTCGCCCCAGCAACAGGCGCCCCGGGTGGGCGGGGTTGGCGGAGCGACAGGCGGGCGGCTCATGAATAATGTATAAGGGGGCGTGGCGGCGGCGGGAGGCCCCGGCGGCCCAGGCGCGGAGGGGGAGACGGTCCCAAGATGGCGGCGCTGCAGGCGGAGCGCGGGTACGGGCTGTCCTGCGGCCGCCTCGGCCGCGGCACCCGCGTCTCCGTCTTCCACGTCAAGCTCACGGAGAGCGCCCTGCGCGCCTTCGAGAGCTACCAGGCCTGTAAGGTAGGGGCGTGGGGCGGTGGGCACGGCCCCGCGGCGGGAGGGGGGTGGCCGCCACGAGGCCCCGGCCGGAGCCCCGCGGGCAGCACCGGCGGGGTTGGCACCGCGGGAAAGGCGGAGCGGGGCTGGGGAACCCGGTGCTGCCGCTGCCGGGTGTGTGACGGGGAAATGGGGAGAGGGGTCGGTCGGTGTGGGGCCCTCCCCGGCGAGAGGCTGTGGAGATGTGGGGGTTCCCGGCCCCCCCTTCTGCGTGAGGGAACCGGGGCGGGCGGCGATCGCGCTGTCGGGTGCCTGAGGGACACCGGAGGGCTCCCGCTGTGCCCCCCCGGGAACGCCCCGCGTTCGCCCCGGGGGTGTTTGAGGGCCCCCCCCCCGGTGTGTGACCGGGGAGGGGTCGTGATTCCCCGCTAAGTGCCTCAGGAGGTCGGGGGGTGCCGGTGAACCCCTCGGTAGCTGTTGGGGGGACCCCTGTGTCCCCCCGCGGTGGGTGACCGGGGAGCCGAGATCTCGGTGCCGCCCCCCGGTAGATGCCGGCGGGGGGAAGGGCTCTCGGTGTCCCTCCGATAGGGATCTGGGAGACACCGGGGGGTGACTGGGGGGGGGGGGGGGGGGTGTGTGCAAGGGACGTCGGTGTCCCCCCTCCCCCCACGGTGACCGTGTGAGCGGGTGCGGCCCCCCCGTCTGCGTGACGTGGGTTCCCAGGGCCCGTGGGGGCCGGGCTCATCCCGGGGCCCTGTCCCGCTGGTGGGGGGGGTCCCACCCCCGGTGCTGCCATCGGGCACAGGGGGTCCCTTCCCCGCTGCCACCCCCTCCGGGGCACCCGCCTGTGTCCCCCCGCCCCCGTCCGGCGCTCGGCTCCCTGGGGGGGGCGGCAGGTTCAGGCTGGGCTGTAATTTGAAATTTCCAGATTGTCTTTTCCGAGATATTTCCTTGAAATGCATCCAGAGAGCTTGAATAGTCACGAAAATAAAGAATAATGGCAGCGCTCGGCATCTGTCCCTCGGCTGGACCGGAGCGGGATTCGAAGCTGTCCTTTTTATTGTAATTTCATTTTCTTTTCTCTTCTTTCCGCCTCTGATCCCGAGCGTATCTGTCTCCTCACCTTGCCAGGGAGCTGGGGAAGCTGGGAACCCAACCCGTTTGTCATTAGGAGCGTCCTGCCTGCCAGCTTCTGTAGGATAAACCATATGTTGTCACAACACTATTTTTAATTTAGGGTGTTGGTTACATCACATCACTGAATTGGGCAAGCTCGGTGTGAGGACGAAGGTAATTACTGTACCGGGGTTTATCAACTTGTATTTTAATGAGTGTTTATCAGCATTATGAGAAGTCAGTAGCAATAAGTGCCTTGGGTAGACAGAGTAGCTTTTTCTCCGAAGAAACAACAAAAAATCCGAATAAATGCTGTTCTATATATTAGGAAAGTCTTTTCTTTTGGAGTTGGGAGAGTAGGAAGACTACAGGCAGCTGTGTTAAATATTTTGGGAAGCTATTCTGAGTCCGTGTCACACATGAATAGTGATGTTTATTTTCTAAATGAAGTCTGGTCTCTAGATTGTTTGGTGGCCAACGGCCACTAATGAACTTTGCTTCCTTCACCGCCACCCAAAAGAGAAATAGTCAAA
Source organism: Columba livia (assembly GCF_036013475.1). Lineage (NCBI taxonomy): Eukaryota > Metazoa > Chordata > Aves > Columbiformes > Columbidae > Columba > Columba livia. The sequence goes on along the minus strand of NC_088628.1, from coordinate 1,124,443 downwards.
GGCTACTGGTGATTAAATGGGCAGGAAGGGATAAGGGCAGAAGAGCTCGCTTGTTTGTACAGTGAATAACGCAACAATTAGTGGGCTATTAAACACATATGCTCATTCTGCATTTGTTCTATAAACAGTTTCTCCAGCTTGTTGAACGTCTCTGCTTCCTCTGAAACGCTCGGCCGCGGCCATGCCAAGAAGCGACTTTATAACACACCTTCGGAGCTGTGTTTGTCCAGTCCGGGCTCTGATTTAATTTGGGGCTGCAGTAGGTAAATGGAAAAAACTTGCTAAGGCTTCTTCTGCTCGGTTGGGTTTTTAAATGCGGTATAACTGACGACAGCGTTGTGTAATACGTATAATGGCTTGGAATCCAATACTGTTGTTTGTGTTACCTGAAGTCCGACATGTGTGCAGTCTGACCTGTTTTATGCACCGGGACGGCACGTCGGTGCGATTCCTGCGACAAGTCTCTTGTCCCTTTGCCAGAACAGGCCGGGTAATGTCTTCAGTTGCTCGCTGGAGTTTGTTCTTGGTCTAATAATAATGTATTGGGATTACATAATCCAAAAATGATCACCCAGCCGGGCGAGCTGCCATTTGTTTTGAGTGTCCCTTGTGCCAGAGCAGTTGCGCTCGCGCTGTGGAGCTGAACCATGTGCGCGTCGGGCAGCAGGACTGCGGAGAAACAAGATATTTGGCTTCTCGGGTCTCTCCCGCTTGAGTCTCTGCTAAATTGTCCGCGTTCTGGTGGAGATTACGGTTGGGTGTCTGCACGTTGGTGCCCAACTGTGTTTCGGCAAGCTGCTGCTGTATTGTGCACGGAGAACGTGGAGCTGCCGCTGAAGAAGTCCAGGGCACGCAGTCCTTACGAGGATTTATTTCTCCTCTACACTCACCTGCAAGAAATAAGAGTCTTAAAAGTAACACCGGCTTTGTAGGGGATACTTTAAGATGTCACCCAGCAGCTCCTTGTGAAACTTGCTGTCCCCGAAGCAGCTTCCCTGCGTTGTGAAACGCCGGGCGCCCAGCTCCGCAGCCAGAGGCCGCGCACTGGAAAACGTGGCCCGAGTCACTTTGTCCACTGAGGAAATGGAGCCGGTCCGGTGTGTCAGCCCAGAACAACTCCTGCTTCTCCTAGGAGGTTAATTCCCTATTAGCTTGCAGTGCGCTGTGCTCCCTTCGGGTGTGCGTACGCACTGTTTAGGCCTCCCACCCCCCAAAAAAGGGCAAGTCATGGCTTTTCCCCCTCTCTTCTGGTCTGTGTCAAGGAACGAGGGAACTCATGCACCTGCCTTACTTTCCTTTTTCATTCTTTATGGAGATGTTGTATCCATCCTCGCTAATACGTCTCCATCCGTGGCATTGATCCTTTGCTTTTCACACCCTTGTTTTGGGGTTTGTTTTTTAGCAGCATCATGAGGGTTCCTGGGTCCGTAGAAGTCTGAAAGCAGGATTTAAAACGCCGTGTGGCAGAGCCGGGTGTCGCTGGGCTGTTGGTCCCTCTCCTCCTGCTAACGTGGTGTAGGTGCCAATGGCACGTACACCGTACACGACGGTAGGGCTGTTCCTGGAACTCCTACCTGGGAATTTCCCGACTTTCGCATATTATTTAAAAACTCTGTGGCTTGAGGAACGGTGCTGGTGAGCTTGAATGATGGATCGTCATTTGATAACGAACGGCGCGACTGCGGTTGCGCACCTTTTCCTGTGATTTGTAGGTTAAACGCTGGCCTAACTGTAGCTGGTGGGGGCCAGGCTCAGCTCAGTGCCAGCCCTAGGCCTGGCTTGCCTGGGAGCCTCGTAATTTTAGGAGGACTTGAAGAGGTTTGTAGCATCCCCGCTTTGCTCAGCGTGCGGCGCGGTGGCCGGACGGTGCCTCCGCTCCCCTTGTCCCCCTACACGGGGTATTTAGAACCAAAGCCACCGGTTGATTCACCGGTGAACTTTGGCAGATGCACAAATATTTATTGGGGGCTAAGCCGAGATAACCGAAGCACGTTTCCCCTGTGCTCCACGGGCTGAACCGAGTTTTGGAACTGTGGTCTGACAGATGTGGCTTCCCAAGTCATCCTCCCTGTGCCTTCTGTGCTTAAATGGACCGTGACTGAACTTCTTTCTCAGAGGTTGGGGTTAAACCCACCCCTTGGAGCTGCCGCTTGTTGAAAGAACTTTTTCGGGTTGTTGTAGGTGCCTTCATCTTGCTGTGTTTAAAGCACGAAATACAAAATGAAGGCTCCTGCTGTCATTACAGGGTCTTTAGGGTAATGCGTATTCGTGCTGAGCTGGGAATTGGAAGCTGCTTGCAGGTGTCAGGAGCAGAAAGAACAATCCGGCTTTCGAATCAAAATTCATCGAATTATCTTAGAGCTTTTTGCATCATTCCTCCTTTCCCGTAACCTGTTTTTTCCTGTCCTATTAATTCACTGATGCTGTAGCCTGTCAAAATTGAAGCTATTACGACATCGGGAGCATGAGTCGGTGACATGACTCAATGAGTCTCGGAGGAGGGTGGCTGCAGAGGAAACTCGCTGTACACGTACGTCCCCGTGTGATCAGCAGAAATGGGACAGGATATGCAGAACACGCTGAACTGCTCCGCTCCTGCTCCCTGTTCCTCGCTGACCCGATTGTGGCACCTCCCATTCGGAGGAAGGGGACAAAGAGACGTTTAACGTCGTGCGCGAGGAATGTTTTGGCCTGTGGCAGTTTCCTTTCAATTATTTAGGGTAGCTTTTTCTCCCAACCATATACCATTTGGATCTGCTCAAATTATAGATTCATCTCCATAGTTTTCAAATTGCACGGGAAAGAATTGTCTGTAATTTACATCTAAAGTGACGTACAGTTGCTATGGGATTCGGTGGCAAATTATAAACCCATTATGCCTGTTTTTTACGGCGGTGGTAGCAGACTGAAGAAGTGGGTCTGATCATTGGCATGCTGGGGAAAACAAAGTTTGTCACAGAATCCTCATGGCCAACATGATCTGCTTTTTATCAGCAAATCATACACCACCATTAATTGGAGAAGTTGAATTTGGGCATTATGAAGGTTTTGCTCGTTAGCAATACCAGGGGAAGCAAGCCTGAAGATTAACCCCTTAGATAACTTCGCTGCGGCTGGGTTCTATTTTTTTAAGCTACGCAAGTGGAGTTTTGGCACTTGTGTCGGCGGCTCTAGCAGCTGGATCCTGGCAGTTGTGCTCATTACCTTTGCTCCCTTTCAGCATATTCAACACTTGGTCTCTTATTCCACTTAAACAGCAGCAAAGGGAGAAAGAGAAGCTATCTTCATTTACGTTTTAGCTCTTCCCTGGCCCGCAGGCCCCAGCTCGAGCGCGCGGGGCGGCTCGCAGAGCCCTGCGCCTCGTCCTCCAACATATTCATTATTTTGCTCTGAAGTGCTCGGTCCTGTCGAGTTGGTTTTTGTCATCGTGCTGCTTGGCAGGGGGACGGCGGCTGTTGAAATAGTTCACCCGCATCGTGCCGACTGTTGGGATAGCAGGAGAGCCCCGATGACTTGGTGAGGGAGGGGAGGCTTTGTTTGAAAAAGCATTTGAGGTCTTGCTGGTAAATGAACGTGTTATCTCCCGAACAGTTTGCACATCTCAATCAGTTTAAACGCCGCTTCTGCCTCTGACTTGTAAACTTGTCAAGCGTCTCCAAATCCCTGGTGTTTGTGCATGTTGAAAAAAGGGAAGGGACAGACTGCATGCGTCAGTCTTGCACTAATTTGTGCCAGCTAATCCATGGGAGAAGAATACGTTTTGGCTGACTTAGGGGTTTTGCTGCTAATGCACAGGAGAATGCGTTTGAATGGATGGAGGGGCTGGTTCGCGCAGACTTTGGAGAGACAGCGTGTGGCTGGGATCCTGTGCCAGATAAGCCCAGTTTGTGAACGCGCTCCTGGGATATCCTGGTTTATTTGAGTTTTGGGGTGTGAGAGGAGATGTTGAGGGAGGAGAAGTGGCCATCGACTCGGTATCATCGTGTCAGGAAGGCTGAGATCAAGTTACCTCTGAGTAATGAAGGTTAATGCTGTTTCTGGAGGAGCCATTATCTGCAGTGAACTCAACACTAACGAAATAATCATCATTAAAAAAAGCCTGATGAGCTGAAATATGCTGATATTTTATACAGGGTGGAAAGAGAGGAGACATCACCAAAACTCGGCTTCTACCTCCAGCGTGCCTTAGCTTGACCTGGATGCATTACCCAGGAAAGGAGCTTGGATTTGCTGATAAGAAGAGTTTTCTGTAGTAGCTTATGTGTTGCTTAGAAACATCCCATGTACATAAGGCAACTTTTGCACACCATGGTAACCTAGTATTGCTTTTTGGCTGCTTAGGGTTTTGTTGGGTTGGTTTTTTCCAAAGAATCGCTGTAATAAAGAGCGTGATAGCCCCTCAGCAGTTGCTTTGCAGCATGTGTCCCTGCTTCCAAAACCTGATCCTTTCTGCACTGCTCCAGCAGAGAGCCAGCCTAGAAAAAACACTTCTCCGTGCGCTTGGTCTCTCCTTTCTTTACATTGGACTAGTGCCTTTTTTTAATTTAAAGAAACCAGCGTTTGTTTAGCTCAAAAAGAGGTCGCCGCTTGCGAGCGTGAGGTGACTTCGCTGCCCGCCGCGGCGTCCCCTGAGCCGGTGCCATCCCGCTGTTGTTAACCCTCCGCTCTCCGTCTCCGCAGAACTTCTCTTGGCTCGTGTTAGGCGGGAGAGAAGACTTTAGCCCAAGGCGTTCGTGGAAAACCAAGCTGGTCTAGTTTTCAGGGTATATTCAGGCCAATGGCCACCACCAGTTGCTCTTTTCGTATATGCAGAACGTGCAGCCATGCAGGGAGGCCGTGGGCACAGTCCTGGGGGTCAGCTCTGCGGGAAAGCAGCTCAGCGCAGGGACAGAGATGGATCCAGCGTCGCGAAGGGTGGATCTGTGCATTACACAGCAAGCAAAGGCTTGGGATGTGCCGCTGGCTTCAGCCCCCGACCCAAACCGCACCAACGGGGGTGAACGACACCCTGCGGAACTTCCTAGAAAGACCCAGTCGCCCAAACCTTTGTAGTGTTTGGATTTCATCAGGACAAACATCCTCTTGACTGCTTGGCTCGGGTATTTTCGAGCCCGGTGTAGTTTGGCTGATAGGCCGCGCTTTGGTAAGAGCGGCGGTTGCGTTCGCGCGCCGGATCGGCGCTGCGAGGGTGCTCTGAGCTCATTGTCATCACTTAGCGAGGCCAGACGTGTCGCTTAAAAGCCCGGCAGGATGGAAGAAACGCGAGCTCAATCCGCACCACTGTGCCCAGAGGATCCGTATTCTCTGAAACCGAGGTGAAAGATGCTAATTTAATCGTTCTTCTATATTCTTACCCACTGAAGGCCTGTTCTGTGATGGGCTGCAATCAATACGTTATGTGCCAGTTGTGGTTATTTGAATCATATTTCCACATTTCAGTGTCTAGACTTTATGTTTGTGTGAGTTTTGTTGTACCTTTCCAGCTCCGGCGCTGATTTAAGTTGTTTTTGGCTCCTGGATTCTATGAGAAAGTCAAATGGGCTGTGTTTCTGTCTTTCCCAGTCCCCAAAAAGACAGAAACAAAGGAACTGGCAGAACGTGGGGTTTTTAAGCTCTTTTACCACCATTTTTTCTCTCTTCTGAGCGAATCTGCGTGTGGACGAGCTGGGCTCTGCCATTTGGTGACTTGCAGACGGAAGCACAGACAAACCATTTCTGTTCAGCGAACAGCCTGGGGTTTGCTCGGTGTTTGGTAAGTCTGAGGGTTTCTCCGTGATGCTCGGAGGAGCTGCTAATGACACAGACCTGGGTCACGTCAACTCACTGGGACCAGGGGTAGAACAGGCCCCAGTAACATCAACAGCTACCAGAAGAAGTAGCAGAAAATAGAGGGTAAACCTGAGCTGGACTGTATTCATTTGATTCCAAAAACAAAACTCCTGGTTTATAGTAAAGTGTATTATGGATAAATCGGCAAAAGGAAATAATGTTCCCACCTCCTAATTAACTTGTAAAGCTGGCTGCCATGAAATTTAAAAGGCTTAAGTGCATCTGAATAGGAAGAAAAATTGGTCGTATGGCACGCGTAGAATAAAGGCTGTGGTTAGAACCTCGCCATGTATCTGTGCCCATGCATCAGCTCCCCGGCTCCCGTTTCTCCGCGGTGTTTGAGGTGATCCAGCTCGTTGCCAAAACCGTGGCTCTACCTCTTCCAGCGAGCCGAGCTCCGTGCAAACGTCACTCTAAACTCTTCCATCCCTTCCAGCTCCAGGACTCAGTGGGCGCTTTTCAGAGCCCCGCGATGGGCGGAGTAGCAAGGAAGCAAATTTTTCCACCCTGCCTGAGCTTGGGCAAGCGGAAATTGTGCCTTGGAAGCCGTATAAGGCGAGTGAGTCGGCTCTCGCCGGGCTCACCTTTCTTCCGGGAGCCGGAGGAGGGAGCAGCCCTGGCTCGCAGGGACAGCGAGCCCTCCTGGCCCTTTGAAGTCGTTCCCTGTGCGGCCGCGCTCGCCGGGGGTGTGGTGTGGTGTGGTGTGGTGTGGTGTGGTGTGGTGTGGCAGGCCTGATTAAGTCGCAGCAACTCATTAAGTCCCTGACTCGTGGGGCTTTAGCACGAAGGCGTGAGCTCGTGAATCAGGGTGAAACTGCCATAAAACCGACTGGAGCCAGGGAGAAGGTGAGGCAGGTCGGGAGCCCTGGCACAGGGTTTCTTCACCTTGTCTGTCGGCTGACTGGGCCGAGCGGGACTTGGCTCTGAAATGACAGCTCCGTGTCATTAAAACAGACTAATTTTTGAAAGTACCAACAGCACCTGCTGGCGCTTCACGGGGCGTTCAGCTCACACCGTGACCTCCGCTGCTGCTTCTCGCAGAATTAACAACAACTTCTGCTCCCATAAATAGTCTCTTAAGAAGTGCGTAGGAGCTCTGCTGGCCAGTTTCTTTTGCAGAGTGCTCTCGGTGGCACCTGTGACCATGACCTTGCTCCCTGTTTGCCGGCTGCGGGCTCGCCAGGGCAGCTGTGCTTGGATGGGAGCGCGGGGGTCCTGTCCGTGAGCTCCCCATCGATATTCAATACTAAAAGCAAGCACACAGCTGACTAAAGGTGATGTGCTCTTCGCAGGCAGGAGTTTGCAGTAGAGAAGTTGCTGGATGTGTCCTGTTTGCTTTTCCTGCTCTAAGACCCGAAATGCTCCCGGTGTTAGTGGGTCCGTGTTCTCTGATGCCGTTGAAGAGATGAGGATGGGTCCTGTGCACCTCGGAGATGGTCCTGATGTATAGAACGGGTGGCTGCCAGTTCTCCCCCTTATTCCAGAAAGGAAACCACCTGTTTTCTAAAAGAGAATAATGAGCAAGTGTATGTGCAAAAGCCGTTCCCCGCGCCTGGAGCGCAGGAGCAGACCCGTGCTGATGCAGATCCTGAAACACGCAGCTTTGCTAAGGAAGCGGCTTTTTGTTTAATCTTTAGAAATGTGGAAATGGGAAGGGGGAGGTAGTAACAGATAAAGGATAAAGTAAAACACACTTAACCTTTGTGAACGTGAATGGGATATCGTAGGCCTGTTGGAAATGTGCACTTTAGTTGACGTGGAGCGTAGCGGTGATTAAAACGGACGGCAAACATTTTTCTAGAGGCGTGATTCTGAAATCGCTTAAGGACTTTGTTCTTAATGCATTAGAATGGTGCAGCAGCGGTTGCTGCATTAGAATCTAGAACGCTCTCTGTTGAGGTTTTTCAACATGAAGGGGGAAAAATAGATTTGTTATCTAGAGGGTTTGAGGTTATAGTGTCAGTTCCCGACCTTCCTACTGAACCTCTGCAGTCGTTTGTGCTGGAGATGTATCTGATGTAGGTGCTGCCCGCGTCTCGCTGCGCCTTTTAGTGCTCTCATACACTTAAGGCCATTTAACTCAATATTAAGGCCTTTCACGTGTCATTAAGACTGAATTTATGGACGCTGACAGCAGGAAGAAACGCACTTCTATTCTATTCCAACCTCAGATGGGCCCGGCTAAGGAAGCAAAACGTTTCGGCGAGCTACGAGTTGGGTGGATTGTTATATTTAGCCCCAAAATTCTGGTCGGACAATGAATTGGCCACGCGGCTGCTTTAGCGTGTGTGAGTTAGCTGAGCTGCCTCGACGCGCCGGCGGGAAGAGCGACTCTCGAACTCTGTGTATGAGATCTCTGGGGGCTTTCAGGCCCGAACCCAGGAGGCTTTTTGCAGCTCTGTGGTCAGTCTCTATTTACCCAGCAGAGGCGGTTTGTTTTTACTGTTGTTATCTGAAAAATTGTCACGTTCATTTTTGGAACCCATTGTGACCTGAGCTTTCACAGGTGTCCTTGCAGGGAGCAAAGAAATATCTGCTTTGCTTTTCTTGTTTTTGAGGGAAATTTTGCCAGTTTAGAAGAGTACGTCCTTTCTTCTCCTGTTTGTCGCTGTATTTTTGGAGCAGGTTTGTTGCCGGCCAGCCTGGCCGTGCAAACACAGCCGCAGCTGGAACAGTGCGGGTTCTGTGCTGCGCGCTGGAGCAGAGGGAGCACCTGGTTTAACTTGGTGGTGGCTTCTTCGGGCAAGCGCCTCCGTTTTTCTGCCGGAGAAAGCGAGTACCCCTGGAAAATGGTGTGTTAGCAGGGGGCACGTAACACCCTGGGGTACAAGATCCAGTGGGGTTGTCTCGTTTGGTACTTTCAGCTGGATTTTTTCATGGGCACCTTCCCACAGTGGCGGAAAAACCTGGCGCTGGTGATGATCGCTGGAGGATGGGAGGAAACGTCGGTGATATGTCTTGAATCACAGAATCACAGAATGGGCTGGGTTGGAAAAGCCCTCAGAGATCATCAAGTCCAACCCTTGGTCCAACTCCAGTCCATTGACTAGATCATGGCACTAAGCTCCATGTCCAGTCTCAGTTTAAAAACCTCCAGGGCCGGTGAGTCCAGCACCTCCCTGGGCAGCCATTCCAATCCTGACCACTCTCTCTGCAAAGAATTGCTTTCTCATCTCCAGCCTCAATTTCCCCTGGCAGAGTTGAAGCCCATGGCCCCTTGTCCTATTGCTGATGCCTGGGAGAAGAGCCCAATCCCCACCTGGCTAGAACTGCCCTTCAGGTAGTTCTAGAGAGTGCTGAGCTCAGCTCTAAGCCTCCTCTTCTCCAGACTAAACAAGCCCAGCTCCCTCAGCCTCTCCCCATAGGGCTTGTGCTCAAGTCCCTTCCCCAGTCTTGTTGCTCTTCTCTGCACCCGCTCCAGCACTTCAATCTCTTTCCTGAGCTGAGGGGCCCAGAACTGAATTTCTGAATACTGAATTTCTGTTGGGTTGTGTCCCCAGAGTCCCACTTGGTGCTGGAGCTACACCTCTGGTTACCCAAAAGCCAAAAAAAGCCATATCTGAGCATCTTCCTTTAGCTTTGGAGGCCGATCGGGCTCGGAGGTGTCGGTGGTTGGCTTTCTTTGCGATTCCTTTAGCATCCCGGCTCTGCCTGTGTTTTATCGTCCCCTTTTCCAGCAGGGCTGGCTCTGACTCCATGAAGAACATCTGAAGATTGTCTTAAGCAGACCTTCAGCAGACTAGTAATTACGCTTCAGGTGCCAATAGGATAGAGCCGGGCACACGGAGCAAACTGGTCCAGGCTTGTTTTCCTGGGCTCCCGGTGTGTGTGTTGGGTGAGATTTGTGCGGGGATGGTTGAACAAGTTAGTCAATCCGATCTCTAAATTGCCTTTCTATATTTCTCTCTTGCAAGAAAAGTGGTAGAGCTGTGCGGAAGATAAGGATCACGCTGATGTTTCAGCAGCTCGTTTAAGCCATCTTATAAGCACAAAAGCAAGTGAATCAGCCCCGGTGTCTTCATATGTCCTAAAATAAATCAGACTTTCGTAAGCAAATTGGGTGAGTTAGAGCCGCTGTGTTTTCATTAAGAGATTGCAGTGGGGAAAACGCTCTTTAAAATTCAGCCTCGGGGTTGTGTTGTTCATTAACTGATAGTGGCTCCTGTTTACCTTGTGTGATAAGTGCAGCGTTAGGAACGGCCAACAGTGCCGCTGCGTCACCGCTGCCCTTCAGAGAGAGCTGCTCGCTTTTTATGGCTCGCCTTGCTGACAGGTGGGGTTTTTGAACCGAAATAAATGCAAACAGCCCGAACGTACCTCTCCTAATCATGGAAACCGATTTCTTTTTTCCCCTGTTCTTAGCAGCTTGGTAACGCTGTTCTCGGTACAAAGGTCATTTAAAAAATCTGACATGTCAAGCCAGCAACTTACTGCTTCTTAATGAGGCTTAAAACCTGCGCATAGCTGCTGCCTGGAAATACATTCGACTCTAGAGCAGGAGGGAGAGACGTGACCAGATTATTGGGACGGGGTCGCTCTTCTTTCCTGCACCAGCCCCCCTGTGTCTCCGTGTAGCCCTTGGTACCCAAATCCTCGCGGTTTTCACTTGGCTTTTAATTTTTCTCGTTATGCAAACAGGTGTTTGACAGTTCCCGGAAGAAGAGCCACTAAAGTGTCTTCAGAAGATCCGCACGTGCTGGTTTTTAAAGCGGTTTCTCCCCTGTTTCAGAACGTGGGGTTGTCTCCCAGCCTTGTTCCCCCAGCCCTGTAGCCACCGCTCAGCAAGGTCCTCAACGCTCTTATTTCATCACGGTCCTACTGAAACCTCCCATCCCCGGATGTCACTTGACGTTGGTCTGAAGCTCTTGAATCTTGAATTGCTCGTTCTCTGTGAAGCTTCGCTGGTCGTTTGAATGTCTGAGGGTTTTCACCGCCGTCCTGTTCCCCAGTACTGGAATTTCAGCCCCTTCAGCCTCGCTCAGTCTGCCCGGCTCTTTGACTGTTCTCCAGTCAAAACTAGGTCAGAAACCACCGTCAGCTCCTGATATTTCCCTGTTCCTGTTTTATAAGTTGTAACCCTGTGTTGCTCCGCGTTCAATCGCTTGCTTTAATTTTTAATGTATTAAATGTCTTGTCTTGCTCTTCACGAGCAGCCTGGCATAGCAGAGCTGGTAGAACTGCTCCAGAGAACATCTCGGCTACCTCGATTGGGTCTGAGAAGGTGAATTCTCCATTTGTTGCACATAATGCTAAGATGCCAAGCTGACAGGTTTCCCCCCCCCCAAATCCTATCTGTACATTTGCTGGTAGTTTGTGTCCAGCCTTTTTTTAGCTTCTCTTTCTGTCTCGAGTGGCTCTTTAACCTGATGGGTGAAAGAAAAATAGCTTAAAAAAGATATAAAAAATGCCAGTAATTGGAAAGGCGCGGGTTGGCGAGGGGCACGGCGAAGCGGGGATGGTGGAAGTCATTTAAAATATTGATTTTTAACCGGTGTTCTAGCTGACTGTACCCGCTCAGTGTTTTATAAGACTATTGAAATGGTGCTTGAAGGCACCAAGTGTTCAGTGAAATCCACCTGGTGTAATTTAAGAGCATCCTTACTCCTTTCTTTTAGGCAGACTTGGAGCTAGGGAGCAGTATTGGAATACTTACGCATTCCTGCATAAATGGTATTTAAATGAATTCTTACTTTTCAATATAGCTTAAAGGTTGTGGGTTTTACATTCTGCCTGAGCTGTCATCTCTCAGACGTCTTCCAGCATGGCAAGTTGTTTTATTCAGCTGTTCTTAATACACTGTATTTTCTGTTCTCGGGTGTCTTCTGCTGCTCTCGAACCTGTCCTAGCATGGGAGGGTCCCTGGGTTGGACACCTTGGGTGTTGGGTGCCAGATTTTGCTCACAGACCTGAGCCATCCCCAGAAAATACTGGGTGAAGTGGCCACATCTCCATGTACCACCCAGGAAACACGAGCTGCGTTTCACAGATACGAGGAGTTTCAACCCAGAGGTGAAATTCTTGATGTAAGGTCACACAGGGAAAACTTCTGTTGGGGCAAGTGGGACAAGTGTCGGCTCTAAATGTGGTCCTGTGGTCACTTTGCATCACTTCAAGCACGGCTCTTGGCCTCGGATGGGAGCGCTTGGCTGTTTTAATCAGTTATGGAAACCTTATTTATGATAGAAGGGGGAGTTGTTTGAGATGTGCTGTCATGACACACGTTTCTAAGACAGATGAGGGCAAGCCAAGAAAGCCAAGCCTTTCTTCATAAGGATGATGCTCCACTCCCTGCAGCATCTTGGTGGCTGCGCTGGACTCTCTGCAGCAGTTCCCTGTCCTGCTGGAACTGAGGGGCCACAGCTGGACACAATATTCCAGGTGTGGTCTCCCCAGGGCAGAGCAGAGGGGCAGGAGAACCTCTCTGACCTACTGACCACCCCCTTCTAACCCACCCCAGGTCCCATTGGCTTCCTGGCCACAAGGGCCAGTGCTGGCTCATGGTCACCCTGCTGTCCCCAGGACCCCCAGGTCCCTTTCCCCTACACTGCTCTCTAATAGGTCATTCCCAACTTACACTGGAACCTGGGGTTGTTCTGCCCAGATTCAAGACTCTACACTTGCCCTTGTTCTATTTCATTAGATGTTTCCCTGCCCAACTCTCCAGGTCTCGCTGGATGTTCCTTCAGAGGTAGCGCAGAAACCTTCATTCAAGGTACCTTGTGCTAGAGGAATGGCTCTTAAAATATTAATCTGAGCAAATCTAAAACCCCTTAATGATTCTTGGCTCGTAAAACTGTTTAAGTAAAGCCTTTAGGGAAAACCAGAACTGCTGTTCACCTTTCGCAGAGTTGGGAATTTCGGATGATTCCGTTTCCTTCTGCCAGTTTTTGGTTTGTTTGTTTGGGTGGGTTTTTTTTCAGTCCTTTCCCAATGTAACAAGATCAGCTGATAACTGCAACAGAATCCCGCTGCAAAACAAGCAGTGCTGCGTGCAAGAGCTGGTTATCCTGGGGGTTTGGAGGCTAAATGGGATTCTTGCCAGACTGAGGTCCCTCTGAATTGTCTTGTAATGCAAATGTGATGCTGAAGCTGTTCTGCTGAACTTTTCTTAAGAGATTATTTAGTAATTATCACACTTATTAGTATTTCCAGCGTATGGAGGCAGAACAGGAAATGTCTTTGGAATCGTGTTTCTTGTTGAAAAGCGTTTCAAAGCAAATCCACGTGTTCAGAAAACTAATCTAAGCGGGTTTGCTTCCCTTCGCCTGCACTTCAGCAGTACCCATATTGCCCTGCCTTTCTTCTCCCCGGTCTGTAACGTGCGGTGGTTGGACCTGCCCGCAGGTTTCACCGTGCTGAAGGATCCCCTGCGCTGCTCCGGGGAGAGCGATGGATTCAGCCCATATGAATAGACCGAAATTCCAACTGATAGTTTTACATTTAAACCATTTTTTCCGGAGGCTGTAGGGTTGCTATGTTTACAGAGGGGCGAGCTTTGGATGTGTTCATTGAACCTTAAATGACTTTTGCCCAAACTCCGTTCAGTTCCTTACGAGTAACGAAACAATGGAGCTTATTTCTAGGTTTGCGCTCAAGCTTTTGCGGTGAATTTGCCAGCACGGCTGTATCTTCGTGTGAGCGCTTTGGGAAATGTTGTTTCAACTTGTTTTATGCTTTCTGGGTTTTACCTTCTAGTGCTTTTAGCCCAAGTTATGGAAGAAAAATCCCTTCAGGAAAAACGGTACTGAAAAGAACCCTTTGTGCGGGGTTCTGCTGATCTCCGGTTCTTGAAGCCCCGTCTCGAGCGTTGGGTTGAGGAGGATGAGACCCGGAGAGCAGGGTGAGGGTGTTCAGCTGTGTGCACGGTTCTGCTTCAGAAACGCAACACTAATTAACAAAAATAGCTTTGAGGACTCCCGGTTCTCAGTTTCATTGAGGGGCTGGAAGGTCCTTTTATAACAAGTGACGGACGCGGGAAATCCAACAGCAAGAAGACGAAACTTCCTTGTCAGAGACATCCAATAACTGTGTCAAACCACTGAGGATTTCGCGTGGAGCGAAGGAGACCTGCTGTGGGTTTTGCACAAAAAAATGGTCGTGATGTCTTGTGTTGTGCTAATTCTTTCATGATAGAGATATTTTCAGTTGACTACCAGGCTGCTTTGGATGGTTGTACCAGACACAGGGATGCAAAAGTGCCTTTTTTCCCCCAAAAGCCTTGGGAAATTGTGGGAGTTTGGCTGTTGGACAGTAAAACCTCCCAAAGTAGCCTTCTCTTGTTAATAGTAAAATTGGTGGGAGTTTGGTGATGAAACTCCAGATATTGGTCCTTTAACTCTCACGGCAGTCTGCTGTAAAGGGTTGAGACTTTATTGCTTGTCTTGCTTGAGTTAATGAGTGGATCTCCCCGAACTCACCGCAAAAGCGAAGATGGAAAACACCAAATAAAGAGAGGAGAGTTGTGCCGTTGGGGAACGGTCTCTGGGGGTGGATGCCGCGGTGAGGCCGGGTTCCGCGGTGCCGTCCCTGCCAGGTGAGCCCTCCTCTGGAGACGCGTTGGGTTCACTCCTCGGTGTCCTCCGCGAGCCCCAGAGCCCTCGTCCGCAACAACAAAACGCGCGTTCTCCTCGCGGGCAGACCGGGGACGGACCGGGGCGTCTCCGCAGCGTCTCCTGCTGCCGCTTCGGGTCGCGTGTTTGTTCGTATTTACTGCAGAAAAACTCCGTCTCGGCGCCCTCAACAGCGTTCCTCCGTTTGCATTGCGGTGGAAATTTAGGAATAGGGGTTGCGAGGAGTCGCTTGGCGGTTCGCGCTCGCGGGAAGGATGGATGCGATGGGTTTGCCGGCCAAACAAGGTCGCCCGCTCTACACAATCAGAGCGAGCTCGAAACCAAGTGACAACACCTTATTTCTCTACAGAATTGAGCCTCCTTTTAATTTTCCTCGTGCAGGCATTGCCTCAGTTGTATGTATGTGCAGCTTTTTAGCGGAAAGCTGCTGTCCCTTGGCTCGGGGATGGCAGCGGTGTGCGCTTCGGCCCGGGGTTTTTCAGCCGCCTTTTGCAGGGTTTGTGCTCTGCTGCTAAAGGTGATCGGAGCATCACGTTTTGTGTCAGACGCATCTGTTCTTTTTGGAATGTAAAGGTTTATTTTTGTAAACACACGATCGGGAATAAACACAGTTTGGTGCCGCGCTAGGAAGCGAAGAATCCTTTGAAGCAGGTCTGGAAAGATTCAGTAAAAGTTACCGAGTTGAAACGCAGAAGTTTCACTGGGCGTAAAACTGAGCCCACCCTGCCGGTAAAACGTCCCTGGGGTGGGTTGGTTGGAATCGTGGGGCTGGTGCTGTTTTCAAAGGCGCACCAAGGAGCTTCCCCCTCAGGACTGACAGTAGGATCGGTGGGTTTGGAAAGCCGGGACCGCTCTCACGCCTCCTCTCTTAAATAAGGTGTTTCTGGCACCTGGGCGCTGCTCAGTCCCTTCGCTTTAAGGTTCCGAGTTAATACGCGGCCCGCCCTGTTGCGTTTGACCCGGGAAGGTGTTTTTGGCGTGGATTAGGGGCACGCAGGGTCCCTGATGCGTGAGGAACAGGCTCCGCGGCTGGCTCAGCGCTCCTGCCCCTGCGCTGACATCTTGATGACGGTGGCGTTTAATTGCGTCCCGCTTTGCTGATACAAGCTAT
Organism: Columba livia; assembly: GCF_036013475.1. Taxonomy (NCBI): domain Eukaryota; kingdom Metazoa; phylum Chordata; class Aves; order Columbiformes; family Columbidae; genus Columba; species Columba livia. The sequence continues at coordinate 1,108,933 of NC_088628.1, read as the reverse complement.
TGTCTGGTTGGAGACCGAGCTTGTGCTTTACGTTGCAGGCACAAAGCGTTCGAATTAGGCTACGCTGCTTTTTTTTAGCTGAAATGGTGTGTCTTGCTCTCTAAACCTACTCAAAGGTGGCGTTTTCTGTATTTCCAGTAGGTTTGATGCTCAGATTGTGAAACGATGGAAAATTTTGATGCTTCTTAACTGTGGATGTTGAAATTCTGTAACTCGGCCACAGTTTCACTGATGTCGAGTTCGGGTGTTTTTAAGCCAACGCTTTTCATAAAACCTGTTTTCCGTCCTATAGGGACACTCTTGGGTTTTGACCCTGGAGGGTTAAACTCTGAGGAAGTGACGTTTGTGCTGTAATAACCCACTTAAAATGGAGCAATTCCAACCGAGGAAGCCAAGATGTGTTTTGCAGTTTAGCAGTTTAAAGGTTTCAAACGTACAGCTTAGCGTTCAGGCCGACGTAAAAGCTTTCTCCCTTTTCATTGCCCCTTGTACTGTGCTGTGTCTGGGATTTGTGGGCGCCTTAATATTACAGTGATAATACACGTCCATTAATGCATAGGAGGGAAATGGTAGATTATAATAAACACAAACTACAGTTCGCAGAGTAGTTGGTGAGTCTCCAGCTCTTAAAGCTTCATAAAAAACACCTTTTTTCAAAGATTGGTTGTATTAAAAGCTCCTGTCCCAAACAGATATTTCTTCTAATGTTGTCGCATTGGCCGCTGGCACCTCTCTTAAGCAGAAACTTAAGCTTTTCCTTCAAAGTTCTGGATTTAGATGGCTGAGAACGTTGTGTTTGAGCAGCACGCCCAGCAGCTTGTCTCTGGGGCTGGTGTAGCAGAAAAGGGTCTGGGACACTTTGTAGTTTGGGTCAACAGAATTATACAGGATCTGTAATTTCCAAGTCTCTGCAGCCTCTCGGTGTCCTCGACTTCAAATGGCGTTATGGCAGGGCCTTAAATCGCGGGTGGAAGTTGTTTTAATCCCATAAGTAACAGACGGGACATGAAAGAGAATATTCAGGAGGCTTTTTCTGCTGCGTTTCTGGTAAGAGGTAAATACAAGCCTTGGAAAAGTGGAATGTCCTGGGAGGATTGTTTGGTGGAGTGGTTCTCTGGTTAATTGAGTGCCAGGAAACTTCAGCAGAGTCGCTGGAGTTGTTGTGGGTATATTCAGAGGTTTTTATTTCCCCCGGGATTTATACATCTTGCTGCTAATGAACTTTGGGACTCTGAGGTGTCTCTTGTGAGTCTGTCACAGCGGCACGCTGGGTACATCTGCTCTGTTCTACTCCTCAGCCTGTGTGGTGCTTTTAAAATGACAATATAAGCGGACATAGGTTCTCTTGGTTCTGTTCGGGTCTGCAGGACCTGTTTTCTCAAGCATCCGGGTCTGCTTGAACTGAGTGTCCCACGCATTGGGATCCAACCAAAGAATGGAAGGAAAACGTTGAGTTTGGGGTCTTAGCGAGTCTGAGCTTCGTGGATTTGAAGCCATTCCTGTTTGTTCTCGTTGTATTTAAGAGCTTTACCTGGCTGGGGTTGCACGTGACGGTCGGGAACGTCCGCTTGGCACCACCCGTGGGGTTGGCCCCGTTTGAGAGTTCCCCTGTCTGTTTATTGGAGTTCTTGGTGCTAATTTTAAATGTTTGCAAGAAGGTTTTCAATTCTGAAAAGAATCCCCTTGTTCCAACATAAATAAGGGGAAGCTTTCATTTGCTCTGTTTGCTCGGCATTTGTGACTCCGAACATTCAAGAAAACGGACAAATACACCGAGCCTGAGCATAAGCAAATATTTTCCGTATAACACTGCCTCTAGTCTGAATTCCAGTAAATGCATAACAGAACTTCTCGAAACAACGTATTCTCTAATTATCTGTCTTTCCCTGAAGAAACAGGGAGGTTTCCAACTGCTTATTGAACTGGAGGGTTTCAAGTGTCCTTTCTGTGTCACTCCAGTCTTCAAAAAGGGCAAGAAGGAGGACCCAGGGACTCTAGACTGGTCAACGTCACCTCCATCCCTGGGAAACCGATGGAACGACTTCTCCTTGGTGCCATCTCCAGGCATACCAGGGGTAAGAGGGTCACTGGGGCAGTCAGCATGGCTTCAGCAAGGGGACGTCGTGCCTGACCAGCCTCATTGACTGTTATGAGGATTTGCAGTTTGGCTGTTCCTGTGGAGGTAACTCCTATAGAGCTCTGGGGCATCGCTGAGCCCGACCGCAGGAAGGACTTTCCACTTCCAATCGCTCCATTTTCTCTTACGGTAAGACGGGAGGAAGCTTGACGCGTTTTCTTAGAGCTCCTTTGCAGGACCTGGCAGGCAGCGGAGCCGTCGTGACCGTTTGCCAACCGTTCAGCCCCGTGTCGGGAAACCTCTCGCTGAAACAATAGCGAGCGCGGCGCAGACATAGCTCACGCGCTTTAGGTGTGTTTAAAGCGGCTTTGCTCGCTCTTAGCGTCCGCAGAGCTCTGAAATCAATTACTCTCGGCCCCACGCTGCTCGTTCCGCTCGGACCTCGTCACCCGCGCTGTCCCCGATGTGGGCGAGCATCCTCGGCAGAGCTGAACAAGCGGTACCAGCAGCAGGAAACCTGCGCAGCTCACAGGGGGCTGCTTGGAAATACTCAAACTGTTGTTTTCTCGCTCAGGTTATTGTCCTTAAGCAGCTTCCAGAAGCTGTTGTTAAACACGGCGAGTCTCATATGGATCCATCTTGTTTTGTTTCTTAATTGATCACAAAGGTGAAACTTCATCAACACCCTTAATACACTAAAACTGACTGAAGCCTGGGGGCTGTGTGCTCTGGGAAGGCAGAGCTGGACCTACAGCAGCACCGCAGTCCTGGCCTAGGAAATGAGGGGCTTAATTAGAAGGACAGGGGGAAGAAGGGAGAGACCTTGTTCCCAGGAGAGGTGGTGGGATGACATTTCTAGGGAGCAGTAATAGAGGAATTTTGCTGTCTTGGCATCACCAAGGAAGAAGAATTGCGTGAGTTTTTAGATGACAGAGGGATTTTTGGAGATGGCAGCAAGAACTCTTTAAAATTGAGGTTTATCCACCCCAGAACGCTCAGCAAACTTAACCCAAATAAACCAAAGATACAAATCGCAATAAGGTTTTAATTTGGTGCAGCTTAATTCATCTGCTTGCTTTTATTCTGAATGAAGGTGTCCACGCAGGAGTTTAATTTCGTGTAGTAAAAGTGCTTTAATTAATGTCCTTAATTAGGTTGGGGTGTGCGTGTTTCTCCTTCCCCAGTGCCCTGTGGCGAGGAGCTGGGTGTCAGCAGCGGGAGCCGCGCGGGGGGCCGGGAGCTTCTCCCCGTCCCCACACAGGGACCCCCCGGTACCCGCGTGTCCCCCCGGTACCCGCGTGTCCCCCCGGTACCCGCGTGTCCCCCCGGTACCCGCGTGTCCCCCCGGCCCCGCTGCCCGGCCCCGCTGCCCGGCCCCGCTGCCCGGCCCCGCTGCCCGTTCCCGCTCACACACCCAGCACACCTGGAAATCCGGGGAAATAAAGCTGGACTTTGCCACTGAACTCACACGAACGCTCATTTTTAAGCTTGCGATTACACATCTACCTCCAAACCATTTGGATGAGGGAATTTATAAATTGTCGTTAAACTTGTCCTGATTTGCGTAGCAGTGCTTTTGTATTGTTGCCACCGCCTTGTTCTCCTTACATTCTCCACATTACCTTCTTATTCCACTGAAGTCATTTTCCAGCGCTAATCGCACGCTTCCCGCAAGCCGTCAGCCGTAAAAGAGCCGCATCCAGATCTTATTCTTTTATTTCTTCAATCCAGATTTTTTTAATGTTTCGAATGCTTGTTTGCTGGAGTCTGTCGGGCTGGATTGTTGGCCGGGTTGTGCAGTACATGCTGACACGCCATGAGCATCGCGCTGTGGTATGCGGTGTCGTGGCACTCAAGGAATCCACCGATCGCCGTGCGAAGGGCGAGATGTTGGCCATTATTTCTTTATAAAGGTTGTTCCGGGTCTGTAAAACTCGCTATGTGACGCACAGCGAGTGCTGTCAGCTCCAAGCATATTTTTGCTAATATCTCCTAATAATTTAGGTTAAATCACATTGGTTTTTAAAATCCTCCGTGGCTCGGTATGAGCTCTAGCATCTATGCTAGAGCGATGTATTCTTGCTAGTGAGTTTTTTGTTGTTAATGTCGGCGTGTTGTGGCTCAGATCCTTCACTTCTGGGCTGAAAGCTTTTATGGGAGATGATAAACTCAATGGGCTTTCAAGCTGTTAACTCTTGTGCTGCTCAGTGTGTGTGATCCGATGGGAAGTCGGGAAAGCCGGGGGTGCGAGAAGCGTCACGCAAAGAGCCCGATACACACGCACCCTGTGCGCTTTGCAGCCCTTCCTGGCGCTTTTCCCATGGGAAGGGTCTTGTGTGGCAGCGTGGTCGCTCTGAACGCCGTTTCTCCCCGCTTGCAGGTTGTTCCTGCTTTGTGCAACTTGGGAAATAAACCCAACACAGCCGCAATTCGCCTGAGATTTAAGAGCTAAAAACTTATCTAGCGTGGCTCAAATTGCGTACGTTATTTCTTTCCCTATAGCTGAACCCTCAAGTTTGGGTCCCGAAGCTTTTGCGACCCGTGCAGAAGCAAAAAGGCTGAAATTCTGTCCTGAGCGCATTTCAGGGCTTTTTCAGTTTGCAGGAGGAAGAGAGCGATTGTTGAAATGGGCAACATAACAGGGTTTTGCAATAAAGTCGCCGTTTGCTTTTCCAATGGGTTGCCAGCTTTCTGTTGGAAAAAATGTGCTTAGTGCGTTCTCAGGCCTAGAACTGCAATAAATTTTCCCCTGGAATATCCGCGGTTTAACTCGGGACTTGCCAAGCGCTGCGGAGACGCCGCGAAGCCTGGGATGGGGTCTGGGATCAGGAGGAGCTGAACGTGGCCCTTTGGGGTTTAGCTCAGACTTTGTAAAGCAAGGCTTAATGGCTTTTTAGAGCAAAGTTGCTGAACCACTGCTGGTGTTACCCTTTTATCCCTTTTCTAGGTGGAAATCACCACTCCAAGAGGTTTTGTATTTTCTCCAAAATTACGTATATTTCCCTGAACCTTTAAAAAAAATATATAAGTGAAAAATCAAGCTGAGGATTTTTTGCAGTGAATGTTGGCGCTTTACATTTCTTTAAGCTAATCTATTTCTTTTTCTGCTTCTCGTTTTCTGTAGGATGCTGTGACATCCAAACCAGTCATCCAGTTCCAAGGAAGCCAAGGGGTAAGTTCGGCCGTGGGTTCCTTGGGAGGTTCTTTGAATGAGGTGTTTGTTCTGTGTGTCTGTCCTGTTCAAAGAACGATGCTCTGATTTCTTGAAAGCGAGAGATAACGCAGCTCACGTGGTCCAGGAAAGAGCGTTTGCTCATTGATCACGTGGCTTATTTCTCTGTTAAAACTTTCCCCTCTCTTTCTTTTCTAACCTCGCTAAATCCATAGCGATGCACAGGGGGGAAATTCCGGTTTTTAAGGCCAGGCTGTTGGGTAGAACAAGGACACACAAAGTTCAGTGGTGGACACAGCACTCGATGGAAACATGAGGACGTAACAAGAGATACTCATCAATGATTTGGAGGAGGGAATAGAGTGACCGTCAGCAGGTTTGCTGGTGACACCGAGCTGGGAGGAGTGGTGACACTGGAAGCTGTGCTGCCATCAGAGACCTGGACAGGCTGGAGAGCTGGGCGGGGAAACATGTAATGAAATAGAACAAGGGCAAGTGTAGAGTCTTGAATCTGGGCAGGAACAGCCCCAGGTTCCAGTGTAAGTTGGGGAATGACCTATTAGAGAGCAGCGTAGGGGAAAGGGACCTGGGGGTCCTGGGGACAGCAGGGTGACCATGAGCCAGCACTGGGCCCTTGTGGCCAGGAAGCCAATGGTACCTGGGGTGGGTTAGAAGGGGGTGGTCAGTAGGTCAGAGAGGTTCTCCTGCCCCTCTGCTCTGCCCTGGGGAGACCACACCTGGAATCTTGTGTCCAGCTGTGGCCCCTCAGTTCCAGCAGGACAGGGAACTGCTGGAGAGAGTCCAGCGCAGCCACCAAGATGCTGGAGGGAGTGGAGCATCTCCCGTGTGAGGAAAGGCTGAGGGAGCTGGGGCTCTGGAGCTGGACAAGAGGAGACTGAGGGGGGACTCATTCATGTTTACAGATATCTAAAGGGTGAGTGTCAGGAGGATGGAGCCAGGCTCTTCTGGTGACAACCCGTGACAGGACAAGGGGCAATGGGTGCAAACTGGAACACAGGAGGTTCCACTTGAATTTGAGAAGCAACTTGTTGGGGGTGAGGGTGGCAGAGCCTGGCCCAGGCTGCCCAGGGGGTTGTGGAGTCTCCTTCTGTGCAGACATTCCAACCCCCTGGACACCTTCCTGTGTCACCTCATCTGGGTGTTCCTGCTCCATGGGGGATTGCACTGGATGAGCTTTCCAGGGCCCTTCAACCCCTGACACTCTGGGGTTCTGTGATGCTGCTTTTGTTCATTCCTTTTTCAGTGCAATAATTTGCGTAATAGTCAGAATTTCAGTAGCAGTAACTAGGTCAAAATTAAGAGAGTATTAACATGCTTTGTGCTGCTGCAGTGGGACTATCTGGATGTTTATTAGCACCTGTTTATTAGTTTTATCCTCACAAATTGGATTTTCACGGATACTCGTGTAAGTTGCTGTGCAGTCTTGAGCGTTTTGCCTGTTTTAAATAGCATGTAAATCGGTGTAAGAGCTTGAGCACTGAAGCGTTACAGTGGTGGGGGTTGGTGACGTGCGTATCTCTACGAGAAGGGCTGAAGGTGCTTCTGGTTCTGTACAATTCTGCAGAGTTGGAGATGAGTTTGGGTCAGATTTGCAGGTGTTCATTGGGGGGACCTGAGACCGGGGGAGTGAAGAAGGAACTGAGCTGGGGGAAAAGATCTTCAGCTGCCCAATGCACGTGTTCCTGCAGCTTTGTTAAACATAACTCTTAGGAACAAAACGTCTTAACTTGACGTTATTGGAAAATGTGACGTTTTCCCCTTTTTCTTGGGATGAACTTGTGTGGGCATTAATAGAGGAAGGTGAAATTGCCGTTCGGAATGACTCGTCCGCAGATGAATGTTACTTGAAAGAAGCAAAAACAGAAGTCACATCTGTCCGGAGCTATTTTTAAGTGTCTATGGTTACTGGTGTGTTACTCGGCACCAAAATTAGGGCTCCCTGGGAGCAGTTACCATGCTGATTTGGTGGCTTGAGAAACCTTCTGTTTCAGCTAAAAATAATTCCTAGATAACGGGCAGTTTGCGTGTGCTACACTTTTCAGTACCGGAACGAGCAGCGTTTAATGCTCAAGTGATTCTCTCGCTCCTTTTACGTCCTTTGAAGAAGCCGCAGAGTCTCCAAAAAGCACCGAAGTCGGGGCTGCGGGAGCAGCTGTTTTACAACGGTGAATGAGGAGCTAGAAACAAGTTGTTTCCGTATGTGAATCTGTGATTTGGTGACATCCTCCAGGCTTTATTTTACAAGCCCACGGTGCGCAGCACGACTCGCAGCTGGACAGACCCGTTGCATTTACTCCGGCGCATTAACCGCAGGGTGAGCGGTGCCAGCTGCAGAATACCCGCAGTCTGCTGCTCGCAGAACCTTGTGCGTGTTCTCGGCCGCTCGGGGAGCAGGAGGAGCTGGTTCGCTCTGGATGGGTGGGGGCAGAGGGTGCTGGGGCTGATTAAGGGCTTGGGGCCACGGTGCAGGTTTGGCCGGGGTGATAACGGGGCTCAGCGACACCCACATCACCACCAAATCCGCTCCCGATATCTTCAGGTCCGAATCCCGGGGCTGCGCGGGGGTCCCTCATCCTCCCCTCTCGCCCACGGTGGTTTTGGGTTTACCGTTCCAAAAGAAGGGGAGGTTTGGCCAGAGGACAGCTGGTTTGTATGGAGGGTAAATGGAAGAAGCTGCACCAGCACAGGTCGCGTTTCTCGGCGCTTCTGAGAACGCCCCTGTGGTTTAACCCAGTGGCACAGCTGTGCTGGGTGTCCAGGCCGCTCTGCATCCGAGATGGGGGGGAAAGCACCTTCTGTACCCGCGCTGCTCTTCGGGGAGCGCAGGCGGGTGTGGAACACGCCAGCTGCTTTGCTGCCCATGGGTATTTCCCGCATAAACGTGGCGATCTGGGTAAATATAAATCCATGCGGTAGAGCGTAGCCTAAAATAGGTCGAAGGCGATGTTCCTTCTGCCTGGTTTTCTGGAAACCATCTTAATTATCAAATATTGATGCGATAGTAGAGCTCAGACGCTGAGATTGATGTCGGGTCTTGAGCGCGGAGGGGAAACGGTTTCCCTGTTGAAAAATGAATGGCTGGAGGGGAGAGAAACAATGCAGATCGCTGGCTGCGGAGCACGCTTAATGCTTGATTAAATATTTAATTTAGCAGCGGCGTCACACTCAACTGTGGGCCATGAAATCTCTTTATGGAATTATAATATCTTAAAAAAGAATAAGCATGCTATCTAGTGACCTGGAGTGTCCCGTGTTTAGTGCTGGATCGCTAATTCTAAAGAAACGAGCCTCAAGTGCTTTACATTGAACATAAACAGCGGTAGCACGTCTGTTCTGAGCCTGAATCAATAGAACTGGGTCAGATTCCTGGAGGAAGATGACTGTGGGCTCCGCTTTGCGAGGCAGCGAGCCCGTCTGTTCTGCCACACATATACTGTCTTTTTAGCTGCTCTTCACCTATATTACTTTACCCTTTGGTAGGTTAGTTTGGCTGATTTGGATCCTTCTCGCTCTCCACAGTCACCCGCGTGCTTTACTTGGACGGGGTAAATGGCTCAAAGCACGGCGGCGGCAGAACGTTGAATTGTGTGTTAGCTGGGCTACCCGAGTGACCGGTGTCTCTCTGCTTCCCCGCAGCACATCGCCATCCCCAGGCCCGATCGACCGGCGGAAGTGCGGACCTTCACGTTTTATCTCTCCAACATTGGCAAGGACAGCCCCCAGGGGAGCTTTGACTGCATCCAGCAGTATGTGTCCAGGTGAGTGCTACCGCAGAAAATCCAGCCGTTCGGTTTTTTATCTTTAATACATCTTCTGTAGAATCTTTCCCCTGACCAACCTGAACAAAATGTAATATGTGTTCTTGCTTTTTAGCGTCTTTCCAATGCGTTTGTGTGTGTGTATCTGGGTAAGGAGGCGCTCAGAGCAGAATCAGTTCACCTCTCAGCCTCTGTCCCCCCAGTTATTCAGACAAGGCGGCCTCCGTTGTTCAGCGGTACAGACGTGCCCGTCTGCGCTGTCGGGAGGATCTTTTTCCCATTGCGTTTCTCTTGCAGCAATGGCAATATCCATTTGGATTGCCTTGGAAGCATACAGGACAAAATCACCGTGTGCGCTACTGACGATTCGTACCAGAAGGCGAGGCAGAGCATGGCCCAGGCCGAGGAGGAGACGCGCAGCCGCAGCGCCATCGTCATCAAACCCGGCGGCAGATACGTGGGTAAGCGGCCCCTTGATTTGGGGCGTCCTCGGTAGCGTCTGAACTCAAACGCTGACACAAGAATCTGTAATAAGAACCTTGTCTTTCCGTCTGGGTGTCTGGTGTATTAGGCTGCTGCTCTCCTTGTGTTGTGACTTCTTCGTGGCTTCCACCTTCGCCCCCCAGCGCGGCTGGTGGGTGTTTCGCGTGGTTTCTGGGGATTGCCTGCGTGCAGTTACGCCGTCCCCTGGCGTTATTTTGTATTTGGGATGCTGGGAGCGCTCTGCTGAGCCATCACGAGTGTCGGCTCCAGCGTCGCCACCGCTGGGTCGCACATCTGCGATGTCTCAAATGCGGGTGGGAGAGCGCTTGTGATAATAAACCCAGAGCCTCAAGCAGCACCACAACCTTAAACCTCCTTAGGGGAGGAAATAAAACTGCGGCAAAAATGAGCAGGCTGCAGAGGGAGCCTGCAGAGACCCAGCTTAGGGCTCAGCTCCCTGCTCAACCCCAGGCCGGGCACGAATATGAAACAGCAAGCAGAGTTTTGGGGTAATTCTGTGTGTTTTGAGCCAGCTGGTTTTACTGCAGCCGGTGTCTCCTCAGGATGTCTGGGATGAGAGTGGTGAGCTGCAAAATGTAGAACTGACCCTGACTCATTGTTCTATCAGCAAAGTGCTCAAAGCTGAGAAGTCAGATAGTAATCAGGAAGGAAACGCATTGATTTCCTGTAGACTAGAAGATTATTTTGTTTAGCTTACATTCGAGAACATTACAGTAAGTGGATGAGGTTGCGAGGGAGAAGATTCCCAGAGCAAATTGCTTCCCGGAAAGATACAGCGAAAGTTTTGGTTTTAAAAATACTGCTGTTAAAACGTGAACCGCTCTGAGATGGAGGGACGAGCGTGTAAAAAGCAGCGGGGTGCAGTCCCCGATGCGCACAGGTGTCGGTGTTTAAACAGGAGGAGCCTGGGCCAGGACAGCCCCGTGGCGGGACCCGCGTGGTTTCGGTGCCAGCGCCATCAGCCGGCTCGTGGCGCTGCTCCGCGGGGACAGGGCGCTCACATCTGAGAACACGGGGCTCAGCGCTGCACCGGGTGCACAACCATTCCAGGCAGCTCAGGTGGGGGAGAATTTCTATGCAACATTGACATTGGAGATCAACAGAACAGACTTGGAGGAAAACATCTGGAAATAGGTGGCTGATGTGTCTGCAGGGCGATGTGTGTGCTTATATACGCACTAAATGTGTGTGCGTATACGTTTATGTATATGCACATCTATAAATATTTTAAGACACTTTGTGTTCTGGCTCAGCTTAGGGGTTTTTTCCTCCTCCTGTCACTTTGGCTCCAGCCCGAAGCGGGAGCGTCCCAGGGTGGCTTTGCTGTCCCTGACCTGGCGAGAGTTAAGGGAGCTCTAGAAAGCTGGCGAACCTTCCCTTCTCCCATTTCTGGAAATGAAGTCCAGTTGACCTCTGAATCTTGGGATGTTTGAACGGGTGAATTGTTGTTTTTCCCCCCTCGCCTCGACTCGGCCCTGCAATGGTGGGTCGCGCTTGTTTGCATCAGCACGGTGCATAATAAAAAGCCAGGAAATGGGGCCTCGGTTACGCAATCTGCATCTTAGTACAATAAACACTGCGGAGATCGCCAGTGTCTTCAGATGACTCAGTTGCAAACATCGCTTCCTAGCAGTGCAGAGCTGCCACGCCGAATCAGCCCCCGCGGCTCTTGCAGGAAATGCTGGGTGGTGTTTGTCCCAGCGAAGGTCACTTTCTTGAACCACAGCGATTATCGATCGCATCTCCCTGCTTTTAGACCTTGGAAGCTACGGATTTGCTGCTTTCGCCTTTGGGAGCAGGAACCTGCCTTTCGTGGCCTGGGTTTTGTGTTCAAAAGAGCAGAATCCTTTGTTTGGCTGTGGTGGGCGACGCAGGACCTGGGCGATGAGGGTTCTAGTTGGTTTGCAGTAGGGATGGGGAACTGGATTCTGGTGTAATGCTGTCAGAACCCAAGAACCGCGGCTGGGATGGAGCGGGGGAAGCTTGAGGTGAACTTCTGAGACAGCTTCACGTTCTCACGTGTCTGTAAACGTAGTTTAGGTGATTTCTGCAGTGTGGAAGGGATTATTTTATCTGAGCGGACACTAATGAATAGGCCGATGTACCACGTTAGGCCCCGTTGGTGTGGCCGCGTTTGGCGGGGGGAGGGAGGTGGACGCGGCCCCATAAAGTTCCCATTGTTCTAAAAGCAGAAACATCTGCTGGAGGAGCGTTTTTTGCTGAGATCAGCAGCAGGGAGCCGCTCCTTGACCAGTTCTGCTCTTTCCACTCCATATTTCGACTCTTCTACAGAATAATGCAGGATTTTCCTCTCACAGGGAGGGGAAAAATGGTTAGATTAACCATGGGGATACGTACACTTGGGATAAATGAGAAGCTGGCAAACAAAGAGAGCTTTATTGAAGCTTGTGGCCTACAATGCTCAGGTTTCCAGAGCTTGGTGTTGCTGCTTACTTGTTACAAGCGTGTCATAGATCATAGAACTCGCGGGATGCTGGTTCTGGTGGCATACGGGGACGGACGGGGCGCGCTGGTTGTGTTTGTCCTCCCTTGTCACCTCCCAGCGCTCGGGCCGCGCTGACGGCCCCCCGGCCTCTGCAAGGTGACCGCTGCACTTCACTGTTCTCGTCTCATTTTAGGCAAAAAGGTTCAGGTGCGTAAACCTGCACCAGGAGCTTCCGATGCTGTTCCCTCCAGGAAGCGCCCAACGCCAGTCAACCTTGCCAGTGCAATAAAGAGGGGCAATAGTGCCATTTCTCAGAGACCCTTCAAAGATAGGGTTGTGCACTTGCTGGCACTAAAGCCTTATAAGAAACCTGAACTTATTCTCAGATTGCAGAAGGATGGACTTTCTCAGCAGGACAAGGATTTGCTGGACAACCTTCTGCAACAGGTTTGTACTCTGACGAAGGCACCGGTTTAGGTAAAGGGAAATGTCTTCTCAGAACGACAACAACATCGGTATCAGTCTGAATGTAACCTGTGTACCCCGCAGCTGCAGCTGAATGTTTCTTTAGAGGCCTGTCCAACAGAATTTGCTGTTTTTCTAGAGACAGAAGCCTCTCGTTTATATGCCCCGATTGGGGTGTTTGCTGCTAAGCTGCGTGATTTGGTCTCACCAGCTCAATCCTTAGAGGAACACTCCTGCTTGTGGGGAGAATTATCTAACAGAGCATCTGTTTGATTTGTTATAACCTATACATCTGTATATTTTTATTAACGTGGATGCAGAGGAACATGTTCTGTATCCATCCGTGTTTCCTCTGCGAAGGTGAGAACATGTCCCTCCTCACTGAGCTTCACAGCTGCTCCGTGTCACCAGAGCTGTGCCTTTCCTGCCCAGAAATGCAACTGGTTCGGTGTGAGGATCATGCAGCTTCTTGCAAAGCATCTTATTTGTATGTCAAGAGCTGAATCAATTCTCGACACTTTGAGTCATGTCGAAGGTGCCATTTCAGGAGCCGCAGTAAATACCCTTGTTGCTCTCACAGCGCAAAACGGCCGTTTATTTAAATGCCACAGCTGCCCTTTGCTGTGTTTTTTATTTTGCTTTATTTTGACTCCTTTCCATAGCTGAGAAGAATCAGACAGTGAGGAGTTAGTTTGTCCAAGGGCACGGGACAGATTGTATTGAAAACAGCCTTATTGCTGGCACAACTTGCTCCTTGTTGCTCCTCAGTATTAATCCTGTAGCCCTTAATTTCCCAGCAGCGCTGGAGTTCTTTGGAATGCTAGAAGCAGATTTCACGCTAGAGATGCTGTTTCCGATCACCACCTTTCACTGATGCTCGCACAAACCCCTGCGGGCGAGCGCTGCGTCCGGTGCCGTCCGCAGCATCAGCCCGATGGGGCTAAATGCTGATTTGGCTGCAAACGTATTGCCCGTAATTAATCTCCTTTCAGGGCTCCCATCCACAAGCGGGCTCGGATAAGCTGAAAATTACAGCCTGCGTTAAAACTAAATACGTCGAGGTGTGGGTTTCATTGTGCTCTTGCATCTCTCCCAGGACTCCGTGTTCCCGGTGGCCTTTTTGCCTCATTTTGCAAGGTTTCTATTTTTGGGAGGCGCGGGGTGGAGCTTGCGGAGCCCCACACCAGCAAAACAAGGAGGCAGCCGCTCCCGGCAGAGAGAATCGCGGCGGCTGTCCTGCTCCGGGCCCTGCTGCGCTACCAGGGAGCCTCGGAGAGGGCGTTCTGAAAGATAACCTGGGCTTTGCTTTTGTCTCTTGGGCTGTTTGCCGGGATATCTCAATGTAAAACACGGCTCAAAGTCGTCTTGTGTTTTGGCTCCGGGTTTTGGAAAGCTGACAGAACCGAAAGGAAAAACAAAGTGTTTGTCATGTAAACTGATAACTCTTTCTATTTTTCGCTTATCGGGAGAGCTTTGTTGTATTAGCTCTGCAGCTTTTTACATTCGCAGACTTTTAATATTAGGCCGTAGTCTCCCGAAAGCAAAAGCAGAGGAATTAGCAGCATCTTTAGTTAATTCAAGGCCTTGCGCTCCTTCACTTGCTTTTCTGGGGCATCTTACTGCTGCAGGAGTGATAGACATTCGTGAGCCCGGCGTTTCCCGAGCAGAGCGGGCGATGCCGAGAGCACTGGTCCTGGAGCAGGTGCACGAGAGCTCCACCGGCTCGAAGCATCTTCCAGCTCCAGCTGCAACACGGTCACCACACCGGTGAACTCGGGAGCCTTTGCCAGCGCGTGGCCCCTCCGCATCCCTTCCCTAAAAACAAATGTAAGGGTTTGTTTCCTTTCTAAATTTCATCACCTAAAGAGGGTTCACCATCAGCATCTGTGCAAACTTAACTGAGGCTTTTTGGGCCGTGTTTCCGGTGTATTTTTCAGCTGCTGTAACCAGCAGCAAGAAGCGAAATTTGCAGTTGAGCTGCGGAAAGGCTGATGAAAGCGGGATAACTCCTACCGAGTGGTTCCGCTCTAACACGGCTCTGCCGGCCCCAGCGGCGCGTCCAGCCCGTGCGGAGCTTCGCGAGGAGGCTGCACGCCGTCAGACGTCGTGAGGCGGGCGGTGCGGGTGTCCTGAGCCGAGCCCGGCGCGTGGGTCAGGCGCAAGGCTGGCTCCTGAAGCCCTGCTGCTCATCACACCTTGTGGTCTTGCCCTGGCGCAGCCTGGGAAGAGTTCTCCGTTAAACCCAGCAGATGAGCCCAGAGCGCTGAACTGGCCAGGACAATAGGTCTCCCCAGTGTTCTCCTCACTGCTCCTTGAGAAAGGAGCTTTCTGTCGCCTGTTTTACTGGCTCGCTAGTGAGAAATTATCTTCTGGCAATTGTTAACTAAGCTATCGCACGAGAGCTCCCCTATCAGCCCCTAAACCGCCCCGTTTTATCTATGGGACAGGTGCGATAAGTGAACTGTTCCCTTTAGGGTTTATTCCAAGTTTTTCCATAAACTGATGCTGAACTGTTCCAGACTATCCAAGCTGAATAATCTGTTTAGATATGACTTGTTTCCCAGGATATGCTTTGGAAACTCCTCAAACCATTGCAATGACCGGGCAAAAGGAAAGGCACAGACTAAACCGTCTGAATAGGCAGCATGAAGTCTCTCCTTGTTCTGCGACACTGCCGCTAGGTCTGAGATTTTTGCCTGTATCTTAAATCAAGTGAGAAAATTAAACCCTAACGTGGGGTGGGTTTGTTGCATATTACTCTTGTTGCAGGTGGCAAACCTGAGTGCCAAGGACAGCACCTTCACGCTGAAAGACTGTGTGTACAAAGAGGTGCAGAAGGACTGGCCCGGCTACTCGGAAGGAGATCAGCAGTTGCTGAAGAGGATACTCGTTCGGTAATTATTCCATCTTCTGTGTAATAATCATCTGGAGCTCGAGAACGCTAGGCCAGGCGCTGTAAATCAAGGTAGCCAGAGGCAGCAGGGCTGCGGTGAGTTAAATAAAACAAATCTGCTTATCATCTGGGCAGCTGTAGTTGCCTAAACTTGAATATGCAGGTCGTGCTGCACATACATTGTGATCCCAAGGGACACCTGATCCTGAAAAGAACCTTTAGCTAAGGTGGTGCTTTTGTCCCATGGGTTCCTCTCCAGGTATTTTTCTATAGGTGAAGCCTCCAGGCTTGGAAGCTCTTGGCTGGCGGGGAGATAGATGTATCCCCCCCATTTCTAAAGCACAATTCCACTCCATGTATTTTTCTTTCCCCCACTATTTTTTCAGTGTATTTGTACCGAGCTGCTGCAGGTTTTTGTAATGCACGTAGAGATTTTTACTTGCTTTTGAGGTTTATTTTCTCGCACTTTTAGTGAAGGTGAAGCAGAGCACGCTCTGTTTGAGCAGTTTCCATGATCTGAAAGTACAATTGGCTTGAAGATGAGACTTTGTTAAACCAACAGAAACCTGCACTTCGAGTGCTTTGGCGTGCTAAAGCAAAACAATCCAGCTTATTTAAACGGCCTTGATGGCGAATTATAATTAAACGGAAAAATACAACTGCCGTGCAAACTTTATGGCTTTCAAAAATAAAAAGAAGTGAATTTCCCCCTCTAGCAAGCGATGTTTACTGCGTTTTCTAGAATTGTGGCGTTCAGTTATGCAGAGGCCTAAAAATAGACGTTGGCAAGGATGTGTTCGACTGCACAAACAAAGCCCCGCTCGGCCGGCGCAGGTAACGCGGCTACAGAATGGGAAAAACACGCAGGGCTGAGGACAGTGGAAAAACACGCACCAAAAGGGCACAGACCTCCCGGGTTTGGGTCCGGTCGCCACTCAGCGGTTCATCAGCCGCAATAATTAGCGCAACTGCTGCTATTAAAACGATATGTGACAGTGGCCGTGTTGGACCGACTTGTTTTCCTGGTGCTGGTTGTTTTCGATCCTTTCACCATTGTAGTGGAATGTTTTTTCCGCTCTCACAAGAATTGGAAGCTGTTGGCTTTCGATCGCTTCTTTTAAATCCGTAATTAACGCATGAGATGCGACGAGGTTGCTCGGTCCAGTCAAACAACATCCAAAAAGCCGCTTTCACCGGGTTGTTTATTGAACATCGCTCTTGCCCTTCCTGTTTTCAGTCTCCAAGCACTTTCCTCGAGCTGATCCTCGGCTGGTGGGATTGCACTAAATCAAACTAAACAGAGCAGCGACCGAAGCCAGAACGGTGGTGAAACTGCAGGGCGTGCAAATGGTGCTGCGGGGTGTGCAAATGGTGCTGCAGGGCGTGCAAATGGTGCTGCACGGTGGCCGAAAACTCCAGCTCAGGTTGAAAGAGGAATCTCCTGAAGTGTGGGCTCGGTCGCTGAAATAACCTTCCCGATGTTTGAAAACTACGTGTGCGCTTTAAAGCTGATTACAGCCGGTTGTAGAAGAATTCGGACGCTGTCACTGAGGCTGCGCAGCTGGTGACAGCGACTGCCGAGCTGCTTTATTAAAGCCTTTAGCCCTGAAGTTGTATTGTGTTCAGTTTGACGGCTGCAGCTCGGTGCACCGGTCGTTTTTCCAGGGTGATTAATATCAACAGCGCAAAGCCGGTGCCTTGGAGACTTCACTCCAAGATCTGGGGAGTGGAAATACCCAGCGTGAACGCGATTAACGCACTTACCTGATCAGAATGACTCTCTTTGCACCTTTTTTATGCTGCAGGAGCTTCCTGTTGTTTGTCGAATACCACAAATACACACCGGGGTAGCGCTGTTTTGCATGATGCAACTTAAAAGTATTATTATGAGGACCTAAATGTAAATCCTAGTGGACCAATACTAGTGCCAGTTCCTGTTCTCATGCTCATTTTCCTGGACCCGAAGGGCCTTGCTGCTGAAGGCAGCGGCTGCTCCTGTCAAATGGTGTTTAATGGTGCTGATGAGCGGGAGAACTTATTCCCCACCATCTGAACTTGTTCGGCCCCTTTTCAGTGCGCTCGCTTTTGGAATTTTCTCATTAAGTCAGTTTTAACGGGGTTGAGACAAACTCAGCAGAAATTAGTTTAAGTGCTGTCTTGCTTATGAAGCTGTGTTTCAAGCAGTAGCTAGAATATTTGTATATACACCCCATACACTTTAAAGTTCAGTGCCCGTTTTTACTAGTCTGGGTATGGATGGTTTTTCCAAGGTTGTGATTTATTTGAAGTCAAGAGAAAAGAGGTAAAACTGCCAGAAGATAAGTCGTGTCCTGTCTGGTAGCTCAGCCCACTGCGAGCAGCATCGGTGCCAGTGTCACCTCCGCTCATTGAGAAATACAGAAACCACGGGGAGGCAAGAAAGAGAAGTTACCATTGATATTGTCCTGTAGGAGATTGGTTTTTGTAGGTTTTGCCTGAGGGCGAAGCTGTAAGAAGTGCCTGGAGGACCCGCTTTGACAGCACCTCCAAGCAGTACGAATCTGAGCCCGGACAAGGCTCCTCGCTCTGCGGGAGGTTTGAAGCACCACCGTGGGCTTGCGGAGCACCAGGGCTCAACATCCCCCGTTCTGTTTTTCAGGAAGCTCTGCCAGCCCCAGAACAGCAGCGGTTTCCAGGGAGAGGCGCCTTCCCTGAGCCCACCCAAGGACAGCGTGAACTCCAGCTCTCCTCCCCAGGTGGGTCACCCCGCTCCGAGCACCCGGGGGGCTCAGAACCCCAAATCAGCTCCATCTGCTCAGCGCGGAGTGGGGCTGAGCCGCTCAGCCTGTCCGCACGCTGTAATCGCCTGCTGCTGGAGGCTCTTAGGTCAATAGGTTCTTTGGTTTACTATTTTTTCCCATTTTATTAAGTTAGAGTCTAATTCCGGGTTTCCTCAGCATCTGTTTCTCCTCTGGACGTGGTTCAGCGAGGGCCTATGGGAGGATCTCTGACAGCGTGTCTCAGGTTCAGTCTTAAGGGCTGTATTTTTTCCCGCAGTGCCTACAATCCCTCTTGGAGTTCCTGGGAGAACGAGCTTGTGTTTTACTCATTACTAATAATTGACTGGAACGAAGCAGTAATAAGCAGCTCCCAAACACGGCCAAGTTATTAAAAACCTTGACCTTTTGCAACCTAATTGCCGTGACAGATCAGGGGCAGGTTGGGCTGCTCTTTGATTTGTCGAGATGCCAGCGCAGAGCCGTGAAAAGCACGTTTTGGCTGGTTTTCCGTGCCAATAAACCGCGCAGGAGCCGTTTTGCGGGTGCGCTAAGCGGAGTGTGTCCCACGCCTCTCGGCATCTCTGAGCACACACGTTTCTTGCTCGCGTTGTGAAACGCGGCTTCATTTCTCCGCCGTGGGTCAGCCCAGACAAGTTGAGTATTTATTCTCCTCCTGCCAATGGAATGTGTAATGCCTGCTTGTCTGGACAGACGCACCGGGGATTAGTGGCAAAGAATATTAGCAGGTAAAGAAATTACGTGCTTTCTGGTGGGGAGAGGGAGGCGATTCGCTATTGAGAACAAGAACCGTGTAACCCGTTTGCCAGGTAACTCATTCCAAATCCTCTCCTGCTCTGCCGTGAGCGTGATCCCGGTGAATAACGAGTGATCCCCTGCGCTGGGGCTCGCTTGGAAAGACACGATGCTGTTAAGAGGCTGGCCTTGTGTTCTGTCTTAACCTGATTCTGGAAATAGGTTGAAAAGTCATTTTGCTTCTGGCTGTACGTATTTTGAAAGTCACAAAGGTCTGTAGGGGATGTTTCTGGTCTCTTGAGATGATCCCATCGAAAATTTGAGTTGTTGATTCATTTGGATCTAGAACAGCAACGGGGGCAACCAGACGTGGAATATAAATGTCTAACGTGGGTTGTGACAGACAGCAAACCACAGGCAGCTTTTTCTTGGAAACCATCGTTTTTCTGATACTCTATAGCTGTAGTTTCTGTTTGGAGAAGGGGATGCCTGCTGACGGTTGGGGTTCGGTAGGCTGGGACGCCAAATATTTTGGGAAAGTTTGGTTGTGGAATGAAGGCAAAGAAAAGAATAAGGTTGGTGTGGGAATCCTGAGGCAGCGTGGCAGAGCACGTACTGCGTGGTCAGTGGAGCATGGTGGTGGAGCTGGTGTTTGGTTTGAGAGGTGAGGAGAGGGTGGCAGCACAGGTACCATATGGTCAGAGAGGTGACGGTGGTGGAGCTGGTGTTTGGTTTGAGAGGTGAGGAGAGGGTGGCAGCACAGGTACCATATGGTCAGAGAGGTGACGGTGGTGGAGCTGGCGTTTGGTTTGAGAGGTGAGGAGAAGGTGGCAGCGCTGGTTCGAGACCCGGAGCCGAAGCCGATGCGGCTCCTCCTTCGGGAGATGGACACGGCCGCGTCGTGCTGAGGAGGCAGCCGGGATGTTGTAAAGCCGGTTCGACGTGCTGGCCTTGCCCCTTGAGCTCTGCGAGCTGCTCGTCTTCCTAACAACCCTGACAGCCAAAAGCTTTCCTGGCTTTGAGACCCCTGGGGTTAGCAAAAAATATATCACTTTGGGGGGAAAAGGGACAAACTGGTGGGTCTCTAGCAAAGCAGCCGTGCATCCAGCTGCCCAAAATTCCCATTGGCACGTGCATTGCGGTCCTGCCAGCAACATGAAGAAAAAGAGAAAATATCCAAAAGAAACAACTGGAGATGTCACTGGGTTTCCTCTGGGCGCTAAATAATCTTTGCTCAGAGTTTCTGTGGGTGCCAGGAGAATCTGGGCTGGCTCAGGCTGGGCCGAGCCTAAGCCTGGCTCTACCTTGAGCTCTTTTTGCATCTCCAGGCCCTGCCCGTGAGGGTTGGTGGGGACATCTGGGAATCCCTACACTTATTTAAAGAAGGGGCATTGAGGTCGTGTTGGCCTGTGTGACGTGGCTTCTAAAACTGCTGCGAATGTCCTCTTTTTACCTTAAATTCTGAGAACCTTAACAGTTAACGCTTTCTGGCCTCTTCTGGGAAATGCCTGTTTCTGGAGAAGAGGAAGGGCTGGCGCTGCAGGGGTGAAGCTGCTGACCGCAGAGTTGGTAAAAATGAGTTGGGAATAAAATGCAGAACTTGTGCTGGGCTGTGCGGAGCAGGGAGGGATCCGCATCTCTCCTTTTCAGGGACCCTGAGGGGCTCTGAACCTCACGCCATGACCAGAGGAGAGAACAGATGTTTGAGGGTTGTTTCTGTTCCCTGACAAGTGTCTGCGAGCGGGGAAGGGTGAAGGTTTTGCTCCACAAGGGCTCAATTTGGGATAAGATGCAGTGGGAGCAGGTTGTGTGGCCAGGGGATGACCAGCACAGGAGATCCAGACTTGCCGGTGGGATGGTGGGTTTCTCCGACCTCTCCCACAAACCACGGGCTCCGAGCGGCTCTTGGGATTGTCGGGAAGCAGTTTGGGATGGAGCAGCTTCTGTAGGACCTGGTGGTGGTGTCCTCTGAGCTGGGACGCTCGCTGGCAGCTCTCCTGGGCAGTGAAGCTCGTTTCCTGGGGATATTCCCTCGTTCTTTGGTATCGCACCCCACCTAGTGGTAACAGCCTCCAAAACTGCGCTCAAGATTACTAAGTTGGTTTTTTTCCTCTTTCCTCCTCTAGAAACGATCCCAACCTGTGGAGTTCATCGATCCCCTGGCCAACAAAAAGCCCAGGATTTCTCACTTGGCTCACAGAACTCAACCCACGTTCAACGGGAAGTTCAGCTCCTCCAACGGGAAGGACGCGCCTGCCCCCGCGCTGCCGCCGGCGCCGCCGGAGTCGGTGAGTTCCAGCTCCAACCTGCCGGCGCTGGAGCTGCCGCGGCCGCACGATCCCCTGTGCGACGTCAGCAACGACCTGACGCACAACGGCAGAGACTCTGAGAGCGCGGAGCCGGCCGACAGGCTGGGCCCCCCCGTGTCCACAGACTGTCCGCAGACGAGCAAGCACAACTGCGGCTCCTACGTCAAAACCAAGAAGAAGTCCAAAAAGCACAAAGACAAGGAGAAGGAGAGGAAGGAGAAGAAAAGTGAAGAGAAGTGCAAAGAGGAGAAGCAGGACTGTGAAGTAATAAAAAATGCTGACTTAGTTAGTGTTCCCCAGGAGCAGGTCACAGGTACGTACGGCCCCACACGTCCTCCTGTACGGAGATAATGTTATCGGCTCTAAGGTTTCTGCTCTAAATCCATTTGAGGGAAGAGGTTGCGTGTCCACTTGTGGAGACCGTGTGGTTCACGGAATAATATCGCTGTCCCTACCTCCAAATCCACAACCGCGCTTCCTCTCAGAGGAGGATATCAGGTTTTTCCTGTTTAACCTTTTGCGCTGTCGGGAGCTGCCGCAGACCGTGTCGTGTTTCTCCTTGTTAAATTAAAAGCCGGATTAATACATGGGGATGAAAGGCAGACATCAAGATGTGTTGGGGAAAGCGGCACTGCTTGATTACTTGCAGCTCTTGTGCTGGTGTTTGGTGTGGTGACTGTCGTATTGATTTTTGAACTCGGTAATGAAAAGTTACTCACAAAAGCTTTTTGATATCGGATACAAAAGAAACGATAAGTCCTGTGATAAATGTCGTTAGAGCAGCACAAAGCCGGCTCTTTGAGGCTGAGCTCTTCTTCCTTCAGGCTGAAAGACCTTCCTTGTTGTGTCCCACTGTTCCTCCCAATTTCTTTAAGGACCAACAAGAGTGAATCCGTTACCTGTTGAGCTGCAATTAAAATATTTTCCATTAAGCCAATAGATTTCTAAGTCAGTTCTACATACTCTTAGAGCAGAGAACATACATTGGATAATCCATTCCCTTACCTCGTGGCTTCATGTTTTCTGCGGGTTCGTTGCAACCCCCGGCAGCCTCCGGGAATATCGCAGTTGTATTGTTAAAGTTCTTTCTGCATCCGTCTTGTTTTCCTTCGCCCTGTTGCTATTTTCTGAGCTCCTCTTCATGAAAATCATCCAGTTTTGGCTCAAAAAGGAGAGCAACTTGAAATGGAAACTGATGGGTGGAATTCCTGGAAAGGGAGAGCTTCACTGGGCGTTGGGGTCAATGCGGTGTTAGTTCTCACCTTCCCTGCACTTCTCGTAGCACCTACAAAACGCATTTGGTCGCTCGGGCGTGATGTTCCGTGCCAGTCCGTGCTGGTCACCGTGTGGCACTGCAGAACCACGCTCTCCAGCTCTTCTACTTCCATCCTTGGTGTCAATCCTCACTTCTGCAGATGTCCTTTTTCTTCCCCATGTAGTTTGCCGTGAACGGCAGCGGGTAGATACACACGTTCTTTGTCTAGAGGGGCACCTTGCCAGTGATTCTTAAACCAAAACGCCCCGAACTCTTTCATTGTGAAGCCGCTGACCCTTTACCACCTTTCCTGCTTTGCTTTAAAAGCAGCTTGAATGCCTGGCTTTTAGTTAATTAGTAGGAGCCGGGTTCTGTTCCTGCTGCCCCGCTGGTGTGTTCGAGGTAACGAATGCGAGCAGACTCGGGAATAACGACACCAGGACGCGGCCGGTGCAGCTCGCGGCTCCATCCGGGTCTTTTCCTTCCCTTCGTGTGGGTAACGTGAGCCTAATCCTGCTCCTTTGTCCCAACAAACCCCCTGGGGCTGCGGGGAAGCAGTTTTCCCCTCCAAGTTAGCTCAGGAGGGATTTGGGGATCACCAGCGGTCAGTAGGTGGCACTCACAGGCAAAATAAACCTTGTATGCTTTTTTCCTCCGTTTTCCTTCCCGATCTTCCTCCCCTGGTTCCGCGTCCTTCGCGCTGGTGCTCAGGGCGAAAGCAGAACTGTCTGATCATCTGCACGGGGGATTGGGGCTGGGAGGGTGTGTAACGACACCGGGTTTTCTGCCATTCTGCTTTCTGTGAACATTCAGAGGAAAAGCAATTTAAAAATATAAATATATATAATTAGGTTATTGCTTTTACATCCCTCTGTTTATTACTTGGGCATTTTGTGCTCCCAGCAGTTTGTCTGGGGCAATAGCTGTAAATAGGTGAGTGGGGACAAAGCTTGCCCGTGGCCGTGGGCCGTCGGGGTTCTGCTCGCGCTCAGGAACACGCTCGGGAAGCAGAAACGCAGTTTTGCAAAGCAGATCCATTAAGTTCTTTGCAGCCGCCTTCGCTCTCCTCTTATTTTGCTGCCTTCTCATGGACACACTTGACGTTCTGATTAGAGCTTGAATACACAGTTTATAAGAAACATCCCTTTCCAGACACGCGTCCAGCCGCTTTCTCCATCCCAACTAACAGCGCGGGGCCGGTTTAGCTTTGTTTGGGGCTGTTTCAGGCTCACATTGAGAATCTCATTCCTCCCAAGGTCTTTGGTCCCTTCGCTTCAAATTCCTCAGCGTTCTCAGTAGCGCTCGATCCGCGTTCCTCCAGCCTCCCGGAGCGGAGGGCGCTTTGCTGCTCTGCAGGGAGACGGCTGAGCTCCTTGCCAACCTGTCCCTGTGCCCTGCGGAGTCCAGAGCATTGACAGTAAGGTCTATATGGTGTAGAATCGGCGATAAGAACCTGCACGTTTGCTCAGCTCTGTTCTGCTCATCGGGACTCTGTTGTGCAGTTCAGTGGTGCTGATCCCGGTGTTACCCTCCCTGCAGGTGATGTTATAAACCGGATAAATTGAGATTTTTTGCTGCTCCGTGCATTGGTTCATGTTGATTTCTCATGCGTTTTGCTGACAGACAAATATTAGAGAAGCCTTGAAGTTTCAACCACCGTATTGTGGTTGTTCTGTCTCCGTCAGTTCAAAGCCAAACCCTTTAGAATTCGATAAACCGTATATTGCAGATAAGTTCATGAGGTTGAAGTTTAATTGCATAGAGCCTTAAAGCTGCAGGATGTCTGTAAACCGATCTTTATCTTTTCAGGTTTAAACGGAACATGCAATAATTCTAGTGTACCAACATCAACTTCAGAAATGCCAGATTATTTATTGTAAGTATATTTATCAGTTCCTTCATCACTTTGGGATTGTGTTGCAAGCTAAAAATCACAATGTACTGGGGATTTTTGTTGGACTTTGTTACTCGGTGTAAACTTGTAAGGTGGGTTTTAAAAAAGAAGAGTAAATCCAACTTTGTAGATAGTTCCTGAGACTAAACTAAGGTCTGTTCTTCCTTCTGGGTCTCAAGGTTCTCTTCCTATAAACCCGTTCTTAAAGCACTTCAAGAAACACGGCGTATCTTGGCGGGGCTGAGAGGGTTAAACGTCTCCGTGTTACTGTTGGAAACCTGGAGAAGTTATCTGCTTTAATGTTGAGGAAGCCAGGGCAAGAAAGGATTGTGAGAGGTTAGCTGATTCCTCCCGCTCAGAGCCAAGATCATCTGCATAAACCAGCAAAACGCTCTCGGTGGGGAGGTTATAACCCGTGGGTTAGGATGGGAGTCGTTTCACCTCTTGACATTTTAATCAGATCCCCTTGAGGTTAATTAGGCAATAGGCTCATCTGTGGAATCACAGAAACCCTACGCAGAAAGCCAAGAATCCACATAAAGCCGGAGCTGCTGTAAAGCGAAGCTCCGCGGTGGCGAAGCAGCGTCGCCGGGGGGACGTCCCAGCCTGGGGTCAGTGCCGGCGGGTCTGCTTTGGCTGCGGTCGAGGGGAGAGGAGGAGGAGGAGGAAGGAGCCTCCGCTCTGTGCTCCGCAGGAGCCGCGGGAGTTGACTGCAGGATGCGCAGGGTTCGCCTGGTTACAAAACTGCGGTTTGCTGGGCTGCGCGAACCACACAAACCGCTTCCCCTTGGCGTTCCCAGCGCCGTGCAGAGGAATGCGGATGGAGAGGGATTCTCTTTTTATTTCCTTACAATGGACGCTGATCCCTCCTATAGAGGGTTCCTGCAGCTCCTTGGTCCATCTCCAGAGGAATCCTGCAAGGTTTATGAACTCCTGTAAGATTTATGAACTCCTGCGAGGTTTATGAGCTCCTGCAAGGTCTGTCGTCCCCGTTTTTGGTACAATCGGACTGTTTTGTTGGTCAGCTCCTTAAATTCTAAGAACTGTCTCTGCCGTTTGGATCGTAGGCACACATTTCATACCAGGGAGGACACTTCTTTATCTCACGGTTGTGTATCCTCTGTAGGTGCTTATTTATACTGACCCCAAGCAAAGACTCAGTTCTTGAAGGCCGGAGCACATTTTGGTTAACAGAGGGAAAGTTTTTCCGTTAATTTGATACCTAAGTTAGCTTCTGTGTGTTGGCACACTGAGCTGGCGCTGCTGCAGCCCGGCTGAGCTGGCAAAGTAGAGTCATCACCCCCAAAGAGATGAGTTTTGCTGTCAGTTCTGCAGAACGCCGTGTTGAGCCGAGTCACTTTCAAACGGCCTCGAAGGTGCGTCTGCTAAACGTGAGCCCTTTGCCTTCAGTTCACGGTGCCGGGTGTCTCGTGGAGATACAGCCGGAGCCCGTTCAGCGTGGTTTCTTGTGCGTTTGCCACACGATCGTGCAGCGATAGCCGAGCGCTTCTCGTGTGACTTTAAGGGCTCTCGAACGCTGCGAGCGGCGTATTCCTGCTGTTCCAGGGTCTGGCACGGGCGCAGAACTCGGCGTTCCGCGGGCCAGCGGGAGTCAGAAGCCGCAGCCGCACTATCTGAGCGTCCCAGGACCTGCGTGTTCTGCCCTATCTGGTGCAGATAGGAAATTTTGGGAGCAAACCCTGTCCTGTTTCACACAGGGGTCAAGGCAACAATCCTGTTAGCTCTGCGTTACTAGAGCTCAAACCATCAGAGCCTGGGTTTATTCTCAAATGCAATCACCTGGTAGACTCAGCAGTCCTGGGTTTGGCATTGCGGCGTTCGCGCTCTCTGGGGAGAAGCCTTACTAAACCCATTAACTGAATTGTTCTCCCTCCAGAAAATATGCAGCCATTTCCTCTTCGGAGCAGCGTCAGAGTTACAAAAACGACTTCAACGCCGAATACAACGAGTACAGAGACTTGCACGCCCGGATAGAGAGGATAACCCGACGGTTTACGCAGTTAGACGCCAAGCTGAAGCAGCTTTTGCAGGGCTCTGAAGAATATAAGGTAGAAACAGACACAGATCTCTTATTTTTGTTGCAAAGCCGCTTGTGCAAGTCGCCGCGCTGCGCCTCGTTGTGCCAATGGCCCGGTGTGCGGGGCTGTTTGGGCCGGGGTTGGTGTCTGAGATGCTGGGGCCGCGGGAACGGCCGCGGAGCTGTTCTTAAAACAGCTCCGTGTTGTTTCGTTTTCGAGCCGCAGCGCACATCATGGGACTTGTTGACAAGGAAAGGCCTCAGTGAGACAATTGGCGTCTTGAGCCAAAAGCTGCTGGAAGCTATTAGTGTATCCCAGCCAGAAAACTCATATTTGCACATATGGTTGTGTATCGGGGCTGGAAGGGGAGTTAGTACGGGGTCATCTGTTCCTCTGGAATCTTTGATCTTAATAATGTAGCATTATTCGACTTGTCGGACTGATTTTAAAAGAGCTTTAACTATTCATTATCTTGAGAAAGTCTCACTGAGCGTAATAAAGAGATTTTTACAGAGCACCTATTGTACTAAGCACGGTTTCCTTCCTCAAACATCCTTCCCCTCTCTCTGAGAAATCCAGCTATTCCTTGCTGAATTATTTGATATCACGGGGGGAAATTAGTCTGAGTTGTGGAGGGAGAGTCGATGATCCTGCTGGGGAATTGCGCCTGATCCCGGTGCTTCTGGTGTCACCAGTAAAGCTGTGGAACTGGTGGGGGTTGGAGCCATCAGATGTCATGGAGAGAGTAGATTTTGGTCAGTGTTGGAAGGAAATGTGTGTACTGAGCCCTGGGTGAACACTTGCCTGCTGTGGTGGGGCGCGGGACTCTTGCTTCTTTTGAAAATAATAAGCTATCTTTTCCTTTTTAGACCATCCATGATCAAATTTTACAGGAATATCGGAAAATTAAAAAGGTAAGTAACAATGGCTGGCCACAAAAAAAGGCTTTTGGGTGGGTTCCCCTAGTGACTGAAAGGGATGGGGACGTGCCAAGTGACAAACCCAGGCTCTGAAGCTTTCCAGCAGATCTTTGTTCAGCTCGAGCTCGGCCAAAAAACGATCCCTGCGTGGATCAGAGCGGGGTTGGAACTGTCCCTTGGATCCTGGGGAGCTTAAAATGTCTTAAATTGGCACCTTTATCCCCTCAAGTGACAGAGAAGTTGGTGTCTTAGCTGCACAGGCTGAGTGATTACAGCACGCTCCAGGTTGTGGGGTGTGCGGGTGTATTTGGGGTGATCTGGGTGCAGTTTCGAGCACGCGGTGCCCCGCGGGGCTGTGTGGGGCGCGCAGAATGTTTGACATGTCCGTGTGTACATGTAAAGGAGCAGCTGCTGGCTGGGGGGATTTATGTCTCTGCTGGATGAGGTGGAAGTGCTGGGGCACCCACACAACGGGCTAGAGTTGGGGTTTATTATTTAAACCTACGATCTGGCCCCGAGCTCTGCCGCCCCCGAGAGGTGAAGCAGCTTTTTGAACAATCCGCTGTGTGTTACGAGTTCATCTTCTGTTTCAAAGCTCCCAAACCTGCGCAGTTTGGTGCTGACACAAGGTGATGCTCATTGGAGGCCAGGGCTGACCCAGCTGTGCCTAGTTAGGCTGAGCTTTACTCCAGGTGCACTCGTTTCCCTGGGACCAATCTCATATTAACAAAAAGTCCTTTTATTCTCTTTTGTTCGACCAGAGTGGGTCCGTTTTTAATTCCTTGGCCGTGTATTTGCGCTCTGCGCTCCGGCAGCCTGGGCTGGGTTCAGCGTCGCTGTCGTCCCGTCACAACGTTGTCCCCTCCATCAGCCCCATGTCTCCATCTGTCACCAGCTCAAGGGGTCATTGTCACCTCCAGGCCAGGCTTGGGGACATCAACCTCTAGTGGTCTCCAGGATGGGGACGTTGCTCCATCCAACATCTCTAATGATCCATATGCCACCTCTGATGTCTCCTGGTCATAGGGACAATGTTGTCCCCATGAGTGGGGGACATCAGATGAAGACATGGGGACAACATTGTCACCTCCAGGCCAAGCTTGGGGACATCGACCTCTTGTGGTCTCCAGGATGGGGACGTTGCTCCGTCCAACACCTCTGATGATCCATATGCCACCCCTGATGTCCTCTGGTCATGGGGACAATGCTGTCCCTGTGTCTCCATCTGATGTCCCCTGGTCATGGGGACAGCATTGTCCCCTCCATCAGCCCCATGTCTCCATCTGTCACCAGCTCAAGGGGTCATTGTCACCTCCAGGCCAAGCTTAGGGACATCAACTTCTTGTGGTCTCCAGGGTAGGGACGTTGCTCCATCCAACATCTCTGATGATCCATTTCTTCTTCCATTTCTTCTCTTTGCAGACTAACCCCAATTACAGCCAGGAGAAGAACCGCTGCGAATACCTCCACAACAAACTGGCTCACATCAAAAAACTGATAGCAGAGTACGACCAACAGCAGTTCTAGCTGGAGCCGAGCGGACTGGGTAGGGAGGAAAAACAATTAAAACAAAAATCACCTGGACGTTACGTTCCCTTTTATACAACCAAATCCCCTTCAGAGACGAACGTTAATTCCTCGCGGTGGAAGAACTTGGGGATTATTTATGATGCCGACTGTGTCGTGTGAGCCGGGTGGCGAGCGCGGCCCTCTCAAGTTATAGCCTCTCTGAATGTCGGAATGTAACAAATAAGAGAAAAAAGACAAAAAAAAACAACCAACCAAACAAAAAAAGACTAAAACACACACAAAAAAATCTTGCTTATTTGAAGCCAGCGTTTGACACTTAAGGGAAAACTTACCTAACGCGAAACGAAGCTCCCAAAGGTTAAGAATCGGTAGTTTTTTCGTGGATTAAAGTTTGGCATGAAGTGTAATTGCCCCTGGCCCGGGTTACAAATTGTCCTTCAAATGGTGAGGAACTGGAATGCTGCTCGGTTACCTGCTCCGGCGCCTCCGACGCCCCCGTCCCCGCTCTGCTGCTTGGCCTCCCCTCGTCCCCGGTTGCTTTCCCGCAGGTGGTGGCAGGAGGGAATCGCCCCGCGGCGCTGCCGTGGCGCCTCCGTGGAGACACACGGTAAAGGAGAAGCAGAAAAAGACACAAAGCCCCGGTTTTGGTTTGGTTTGAGTCAAGGTTTGGCAGTGGCCTCTCCCGCACGCGCGGCCTCTCAGTCCTTCACACCGAGACCTGCCTGTCTTGTGACTTTTATAATTTTATATATATATAAACACCAGGGCAGCCAACTTTATTAATCACTAATGAGACTATGGTCTATTTTTGTATTTAAAAAGAGGTGGGGGGAAAAAAGAGCATCTTTTTCTAAAGCTGTGCCTCCCTTTTCCTTCAGGCCACGTGTTGCAGACCCTGTCCTGTCTCGTAACCGCAGTATTGCTGGGGGGACAGGCACCCAGAAAGGTCACTTTACTGACCCAGAGGAGCGGAGGGGAGGGGGATGTGATGCTTTTCTTCTGGTTTTGTGTTTTATTTTGGGGTTTTTTGTGTATTTCCAAAGCAGCAGCAGCAGCAAATGGTTCTCGGAACGGGCGCCCGAGCGTGAGAGGAGCGAGGTGCCGCTTTCCCATGCGGGTCTTTCCCCCCTTGTGCTTTATCTCGCCAGCTTCTCCAGCCTTTCTTCTTGATTCTTTTTCTGTCTTTAATTTGGACTCGAAGGGAACACGTTCAGAGTGTGGCCAGGGGGTGAGAATCACGCCAGAAAGCACAAAGGTGTCCTTTAACTCCGCTGTTTCTTTCTCTCCCCTTTCAACCCTGCCAGCCTGTGATTTGACTTCTCGCTTCCGCTATCCCAAGTAGCGGATTCCTTATTCCTCTCCGTGGCGTCTCCTCCCCCGAAGAGCCCCCCAAGGAGAGAATGGCACAGTTCAGGAGGGAAGGAGTTCTTACACAAGGAGGATTGTATTTTTTTTCCGCCCAACACAAAAAAAAAATGGGTCCATCTGCTGTATTTAAAATAATAATAATAATAATAATTCCATTCTGGCCAGCTTGGTTCTGCCGCGTCGTCTGGCCGGGGCCGCCGCTTCGCTCGGCGCTTCGTGTCGCATCGCTCGGGCCCGTCTCTTCTTGTCGAGAGCTCGGGGACGCGCCCCGGGGGTGGGCGATGGGGAACCGAAGGCGCCGGGGTGTCCGGAGGCGTTTGTCCCGTTTCCCGGTGGGTGCAGCCGGTCCCCGAGCGCCGTCCCAGCCCCTCGCGCTCCGTCCCCCGGCGGCTGTGCCGCGGGGCGGGTTCCTCACCAACCGGGGGCCACGCGTTTGTGGGGGCGAAAGCCGGATTTGGCGCAGGAGGAGCCCGGCGGCCGGGGGAGGCAGCGGCTGCGGAGCCGGGACGAGCCGATTCTTCCACGGAAACGCTTCTCCTGATCCTTCCTACTTCGAATCGGGGTATTTTTGTTGTTGTTGTTGCTTTGGGGAGGGAGGGGATAGAGACGGATCTCGATCTTTATACATCTGCTATAAGATATTTTTGCAAACAGAGTTGTATACAAAGATGTATTGTGTACATTTACATGTATATTCTGGAACTTCTAAAAATTTGAATATAAAAAAAAAAACTGAAAATATTTAATGAATATCCAAACTGTGAGACCCAATTAGCATTCAACAACCTTCTGCTTCACTTTTCTTTTGGACTGTGTTAAAGAACTGTAGTTGAATCTGCCTTTTTTTGTTGTTTTCCTTTAGAGATTATGAAGCTAGGCAAATTTTGTGCTTTTTGGGTTAATAGAAACCAGTTCTAGGTGATTAAGTATGATCTTAACTTATTGATACTGTGTTTTACTTTGTAATATTGTACTGTGGATAAAACTATATTGAGCCATGGAGTTGGAGTTTACAAAAAGAGCTTTTCACTTTGCCAAAATGTTACAATTTAAAGGCAGCATAGTCTTCAGCTTTCCTAATCTTTTTTCTTAAGAGCTAGTGTCTTTTTTTGTACACTAAAAAAAAAAGCTGAATGCTGATTTTGCAACATATAATAAATTCACTGTATTGGAAAACGAGCGAAGCAGCAGGTCGTACGGTTCTTTCCAGCGCGAGGAACGGAGCAGGAGTTGAGTCGGTCGAGGGGGTTCGAGTGGGGGCGGGACAGCAGGACCAGGTGCTGGGTGCGGGTTGCCCATTTCCGTCGCTTTTTTGCTCTTTGGAGAAGGAAAAGGTGTGAAAAGCGATGGAAGAGCAGAGACTGAGCGGACGCCCATCGGGGCATCGCGACCACGCTCTGCATCCTCTGCAAAGTCGGGCTCCGTGATCCCCGTGGGCCCTTCCACCTTGAGACACGGAGTACAGGTGATTGTATGTCGCCGATGTCCCCGCACGCGGCAGGGGGTTGCACTCGATGGGCTGCGAAGGTCCCAACCCAAACTGCTTGGTGATTCTCTTTGGGGAGGATTTTTCCGCTGGGATCAGCTGGGGGTTCCTGCCTCCAGTGCCAGTTTTTTGGGGGAAAAAGCTGCTTTTGAAGCGCTCGTCACTGGGGGCGGTCGGGAGGGTCCCAGGAGCACGACGACCCAGGTTGTGGTGGCGTTTGGTGACAACACGTGGGTCTGGAGCTCACGGCGGATCAGAAGGGGCTGAGCTGCGCTGGGTTTGGCGTCTGAGCTCGCTGGGTGAGTCACGGAGGGGCCGGCGATGCTGCTGCTCTCCCACCCCCGGCGCTGAGTCACCCAGCTGGGGACGCAAACAGCGGCTTCTGTCCCTTTGCTCTGGTCCTGGGGCTCCTCAGCATCCCTGGGGCAAGATAAACCGGGGGAGAAACATGTAACAGACACTAAACATCTTCTGTTTTCCTCCCGCGCTGCTTTGGGGTCCCCCCTCCAGCTGCAGGTGACAGTGACAGCTTCCCAGGTGCTGGCAGTAACTCTTGATCCACCCGAGTCCGTCTCCAGCATGCGGTGGATTCTACCTCCAAAATGGCAAAATACGCAGAAAGGGAAGATAACCCAGCAATCAAAGAATGTCTTACAAATGCCTTATTATATGTATTTTTAAGGTGGGGGGAACAAGGAGGGTTCTGCTCGCTCCTGCCTCGCCAGCGTCGACCTTGGAGTTGACACAACAGCGCGATGCTCCCACGGCCGAGGGTTCGCTCACACGGTCACGGAGCCAGAGACGGGTTGATGCTCACAAATCCCCAAATCCTCAGGTTTTTGCTTCCAAACGCCACCTCAGAGCCAAGCTGCACCCCTGAGCCCCCCCTTTGCCATCTTTAATTCCTCCCTTGTGTCAGCTGCACCCCCGGGGGGTTTGGCTGCTGAAGGGCTGGGGACGCGCGTGGGGACACTGGCGCGGGAAGGGTCCCCGTCCCCTCCTGTCCCAGCTTTCCTGGGGAAATTGTTCCCAACCGCTGGCAGCTCCGGGGTCACGCACTGAGCTCGTTAACTGGGAGCTGCCCCAGTGGAAATTTACTGGCTGGGTCGGCGGTGCCAGCGCCAGCCCGGCTCTGCCGCTGCCTCCTCATCCTCACCCAGCCGGGGCCGCCGGCCCTCCCCGGGGACAAGGAGCTATTTCAGGCCGTGTCCGTCTGTCCCTCCCGTGCAGGCTCAGGAGGGTCCCCGGGCTCTGATAATTCGGGTCATCCCGAGGAAAAGCGTCACTTTGCACCGGATCAAGTACAAGATGCCCTTAAATTGGGGTCACGCGGATGCAGGAGGGCAGAGGTGACCCCGTGGGGTCCTGGCTGTCCCGGGATGCTCAAAACGCAGCGAAAGCCCCTCGGGATTTTCCTGCGCACCCTTTACTCGTTTAGAGGAGGAAGCTCATTAGAATAATTTGTCCTTGACACGGTCTGATGGTGCTGGTCCCTCTTGCAGAGCAGCTGCTGCACGGCCGAGCACGACCATCCCGAATCGGCCGTTTGTCCCTTTCCCCGCGTGGGTCTGTCCTTGGGGACACGGCACCCAGAGGGTGACAGCGCAGGGACAGGGAGGACAAGGAGCTGTGAGCTAAGGAGGGGTCAGGAACAGGGAAAAAACCCAGTTGTGAACGGAGGAAAACGTGGCCGTGGGTGTTCGTGCTGCAGAAATCTGGGGTTGCTCGTGTTGGCCTTGACCTGCTGGGGGGCAAAGGAGGGTCCTGCCTGTGTCCCCCCACAACCAAGCCCTTCCCAGCGTCCCAAACTCACGCAGAATCCGGCCCTGAACCTGCTTAGAATGAACCGCGGGGGGAGTTTGTGTCGTGGTGGCAGCTCCTGGGGGGGGTTTGTGGCTGGGATGCCCGTTCTCGGGGGTGGAGGGGGGGTCTGCTGGAACGGCGTGGGCACCATCGCCGGGGGAGCGGGCCGGTCGCTATGGCTCTGCGGTTGCCCTGGCCCCCCGCCAGCCCCCCGGCAGCTGGGGAGCGAAGGCGCTTTGGGCGGGCGGCCCGGGCTCGCGGCCCATGAGCGCGTTGGGCGAGCGGGGGGGGAACGAGGGAGCCCCCGCTCATGCGGTGCCGAGCGTGGGAGGAGTGGGAAGGGAGTGGGGGAAGGAACAATGGTGGGAGTTATGGGAGGGGGGCAGAGAGAGAAAAAAAAAAGGAAAAGCAGTGGAAAAATACCAGTTCTGGGCCCCTGGCAGCGCCGCCCGGACCCTCCCCGCCCCAGGATTATTGTACAAAGAAATGTTATTTTTGTTTCAATAATTTGCTGAGGCACTGGCATTCCAGCGCGGGGCTCGTTTTGTCCTCCAGCCCGGCACCAAGGGATCATTGTTCCTCCATGGCCAAAGGGGCCGGACGCGGCCCCCCCGGCACCCCCGTGCCCACCGCCGCCTCTCCCCACCGCCGCCCCCCGCTCCCGGCAGGTGCCCCCGGCGTTGTCCCCGGTGGGTCCCGTCCCGCCGGCTGCCAGGAGGGCGGGTGGCGATGCCAACGTCCCCCGCGGAGCCGGGGCCGCGGGCGGGCGGTGGGTGGCGGTGCGCGGAGCCGAGCTGTCCTCGCCACGTCTGCGGGGAGCGAGGGTGGGGAAGGGGCCGGGACCCGCCCGGGCGTTGCTCCTGCTCCGGGGGCTCCTTTGAAGCGGGTCCTGCCCATTGAAAGGCGGCCGGAGCCGCGGGGGGTGGCGGAGCGGGGTGCCAGCCCCGGCCCCTCGCTGCTTTCTTCTCCCCGCTCCCATGGCTGAGATGTGGGGTGCAGCGGGGTGGGGGCTGCGGGGCAATGCGGGGTGCACACGGGGGGCTGCAGGCTGCC
The DNA here is from genome assembly GCF_036013475.1 of Columba livia. Lineage (NCBI taxonomy): Eukaryota > Metazoa > Chordata > Aves > Columbiformes > Columbidae > Columba > Columba livia. The sequence goes on along the minus strand of NC_088628.1, from coordinate 1,074,428 downwards.
ACTGCCACCACCTTTGGGGTGCCCATGCCAGGGGCTGCAGGGTGCCGGAGGCTCTGGGGTGCCAAGGTGGTTTTTGGGGTGCCCACACTGGGGGCTGCAGGATACTGGGGTGCAGATGCCAGAGGTTCTGGGGTGCTCATGTGGGGAGCTGCAGGGTGCTGGTGCCGTGACCTTTGGGGTGCCCGTGCCAGGGGCTGCAGGCTGCCAGCGGCTCTGGGGTGCCAGGGTGCTGGTGCCATGTTTTTTGGGGTGCCCGTGCCAGGGGCTGCAGGGTGCCAGGGCTGAGATGCTCATGCTGCCAGCAGCAGGGTGCCGGGGACTTTGGGGTGCTGAGGGCTCTGGGATGCTGGTGCCCTTGGCTGCGGGACACCGGTGCAAGGATGCCCACGCCGGCGGCTTTGGGGTGCCAGGGGCTCCGGGGTGCTGGTGGCTTTGCGGTGCCGGGGACCGCAGGACAGCGGTGCCGGGATGCCGGTGGCGGGGCGGGTCTGGCAGCACCGTGGGAGCAGCGCCGCGGGCCGGTGCCCGTGGGCCGGTGCCCGTGGGAAGGCGCAGGGTGCAGGAAGCCGCTGGCTGGGGACACTCAATGGCCGGAAGGCGGCGGCGGGACCCCCCGGTCCCGTCCCGGGCCCCGGGCCCGGCGCCACTTCCCCTTCCCGGGTCAGCGGCCGCTCCCGCCGCCTTCACCTCCCGGACCCCCCCGGGAAGAGCCGCCGGCGGGACCCGGGGCCGCCCCGCACCTGCCGCGGGACAACGGGGAGCGCGCGGGGGGGCGCGGGGGCGGCGGGGCACGTGCGGGCGGGGGCGGTTGGGGTGGGCGGGGCCGGCAAGGGGGGCGGGTCCTGGGAGCCGATTAAGCGGCGGGAGCCGGGGCGGCCGCGGCCACGATCGCATCATCCCCCGCGGGGCAGCACCGGCACCGGCAGCGGCTCCAGCGCGGCCCGGTGAGTGTCCGGTGAGTCGTGTCCAGTTATTGCCCGGTGGGGGTGTCCGGTGGGGGTGTCCGGTGGGGGTGTCCGGTGGGTGTCCGGTGGGTGCCCGCGGGGAAGGCAGGGGCGGTCCGGATGGGATTTGGTCCTTGGGGAGCGGGGCCGCCCCCGAGATCGTGTGGCTCCGGACACGGCGGGGTCAGCGCTTGTCCCCGTGTCCCCTCTGTCACCCCAGCGTGCAGGGCCATCCCGTGTCCCCGTGTCCCCTGCATGCTCTGCCACCTCAGACCTCTGGGACAGCCCTGTCCCCGTGTCCCCTGTGCCCTTTGCCACCCCAGGGTGCAGGGACAGCCCTTATCCCATATCCCTTGTGCCACTCCGGGGAGCGGGGACAGCCCGTGTCACCAGGTCCCCCACATCCTCTGTCGCCCCAGGGTGTAGGGCAGCCCCGTCCCCAAATCCCCTGCACCGCTTGTCCCCCACGTGTCCCCCTCTGCCACCCTGGGGTACAGGGGCACCCCATGTCCCCTGGGTACATCCCTTGTCCCCTATGCCTTGCCACCTCCGGGGAGGGGACAGCAGGGACAGTCCCGTAGCAGGACGGGGACCCTGCACCCTCCTGGCTCGCTGGGCTCTCAGTAAGTTCCCGAGCTCGGGGAGGGGTCCAGGGCGATCACCCCCCCGTGGGAAGGGGACACGGTGGCCGCCCCACCGCCGCCCCACCGCTGCCACCGCGCTGGGAGGCCGCGGGGCACGGAGCCAGCGGTCCCCACCGGCGGCACAGCCTGGCAGCGAGCGGCGGCCGGCAGGGCGGGGGGCCGGGGGCCCGGCGTGCCAGGCCTGCGGGGCTGACACCCATTTCCTTCTATTCCAGCTCCGGGAACAATGGCAGAGACATTCCTTGTGGAGAGCCCCGACGTCACGTACAGCAAGGACTTCATCGAGGCCAAGTACACGTACAGCACCGTGCACGTCTGCACCGAGAACGGCGTCACCAAGGTGGGGATGAGGGGCTGGCGGGGGGGGCTCGGCGCCGGTTCTGCTCGTCCCCACGTGTCCCCTCTTCTCTGTCACCCTTGCGGCTCTGCAGGTGCGGCCGTGCTCCACCCGCTTCACCTTCCGGACGGGGCGGCAGGTCCCTCGCCTGGGGGTGATGCTGGTGGGCTGGGGGGGCAACAACGGGACGACGGTGACGGCGGCCGTGCTGGCCAACAAGCTGGGGTTGTCCTGGATGACCAAGACGGGGCGCAAGGTGGGTGTCCCATGGTGGGGATGGTGACACAGAGCTCGGCTGCTCCCTTCTCCACCTGGATCCTGCACCCCAGTTTTACCCTGCTCCTATGGAGGTGATCTGCAACTCCAGCCCCCTGTTTTGGGGGAGCTGGGGACCCTCTTGTGCTGGTGGCTTCATCCTCACGTTCTCCATGGCAGAAAGCCAACTACTATGGGTCCCTGCTCCAAGCCTCCACTGTCTGCCTGGGCACCGGCCCCACTGGTGATGTCTACGTGCCTTTCCGAGACCTGTTGCCCATGGTGCACCCCAACGACATCGTCTTTGATGGTAGGTCAGACTCCGGGGGGACCTGGCGCTGGCATGGGGGGACCCTGAGTGGTTGGTCACCCTGTGTCCCCAGGCTGGGACATCTCCTCGCTGAACCTGGCCGAGGCCATGCGGCGGGCGGAGGTGCTGGACTGGCCGCTGCAGGAGCAGCTCTGGCCCTACCTGGAGAAGATGAAGCCCCGACCCTCCATCTACATCCCCGAGTTCATTGCCGCCAACCAGGAGGAGCGAGCAGACAACGTCCTGCGCGGGTCCATGGCTGAGCAGGTCCTGGCGGGGTGGTGATGCTGGAGGGGGGACACAGGTAATGAGGGGGACGCCAGCGCGCTGATGTGTCCCCTTTGGGTGGCATCCCAGGTGCAGCAGATCCGCAGGGACATCCGGGACTTCAAGGAGACCAGCGGGGTGGACAAAGTCATCGTCCTCTGGACGGCCAACACGGAGCGCTTCTGCGATGTCACACCAGGGCTCAACGACACCGCCGACAACCTGCTGCGGGCCATCGAGGTCAGGGGACAGGGGAGGGGAGCGGGGATGGCGACATGGCCACCCTGGTGGTGCTGAGCCTCCCTGTGTCCCCACAGCAAGGCCTGGAGGTGTCCCCGTCCACGCTCTTCGCGGTGGCCAGCATCCTGGAGGGCTGCGCCTACATCAACGGCTCCCCCCAAAACACCTTCGTGCCGGGGGCTGTGGAACTGGCCACCCAGCGCCGCGTCTTCATCTGCGGCGACGACTTCAAGTCGGGTCAGACCAAGCTCAAGTCGGTGCTGGTGGACTTCTTGGTGGGCGCCGGACTCAAGGTATGTGGGGACAGGGTGGCCCAAGGTGGGGGACCTGCCTGTGACATGGGGTGACCTGTCTGCACCCCCCACCCAGACAACATCCATCGTGAGCTACAACCACCTGGGGAACAATGACGGGAAGAACCTCTCGGCCCCACAGCAGTTTCGCTCCAAGGAGATCTCCAAGAGCAACGTGGTGGACGACACGGTCCAGGCCAACCCCATCCTCTACGGCCCCGAGGACAAGCCTGACCACTGCGTGAGTTGGGGGCCAGGTTGGGGACATGCAATGACAACGGGACGGGGGGACAGGGTGGTGACGAGGGGTCGCTTGGCAGGTGGTGATCAAGTACGTGCCCTACGTGGGGGACAGCAAGCGCGCGCTGGATGAGTACACGTCGGAGATCATGATGGGCGGCACCAACACCATCGTCATCCACAACACGTGTGAGGTGCGTGGGTGTCCCCGGGGGGGGGGGGTGGCACATCCCTGGTGGGTCACTCACCCCCGTGTGCCCCTCGCAGGACTCGCTGCTGGCCAGCCCCATCATCCTGGACCTGGCCATCCTGACCGAGCTGTGCCAGCGCATCAGCTTCTGTACTGAGGGGGACCCCGAGTTCCAGGGCTTCCACAGCGTCCTCTCCATCGTCGCCTTCCTCTGCAAGGCCCCGCTGGTCCCCGAGGGCACCCCCGTGGTCAACGCGCTGTTCCGCCAGCGCAGCTGCATCGAGAACATCCTCAGGTACCGCGGAGGGGGATCCTGGCCCTGGGGGGTCACCTCCCACCCGCCCCCTGCCCCTGCTTGTGGAGGTGTCCCTGTGCTTGACAGGCACGGGCCAGTGGGTCCCAGTGCCCAACACCAGTGGGTCCCGGTGCCCATAGGTGCCCAACACCAGTGGGTCCCAGTGCCTGTGGGTGCCCTGTGCCCACGGGTGCCCAGCACCAGAGGGTCCCAGTGCCAAACACCACTGGGTCCCAGTGCCCAACACCAGTGGGTCCCAGTGCCCATAGGTGCCCAACACCAGTAGGTCCCAGTGCCCAACATCAGTAGCTTCCAGTACCCATGGGTGCCCCACAACAGTGGGTCCCAGTACCTCTGGGTGCCCAATACTGTTGGGTACTGGTGCTTGGTGCCTGTGCCACCAGCACGTCCAGTGCCCATCACCAGTGGGTCCCAGTGCCTGTGGGTGCCCAGCACCAGTAGATCCTGGTGCCCAGTACTGGTGGGTACTGGTGCTTGGTGCCTGTGCCACCAGTGTGTCCCAGTGCATGGGCTTCCCAGTGGGTCCCAGTGCCCAGGGGACTCCCCAACACCAGTGGGTCCCAGTGCCTGATACATGGGGCTCCCAGTGAGTCCCAGTATCACATGCATGGTGTTCCCCATGTGTCCCAGTGTCTCCCAGCACACAGGGTGCCCAGTTCCATCCCCAGTGCTGGGGTGCCCACCCCTCACCCCCTCTTTTTTCCTCCCCCCACCCAGGGCCTGTCTGGGGCTGCCCCCCCAGAACCACATGCTGCTGGAGCACAAGATGCAGCGGCCGGTCCCCAACCCCAAGCGCTTCTGTCCAGGGGGGGCCGCCTGCCCTCTCGCCCCCAAAAAGACACCGGAGGCCACCCAGCTCAACGGGCACCCCAGCCCCAGCGCCCCCCCCCGGCCGGGCCCCCCCCTGCACGTCGACGGGGCCGACTAAGGGCGGGCACCTGTTTGTATTTCATAGCAGCTTTTTAGGGGGTGGTGGGGGTGGATTTAGGGGCTGGGGGGGGGACACACCCGCGACCCGTGTCCCCCCCGCCCCCCAGCACTTGGGTGCCCCCGGCTCCGAACTCGAAACTGTGAAGCTTTGTACCCGCAAATAAACCCAGAACACACCACGTGCTCCCCCCGTCTCGCCTGGTTCCTTGTGCCCCCCCCCCCCAGCCCCGGGTGAAGCGAGAGCCGAACGCCGGCGCCTTCTGAAAAAAATCAACTTACATTTATTGATGGGGGGACGGGAGGGGGGGATTTTTTGTTGTTTTTGGGAGAGTTTTTAAATTTTTTTTCTTTTTTTTTCTCTTTTTTTTTTTTTCTTTTTTTCTTTTTTTTTGGGGGGGGTCCCGCGTTTGGTTTGAGAAGCAACAAGGGCTCTAAAGGGACTAGAAAGGAGGGGGTCCCTACACAGAACGACTATGGGGGCTGTACAGGGTTTGGGGAGGGGGGGGGGGGGGGGTGCGCCGCGGTGGTTTGGGCGGGTGGGGGGGGGTGGGGGTGCTGAGGTCCTTTCTGTTATAAAAGAGGAAAAAACAAAAAAGAAAGAAAAACACACAAAAAATTCCTTCATATTAAAGTTTTACAAGTGGTCCCTATTGGGGGGGGGGCAGGGGGGGGGCCCGGTCTGGCGCTCGGGGAGGGGGGGCCGGGGATCACAGTGCTGGCTGAGCACACAGACGGGGCGGGGGGGCCGGGAACCCCCCGCGGCTGGGGGGGCTGCTCTCTGCACTGGGGCCTGCCCTATACAGCGGGGGGGGAGTGCTCCACGGGGGGGTATGGCTTGGGCCCCCCTCCCCAGCACAACCTGGGGTGCCCCTGGCTTTGGGGGGGCTGTGCTGGCAGGACAGCCCCCCCCCCCGCCCCGGGGTTTTGGCAGGGCTGGGGGGTGGCTATGGACCCCCCCCCTTGTGGTAAGGGGGGGGCATGGATGCCCAGTAGGGCACTGGGAGAACTGGGAGGGGGTGAGCACCCCACACAGATTGGGGGTGGGGGGGCATCGCTCATTAGCATTCCAGCTAATTGTAATTAAGTGCATGTGCCCCAGTCGGGCAGCAGGCCAGGCCGGGTGGGGGCACAATGCCGTGGACCCCCACCTCCCCCCAAAAATCCTCCTCCTGCCGCTGCCTGCCATGGGGGAGGCACAGTGCCATGAACACCCCCCTCCCCGCCCCCCCTCCCCCCCCCCCAAAAAAAATCACCTCCCCCCTACACAAGGCAGAGGGGTGGTCAAAACCCCCCAATCTGTGCCCCCCACTCCAGCACCTGCCCCCACACGGGGAGAGGGGGGAAGTCTGTGTTGGTGGGGGGGGGAGTCCCAGTGCTTGGGGGGGGTCCCTCCCCGGAGGGGGGTGGGCAGTCAATAAGTCACATGACTTATTTATAATTATTATTAATTTTTTTCTTCTCGTTTAGTGTTTGGGGGGGGGCTGCTGGGGGGGCTGCGGGGGGGTGTCGGTAATTATTATTAATTGTTTTCTCTCGTCTGGCTGTCGGCGGCCTCGGCGCTGGGCTCACACGCTCATTGTCATGCTGGGCGAGTACTAGAGAGAGCGGAGACACCGGAGGGTTAACGGGATGAGGGGGCACACGGGGGGGGGCACAAACACCACTGCCCCCCCCCACACCTCATGCCTCCCGGCCGCTCGGCCAAGGTGAAGAGCCCCCCGCTGGAATGGGGGTGGGGGGGTCGTTTTGCCATAGGGATTTGGGTGTCGACCCCCCCCGGCCCCGGCTGCCACGCCCCCCCCGGGCCCCCCGCCCTCGCCGCCGGCCCTCCCGGGGGTCCCTTACGCTGTCGCTTTGGAAGGGGTTTAAGAAATTGCTGCTCAGTTCGGCGTCGTCCCGGGGGGTGCCGGGGGGGTTGCTCAGGGCCCCCAGGTTACTGGGGGAGCTCTGGGGGTGGGGAAGAAAAACAAATGTTAGCAGGGGAGGGGAACTGGGGGGGGGGGGGGGTGTGGTCCTGGGGTAGGGGGGGTGGGACTGGTGCATGGGGTCCTGGTGCATGGCGACGGGGGGTCTCAATGCATGAGGGGACAGTAAATGGGGTCCCAGTAATCAGGGGGGGTCCCAGTGCATGGGGTCCCAATAAATAGCGGGTGGTCCCAGTGCATGGGGGGGTCCCAATAAATGGGGTCCCAGTAAATGGGGGCGTCCCTATAAATAGCAGGGGGTCCCAGTGCATGGGGGTGGGTCCTAATAAATGGGGGTCCCAGTAAATGGCGGGGGGGTCCCAATTATTTGGGGGTGTCCCAGTGCATGGGGTGGCGTCCCAGTAAATGAGGTCCCAAAAAATAGTGAGAGATCCCAGTAAATGGGGTCCCAATAAATAGGGAGGGGGGTGTCCCCATCAATGGGTGTGTCCCAATCAAAAGGTGTGTGCCAATAAATAGAGAGGGGGTGTGTCCCAATTAATGGGTTTGTCCCAATCAATGTGGGGGGGCCCAGTAAATGGGAGGTGGTCTCAGTGTACATGGAGTCTCAATAAATGGTGTCCCAGTGCAGGGGGGGGTCCCAGTGCAGGGGGGGGGATCCCAGTGCAGGGGGGGTCCCCACCCACGGGGATCAGGGTCCCCACACCCACCTTTGGCAGCCCGTCCATGTCCCCGGAGCCTGCGGGGGTGACAGCAGCGCGTTAGTGCCCCCCCCACCGCATGTTCCCCCCCCCCGCCATGGCGGGCCCTGCACGCAGCGCGGCCGCCCGCAGATGGAGCTCACGGGCCGTGGGACGAGGCCACACGGGGCTGAGGACACGCCCAGGTGCGGGGGGGTGGGCAGGAGAACCCCCCCCCCACGGCCAGAGCGGGGTTTTGGGTGCGGGGCGGTGCACCCACCTAATGATCCGTTCATGTGATGCGGCTCCATCGCGCTCATGGCACCCATGGGCCCCTCTGGTCCAGGCCCCATCGGGAACTGGAAGAAAAGGGGGGGGGTGAAAAATGGATTGGGGGGGGGGGTCAAACCCCTCCCACCGCCTCCCCCCCCATAGCCCCCCATCCCCGTCACTCACGTTCGGCCGGTTCCCTCCGGGCCCAATGGGGTTCATCATGGTGTACATGTTCTCACTGGAGTTGGTGGAGTCTGGTGGGGGGGGACATGTTGGGGGGGTGAGGGTGGCACTCCAAATTCCCCCCTCCCCTGCAATGTCCCCCACCTCTGCACCTCGTCCCCGCGCACACTCACCTCCCGGGCTGGGCAGTATGGGGGTGCCGGGGGGGCCACCACCCCCGGGAGGGCCCTGGGTGGGGAGAGGAAAGAGGTGGGTTTTGGGGGGGCCACAGCGGGTTTGCCACAGCACTGACCCCACCCCCGGCCATGCACCCCAATACTCACCACATAGTTCCCAGGGGACGAGGAGGAGTAGGCGATCTGCGGGGACACAAGGAGGGGGTCAGCATGGGGGGGGCACAGCGCCAGCACCCCCATGTCCCCAGTCCCTCCAGGTGTCCCCCCCGTGACTTACAGAGTTGGCGTTGGGGTTTGGCCAGGGCCCGCGGCCACCAGGGCCCCTGCAAGGCAATGGGGACAGTTGAGGATGGAAGGGGGGGGTCCTGCCGGTGTCCCCCCGACCCTGCGCAGCCACCCAGCTCCCCCTGCCCAGCACTGGGGCTGGGGGACATGGGGGGGCTGGTTCCTTACATGTTCATGGCGGGGATGCCGGGGCCGGCCAGCGAGCTGGGGGGGGGACGCATCCCGCTGCCGTAGGTCTGCGGGGAGAGCGGGGATCAGTGACATCCCTGTCCCCAACCCTGTCACCCTGTCTCCTTGTTCCCAGCCCCATCCCTGTATCCCTGTCCTCAATTCCATTCCCACCCTGTATCCCTGTCCCAAATCCCATTCCTGTATCCATGTCCCAAATCCCATTCACAACCTTCTATTCCTGTCCCCTTCCCTGTCCCAAATCCCAATCCCCTCCCATATCCTCATTCCCACCCTGTATCCCTGTCCCCAATCCCATTCCCATCTTGTATCCCTGTCCCCATCCCTGTCCCCAATCCCATTCCTATCCCTGTACCCCTGTCCCCAATCCCATTCCCATCCCTGTATCCCTATCCCAAATCCCATTCCCATCTTGTATCCCCAACCCCATCCCCACATTCCTGTCCCCAATCCCATTCCCATTCCATATCCTTGTCCCTATCACTGTATCCCTGTCCCAAATCCCATTCCCATCCCGTATCCTCATTCCCATCTTGTCTCCCTGTCCCCGTCCTTATCCCCAACCCCATTCCCGTCCCTGTATCCCTGTCCCAAATCCCATTCCTGTCCCTGTATCCCTATCCCAAATCCCATTCCCATCACTGTATCCCTGTCTCCAACCCCATTCCCATCCTGTATCCCTGTCCCCATCCCCGTAACCCTGTCCCCACATCCCCGTCCCCTCACCTGGGGGGCCATGCCGGCCATGCCTCGCGGGGGGTTCATGCGCTGCATCGGGCCCCCCATGCCGGGATGCCCTGTGCACAGGAATTGGGGGGGAGGCGTGAGACCCCTCAGCACCGCCCCCCCCGCAACCTGGGAAGTGTGGGGGGAAAGGGACACGGGGACAGGGACCCCCCGACTCACCCTGTGACCGTGCAGGATCCATGGCGTTGGGCAGCAGCGGCTGGGAGCCGGGGACACCCACGGGGGGCTGCGGGCGGGGGGGACACAGGTCAGGGTGCTGCAGGACCCCACCCAGAGGGGTCTGCACCCATTTTGGCATTGGGAGAGGGGGGTGGGTCAGATCCTCACCTGGTTCGGCATCCGGAGGGGACCCCGGGGGCCACCAGGGTAGCGGGGGGACATGAAGGGCTGCAAGAGAGGGAGCATTAGAGGGGGGGGAACCGGGGCTGGGGGGGCTGCGGTGTCACCCTGGGGGGGCTGGGGGGTGCGGGGCTCTCCTGTGGGCACTGGGAGGGGGCAGCCGGGCTGTGCCCGGCCTTACCTGGCTGTGCGGCCCCAGCATGGGGGGGGGGTTGTGGGGCGGAGGTTGGGCGTGGGGCGATGGCTGAGAGCCCGCGGGTCCCTTCAAGAGAAATAAAACACGGTTATGGGCGGGGGGGCCTGGGGAGGGGGTGCAGCGGCCCCGGGGGAGCACCCCAGTGGGGGGTGTTGGGGGGCACATGGGGCTGGAGAGGGCAGCACCAGGGGGATGGGGGTGTCTGGCTGTGCTGGGGGGTCTGGCTTGTGTAACCCCCCCACCGGCTGCACACATACGGGGCACGGGCGTGTGCACACGGTAAGGTCGTGCAAACATGGGGGGAGCACAACTGGGGCACAATGGAGCCTGGCACGCATGAGGGCTGGCACACGTGTGTTCACACATGTGCTCTCACCCATACAAGTTTGCACACACACACGTGTGCGCTCTCACATACATGTGTTTGCACATATACGTACACGTGTGCTCTCGGACATATACATCTACACACACACCTGTGCTCACACTCACGTTTTTGTACACTCATGGTGCCCGTGCACACGCCTGCATCACGCAGAGCTCTGCAGGGACACACGTGCACACTCGGACCCCACACCCCAACACACCGTGCTCACGTGTGTGCACGCGCACATACCTGCACATGTACACGTGCACACACACGTACACACATGTGCACACACACACGTGCACATACCTGCACACACACACGTGCACACGCCAGCTCACACGTGGACAGTCCCACACACACGTGCACAGGCAGGATGACACCCCTGTGACCACCGAGCTCCCCCCAGACCCCACGCACGGTGTGGACAGGTACCTGAAAGAAGGCGGGGGGCATGGGCCCCCCCGGCATCCCCTCGCCGGGGGGCAGGTTCCCCATCACCGGGCTGGGCGCCGCTGCCGCGCTCTGTGGGGAGAGGAGAGCTCAGCACCGGGGGGGGCGGTCTGCACAGACCCCCCCACAGCCCCGGGGCCACCTTGTTCCCATGTCCCCAAGCAGCCATGAAACCACCGCGGTGACCCCAAGCAAACCCTGTGCGAGCAAGAGGGCAGCGCGGGGAGAACCCGGTGCCAGCCCCTCCTAACCAAACTGGGGGGGCTGGGGGGGTGAGGCCAGGCGCCTGGGGGGACCCCGTGGGGGCTGGGGGGCTCAGGCAGGGGGCCCCGGCCCCCCCTCGCCTGCCGGCCTCGTCCGGGGGGAGCTGTTAAGAGAAGGAATGTGCCGGTTTTCCGGCTCGGCCCCTCCGCCACAACTGGTTTCAATTTGGAGGGGAGGAGAAAGGGGGGGACCTCGCACTGCCCCCTCCACCCGGGGGGCCCCCCGCTGCCCCACGGCCCCCCCAGCCCTGCAGGGAGAAGGGGCCCTGGCTGCGTTTGAAAGGGGCATCACCCAGTGTGGGGGACGGGGTGGGGGCACCCATGGGTGCTGCTGGGGTGGGAATGGGGTTGAGGGGAAAGGGGAGGGTCCCATGGGTCACGCATCGCACCATGCACATGGGTCACAGCTTTGCCTGGGGGGGCAGCACAGGCAATGTGCTGCCCCCCCACCATGGTGGGACCGAATTGGGGCCCCCCCGCCACTCAGAAATGCAGAGTTGCCATGGCAACAGGTGGGGGAGTTTCGGCTCCTCCTGCAGCCTCAAGGTCAGGAGAAAGAAAACAGGATGGGGGGGACAAGTGGGATGCAGGCTGGGGGGGTCCCCACACCTCCGTACCGTGGCGGGGGACCCCAAAATGCTGCTGTCACTGCTCTCCCTGCTGCCATGTACAGGCCAGACCCCCCCAGTGATGGGGGCGTCCCTGTCCCAACGATGCTCATGGTGGGGTCCCCATGCACCTCGAGTGGGGGTGGCTAAACAGCAGCCATGGGGGCGGCAAGGGCCACCCGCCCCACACCAGGGAGGCCTGATTTGCACCATGGGGACAGGTTTGGCACCGGCATAGGGACACGGCTGTGTCATGGGGTGCAATGTGGGGGGGTGGGAGCTGTGGTTCCCCTCGCAGCGGTCCCCGCTCTGCCTGCCAGGCAGCACTGCCATGGCAACGCGGCCTGACCCGCGCCACGTCCCCGGCGTCACCGCACCGGCAGCCTCATTAATTCCAGCATGGAAATCAGCTCTGTGCCGCGCTGGGGGCCGGGGGTGGCGAGGGGGGGGCCCTGCTGCAGCCCCGGCAGCCCCCGCGCTGCTGGCGCAGGCACATGCGTGCCCACACGCACCCATGTGGACCCACTGTCCCTGCGGTGGTGACAGGTGGCCTGGTCAACCCCCCCCGGATTGGTGCTCCTGGGGGTGCTGAGCACCCTGGCAGGGTGCGGGTGGGAGCAGCTCTGGCCCCGCTGCAGTGGGATAGGGAGAGGGTGGGAGGCACCGTGTCCCCCGGGGACTCTCATGTCCCCCAGCAGCCCAAGCCCCAGGGCAGCGCGTGTCCCCAGCACCCCACATCCCCCAGCAGTGGGGACCCCGCAGCATCCGGCATCCCCCGGTACCATGGAAACCACAGCATTCTGCAGCCCCCACAGCATCCCCCGAGGCACAGCACCGTTTGCCCCACAGCATCCTGCATCCCACAACATCCCACAGCATCCTGCAACATCCTGCATCCCACAGCATCCTGCATCATCCCGCATCCCACATCATCCTGCAGCATCCCGCATCCCTGCATCCCACAGCATCCTGCATCCTGCATCATCCCGCATCCCACAGCATCCTGCATCCAACAGCACCCTGCATCCCACATCCCACAGCATCCTGCAGCATCCTGCATCCCACATCCCTGTGGACCCCACAGCATCCTGCATCCCTGGGCCCCAGAACCGCCCCCATCCTGGAGCACGGTGTCCCCCAGTCCCCCCCCACTACTGGACCCTGCTGCCCCAGGACCCGGTTCCCCTCCTGCCACCCCCCGTGTCCCCCCACGCACCCGCAGCCCCGCGGGCTGTTGACTCTGTGCCAATGATTAACTCGCCCAAGGCAGCGATCAGCAGTGGAGCTGCTGGTTGGGGGCGGGGGGGTCACACTGGTGAGGGGGGGGCGTCACCAAGTCCCAGGACCGTGGTGACCCCTGGGCACAGGGTGAGGTGGGGGAGACCCCAACCCCACCAGCGTGCCTCCGGTTGGCAAGCGAGAGCCTGTTACTTTGCCCATGCTGTGGGATGGGGTTGGATAGGGGGGTGGCCCCTGTCCCCATGGCGGGGATGGGCACATGGGGGCAAGCTGGGGTCCCCGGGTGGGGGGCTGAGCCAGGGCCGCAGGGATTACCCCCCCGACGCTGCCCTGCAAAATAGGTCAGGCCGTGCCGGCGAGGCCAGGGCTGGCAGCACGGGCATTAACCCCCCCACCGCCGGGTCCTCGGCACGGGGGGTCTCACTGACAGGGGGCAGCGTCGGGGGGGGCACAGAGCCCCCCAGTACTCACATAGTCATGGAAGGCTTTGGCCTCGCTGGAGTGCTCACAGGTTTCCCGGCGGTCGGGAGCAGCACAGTACAGGTCCCAGAAGACGCTGGAGGCGAGGACAACAGGTCAGGACCCCCCAACACCCATCCCTGTGTTTCTCCCCCACCGCCATCCCCCCCTGTGCCCCCCAGCGCACCCCCCGCTGTCGCTGAGCCCGCTCACGCTCGTGTCAATGATGGCTAGAGGGTGGGGGGCGGTGATGGCTGGGGCGACAGCGATGTCTGTCTGTCCGTGTGTCCCCCCACCCCGGTGCGGCGGGGCCTCCCGGCTCCGGCGCTGCCGCCTGTTTTCCCTGGAAACGGTCGCTACGGCCGGAGCCCAAATTCCTGGGACTTTACATCAGGCTGCAGCATCCCGGGCGGGATGGGGGGGTCCGGCCGCCCGTGCCCCCCCCCGGGTGTTGAGGTGGGAACGGGACAGAGGAGGGGCTGGTGGGTGTGTGGATGTGTGTCCCAGTGCTATTTCTGGGTGCCCCCCCGGATTTGGGGTGCAGTGGCCGGGCACTGGCAGTGGGAGGGTTAAAGGCCTGGAAAGCACCGTGTCATCCCCCCCCCAGTAAATCACCAACTAATCATTTATTGGAAATGGCCACATGCGGCGGCACCGCGGCGCCCAGCACGGCCACATCCTGCACCCACCAGCTGGGGTGACACCCCCAGTTTGACCCCCCGCGCCCCCCAGCATCAACATCGCCCCCCTCAGGGTGCTCTGGTGGGGCCCCCCCAGTGCGGGGGTTCCAGCCGTGGGCTGGGACCCCCCCCTCGCCCCACGCTTGGTGCCAAATTGGATCCATCTGGAGGGGCCAGGCGGGGGGTGGGGATGTACCCCCCCGAAATCGCTGATGGGAAAAGCAGAGCGGCAGGTTTATGGGGTACAAAGTGATGTGGCAGCAGCATGGGGATGGGGGGGGGTCCCAATCCCAGCACCAGAACTATGGGGAGGTGAGGGGGGGCCCAATCCCACTCCCAGCCCCCCCCCCAACTCACCACCACCAGGAATGCAGGAAGCCGGGGGGCTCCCCCAGCGTAATGTTCTTCTCCCATCGGATCTGCGGAGAGGGGGACGGGGGGGGGGTCAGGCATCGCCTTCCCAGGCCTGACACCCCGGGGATCGGCTCTGGGGGGACTGCAGAGCCCCAAATCCATGGGCTGGGGGGCCGGGAGGTGCTGCCCCCCCCGCTTACCTCCGACAGGAAGGTCTGCGCTGATTTCTGGGCCCCCACGTGCAGCAGGTACTCGTAGACGTACAGAGCCAGCCTGCGGGGACACGGGGACAGGGACGGGGTGTCACGGCCACCCCCGGGGACCCACTGTCCCCAGGGTGCCCCTGCTGCAGCGACAGCATCCCCGCAGCAGAGCGGGACAGTGACACCCCATCCCACATACCCAAAAAGGGGGGGACCCCGAGTGACACCGGGGGACGGTCAGGATGGAGCCCCCGTTAAATAAGTGCAGAATTAACAAGGGGGATTCGACGTCACCTCCCGGCAAGGGACCCCCCACGGGCATCACGATGACAGCGAGTCCCACGGGTGACACCAGCCCACAGCAAGTGGCCCCATGTCCGGGGGGGGCCACCCCGGTTCTCATCGCCGGGATGAGTCAGGGACGGGTGACACATCCCACGCGCAATGTGGCTGAGGGGTGAGTGACAGCCTGGGTGTCCCCTGGTTGGGGACCCTCCGGGGGACGCTGTTCCCGGTGCTCCATCACCCCCTGGCAGCGGGAAAGAGGACCCCCGGGGGTGGCCGGGCCTGAGGGGACCATGGGGGGCTGCAGCCTCCGGGCTCCGGGATGGATGAAGCCCCCGCCAGGGACAACGGTGGCCTCAAGCCCCGGTGGGGACGGGGACAGCGCCGGGATGCGGGCTCACGCTCCCGGTGCCCAGGGGGATGGAACGGCCGGGGGGACCATCACCGCCCCCGGTGCCCCAGGGATGCAACTGCTCGGGTAGATATCACCGCCCCCGGTGCCCCGGGGAACTGCCCGGGTAGACATCACCGCCCCCGCTGCCCTGGGGACATCGCGTCTCCCGGTGGCCCCGCTGTCCGGCCGAACCCGCCGACTCCCGCTGCCCCGCGGCGGCTGCCGGTGCTTCCCGGCGGGGCGGGGCCGCGGGGGGGTCCGCCCGCCCCTCCGACCCCCCCAACCTCCCGTCCCGTCCCCGCTCCCCCGGCGGCCGCCCCGGCAAACTTCCGCGCCCCCCGGCCCCGCTCCCGCCCCCCGCCGCCGCCGCACTCACTTCTCGCGGGCCTGGCCGTCCGAGGGCACGCCGGAGCCCTTGCCCTTGGCGTACATGCTGGGGCGGCGGCGCGGTCCCGGCTGTCAGCGGCCCCGGTCCCGCTCCCGGTTCCCCCCCGCCGCCATCCCGGCCCCGGCCCCGGCCCCGGCGGCTCCGGCCGCGCACCCGCGGGGGAGCTTGAAACCGCCGCGCCGGGCCGGGGGTCCCCGCGCGCCGCCGCCTCCCCCCGCGCGGCTGTTCCAGCAACACCGCCCGCCCCCCCCCGCCCGCGCCTGCCGCTCTTAAAAGGGCGATGGCAGCGGGGCCCGTGGTGGTGGGGACACCCGGGGATGGAGGAGAAAGGAGGCGCGCGGTGGGACAGGGACACGAGGGGATGGATGTGGACACAGCGGGACACGAACACGAGAGGGGGGACACGGAGGCGAGCGGGGGACATGGAGGTGCACGGGGGCAGGGGGAAGTGGGCACGGAGATAGGGGACACGGGGGGACACGGAGAGGAGGGGGGGATGGATACGGAGACGGTGGTCACAGAGGGACACGGACACGAGGGGGTGGACATGGAGGGACACAGACACGAGGGGGTGGACACAAGGGGGACACGGACAGGAGGCGGGACTCGGAGGGACACGGATGTGGAGGGGTGGACATGCGTGGACACGAACACGAGGGGATGGACACGGACACGATGGGCACGCGGCCGTGGATGTGAGAGGGGGAGACACGGACACCAGGGGGCGGACGTGGACAGGGTGGACACAGGGACGTGAGAGGGTGGGCACGGAGGGACACGGACATGGGAGGAGGGACACGAACGTGGTGGCCTTGGGGGACACTGACAGGAGTGGCGGACACGGGGGGATGCGGCCATGGAGAACAGCGGGGTGGGGACACCCAGGGACCACGGACACCCCCACGCACGGACCCCGGACCGGGAGCAGCCCCAGCGCGGCTCGGGGGCTCGGAGCAGCACCCCGGAGAGGGCCGGGGGGCCGGAAGGGTGCTGAGGAGGGGGGTACTGCCCCCTGCCCCCCCCGGGGCCGGTGACGCCCTGGCAGGGTGACACGGGACATTGGGACCCGCCTGTTCCTCTTCCCGCACCCCCGCCTGCGCCAGAGAGGCGGCCGGAGTGCAGGCAAGTTGGGGTGCTGAGGCTGAGGGGGCAGCGAGTCACCCCCTGCACCCCGGGGGGCGAGAGGGAGCGGGGGTTGCCAGACTGAGCTGTGCTGGTTTGCACTGGGAGGGGGAGTTGGGGATCCGCGCGGGCGGGTGTTGCTGACCCCCCTGTTTCTCCCCCAGGCGCCTGGCGGGGTGGAGGGGCCATGGGTCACCCTGGAGCCCCCATGTGTCACCCCACGTCCCCTCTGCTGCTGCTGCTGCTGCTGCTGCAGCCCTTGGCTTTGCTGTGGGGCTGCGACGCGCTGGGCAGCGTCCCGGCCCCCTGCTCCTGCGCCCCCCACAACTGCACCGTGTCCCCCTGCCACTGCCTCACGGCCCAGGGCCACCTCCTCAATGTCACCGATTTTCACGCCCGGGAGTGCGGGGGCAGCGTGGGGCTGGTGGCCGGGGTGGCCGGGGCGGCCGGCGGGGTGGCCGTGCTGCTGGTGGTCACCGCCGTGGTTTGCTACCGGAGGAGGAAAGCGGCTTCTGCCGGCATGGAGTGGGGGAAGCAGGAGCCCCCCGCGGCCCTGGGGCAGCCCCACTACATCAGCCGGAGCGATGAGGTCGGTGGCAGCGACGCCGGCACCGCGCCCGAGTATGAGAACGTGTTTGTGAGCCGGTGTGCTGCCCAGGGCTGGACGCCGCGGTGGCAGGAGGAGCCGTACGGGTGAGGGAGCGGCTGTGGGACAGGGCCCGGCCCCTCCCCGTCTGGGCTGGACAGTGCCGTGGTGTCCCAACCCAGCCAGCTCGTGTTGGGCCGTCCCATCCATCCCACCCCATCCCACCCCATCCCACCCCCCCCCCCCCCCCCCCCCATCCCATCCATCCCATCCCACCCCATCCCATCCATCCCATCCCATCCCACCCCATCCCATCCATCCCACCCCATCCCATCCCACCCACCCCCCCCCCAACCCCATCCCATCCATCCCATCCCATCCCATCCCATCCCATCCATCCCACCCCATCCCACCCCATCCCATCCCATCCCACCCCATCCCACCCCATCCCACCCCATCCCACCCCACCCCACCCCACCCCATCCATCCCATCCCATCCCATCCCATCCCATCCCACCCCACCCCATCCATCCCATCCCATGCCACCCCATCCCATCCCATCCATCCCACCCCATCCCACCCCAACCCATCCCACCCCACCCCCCCCCACCCCACCCCATCCCATCCATCCCATCCCACCCCATCCCATCCCACCCCATCCCACCCCATCCCATCCCACCCCATCCCACCCCATCCCATCCATCCCATCCCATCCCACCCCATCCCATCCACCCCATCCCATCCACCCCATCCCATCCATCCCATCCCATCCCATCCCATCCCATCCCATCCCATCCCATCCCATCCCATGCTGTGCTGTCCCATACCACCCCCCCAGTGCCACCCCCCGCCAGTGCCTCCGATCCCATGCTGTCCCCTCCCCAGGACCCAGCCACCTGCTGGGGCTGAGGCCTTTTCCCCACGCGCATCCTCAGACCCACCCCATGACATTTGGTCCCCGATCGGGGACCGGCCACCCCTGACCCCCCATCACCTAGGCACAGTGTCACCCCTCTGTCCCCTCCCCAGGTCCCAGGTCCCAGCAGACGATGACTATTTCCTGGAGAGCGAGTCAGTCCCCGGGGACCAGCCCATCTACGCCAACACGCAGAGACCCCCCGAGGACGTCTACATTGTCCCCGACCAGTGAGGGGCCAGGGGAGCCGGGGGGACTGTGGGGGTGACACTTTGACTCCCCCTGACTCTACCCTGGTGTCCCCCCAGCCCAGAGGGCACGGGGGTGGGCACTCCCCATGGCTGGGACAGGGACACATGTCCCCACGCACTCATCCTGCCAGGGATGCCTCTCTCAGGGGGGGGTATTTTAATCAACCCCCACTTTTGCCCCAGTTCCCACCATAGGGAACGTGTCTTTGCGGGGCTGGTGGCCACTGACCGCAGGGTCACCTTGTCACAGCATCTGCCAGAGCCGTCTCGGCTGGGGACACGTGTGGGGCCACCCCGGAAAGTGGGGGTGTGCGGGGTGACCGCGGCCCCCGGTTTCTCTTCCCCTTTCGGCTGCTGATGGCGAGTTGCACGGCGCACGTGCACTTGGGGACATCTTGGCAGTTGGGGACATCCGGGCACTGGGTCACCTGCACCCTCCCCTTTTTCTGCTAAATCTGCCAATTTTGGGAAGGGAACAAAACGCCGTTTTACTTTTTAATGCTCTCAGCAAAATCCCTGAGCCTGGCGCTGTTGGGCTGTGCAGCCCAAGGGGGTCGCAGCCTGGGGACATGGGGACCCCCAGGGCTTGTCCTGGTGTCCCCACAGCTCTGCCTGGGTCCCTTGAGCTCCAGCCCTCGTGACGCCCCATTAAATGGTTTAATTACCTTAAATTACCTGCGTAGCTCATGGTCTGCTGGGAGTGCCGCGCAGGACATGGGGTGGTTGTCCCAAAGCTGGAGGGCCCTGGAGAAAGTCCCTGAGCCCCCAGAGCCCAAGTCCCCAGAGTGGGGGTCCCAAGGGACCAAGACCCTCAAGGACAGGTCCCCAGAGCCCAGATCACTTTGGCCCAGGTCCCCAGAGTGGAGGACATCACAGCTTGTGTCCCTCAAGTCCTGGTCACCAAAGCCCATGTCCCCACACTGGAGGTCCCCACATCCCGTCACCCTCAAGTCCTGGTCCCCAAAGACCCCATTCCCAGAGTGGAGGTCCCTGTATCCCCTGTCCCTCAAGTCCTGGTTCCCAAAAACCCCATTCCCAGGATGGAAGTCCCCATATCCCCTGTCCCTCAAGTCCTGGTCCCCAAAGCCCATGTCCCCAGACTAGGGGTCCCCATATCCCATGTTCCCCAAGACCAGGTCCCCACCAGGAGCTGCTAAGGGACCAAGCAGCCCAGGACACCCCCGGGATGTGCTGGAAGAGGGGGCAGGACAGAGAGGAACTGTGACCAGCAGAGCCACCCCATCCTGTGGCGAGTCCCTTGGGGACAATGGCGTGTGCCACCGACCTCTGTGCTGGCAGAACTGGGGGGGGGAGCGATGGTTTTCCCCCAACACAGCTGAGATACCTGGAAATCGGGCATCACCCACATCCCAGCTGGACGTGCCTGGGGGGGTCAAGGCTGCACTCAGCGCCCATCTGGAGGACACAAAGAGCTCAAAGGTCTCTGGGAGCATCACCCGGGTGTTACTCACCCCCCGGGGCAGGGATGGAGCTGCTCCAGCCCTGGAAACCGTGAGGATTTACCGGAGAATTCACGTGGAGCAGGTTCAGCCGAGGGGCCGAGCTGTGGGACCCCCCAGCTGAAGGTCTCTGCTCACCCCGTGCTCTTGGAGACCCCCCAAACTGGGCAAGAGGAGCCACCAGCATCCCCGTTCCCATCGCTTTATTCATTTACATTATGGCATTGTTTCTGTTTTATAGAAATATATAAAATAATAATACACACAAAAAACCTTTCCCCAAAAAACCCCTATTTTGCTATAAAATGCAATAAGTTAGCAATAAATAAGAAGGTTGTATAAATAAGGCTCTAAGCGGAGAAAAAATGATGCTCAGACCCACCCCCGGCCCCTTCGGGCTGGAAAGGACCCACCTACAAAATAAACGAAGGTTTTAAACACAGGAAAAGCGGGAGGGGGGAATAAGTTACTGTGGCTTGTGGAGGGAGGGGGGTCACAACCGGAGAGCCCAGGGGGGTTTGTGCCACAGGGGCTGGGTTCTGGGATGCTGGAGCTGCCAGGATGTGTTTGGGGTCCAAGGCGACGGCGTCAGGCGCAGTGGCACTTGGTGACCAGCATGTCCTCGAAGACAGTGGACACCAGCCGGCCCTGCCCGTCGTAGTGCATCAGCACCATGGGGTCGTAGGCGGCGGGGACGCAGCAGGGCGGGGGGGTGGCTTTGGACAGGGAGTGCATGCGGGCTTTGATCTGGGCGTGCATGCTGGCCGGCTTGTAGTTGTGGGGGCAGGAGCCTTCACAGAACCTCATGTAGTAGCTGTTGGGGGCAATGACCCAGTCTGACCACCCGATGTCCTGGAAGGAGACCTTGAGGGACTTGAGGCAGCACTTCCCATCGCTCTTCCCGCACTCCTCCTCCAGCCCCCGGGCTCGCCGGGCTCTCCGAACCGTTGGCTCTTGGGTTTCCACCTCCAGGACCAGCGTCTCCCCCGCCGAGGTGGCCAGCGAGGCGGTGACATTGGCCGTGAACACCAGCTCCAGGCGCAGCGTGTCCTCGGGACCCGTGGCCCAGGGCTGCACGGCTGCTGTGATGTCCAAGCTCAGGGTGTCACGGTCCAGCTCTTGGCTCCGCAGGAGCTTGGGGGTCTCGTGAGCGCCCCCCAGCACGTAGATACTGACCCGCGGGGACAGCGAGGTGGCCAAAGGGGACGTGGCGTGGGATGCCAAGGACTTCTTGAAGAGCTTCAGCTCCGCCTGCACCACCCGGAGCTGCCGGTGGAAAGTCTCGGTGTGGGACAGGATGAGGCGATAGCGGTAGGGACCACGGGGGTCCTGGTGCCCCTGAGGGTCCTGGTGTCCCTGGGGGACATCTGGCCAGTGCAGCACTGCGGGGACAACAAGGACAGCTGATGTAAGAGCTGGCAATCCACCCCCCCACCAGCCCAGGCTCGTGACCGGCTCCTGTCCCGCAGCCAAACCGCCGCCAACGTGGAATCACACGGATCCCGAGGAGATGCCGAGGTTGGGGACACGGGGACATTCAGCCCCATCCTCATCCCTGGACCACCCAGGACACACCATCCCCAGGGACCCCCCAACTGGAGGGTCGTGAAGCCCCCACCCCAGTTCCCCCCACAGCCCAAGGAGCTGAATATTTCCCTAAATCACCCCAGATCCAGATGAAACCCCAAACTAGGGCTTTAAGGATGGCACCTCCCCATGTCCCCTCTGTTTGTCCCCAACTGCTCAGCCCCCGTTCCGAGCACCCACAGCTGCCACTGGGCAAAACCTTCATCCCAAATTTTTGGTGTTTTTAAGCAAAACAGCTCAAACGGCAGCTCCTGTCACCGCCAGGGCGGGAGAAGCTGTCTGGGTAAGGGTGACGGGGACACGTGCGGTTCATGCCCAGTCATGTCCCGGCACACACTGACACGCCCGGGTGGGGACAGGGCAGGGGACACACGTGGGACGAGGGTGACAGGACGGACGCGGGGACGCGGGCACTCACGGGTGGGTGTCAGGCGGTGCAGGCGCCTGGTCCGCGACACGGATCCTTCCTCCTCCTCCTCCTCCCGGCTCCGGTTCCCCATCACCTCGGCCACCTTGTGCCGGTACAGGTGCTGCGCCTGGCGGATGCTCTCCTGGTCCAGCCGCTGCCGGACGACGGGGGGAGCCGACATCCCCAGCCGCTCCAGGATCCCCTTCTTGACGGCTTCCAGCTGGGTCCTGTCCTCATCCCACCCGCGCGGCCTCGGCTCCACGCAGGTGACGAGCAGCAGGAGCTGGAGGCAGGTGACGGCAGCCCCGACGTCCCGCAGTGCCCTCGGCATCACGCAGGGGAGCGATTGATTCACAGAACTTCTTGCGCAAAAACAACCCAGCGCTGGAGGTGCAGCTCCCGGCGCTGCTGCCCAGGGGATGTATGAAGTGGACCAGATCGGATTTTTATAGGAGCCGAACTTTGCCCGCCCTCCGTCCCCCCCTCCCCGTCCCGGGCTGTCGGCGGGTGACGCCGGAATAAACGCCCAGCAGGAATCTCTCCTGCTCCGCCTGGGATTTCGCACCCCGGTGGTGCCAGGATCAGGCAATTTGCAGCCGCAGAGATGAGAAATATGTCTTGGTTTTTCTCAGGCACAAATATTTCCCTTCCACCTCCTGTTCTCCCCAGCTGGCTCGTGGCTGAGGGGATCCCACTCACTCCATTGGTGAGGGACAAGTGGCCACAGGTGACAAGCGCTGGCCTCGGAGGTGGCAGGAGGCGATGGACAGAGGATGATGTGCAGGTGGAGAGCGCTGCGGGCACGGCGCGTCCATCCCTACATCCTCAGTGGCCGCCTCCATCCTTCTCCTTGTGCCGGTCCCCATTCTCACACAGGTCCCCGTTGTCACACAGGTCCCCATCATCGCGTGGGGCTGAGCCAGACATGCAGTTTTTCCCTAAACGCCCCCCTGAAGCGGCATCCGGGCACCCCGGCAATGCAGGTGGGTGGGAGAGGATTAAGGTTAGACCTTGTCCTACCAAACCGGCTGATGACACCGCAGCCCGGCTTTGCGGCAGCGGCTCCTCCATGGCCCTGCCCTGGGTTCGGTCCCTTCTGAAGCAACGACGGCCACGGTTACATCACCCGGGCACCAGCCCGAAGCCGTTTCGGGATGGAGCTGAGTGCTCCGGGGTGGCACGGGGCCAGCGGGAAGCAGAGAAAACCCACGGTGGGAACAAGGGGCCAATGCCAGGATGGGATCACCCAGCTCTTGCCTTCTCCAAGGGATGCTTTGACCAAACAACACAACCAGAGGGAGCAGAAACCCCGCAGTGGGACAAGGCAATGGGCAGATCCCCCCCGGCACTGACGAGGCTGTTCCCAAATGTCCTGAAGTTGAGCCAAGCACCTGGTCTTGCGCTCCCGCTGCGTAATCCTGGGATTTACGGTGTTTATCCCCCGCTCCAGCCTTATTCCTGCCTTTCTCACCCGGTTTCTCCAGGGTTTGTCTGAGCAAAACCAAGACCAAATTCTTCCCCTTAAAACACGCGAAAGGAGAAGTTTGGCAGCACAAGCAGCATCATGAACAGGTCGCCTGGAGAGGTGGTGGATGAACCATCCCTGGAGACATCCCAGGCCAGGCTGGACGGGGGTCTGGGCAACCTGAGCTGGTGGAGATGTCCCTGTCATGGTAGGGGGCACTGGGGGAGCTGGAGGGGCCCTCCAACCCAAACTTCTATTCCAACTGGAGCTGCAGGATCCTTGGGGAGTTCCTGGGAGCACCACGAGCATCTCCAGGTCCCCAGCAGGTGACAGCCTGGCCACCCGCCCCCTCCACCCTCTGCGAGGTGCCAAAGATGCTCATCCAAAGCCAAATCGGGGCCGTGTAGCGTGACCAGGAGCAGAAATTGGCCTTGACCTGCCAGCAATCCCTTTGCCCCTTGAGCAATACTGGCCAAACCCCCAAATCCTGAAATTTCTGCTTTTGCAATGAATTTTCGAACTGTAGGCGTGTTGCGTGGTCCGAGTCCCATCCGCGAGTGACGCATGGGGCCTCACAGCATCAAAGTTCACCGAAGCCGGATGTTTTTCCCCCATAAGGCGCCAGCCATGGAAGTCAGAGATTTACAGTCCTGCAAAAGCCGTTAAACTCGTGTTGGAAGAGCAGCGGTTGTGAGTGCGGAGCGGCCGGTTGTGAAACGTCCCGGCGTGTCCCCACCAGCCTGCGAGATGCGATTGCGAAGCCTCCGCCCGCGCGGCAGCGGCACCGCACGGCTCCTCCGGCCCTCGTTGGGCTGGCACCGCACCACCTCTTTGCAGCAGAAAGTCAGATCTATCCATCGCCTGTTTCCCAGTGGGACGCGGGTTCCTCTCCCGTTAACACACCCTGTGCGCATCCCTCCCATCACGGGGAGACCCGCGGGTGGGACGGCCAGAAAACCCAAGGAAAGCTCAGAGCTGAGCGTGGAGAAGATGGAAATGGCACTTTCCATCTCTCTGCACCTCCAGAGGTGAGGTGGGCAGCAGGGACCGTGGGGAGGGGACACAGCAGGTCCCCAGAGCCACCTGCGGCTCCCAGCTGAGCCAGCACGGGGGGAAGAAGTGACGTTGGAAATGCTGAAACCAAACACCAAAAGGAACAAGAAGGGGAACATGAACTTTGGTCACTTCCGCATGCAATGCACGCCGGCTGCAGCCTCCAACTTGAACCAGCTCGTGTAGGGCTCGCAGTGGGATGGCTTGATGGGGGTGAGCACAGACAAGGGGTTCCGGAGAGTTCCTATTCCCCAAAAAGTGTGAAAACCCCCTGCAGTCGCCTGCCTGAGTGTGTTTGCAGAAACCCCGGATATTTTTGCAGCTATCAGCAAAAATTCATTTGTTATTTCAACAGCAGGAGGGGAAGTGTTGCCTTCCAGATTTTAGGTCTGTCTGTTCCTCATGGCTGTTGAGCTCCCAAAAAGGTGCTGAGAGCCTCCAACAAAAGCCAGAGCCCCCAGCAATGGGCACACAGCGGCCCCAGGACAGAGTGACTTACAGCATCGCTTCATCCAGAGCATCTCACATCTGGAGCATCCCATCACCCAGAGCATCCCAAATACAGAGCATCCCATCACCCAGAGCATCCCAAATACAAAGCACCCATCACCCAGAGCATCCCACACCCAGAGCATCCCTCTGCAAACAGCATCAGGCTGGGGCTGCTCCCCACAGCCTCCAGGATCTCACATGCTCCCCACAACCACTCAGGCTGAGCGAATCGGATGCCGGAGGAGGGATATTTCCTGCAAACAAGGTCGATAGTTGTTTCCCACGGCATATTTTCAGCCAAAAGCTGGGGAGGGAAGGGCAGCAGAGCTTCCCATAGCGGCCGCCACCACGTGAAGCTCCGAGCGGCCCCCGGGGCTCTTGGTCTCTGGGGAAGTTGGTGGCTGGAAGCAGCTTCAGCGTTTCCAGGAGCAGCTTGGGGTGAACAACCCCTGGTGGAGAGGAGGAACCCGGCCGGGCTCCGACACGCTCCGGTGGTCACCTCGGGCTGAGATTTGGTCCATCCCAGCCGGTTTCAGGGATGGAGACGAGGAATCTCCCTCCGCCGTCAGCCTGGGGTGGTCGGGAAGCCACAGCCCATGTTTTCCCAGCACTTGACCACAGTCATGATGAATTTGCAGAGTGGTCATTGTCCCGACCTTTAGACGTTTCTAAATAAAGGACAAATAAACAGGGTGGATCAGGCGAGTACAAAAAACCAGCTTTTGCCCTGTCGCAGTGGGAATCACGCTATTCTACCTTTACCGACAGTTTACGGCATCTGACAAAAATGTGGTTTTTACACCATTTCTGCCTTGATTACACCTGTGGTCAATGGTTAACTTGAATCCCAGCCCCCTCTGCCCGGACAGCGCAGGAGATGCCTCCAAACCAGCCACCAAAAATGGAAATATCACGTGAGAGGCCCTTTCTGCCCCAAAACACCGTCCTCTGGGCACGAGGGTGTTCTTCGCTGGCCTTGAGCACCTCTTTCCTGGGACAGACTCCCCGGACGGACAGATTTCCAGGTAAGCTCTGTCCCTCAGCCAGGAGTCTTTACAAATACGATTCCCCCTTCAGCAAACATAAATATGATATATGGTATAATGGTATATGGTAAAACGCCTCTGGAGCATCATCCGCACAAGGAGCAGGAGGCGAGTTCAGCCTGGGCAGGATCAAAGTGATGGTTATTGACAGAAGCAGCTTTAAAAAGCAGCAGGAGAGCCCAGGGGGGGAAGAACAGATGAAGGAAACAAAATCCAACCTCAGTACATCCCAGAGCATCATCTCCTTTAGCAAGGGAAGCCTCAGGAGATGCTGCAAGGGAAGGAAAACCCAGAAAGCCCCTTAAAACCACAGGATTTTAAGTCTGGATGGTTTTCTTTAAGCGCGAGCACAACTTTGGATGGGGCACGAGATGGGAGCTGCTGAAGAACGAGGTGAGGTTGCTGCCAGCCTAACCTCCACCAGAAATACACTATTTATTTGCACACCCGGCATGGACCAGGCTCCACGTGCCCGTCAGCAGGGAATTAGTCAGAGGAACGTGACTCGGGCAGAGCCGCGTACGGAGCACCCAGCGCCGGCCAGGAGCAGCAGAAAGCGGTTTTCACCCAGGTCTGAACTCTGACGCTGGTTGGGAACCAGCCAGGACAACCCCGGGCTGTGGCAGAGGTGGGTGATGACCCATTTATACAAAACCACGGAATGGTTTGGGCTGGAAAAGCCCCTCGGGTTTACGGAGTCCAACCGTTAGCCCACCCCTGGCACTGACCCGTGTCCATGAGAAACTCATCTCTTGGCACAAGGGGCCCAAACTGACCCCGGGGTTTGGGGTGAAGCTCCCGAGAAGCTGGAGCAGACAATGAGGCACCTCCAGGCAGCAGGTAAAGAAACACGGTTGAAACGCCGTGATGAGGAGCCCGAGATGGGCAAATCTTTGCCAGAGCATCCCTGCTGCCGTGGGAAGCTCAGACTGGGGATTCCCGGTGCACTGGGAGCCTGTTCGTCCCCAGCGAGGCTGCGAGAGGCAGCAAACCCCGACCTGGGAGCTGCCCGAACATGCAAGGGCTGCTCGGAGCGGGCAGGAAATTCCAGCCATTCCCCGCACCAGCCCCACAGCTGCGGATTTCTGGGGGGAGCTCTGGGGAGCCCTTGGGCAGCGGCTGCAAAAGCGTGAAGGGTTTTTTGGGGGGGGGGGTTTCTCCAGCACCTTCGCTTGAGCTCAGCTTTGATTTGCGAGCTGGGAAAACGCGGGGAGGCGAGCGGGCCCGCCAGATGGACACTGCCCAAAAATCCCACCTCGTTTACGGGGGGTTTGAGGAGAAGGAAAGGAGGGAATAGACTGGGCTGCTACACAAAAATAATTAAGATCTACGAGGAGCCAGCCCAGCAAAGAGATCCCGGGATCTACAGCCAAGAAACCCAAGAGAGACGCTCCACGATGAGCTTCCTCATCACTGATGAGCAAAAGCTGCGATCTTCCCCCCCGCCCCCGGAGAGTTTGGGTTGCAAAACGACCTCCTGAGCTGAGCCAGCAGCATGACATCACCTGGAAACGCCGCGCAGGAAAAGCTCATCACCTCGTAACGCAAACTGAAACGAGAGCGATTTCATCAGGGCTTGGCCGGCGGGGACCGCGGGCTCTGCAGGGACCTCGCGCCCCGGCTGGTGTTCGGGGATCTCGAAGCTCTGGTGCCCATCGCACGCTGGTTGTTGGTGTAAGGAAACCTGGGGAAAAACGTGCCCGGAGAGACGACAATAAATAAGTAAAAGCGGAGATTCAACAAGAATAGTGAGGTTTTGCTCTCTGCCCCCCCTCAGTCACAGAGCACCACGACCTCGCCAGAGCCCCCAACTTTGGGCCAGCATGTGCGTGTGTGTGTCACCGAGCCCCGTCCCGCATGGGGACGCTGGGCTGGCTCTGGGCTCTACCCAGGCCAGGCTTTAACCCGCAGGCTTAGCAAAGCTGAGCCTTGCACTAATGAATATAATCCAACCTCCAGTCTGCTCGGGGAGAGGTAAACGCTGAGTTACCGGCCTTGTCACGCGTGCTGCAGGGACCTGATGTTGTCCCTTCAACGGTGACATCCCCGCTGCTCCAGCTCTGAACCACTGGGGCGGTGGGACCACCAGACCCCCCAGGATCAAATGGAAGCCGTTGGTACCTCCAGGCCGTCCCTGGATGGCAGCACCATCTGGTGGCACCAGCCGTCCCCGTTTGTCCCCAGCCAGGCCCGGTGGCAGCAGGGAGCCGAAGCGACATCCTCAGGCCGGGCTGCACAGACCCCTCATTTAAGACCAAATTGCCCTTTTTTGTTTAAATTCTGCAAAACCCAAGTGAGTTTTGTCCAAATTCGAGCATGGGGTGCAAAGAGACGACTCCAGAACGTGGCTCCACATCTCCAGGCGCAGGGAGAGCTGCTGCCAAACCTGTCCCCATGAATAATAACAAATCTGAGTAAAACCGGCATTTTTGGTGTGAAACACTGATAATTAATCAGACACGAATCAGATCCTTTCAGCTGCCTCCTGGAATTATCCAGTTTGGAGTCTCAAATTCGTAAAGGAAAACGGTGAAGTAGCTTTTCCTCCCCGAGCTTCTGTATCTTAATACCAGTCATGGGGTTTTTTTGCATAAATAAGCAAGTTCTGCACAAATATTTTGGTGCTGGGCCCCAAAGTACAAAGAAAGAACATAATAGATAAAATAAATACGCCTACATAATAGATAGCGGCAAGATAAGATCTGCAAATACTCTTTTGAATAAATATCTTGTTAACATTAAAAAACAAATGGCCACGTGGGACAGGGCAGGGGATCCACACAGCCGGTCCTTAGGGAATGGTACAAACCCAAAGACGCGCTTAAGGAACGGTCTAAAACCAAATCCGCCGTTACCTGATCACCGCTACCAATGCCCGACCCTACAGAACCCTTTTAAAAACCGCTCATCCAATATCAGAGTCAAACTCTTTATTTACTTTGAAACACGGGTTTAAGTTTCCAGTGACAAAGTCCAGTTTGGCCGCAGCAAGCGCGGGGCTCGTTAACGGTTCTTGATTACACAGCCCTTTGTGACACGGGGTTGTTTGGGTTTACAAGGCACTGCGAGAACACGCTGAGAACACCAGAAAAGCCCCGGCAGACCGAGAAGTGTCCCGATAAGCACGAGATCAGCAACACCTGAGGCACCCAGACAGCTGATTAACTCACAATTAACGAACGGAGGAGCCCAGAGGAGCGACGCGCAGAACCCAGTCCCAGCAAAACGCACAATTGCAAAGAGACGGAAAAACCTTCATGAATTTGGCCAAACAAAGCGCGGCAAATATTCTTTTCTTTATTGTCGGGTTGGAGCGTGCGTCAGAAAAACCTCAAGAAGGCGATTTGGGGCAGTTTCTGAAGAGTATCTGGGATAACGGGGACAGCGAACACCCCGTTTTAACACCCACCTCCCAGCAAGCGGCTCCTCGCTCCCCATTACAAGGCACTCCCTGTTGCATCCAAGTAAACACTTGTGATTCCAGAAGCTGGTGCAATAGAAAACCTGAAGGTGTATTTAAGTAGCACAAGAGTTTTCTTTAAGGGCAGCGTGTAGTTTCATTTCCTATATCTAATTCCTACCTACGGGGAGGCATTTTCTTCTCTACTTTGTCTTAAAATAGACCGAGCAGAAGCGGATCGCAGGTTTCAATGAATACGACGAGGAATTAACAATCTCCTCGGCTTCGTTTCTGCTTTGGGGGTTTGGCAGAATATCGCTTTTACCACCTCAGACACTGATCAGACACGAACACAAGGGGTTTCTAACAAAAATTGCACTTTATACCGCAAAACATGAGGGTTTCTGGTGCAAAAATACTAAATTCATCTCCAGCGGGATGCGTAGTTACGTATCAACCAGGGTGTTTTATCCAAGATAAAGTTTGTAAGAAAGCCTTCGCAACTCTGAAAATTCATTGAAATATTATCGGAGAATATATTAAAGTAAGTAAAGGAGACAATAGGAAGTTACATTGTGGAAGTACATACCAACTGCTGACAACTCTCAGCTGCACTGTGGGGCGAGATCTGAAAATCAGAATTAAAACCCCCAGGTAAGTGGAGTTTCCACGGTTAAACATCCCGGTTCTGCTCGCTCGCAGACGCTCCGGCTCCCCCGTGGAGCTGCTTGGTGTCTGGAGCCGCTCCGTGCCTGGAGCCGCTCCGTGTCTGGAGCCGCTCCGTGCCTGGAGCCGCTCCGTGCCTGGAGCCGCTCCGTGCCTGGAGCCGCTCCGTGTCTGGAGCCGCTCCGTGCCTGGAGCCGCTCCGTGCCTGAGCATCAGCCACACGAGCGGAGGGTCGGAGAAACGCCCCGAGTTCAAAACAGAGACGCGAGGAGTTAAACCGTGAACCAGCACGGACAGCGTGATCGCCGCTTCAGCCCTTTGTGGGGAACTACCCACCCAGCTCATTTCGGCGGGGTTTTTCCCTGTTTTTGGTGTGAAGAAACTCCTCCTACCGCGGTTCCTTGTACACGTTTCCTAAGCAAGCGGGCAACAGATCCGGCGCTCAAACGCAGATTGAGGATCAGGAGAAACTTGAGCGGATTTTAACTTTTTTAGCCTTTTCGTTAACAAAACCACCAGGAGCGGAGCCTGTGCTGTGGGAGCGCAGGTCTGCAGGCCTGGGAGCTCTGGGGGTTTATTCCAGGTGTGACATGGCCTGGAATGATCCCCTTTTGCCAGCCGAGTGAGGCACTAAAAGGTGAAACGTTGCCCGTACAACCAGCAGAACAACCGGAGACGCGCTGGAGTTTGAACGCTGTATCTCCCAGTGACCGCCTGGGCACGTAAATACAATTAGGAGTTTCCTACCTGTACGTATGTACAAACCCTACGGAGATAAATAAAGGTAAATGGGTGCGTTAGATCAGAGCCCTGCTTGACAAGGCTGTTCTGCCGCCACAAGGAGCCAGCCAGGAAGCGTTTATTAACATCTCCAATTTACTCTTGACCCCTCTTGCCTTTGCATTTCCCTCCTCTCTGCGGTGAGAGCTGAGCAACCTGTGAGTTGTCACCGAGTTGGAAACTTGAAGGACTCTGGAAGCTCATTCAGCTGCAGCCTCATGTCACAACCACATTCAACACCTCGAACCATCCTCATGACCTTTTTTCTTCCTCCTTTCCCACTACCAGCACGTTTAGGAGAAGCAATCAGGTTGGGGAATGCTCCAGATAAGCGTGAACTGCTCCGAAATCTTATAGATTGTACCAATGTACAATGGGTGTTCACCTTCAACTAAATCACAGCATCATAAAATATCTCCAATTGGAAGCAACCCATACAGATCAAGTCCCCCACGTGTCTTTAAGGTAATTTTCAGCCCCTTTTTGTTTTAAAAAGCAGATTATCAGGTTTAATCCAAAGGAAACTGGAATCAATGCCTCCCAGCATCAGCGTCACCAGATTATGGAGTTTACGAGTTATCTGGAGCTCCTCAAAATCCTCCGCAGCATTTAATAAACGAACCAATTAAATAGTCACCACCAAACTCCACCAGCTCAACCAGCTCCCGCTCCGAGCTGCCGGCGCAGATCAGAACGACACCGGAGCCCACGCGGCGGAACCTCCCGAATTCTCTCTTCCACACTCAATATTCTCACCCCGCTTCTCCGCGATATCCCCCGAGACCTTTTTGCAATCACAGGATTCCAAAATTAGCAGTGATTAGCACTAAATCTGAACTTGCTACGCTTACAAGCGCTATCTCTTTCTTTCTGTGGTTGGCAACAGGTCTCCCAGGTCAGTGCAAACGAGCAAATTCTATTGATTGATGATCTGGAAGAGAAAGCAGATAGGAAGTGTTACACAAAACATCAGCGTTTTGAAGCTCTGAGCCATTTTTATGTTGTGTTTCCAAAGAAAATACCTACAGGAAATGTATTATGAATTCAGGAGTTTAACAAAAAGCTTCCAAAAAAACCCAAAAGTATTTAATTTAGGTCAGATTAAATAAAATCAGTTTAATGCCATTTTTAAATGTTTCACTATACAAAACTCCTCTACCACAGACACCCTTTACAAACACAACCTCTGAGGACTAATTCTCACCCCCAACATAAGAAAAGATTATAAAATAAATTATGTTTTCTAAGAAAACGGAAGCTTCACCAAAACAGGTTACGAGGGAACGCGCAGCTCGAGGCGACACTCAAAATATTCCGGAAAATAGTCTCCAAAACCTTTCCGTCGCAGAAATTGGCTCCAGATTTTCCTCCAGAGCAGCCGAGTGGACCCAAGAAGGAAAATCCATAGGTGTGGGATGCGACATATGGAACAGAGCAGCGTGGGAAGCTGCTCGCCCCGCCAGCCGCTGCTTCCCCGACGCTGGATTTGGAGCCGCCGCGTCTTTTTCCATCATCACCTCACTAAACTGTCCATTTTCCGCTCCCGTTTGATTCCCAACTACGAGCAAATTAAATAGCGTTACTGACAATTACTTAAATCAATGGCTGACTCAGAATACGCAAATTATTCCTCTTTTATAAGTTTAGCAGCTAAGGTACACCGACAATAACTTCTTACCAGGCAAAGGAATCGACCTACAAGATAAGTAGCTCAACTATTTGCAAAAAAAAAGTGTCAAACCACGAATATTTCAACAAAATATTAAATAGAATAAATTACTAATCAGAAAGCCTGCCTGCCCGCCGACGATCTGACAAGTGCTACTTCGTATTTGAACGCAAAAGAGAATATTGGCTTTGAATGCAAAACTAGATCTGGAAAGCCTGGAAACACAGCGGTCACTTCCTCGCTAAGCCAGAAATCTGTCCCAGAAAAGCCTCATACACTGGTCCTCTTGGCAAAGTCCCGACAGCTGCAGGAGCCTCCGTCCCCCCCGAGGGCCACGAGAAGCGCTATTTCCTTTTTCACTAGATTTCTACTGGAAAACAGCAAGTTAACGGCAGCTCTCACTGAGAGATACTATAGCAGAATCACTCATGATTAGAAAAATTAAAATAACGGTATTCTGAAATGTTTCTAAAATGTTATTCTTTATATATACATATATATCTGTAAAAGCATTAGAATCAAACCGCAGACCTCTTCATTTAAATGGTCCCTCAACGAGACCCACTGGTCACCCATTACCAATTTTGTGTCCGTTCCCACTGTAAAATCCTCTGGTTTTTGCTGGAGTCTTGTAATTTGGAAGCAAAAACCAACACGTATGATTCACTTTTAACGTCCTGCTTGGAACCTGCGTGCGCCCTTCCCCAAATGAACTCCCGGGACAGTTCACACAGGAGGCAGCACCTCGTACCCTCCCATTGGGAGGGGGACACTAAAACTCCCCAGAATCCTCATTCGAAGCAAAATTCCTATTTTTCTAACAACCCCCTCTGGGTTACAGACAGCGGGAACAGGTTGAAGATTTTTAGATCTGACAGAATGTCTCTGAATCCGCACGTCCGCCTATTTATGCCTATTACAAATTAACATGGCAACTTCGAAGTTAAACATTATTCTTCTAACCTTTAACGAGAACAAAAATGTATAACTAAGGAGGTTATCAATTACTCAACCTCCACCTTAAAAATAACAGCTAGCACCAAGAGTCTGGATAAAGATCTCCTGTGGAGAAAGTGGCCTTTAGCAAAGCTATTTAACCGCTAACGATTCGCTTTATACACGCATGAAACAATGTGTTTTGTACAGGAGGTATATGGTTGACTTGAGCGAGGAAGGCGGCGTTGAGAGCATAATAACAAATAAAGACATTTGGGAATATTTGGCGCAAGTTGGGCTCATAGAAAATTAAAGAGAGAGATATTCCTGCTCCACAACAACGGGAACCCAACCATCCCTCTACCTGCAGCTACCAGTGCATTACAGAGGATCCGGCGAATACTGGGGGTGAAAAATCAGTGCCTAAAGTATTTTTCCATTTCAGCAAAGCGGTTTTGAAGACTCCCCGTCCCCGCCAAGCGCTGCTTATAACAAACCCACACCGCTCCAACTCTCTTACATTAAAACCTATAATCCGGCCAAAGAGGAGGGAGGAAAAAGAATAAATCAAAGCAAACCAAAAGCAAACCTTCTGATTTAAGAACTAGTCATGAGAAGATGGGGTTATTGACTCCCTGCACCTGAACGGCAAAGTCCAGGCGGGAAACTCCCCGTCCGTGCTGCGTGAGACGGGTCGGGAGCCACTGCTTGGCTGACAGACAATACAACACAGCACAAACACATCAGTTGCTTCAGAGAACCAGCAGTCGCAGGTGTTTTAAAAGAGATTCTGAATCATCGGTTGCCTGGGCTGAAATGCTCACATCTGATCAAAAAAAAAAGTCAATTTCTAGCAGTGGAATTTTTTTCCTTGTTTCTTTTTGAAGTCTCCAATTCTGGGTCTGCACGTTTCAGACCGTTTTCCCCAAAACTTCAGTAGCAGGGAAAAAATTGTGGAAGTGCAATACTAGGAGAGCTTCTGTCCGCGTTCAGTGTTCGTGCTGACAATTGATTTTGTCTTCAGAGTGCTCCAAAACATCCAGCATTTCCTCTATGATGGCCTGGAGCGCCCGGCCCAGCTGTTCGGCGCTGTAGGGCTTTCCCAAAGGAGGCACGTGGACAAAAGCTGACCTCCCGCGGCTCTGGTATAAAGACGTGTAGTAAGTGAAGTCACAGAGGTATCTGAAATACAAAATAGAGTTTATTTAGCAACAAGTGATAAATACAGCGTGCAAAGTGCAGGGCAGGATGACCCATGTTATCATTTGGCATTGCGGCAATGTCCTGCGATCAAGAGCAGAATAGAAGACAGGTACTGTGAGTCTGTGGTCACTTTAACCAAATTTAGGACAAGTTTTATCTTTTTCCCCATGACGATGGTGTAACCACTGAAAAAATCGATGGTATTGCAGCCCCATGAGAAGGGGAAAGCGCACGAATCGTATGGGTCTCATAAATTGAGTGTGAAGGGAACGCGTGTTGCGGGATGAGTCTTATTCCACCTGGTGATCGCCAGCACCTCGTACCTGCCGGCGTCCTTGGATATGGTGACGGTGACATCCAGCCCCAGCGCCGAGACCCTCTTGCAAACCGTGTCCATGTCGATAATGGAATCGATGCACTCGGGGCCACCTTCGACACAACACTGAGAGCCCGGGCAGAAACGGCAGTTGTCCAAACCTTTATAACCGACGTTGTGGCCGCACTTCTCCAGAGTCACGGTCGTGGCCATCCCCGAAACACCCACGTGAACCACCAGCTACAAGAAGAAAAGAAATGAGTTAAATCAACCAAAATACAACTGGTGGAAAAGCAACAGCCTGCTCTTCCCAATCAAAGACCGACGGAGTTGTTATAGGGTTCTCGTGTGGATACCGCAGTAACGAGCCGGTTGCTGTTAGAATGGCAGATTTTAACCATTTTCTCTGTCTTTTCTCCTCCACTTACTCACCTGGGGACTGTGTTTTTTCCACAACGCGGGAATGAGTCTTTGCACCGTCTGGTATTCAACTGGGACTTCATAGACATGCAGATCCACATCATCTCGCAGTCCCAGCTTCTCCAGCTCCTACAAACACAAGGGAAGAAATCCAGGATAGTCAGGCACAGGATATTAGGATATTCAGGATATTCAAGTGGTTTTCTAGCCCATACCCTGCACTGCCTCAAGGAGAGAGTCTCTTGAGAGCTAAGACAGAAGAAGCAGCAAACAGAGCAAGAAGGGAAGAAAAAAACCCATAAGGGGCAACAAGAAAGGTGTCTCTCCACCTGCATTAACAGTCTTCCCCGTCAGGCCTGTTTGTTTTGCTCTGATGTGTGTATAACAAAGAAATCAACGTTTAACCGACAACAGTTATCAACAAAGAAACCAACATTTAACTGACAACAGTCATCAGCAGCGCCCACGCTCAAAAGAAAGGTTGGCTAAATTATTTATAGAAGCAGATAGTCACACTCCCTTCTTGAAAGAACCAGGTATTTTGTAGAGAAAGTAGAATTGAGAAGATTATATTCGTCACATAATTTGTCTTCTCTCGGGTGTGTTGGCCTGGGCAGCAAACTCGCATTTGTTGGAGGAGCGAGAGCTCTCGGGGTGAGGGGCCGGTGCTCCCAGGCTGTGATTTGGTGTCTGTGTCTCCACAAATATTAACAAACGCTCCAGAGCACCACTGGCACGCTCTCCTCAACGTATTTGTTTTATTTTGGCACAACCTGGAATACGACGCAGCCCATTCCCAAAAAGCAGGTTCCCATCACTAGCTTTACCTATACCTAATATATGGTACTTAGTTTTGCAACAAGAGTTCTTACCATTGTAGTGATTCAACTAACGCAATAAATTATTTCTCCCTCTATAACGGTAACTAAAGCCACGCCATGAAAACATCCCAAATATCCAGGCAATAAACTTACCCTATTTCCTCCAACCTTTACAAGCACGAAGTGGCAGTTAAGTACCAGAACAGGACTTTACCAGAACTGAAACATTCCAGGGCCGTCAAACCCAAACTCTGAAGAACTCAAGGAGAGGATACACCCCCATGGTCTAGAGCTGCTGAAAAAAAATCATGTTCTTAAACAAAATCATCAGCTGAGCTCAAGCCCAGGAGCCTTGTGCAAGTCGACACTTTCCCAGTGACTGAAGCGACTTTAACTGTTGCGTTTAACAAATTCCAACAGTGTCTAGCACGGATCAAGTTCCCCTCTGATGAAAACGACATTTTTCGGCACTCTGAAAACTTCAGAGCTGCTTTTCAAGAGTGGTAAGTGACCGTACGTGCCACAGAGCCAGCAGCCTTGGGCAGAGTCCTCCCGCAGCTCCGTCTCCGCTGCAAAGGAGCCGCAAGCGCATCCTTTTCCTTCTTGCATCTCCATCACCAGGCCTGGGGGTCACTCAGAAGAACCAACTGCAGCTTTTCACACGTTAACAGACAGCAGAAGTTTGTTGTCTGATGTTGCTCTTCTCCTGAGATATATATTGGTTGAAAAATGCAAACTTACTTGTGCCAAGAGCTTGAAATGACTGCTTGTGCTAACATCAAAGGGGCTGCATGTACAGCAAGAAAATAACCTGCGACTCCCATGTCCCCACGCCAGCGCTGTCGTTCTCATGGATCTGAGGTAGAAACAGCGATGAAACAAGCCATCAAACTATCAAAGGACGTTTTAAAATATGCTTGAATTATTAAAGTGTTTCCGTTTCAGGTTCGGATTCTGTGATCAGAGCCAAGAGCTGCGCTTTCACGCAACGACTTGGCTTTATTTTCCTGTGTGTGGAGATCAGCCTTGCAAACTTGAGGCTAAGGAGTGCAGATGGGCTGTTTAAACAGAGCCTACCCGATTCCAAATCTTGAATTCCCCTAGGTTTAAAATTCTGACAAAGTAAAGACAGCTCCAAGGAGAGGACAAGGCGAGGTCCTTGGACTCCCCCGTTACAATCCTACCTCCTCCGTATAAACCTGAGCAGTTATTTTAGAACATTTTTTCTGTGGTTATCAGCACGAGCCTTTTTTTTACTGAGAAAAAACCCCAACCTTTCACACTTGTCCAGACCACAGAGAGCGCAACAAGATTTAAAACAACCTAAAACATGCAGCAAAAGCAAGAGTGAGACTTTCACGGCCCAGCAGATCTGAGCAACAACAATGATAAATCACTTGCTCTGGCTTGGAGGGCGAGTCTGATATTAAAGCATTAAAGTATTGATTAGCGTCTGGCGCACACAGACATTCATTACCGGAGATGGATGCTCAGCGATGTCTCATCACATCTTCTTTACACGAATGGGCCTTCCATAAAGCTGCTTTACGCGGTGCGTTAATAAAGTAAGTAGTTTGCAAATGAGAGTATTCAAATACAAGTCAAACCTCTTTAGGAAGATCTGCACAGTGTTAATTGGTAGGAATTCATCATTGCTTCTCTGCAGAGTGTGAAACGGCTCCTAACGATGAATCTGATCGT
Source organism: Columba livia (assembly GCF_036013475.1). Classification (NCBI taxonomy): domain Eukaryota; kingdom Metazoa; phylum Chordata; class Aves; order Columbiformes; family Columbidae; genus Columba; species Columba livia. Next base: position 1,036,477 of record NC_088628.1, on the reverse strand, counting down.
GGGAAGTTTTACCGGTGGCGCAGAACGAGCATCTATAACGAAGGGGAAACCTCGGGCCGCACATCCCGGTGACAACCGCCTTCTCGAGACATTAAACCTTTGCTTTACAAATTCACAACGTTTGTTTTTTAACCAAACACGGCGCTGGCGCGCTGCCGCTCAATAATAAAGATGTATAAAGACGTACGCGGGCCCCCAGACAACAACTGATTGCCCCCAGCCTTGTATACCTGACAAACACAGAAAAACGAACGTGTTTGACCGATTCCCTGACCCCGCAACAATAGTCGCCTTTGTCAGCCTTTAATATCCTTATCAGGTCTGTCTAGACACCCTGACAGCAATTGTCCTTCGCCATGTCAAAACGCGCTCTGACCTCTCTCCTCCTCCTCGCCAGAAGCACTTTGGGGGATGACGGCAGGAGCCCATCAGCTCCACAGCCCCCGGGACACACCTGTGCGTGCACCTGAAGTCACATCGGGAAGGGCAGGAAACACCCGTTCTATAGAACTTCATCTTTAAAAAGCAAAAATCGCAGCTGGAAAAAGAAAAAATCCCTCCAACGAAATATTAAACAGATGAAAACACCGAGCAGCAAATCTACATTAACAGGGAAGATTTCTGCTGGATGCCTCGGGAAAGAAAGCAAAAAGAAGTCTTTCTGCCCTCTGAGTTTATAGGAAATCTCTCCCCTATGTGTAAAAATCTCCAAACATTTCATCTTCACTTTATGAGATTGTTACCGCTGCTATTTAGGGTACCCTATGTGTTAACTACGTGTAAAAGTCATTTAGCTTTCAAAACCACGCAGCAGTACCAGAAAATCACTGGGAGAAGTCACAGCGACCCTGCTCCGGAGAAGAAGCCAAATAAAACCAAAAAGCGGCCGGGAAAGAAAAGCAGAGAATTTTATCCTCAGGATGCAGGATAATAAAAGGTGTAATAAACCAGAACTAGCTTAGCCCTAGAGCTAGGAAGGATTTACAAAGATTGTTTAATTGATTTTTTCTTCTATTAAAATGCAGATCACACCGTCTGGGACTCAGGAACTCAGACACGTCTTTGTGTCCACTCAGCTCCATGAAGTCCCCTGTCTGAAACCCGCACAATGCCCAACTCGCATGTGCTCAAAGACACGCTGTTCCTTTTTGTCTGGGCCTCTCGGGGCCGAGGCGGGGGAAGGAAAGGCAAAAATCCTGCCTGAAGTTGCTTTTTTGGTTCCAGTTGGAAGCAAAACGAGCTGTTGAACAGGGCCGGGAGGACGACGGGCTGCAACGCGGCAGAGCCCACCCCAGCAACTGCAGTTTTAGACTCTCAAAACACCCGCAGACCTGTAAAATTAATTTAAAATGCACTTGATTATTCATCCATGAGCCACACGGTGCCTCGAGCCGCCGGGCTGAAGGAATGACACACAATTGCTCTTTTTATATATATATATATATATATATATATATATATTTGTTTTTATAAGGCACTCTTCCTGCCCCAAGAGCAAAATACTCTTATGTCTATGTCTCCTCTAGAATAAAAGGAGCTTCTTTACAATAGCTGACATTACACAAGTAAGAAAAAACCAAATCAATTAGTCTCACTAGTAATTTCAGTAACGTGTCATTTTTTTCCACATACACAACGTGCGTTTTTCCCCAAACTGGAGCTGAGCAAACCCTCACTCGAACATTCATTTTCAAAAAGCTCTTGGAGGCAAAGGTTTTGGCTTCTCGAACCAGCCAACACATTAGACATCTGGACATTAGTTGACTGTAATTGATTAGAGTTTGTGATTTAATTTAAAAGCATTCTAGAGAAGATATTAATCTCAGGGCTCTGAAGGGAAGAGAGACGTGTTGGGGAGAAAAATAGATTTAATTCCCTGAGCAACTGTACTAAAAGGTACCCTGGAATTCCCAGTAGCTTTGTCATAAACCACAGCCAGAAGTGACAAATAAGAAGCGGGATAATGCGGCAGCGCTGTGCCTGGATGATGTTTTTACAGCAAGCAACCTCAAATCCTTAGTTCAGCCGCACATCTCGCAAGAGTCTGATTTCCTCTTCTTGCCTTGTTTGTGAATGTATCGGCGTTAGGCGGAGGGACGCGCTCGAGCAGACGCAGCTACAAGTGGCATCAGCACGATTTGCTCGAGCACGAACGCTCTGCTCGAGCGAGGATCCTTCTCTTTGAGAGAAAACATTCCAACTCCTCTGGGTTTGTTTGTTTATTTGGAATTACCTCCTGCAGAGGAAGATTCCAGGCTCCCTGCCCCATTTAACATCCTCCAAACCCAGGGAGTTACGAATTCCTCACTTGCCTTAGCTACATTAACCAAATCTCATTAAATTCCACCAGCTAAGGGATTGTTTTCCGAGAAGCGAATAAAACATTATCCAGCTGACCAGCGAGCTGGTCTCGGTTAACAGACTGAACAGCCAAGTTATAAAAAGAGCTGCAAACGAAGATTTTTAGGGGTATGTCACGAGCAGGGCGCTGTGTTTGAACTTGTTACCTGCACTGCGATCCAGCTGGCGTTGACGGCGTGCTCTCCGAACGGCCCAAACCCTGCAAGAGAAGCGAAAATCCACAGTGATGAAGTCACCCTCACACGTTGGACTGAGCTTAACGTTGCAAAGCGATCCCTGGTTTATATATCCTGAGAGAAAACCCACTTCTTCTAATGCCCAGTCCTTGTCTCCTTTACATCCAAGTTCTAAATGAGACCTACACAGAAATGGTTAAACTCTGCACCTTTTACCGCAAAGGAAAACAATAACTCACCTGAAAAGGAACTCTTTTCCCCCAACAGACAGCAGGGAAACACGTTTTTTCCTTCCTGACCGGCTTAGAAAAACTTTTTATGAGCAGATAAGTTGACCGATGTCACGGAATGAGAATCATTATTGGATTTGCTGTCCCTGATCATTTTAGCCCGCAGCAGACGCTTCCACAAACGTGGACAAACCCATCTCTACTCAGCCCTTCACCAACATCTTTGTTGGCATCGGTTATACCTCCGCAGGAAAAACCAAAATGCTGCTGATAAGTCACCTGCTCCGAGCAGCAAAGTTTATGACAGTGTTATCAAAAATACTTATTCGCCATATCTAAATTTCCTAATGAGTAACTTAGAGTTAACCAGTAATCCATAACATCTTTTCCTGAGCAAGCACACAAAGGTTAGGCAATTTATCTGGGCGCAATGTCAATATGCTTTAATTTAAAATGTCAGAGTTACCCTGTGAGCCTAATGCAATTAGGAGGCATAAATTCTGTCTAACTCGTGAAAGGACTTGAGAGGGGCCACAAATATTACGTGACACGTTAATGGAAACCTTCTACTTGCTGTCCGCAGTGAGTCTGAGGTTACGCTGCGCACGAGGACATCGGGAATTTGCACAGCGTGGGCTCGTCCGCACTGACGGATCTCTCACAATCCAACCAAAGTCGATATCTCCCCACCATAAACCTTCCGAAGGTTTCCACAAAATCAAAATGTAGGTGTATTTTCCTGGGAGAAAACCTCCAACATTACTAAGACAACCTACGACCGCAGCACAGGCCAATAAGTCGAACAATCCAATGTTTTTTCAGGTGCTTCTGCAAGTCAACACAGTTCTACAACTCTCTGGAAACAATCGCAACCTGCTGTTTCATTCCTAAAGAAATCGTAACAGTCTTACAAAAGAAATAAAGCATAATACACATATTTCTTTTTAACAATTCAACCACCGGAACGGTGAAATCCTACAGGTGCCCACGCACGTAACCTAATCCTCTCCCTCTGAAACCAAAAGCAAACTGGCACAAAAACAACTGGGGGCTGCTGCTCCTCTGACTCATCCCCGATACAGATCCCTCGCGTTATCTGTTTCACGGAAGATAAGCAACTTTGGCAGCAGCATCCGACTCCGCCGAGCTCCTCCGCATCCACAACGGGCCCCTCCAAGGCTCATTAGCAGTAAACCAGCTGCAGGGATCTTTATGGGATTATCTCCTTAAAGAGTTCTAAAAAAGAAACCACATACAAATAACGCTCATCGTCGGCGAGCACATGCCTCTAACGGAACGGGAACACAACGCCGCTGCTGATTTTAAACAGGAATTTAGCGCGACATCGATGGCAAATTATCAAATATGGGTAGACCTGACAAGGTAACCACTGCCTTTTAGAAACAGATTTCACTGAAAACAGGGAAAAAAGAGCAAGGAGCACCTTTGCAAGCGGCAGACTATTTACTGACGCGAGTTTTCTGTTTAGTCACCGCCGAGCGCGGCTGCTCGGCGTTAGATCCGGGTTTGGGGAAGCCAGACTTTGCCACCTGCTTCTCCGCTCTCTGCGCCCGTTCTCTGCAAAGACACTTTGCCTCCAATTAAAACCGCTCCAGCGACTCGACCGCAACGAACCCCTCGCCCCCGCTATTCAAACGGTCTCAACTTCAGCTGCCGGAGGCGGGTGGTGGAGGGGGGGGAGACCTGAATAGTTTCCCCGGGTTCCCCATTTGTCACAGAACTGCCTGCCCCACAAATCAAGCCGCCCGGTCCTTTGTACGCGGGGGGGAAAGGGGCCTGACGAGCTCTCGCCCGCGATGCCGGGGCCTTTCACCCCCCGGGTTGTGGTTGTTCTTCCTTCTGCCGTCCTGTGCAGGTGATTTTTGGGAATGGCCCCGGCACCTTGATGGGGTGGTCAGTGAGAAAATCCCCCCCACTCCAGTGCTCTGATTGGTTTCCTTGCTCCTTGGGAGACTCTGTCCCCATCTGTCCCCAACCAGGAGACCATTGGGGGGGGTCTGGGGGGTGCCAACCCCCCCGCCCTGTGCCTGGCCAAGTGTTCGGAAAGTCAATGAAAAGCCCCTCAGCAAACAATGAACCCCCCCAGCTTCTGACACCCCCACAGCTCCTGACACCCCCCCACACACAGCAGCCCCCCAAAATCCCCCAACCCCGCCCTCAGTCATCTGCTTATCACCCCACACGGGGGACAGACCCCCCCCGACAGCCCCCCCCAAGTCACCTCCTTAGTCAGACCCTGAGGGGACAGCACCCCCGCCAAATTTACCTCAGGGAAGGGGTTCCCCATCTCCCCCCTCTTCTCCAGCCTCACCGCCATCCCCCTTCACAGCCGCCCCTCAGCTCCCCCTCCCGCCCCAGGACAGCTCCGTACCTGTCACCACCACCGCCCGCCGCGGTTTCTCCATCGCGGCTCCGTCCCGTCCCGTCCCGTCCCGTCCCGTCCCCGGTCCCGCCGCCGCCGCCGCCCCGCACTGAGCGCGCGACCCCGCCCCGCCACCGAGTTCGCTCCGCCCCGCCGCCTAGAGCGGCCCCCCCCATCCGCAACCACCGAGAGCGCTCCGCCCAGCCGCCTAGAGCGGCCCCATGCCCGCCGCTTCCGCCGACGCGGAGGAAGTGGCTCGGCAGGAGGGGCTGGAGCCGCTGCACCGTTGAGCGGTGTCCGCCAGAGTCTGTAAGGGGCCCGGGCGGCAGTTGGTTAAACCGTTACAAAACGTTCAGACTAATCCACGCACGGGACTCTCTTTCCCCCGGGGAGTCTGCGGAGACCACAAACCGGAGCCGCTTCCCACCCTGCTCTTCTTCTGTCGTAAAAGCGCGGACCGAGTTGCCGCGGCGACGCTTTACGGCCGAGCCCGTGTTCTGCCCTCTGATTGGCTCCGCCGGGACCGCGCCGGGCGCTGATTGGCTCCGCCGGCGCCGTGCCGGGCGCTGATTGGCTCCGCGCGGAGCCGGGGGCGGTTTGAGCGGCAGCGCTCGGCGCGGCGGCGGCTCCGGCACGATGGTGAGTGGCGGCGGGGCCGGGACTCGGGGGGCTGGAGCCGCGGGGAGGGCCGGGGGGCTGACTCGCCTCTCCCCGGTGTCCCGGTCACCGTCCTGGTGCCTGAGGCTTCTCTGTTCCCTCCACAGCTGCCCCTGTCCCTGCTGAAGACGGCCCAGAACCACCCCATGGTGAGTACTGGCCCCCACCCCCGGCCTCGCCGGTGACACCGGGACAGGTTCCCGGTACCGGGGCTGACCCGACGTCCCCCCACCCCCGTGACTCCCGTCTCTTGCAGCTGGTGGAGCTGAAAAACGGGGAGACGTACAACGGGCACCTGGTGAGCTGCGACAACTGGATGAACATCAACCTGCGGGAGGTCATCTGCACGTCCCGGGTAAGGCTGGAGCCCCCAGTACCGGGAACCGGTCGGGGTTTCTCACCTTCCATGTCCCGGGGAGCCCTTGGGGAGCATCTCTGGGACAGCTCAGAGGCCGTCACTGCTGTGGATGGGTGATTTCTGCCTGAGATGTAAATTCAATGTAAATTTAATGCAGTTAAAATTAGAGGAAACGGCCCCAAGTTGCAGCAGGGGAGGTTGAGGTTGGATCTGGGAACAATTTCTTCCCCAAGGGGCTGTGGGGCATTGGAACAGGCTGCCCAGGGCAGTGCTGGAGTCACCATCCCTGGAGGGGTTTAAAAGGCATTTAGATGAGGTTCTCAGAGACGTGGGTGGGTTATGGTTGGACTCTGATTTCGAGGGGCTTTTCCAACCCAAAAGATTCTGTTCCGCTCTAGTGGGATCCAGAGCCACCGGGCTCAGTAAAACACCCAAACCACCTCCCAAAGCCAGTGACAGCGGAACTGGAGGCTCTGCCGGGGCTGTACTGGTGGCACTGGTTTCACTGGCCGCTAGATGGCACGGAGAGGCGGCAGAACGCGGCCCCGGCCCCCGGGGCGGGTGTTTACTCCAGGGGAGAGGCCGGAACGAGGAAGCGAAGCAGCGTCTGGCTCCGTCCCCCCTCCCCAGCCAAGGAGCAGCATCCAGGGCAGGGTGGGGTTCACTGGGCGGCGTTTGGAACACGACTGGTTCTCTGTGTCTCGTCTTGTGCACAAAGAACTTGCCTGTACAGGCAGAGTCGCCCCAAATAACTCCTCGTGGGGCGGGGAGGTGGGGAGGGAAGCGATTTATTTTCTCCCCGGAGAGGAGGAACGAGGCGTTCTCGTCTCGCTCGCTCTTCTGGGGCGTTACAGGCGCCTCGGCCACGTGAGAATCGCTGGGCTGAAGCCAAACCCGTCCGCGGCCAAACCCTGGCGGGGCCGCGGTGCTGGGGCGAGGCGGGTCCCGGCCCCCCTCCCGCTGACATCATGGGCAGCCCGGTTGTTGTTTCAGCTTCGACGCTCGATTCCTCTTCCCCCAACCGCCCTCAGAGGTGAAACCCCCGAGAATTTACATCGTAGGAAAGCCCCGAAACTGCGTTAAACGACATAGAGAGGTGGCTGCTGCATAACCACACACCTGAAACGTTTATTTATATATATATATATCTGTAAGCTCTTTATTTTGGCACATGCCAGCTGGCTCCGGACCTGCCTCGCTGTTCCCTCCCCAGCCCAGAGGAGGGAAGGAGCGAGGTGACTCCACGACGACGCCTTTTGCTGCGCTTTTCTTGCCAAAATAATCCAGTTCTTTTAGCTGTTGTGTGTGACTTACCACGCTCTCCGCTCCCGCTTTCGATTCCCTTCTCGTACGAGAAGGGAAGGTGCTGGTTTCCTCGGCCTCCTCGTCCTTCGTTTCCTGCGGTTGTGGAACAAATTAAAGCTGCGGTTGCTCGTGGCTGAACGCTCTTCCCCCCCAAAGTTATAGGGCTGCATGTTTTAGAGGAACAAAACCCCTTTTTTTTGCAGCTAGTTACAGATATCTTTCAGAAAAGATTGGTGGAGCCATCACACTCTCCAGAAGTGATGGGAAATATTCAAACGCCCCCAAAGTAACACAAAAAGCACCTGGTTTTGTTCGTAGCCTAACGCCTTCCTCCCGGCTAGGATGGAGACAAGTTCTGGAGGATGCCCGAGTGCTACATTCGTGGCAGCACCATTAAATACCTGCGTATCCCGGACGAAATAATCGATATGGTGAAGGAAGAGGTGGTGTCCAAGGGCCGGGGCCGCGGCGGGATGCAGCAGCAGAAGCAACAGAAGGGCCGCGGCATCGGAGGTGCTGGACGAGGTAACGATCCTGGTTTGTTTTTCAGCTCGGAGAGGGGCTGAGCGGGATCTTTGCTTTTAAATTTCACCTCTTGTGCGAGGAACGGCTGGTTTTTCTCAGCTTTAAACCCAAAACTGTGTGTCTGGGAGAAGCTGGAGCTGCTTCTGGGTGAGGTGTAGCCAAGCGAGCGTGTTGCCGCTGCCAAAGAATCGGGCAGATCATTGCCAGGGATGTGCCTCCCTCCTTTTGGGGTTGGGCAGGAGCTTCAGAGTCTGAGCTTGACTGCTTCTACCCCTCCTGACTAATTGGGGAGCGTGGCCTAACAAAACTGGTGTCTCTTGGCTCAGCAAGTCTGGGAGGGAAACAACTGGCCGTTCTGGTTGGAAATACACCGTGGCACTGATAGAAAAACATCAGCTTTTCTCCCAGGAAAATGGGGCTTGTTGACTTATTTATGTCTTAAAAAACAAAAAAATACCGGAGGGTTTGTGTTCCTCCTGCTCCACGTGAATAATTCATGTTTCTGATAAAAGGACAGGTTGCCACTTAGGAAGAAATAAGTCACCAAACCAGCTCTTCCTTCCTGCGCGGTGTGGTCAGGGGACCTTGGAGCGCTTCGGCTGGGGGATAGATTTGCTTTTTTCTCCCCAAAGTGTCCTGCTGGAAGCCGAGAGCCGCTCCTCTCCTTTCCTGCTCGTCCCTCCCGCCTTGTATTTGCAGTTCGTGGTCACCTCGCTCAGCCCCGGGGTCGCTCCCGGTACGGCCTCATCCTGCAGCGCGAGCTTTGCGATCCCGAGCGCGCCCACTCCCGACAACAAACCCGGGTTTGGCGCAGGAAATCGGAGGTTTTCAAAGTCACCGTGACACCGAAGGGGCGACATCTGATTGCGGAGCAGCCTTAACGAGCTGCCCCCGTTTAGATTACACGAGGAAACCTGGCGGGACGTACCCGGGGCCATCGCGCGACGTCTGCGACTCGCAGGGACTTCTGGAGGAAAAACCCCACGACTTCTTCTCCTCCCAGCGCGCAGAAGTGACCTTTACAAATCTGAAGGCGCCTTTTCTTTTTCCTCCTTCCCCTTTTTCAGTGGCCAAAGCACTTGGCATAACAGGTTTCTTTTTCATTTGTTGGAAGATGGTTATTTGGACAAACATTTGAGCTGTGGAAATAACCCCCTCGTGGGGAGCCGAGCCGAGCTCGGCTTGAGGCGGAGTTCCCCGCTGTTCTGATGTGCAGCTTCAATTCGCCGATGGAATATTTTAAAGGGAAGCTTCGGCATTTGCTAATTAGCTCAAACGTTTGGCTCTCATTACCAAGACACGAAGGGAGGAGGGAGAAAATAAAAAAGCAGGCCGATTCTGTTGCGAGGCCAGCAGGCAGAAGCAAAGCTGTAATTGTGCAGAGTTGAAAGGATTATTGTTTCTGACCCTGGTAAATCTTTCGCCTTTTGCTTCTCGGCTTGCCAAATTCAGACAGTTTCTGCTCAGCTTCTCTGGAACTGCGGGGTTAAGAGCGATATTTTTATTATTACTATTTTTGCTTTATTTTTCTTTTGCCCCTGCCTTGGTCGCGTCTCCAAGGTGAAGCCGCCAGAGCCGAGCGCTCCGGAGCAGCTTTTCTGCCCATTGCCCAACCTGGTCTGCTCTGGGTTCTGCCCTTTGCAGGGGGGCGGCAGTAGATCCGCAGCCCCTTTACCACTTTCGCACACCCAGATCAAATTCCCCCGCCCGGATTCGCTGTTGTGTGCATTTGAGGTGAATGTGAGCGGTGAGGGAAGGACGAGGGGGCTCAGACGCTCGTGGCTTTTGGCTCTGAGGACGCTCAGATGTATTTGTTTTCTGTTGTGTCGCCTCGTTGCTTTTATTTGCCGTTTTGCTTTGGGGGGACACGGTATAACCCGCTCACCCCACCGGATTTAAAACACAGGGTCGCCTCCTCCGTTCTGTTTTTCAGAAGTTAAACTTCACGCCCATAGCGCAGCTCGTCTAAAAGTCCCGTTTCCACTGCTAAGACTAGGAAATAGGCGTGAGTTTGGGTAAAACTAGAATCAACGTAAAGCTGTGGGACGCGTCGCCGCTCACGGGGTCGCTGTCCCACCCGCGCCCGTTCTGTCTGCCCCGCAGGTGTGTTTGGCGGCCGTGGCCGAGGGATCCCAGGCAGCGGAAGAGGCCAGCAGGAGAAGAAGCCGGGCAGGCAGTCGGCGAAGCAGTGAGAGGCTGTTTGCACCCCGTTTGGGTTTTAGCACCTCAGGATCGCCGTTTGTTCCAAACCCGTTACCTTCCCGCTCCGCCAACCGGTCCGAGCCCGAACCGTCTCGTTTTGGAAAGCCCCTTGCCATTTAACCCGGGAAAGCGGAGTTATTCACTCCTTCTAGTCGGCAAGTCATTGGAAATGTTTAAAAAATAGTCTTTAAGGACTTAAGTTTGCCTTCTCCTGAGGGGGAGAGCGCCGTTTCATCTCTCAGGGTCGCCGGGTTCCATTAGGAAGATGAACCACGTGCGCCAGAACGGAGGCAAAACCGCTTTTTGGATTGTTTGGGTTTCTTGTATGTATTGAAAGGTGGGAAACTCGTTGCATTTGTAACAGGTGCGAGTGGTTTGGTTTAAAACACTGAACCTGAGGATGTTGGATCTGTACCTGAGTAGTCTTAAGGGTTTGGGGTTTTTGTTAAGAAAAAGCACCAAACTTTTAAGCTGTGGTTTATCTTCTGGCCAGTCAGTTCTGCCTCTTTCCTGCGGCTCGAAGGAAACGTGGGGTGAACGTTGCGTTGGCCATCAAGGGTTTTTTCCCAGAGCGCTTTGTGATAAATGAGAGTTTCCCAATTAGCTTATTACTAATTTGACTTGAGATTAGAAGTTTCCTTTAAAGGAAGGAGTTTTCTGTGGTTTTGTGGAGGGCTGCTCTGCCCCTTCATCCTCATGTGTTTGTGTTTTTCTGAAAAGCAACCGAGCGGTTGAGTTGATTTATTTCCCCCCCACTTTAAAACCTGAATTCTGACAATATTTCTCAAGTTCTTTGCTTCTGGTACCCGGTGATTCAGGAACCTCCGTGGATTCCCAGCCCTGGGGCAAAACGCACCCGCAAAATACCCTGGTTGATGGGAACTGAGGGTCCGTGTGGGGACACGGGGGGACAAAGAGGCTCCGACCGCAGCTCAACCCCCCGAAGGGATGAAATAGTTTAATTTTAGGGGAAAAGCTGATATTGTGACTTGTCCCGAACAGGTTTTGTTTGTTTTGTTGTTTTTTTACAAGCAATTCCCATATTGAAGCCTACTCTCTGCCATCGCCACTGTGTGAAAATGAGTGAAGAACATGCTTTTATACGTACTTATTTTTTTAACATTTCTATAACTCGCGTGCAGTGGTGAGTAGGAATAAACCACCAGCCTCCACAGAACGACTCCCTCTCTCTTTTCTCTACGAAGGCGCTGAGCCCGGCTTTGCCTAAACCCTCGCTCTGGCCTAAGTAATAAATCCCCAAGCTAAACTTTCAGTTTCTGGTGCCAAGGAGCCGATTCCGGGCGATGGGAACGGGGCAGAGCGTCCTCCCTCCTGGAAACTCGACATAAACACCCGTGTGGCATTTGAACAAAGCCCAGCCCGAGCTTTGTGTCAGACTTTCCCTTCCCAAGCTGCTCCCTCCCTCCCGGGTCCCTCCGAGCCGCAGAAACTCCAGCTGCCCTGCTGGAAAAGGGGAAGCGGCCGCAGCGCTGCCGGGATGTCGGGGCTGTTCTGGCCAGATAAACCTTCACCGCAACAGTGGGACCTTTGGCTCGGGCTCAGGGTCCTCGGCGTGCGCCTTATCTCTGGGGTCGGGCGTTGGAGCTCATTAAGCTCTGCTTTCGTTTAATTACAACCCCAGGCTTTAGCAGCCTGCCCTGCTCGCCTCCCCCTTTCCTTTTCCCAGCCCTGACGGGATGTTTTTGTCCCCGGGTGCGGCAGCAGGTTGGGTGACGGTGGCTCCGTGCGACAGTGGCACGGCTGTGGCTTTGGGCCTTTTTACCCCCAAAATGGGCGTCCGGGGCTGTCGCGTGTCCCACGGCAGTGCGGGGAGGCTGGCAAACAATAAAGAGAACTTCAACAACAAAACAATGAGGAGCAAGATAAAAGCACCAAGGCCTGAGCCGCGCTGCCGGCAGGGTGGGCGCCACGGGACCGACGCGTCCCAGACGGGCCGGGGCGCAGAGGACACGGCGAAGGCCACTGGAAAGCCTCCCTGGGACACTGTGGTGTCACCGGGGCTGGTGGCACCTCCGCGGGGCCGTGTCCCCGGTGCCGGTGCCCCGCGGTGACTCATAGCTCGGTGCTGCGCCGGGGAGCAGCACAGGAATAGTTACACACCAGCCGCCTGCGACGCGGAGGGAGTGGCTGCCGAAATATTTCAGGGCTGCGCTAAGCAACTAAAAATACACGTCAAACCCTCCTCCTCCTTTTTTTCCTTTTAAAATGTGTTTTCTTTCTTTCTTCCTATTTTTTTTTTTTAATTCTTAGTTTGGATTGTTGGCAGCGCGGCCCCTCGGCGCTTCCTTGGGGCCCGGTGTGGCTTTGGGGACACGCAGCCGGTGACTTCTTGTCCTCCCGGCTCGGTTCCTCTCCATGACTAAGAGGCAGCTTCCCCTGTGCCCACGGTGCAAATCCCGGGGTGCTGAACACCCTCCTGCTTGTTCCCTTTTTGGGGGGACAGGGAGATCCAAGCGCATCCATGGTCGCTTGTGGGCATCGTTGGGTCCAGCCCGTGTCCCCAGTTTGCCAAGCGTCACCATGGCGTGTTGTGGCTCCCGTCCGGAGCGGGATCGGGCCCAACCGGTGCGATGGAGCCGGTTACACACCAGGGAACGGTCCCATTACGGGGGAAATGGGAAGAGCAGGAGATTCGGGGGATGATCCGGCAAACATGGCTCCAGGCTCGTTGTGCCTCGGACGTGGGTTCATCCGAAATCCTGCTCCAGGGTAAATATAACCCCCTGGCAGGTGGCGAGGGACAGTGGGACTCGGCGGGGGCTCCGACGCCTCCGGGAACAGCAGCTTCGGCCACCAGCCCCCAGCCAAAGCGACACTGGCGCTGCCACCGGCTCCGTGGGCTGCCCCACTCGTGTTCCCCACGGGTCTGCAGGCGGAAGGCGCAGCTGAATCATGACCCTCATTAAACGCTCATTAAGAAAATGAAGCTGCCAGCTTGCCACGGGCATCAGGCTGTCACCTGCAAGATGTCCCGTGGTGCCTCGGTTTGGGGACAAGAGGCACGTGGGACGAGCAGCAGTGGCGATGGGGTGGGGGGACGTGGCAGGACGAGCCCCGGGGTGCTGTGACCCTTGGGGGGGGATGTTGGGGGGTGGCTGGGTTTTGCTGGGGAGCGGCGGCTGGGCCAGGCTGGAGCGTGGCTTGTGGCTCGTGGCCCTGGCCACCGGCCAGCCGCGCTTCCAGGGGGGCCCTGGGGCCAGTTCGTTCCTCCCTGCAACTAATTAAAGCACCTTCAGCCAAAGCTGGTTCTCATTTCGATGGCGACGGGGGGGACGCAGCGGCACGGAGGGATGCACGATGCCCGCGGGGAGATCCCTGGCCAGGGGGTCCCTGTGCGGTGTCAGGGCAGGGGGAGCCACCCCCAAGCCCCGGTCCCTGTCCCCTCCCCGGTCCCCGTCCCTCGCCAGGCGGGTTTCGTCAGGACGGAAAGTCTGAACCTGCCGGTCCGGCCGCCGCCGCGCCCCTAATGACGGGTTTGCAGCGGAAACGCAGATGGCGGCTTCACCTGGGAGCTGCGCGGCGGGTCGGCACGCCGAGCCCCGGGGACGCGGGCACCACCGAGCCCGGGGACACCGGCACTGCCACCTCTGCCACCTCCCTGGGTCAGGACACCGGGGATGGCGAAGGCCACCGGCTGGCGGGGACAACAGGACCTCGGTCGCATTCTGGTTTATTTGAGGGTTAAGCAACCGAGTTGATTTGGGATGTAATTAACTGCAGGCGTGGGGGGAGGGGAGGTCCCTGTCCCAGCCGCCTCCTGCCTCAGTTTCCCCAGTGCCAGCACCAGGGGCTGCCCCAGCGCTGTCCTGGATGTCACCTATGTCCCCTGTGACCTCCTCACAGCCAGGGCTGAGCAGTGCCCTGTGCCACGCTGTCCCCATGGCCAGTGCCATGTCACACTGTGCCCCATGCTGGGCCAGCCTGTCCCCATGGCCAGTGCCACACTGTCCCCATGGCCAGTGCCATGTCACACTGTGCCCCACGCTGCGCCAGCCTGTCCCCATGGCCAGTGCCACACTGTCCCCACACCTGGTGCCATGTCATGCTGGGCCAGCCTGTCCCCATGGCCAGTGCCACACTGTCCTCATGGCCAATGCCATGTCACACTGTACCCCACGCTGTGCCAGCCTGTCCCCATGGCCAGTGCCACACTGTCCCCATGGCCAGTGCCATGGCACACTGTGCCCCACGCTGTGCCAGCCTGTCCCCATGGCCAGTGCCACACTGTCCCCATGGCCGGTGTTGTTCCCACACCGTCCCACAGCTCATTTATCACCGCTGTTCACGCAGCCCCGGGACCATCTGGCTGCATCTTGGGGCGGCGCAGCCTTCCCGCGGTCCCGGTGTCCCCGCGGTCCCGGTGTCCCCGCGGCCCCGGTGTCCCCGCGGTCCCGGTGTCCCCGCGGCCCCGGGCCCCTCGGGCTGCGCCGCCTGCCGCCAGCACGTGCGTTATCGGCGGCCATCGGCGCCGCCCCCCCGCGCGGCGGCCGCACGCGGGGCCGGTGCCGGTGACGTCAGCGCTGACGCCGGTCCGCCCCCTCAGCCGCCCGCGGCTCCGGCGGCCGTGACGCGCGCGCCGCCACCGCTTAACTCCTTCCCCGCTGCCGGTTGAACGGGGGCGGCCCGGGGGGAGCCTGGCCCGGTTGACCCAACGTATCACGGCACCGGGGTGGCATGGCCGCGCGGCTGGCCGTGACCCCCCCATGAGGCTGTGCACGCTGGTGCTCGCTGGGCAAACCCCACCGTTCCCGGTACCACCGGGGGTAAACACCGGGGAGACAGTGCCGGGGCGACCTTTCGGTATCACCGCGGGCACACACGACACGACACGACACGGCGGCTCCGTCCGACCGGGGCAGGGCCCGGTAGCCACCGGGGGTAGCCACCGGGGGTAGCCACCGGGGGTAGCCACCGGCCCGGTGTGGCCCTCACGGCCCGGCTGTTCCCAGCGTGTTTATTTATTGGCCGCACCGTTTTACAGCCGGTGCCCGGTCCCCGGTCCCGCCCCTCCCTTTGTGCCCCATCAGCCCCGGCGGGGGCGCGCGCGGCGCCGGGGAGGGCCACGTGACCGCCCCTTCCCCCGCGCTGACGTCAGCCCAGGGGCCCTCGCGCTGTTGTCCCGTTTACCCGCCCGGTCTCCCCGGCGACGGCGGGAGCCAGGAGTGGGCGTGGCGCCGCCTCTCCCGGGGCGGAGGCCACGCCCCTTTATGCAAACGACGGCGGGCTAGGACGTCATCTGCATCCAATCAGCGCTCGGCGCGGTGAGGTCACCGCCGCGCCGCCGCGTATTTAAAACCCCGCGGGGGCCGCGGCCGCGGCAGACGCGTGTGTGCGCGCGCGCAGGAGCTGGGCCGCCGCCGGTTTTACCGGCGCCTCCCCCGCCCTCCCCTCCCCCCCGGCGCAGCGTTCGTCCCGTTCCTTTCCCTTCCCCCCGCCCCGGCCCCCCGTTCCCCGCAGCCGGGCGGGGGAGGAGGATGGAAACACCCTTCTACCATGATGATGTGTTGAGCGGTCTCGGCAGCGGCTTCGCCCCGTCCTCCGGTAGCAGCGGGCTCCTCCTGCCCTTCCCCGGCGGCAGCATGATGAAGAAAGACGCGCTCGGGATGGCCTTGCCGGAGCAGGTGGCGGCAGCGTTGAAAGCACCGGGCGCGACGACGAGCGGCGAAGCGGCGGGTTTGCTGGGCTCGGCCGAGCTGGGTTTGCTTAAACTGGCGTCCCCGGAGCTGGAGCGGCTCATCATCCAGTCCAACGGGCTGGTGACCACCACACCGACCAGCGGCCAGTTCCTCTATCCCAAAGCGGCCGCCTCCGAGGAGCAGGAGTTCGCCGAGGGTTTCGTTAAAGCGCTGGAGGACTTGCACAAGCAGAACCAGCTGGGCGGCGGCGCGGCGGGGAGCGGCGGCGGAGCGGGAGGAGGCGGCGGCGGTGCAGGAGGAAGCGGCGGAGCGGGCGAGCTGCCCGCCGCCGGGCTGGCTCCGGAGCCGCCGGTTTACGCCAACCTCAGCAGCTACCCGGCGGTCAGCTACGCCGCCGACCCCGGCCCCTTCGCGGCGCCACCCCCGCGGCTCCCCCCGCCGCCGCCACCCCCGCCACCCCCGTTAAAGGACGAGCCTCAGATCGTCCCGGAGGTGCCGAGTTTCGGGGAGAGCCCGCCGCTCTCCCCCATCGACATGGACACGCAGGAGCGCATCAAGGCGGAACGCAAGCGGCTGAGGAACCGCATCGCCGCCTCCAAGTGCCGCAAGAGGAAGCTGGAGCGGATCTCCCGGCTGGAGGAGAAGGTGAAGAGCCTCAAGAGCCAGAACACGGAGCTGGCGTCCACCGCCAGCCTCCTCCGGGAGCAGGTCGCTCAGCTCAAGCAGAAGGTCCTGAGCCACGTCAACAGCGGCTGCCAGCTCCTGCCCCAGCACCAGCACCAGGTGCCGGCGTACTGACCCCCCCGCCCCGGGGGATCCCCCCTGCACCACCGAGGGGGCCCGGACACGGACTGAGGGGCCCCGCGGGACTTGAGGGTGTGTATGGGGGGAGAGGACAGGTTTTTTTCGAGGTGTGGGGGGGCACCGTTCGCTTCCCGCGCTGCAAACGGACTTACGACGGGGAGCCCGGGCCGCCCCCCCCAACCCGCGCCGGGACTCACGGGCCCCCGTGCCCGAGACATTCCAGTCAGGCCCCAGTAAAACTCCCCCCGCGACAACGGTGATCGGCTTGTCGGTGTTTGCTGCGCCGGGGGAGAACGGGGTGGGGGGGGGGGGGGGAACGGATGGGACCTGGCGCGGCGGCGCGGGCAGGAAGCGGCGCGGCCGGCTGCCATCTTGGGGCGGGGGGGGGGAGAAGGCAGGCGGGGGGGTACCGGCGGGAATGGGGGTCGGAGGGGAGGGATGTTGGGGTGCTGGGAGGAGTGGGGGGTTAACCCCGGGGATGGGGGCTCTGGGGGTCGCTGGGAGGGGGTGTTGGGGGGTGCTTTGTATGCTGGGGGGTGTTGGGGGTGATCTCGTCAGGCAATAGTGGAAGTTTTGGGGGTTACAAGGGCTCCCTTGGGTAAAGGGGGATGTTCAGGGGTTAAAAGGGCTCCCTCGGGCTCGGGGGTGTCTGGGGTTACTGGGGGTTCCCTATGGCTGGGGAGGTGTTGGGGGGAACCTGGCTGCTTGTGAGGCTGCTGATCCTGGCTGCAGTGTTGTCCTGCCACCCCCCTGGGCTGGCTGGTGCCTCCATGGGAGGGTCCCCAACACCCCCCTACACACACAGTGCTCTGGCACCCGGGGGTCACCCCACAGCTCCTGGCCGGGCCCCCTCAAGGCAAACAGGGAGTCTGGGCGTCCAGGGCTCCTCCCTGGGCTCCAGCACCCGGCCTTGGCTTCCCGGCACTGCCATGGCTCCTCCTCCGTGGCCCCCACCTGCAAGGGCTGGTTCCCCAATTCAGCCCATGGAGCAGCACCCAAGGGACAGACCCTCTGTCCTGGGAGCATTTGGGGACAGTGGCACCAGCAGCAGGAAGCTTGGCTCAGTCGCTCTGGCCAGTTCCAGCCGTGGCATGCCGAGCTGTGCCATAGTGTGCCAACACCAAGGATGGCCCTGCTGGCAGGGAGCCCGGCACGCTGGGGCCCTGCCCTGGGTGGTGGCGGCGGGGGGAGCGTGGCCTCTCTGGGGACCCGGCGCGGTGCCGGGGCAGCTGCGGTTTGCTGGGAGGAAGCGCCGTTCCCCGCCGTGCGGAAGCGGCCCCGGCGCGGCCATGCTGCGCCCCAGATGTGCTGCTGCGCCACTGGGACGGACGGGATGTCTGTCTGTCCCTGCGGCACAGCCAGCGCAGCCCCGTGGCTGTGGGTCTTGTGCCCTTGTGTCCCTACATGCCCATGTTTCCAGGTCTCCGTGTCACCACGCTCGTGTGTGCTCAGATCCCTTTGTGTTCAAGTGCCTGTGTCCCCACATCCCAAAGTCTCCATGCCCCCAGATCCCTTTGTCACCACATCCCTACATCCCCAGATCCCTGCATCTCCCTGTGTTCCCAAATTCCCTCATCCCTGTGTCCCCACGCCCATGTTACCAGATAACTGTGTCCCCGCATCCCTCTGTCCTCAGATCCCTGTGTCCCCACATCTCCCAAGTCCCTGTGTTCCCAAATTCCCTCATCCCTGTATCCCCATGCCCATGTTACCAGGTCACTGTGTCCCTATATCCCTCAGTCTCAGGTCCCTGTGTCCCCACATCCCCAAGTCCAACCATCCCAATGTTACCATGTCCCCAGATCACTTCTTCATCCCCATGCCCCCACTCGACCCTTCCCCTCCCCGGGGTGCCGCCGGCAGGGGTGGCTCCTGCTGCCCAGGGTGGTCTCACGGTTGGAGGGGAGGCTGAGGCACGGGGTGGGGTACGGGGGATGCTCGCGGGGTGCCGGTGCTGCGGCGCGGCCCGGGGCCGGCAGGGGGCGCCGCGGGCGGGGTCGCCCCCGCCTCCCCCGGGGCGGATAAAGGCGGCGACGGCGGAGGCGGCGGCAGAGCGGGCCCGGGGCGGCGGCGTGGCCCGGGGCGGCGGGATGGCCCGGGGCGCGCTCCGCCTGCTGCTCTGCTGCGCCGCTGCCGTGGTCCTCGCAGGTACCGGGGAACGGGGGGTGGGGGGCACCGGGACGGGGCCGTGCACCCCGGGGGTCTCCGTGCGGTCCTGGGGGCACTCGGAGGCTGTGCACGCCGCGGTACCGGGAGGGCTGTGTGCTTCCCCGTGGGCTCCCGCCGCCCAGCCCGGCAGCACCGCGCACCGGGGGGGTTCGGGAGGGGCTTCCCGTGGGCTCCCTCGCACTCTGCTCTGCCGGGCTCAGCGTGTTCTGGGGTCCGTATGCCCCCCCCAAGACTGGGGAGCACTGGGGGGGCCCTGCCTGCTAACCCAGCTCCTTGGGGTGCAGCGGGGCCGGATCCAGCCCTGCCCCGGGGCAGCCAGGGTTCTGTGGGAAGGCGGGGGTCTGCAGCCCCTCCCTGGGGGTCCCGGGGAGGCTGTTCCTCCCGGGGGCTCCCCGGGTGGGAGGAGAGCACCCTGCCCCTCCCGCAGCTGGCAGCACCGCAGGGCAGGATGCGGCCCCGGCGCTGCCAAACCGGCTGGGCCGGCTGGTGCTTGTGGTGGCGTGGGTGCTCCGGCACCGCCTTGGCACTCTGGGGGCAAAGGGCCCTCATACTGTGGGCTGTGCTGTGCCGTGGTCCCCCCATTTCCATCCTGGGCCCCCCGACCACTCCCCTGAACCCTGGGGTGCCTCGACTTGCCCAGCCCGGCGCGGGAGCTGGCACCCAACCCTGGGTGCTCAGCCCTGGGCTCGCTACCAGCCTGGCACAGAGTGGCAGCTGGGTGGGAACGGCCCATCCCGTGGGGCCGGTGGTTGTGGGGACCCCAGCAGCCACTCACACAGTCCCCCACGGGTGCTGGTGCTGGGTGCTGGCTCTGCCGTGGGGCATTTGCTCCGGTGTTCCCCTGTGGGGCTGGGTTGGACCTGCTCCTCCTCTTGTGCAAACAGGACTTGGGCCGATAAGGGCACCGCGGTGCTGGCGCTGCCCAGCAATCGCTGCCGCGTCCCACGAGGCCACAGCGGAGTCCCCATCGCAGGGCGGCGCGGGGCGGCCTGGTGGGTGCCACCGGGGCTGGGCTGGCACGTGTCCCTGTACGTGCCCACCGCTGCCGCGCTGCTCTGCTCGTCCCCGTGGCACTGCGCCCATGCCGCGACGGCTCGGGAGGCTCTTCCCCACCCTGGATTTCTGGGATGTGATATTGGCTTAATCCCAATTTTCTGGTTCTCTGTGTATGGTGAAACCACCTGGGAAATGAGCATCGCGAGGGCAGGAGCTGGGGCCGGTGCCGCTGTCCCCCCGGGGCTCTGCCTGCCCCACGGTCCTGCCGCATCCTTGCTGACCAGCTCGCTCTCCTCCACGCTTTAGAGACAGGACACGGTACCGCAGATGGCAGCAGCACAGTGTCTGTGAGCACATCGGCCTCAGCAACACCTCCACCTCCATCCACCTCAGCGCCGCTGTCCAGTGCATCGGCCACACCGCTGTCTACGTCACCTTTATCTGACTCAGCCACCACATTGACTCCAGAAGCACCTACATCTTCACCCAGCCCAGCCACAGCATCACCTCCCACCACAATGCCAGGCTCAGCAGCACCTACAACACCCCCAATCAGCACGACGGCAGCACCGTCATTGTCCCAGCCAACCGTGCCTAGCTCCCCGGCCACCGAGCAGCTACCCAGCTCGACGGCAACGCTGGCCCCATCCTCACCTGGAACCTCCGGGTCCCCTCCTGCGCCAGGTTCTCCTGCGCCCAGTTCTCCTGCGCCCAGTTCTGCGCCCAGTTCTCCTGCACCCAGTTCTGCGCCCAGTTCTCCTGCACCCAGTTCTCCTGCACCCACTGGGACCCCCAGCGCCAACACCTTGTCCACCAGCTCCAGAACGACAGCAGCCATCAGCACCGGCACCGCAGCCGGCAGCTCAGGTGAGAGCCAGGCCGGAGGGCATCGTGCAGGAAGGGAACCCCCAGACCTGCTCGTGGCCATGGGCTTGGCAGGAGCCCCAAGTTTCCCCTAGACCTCCCACTCAGGGGCCGCACTCACAGGGTGGGGTGGGAGGCTCAGGGGTGCAGGTCCCTGGATGACCCCAGAGCCCAAGCTGTTCCCCCCCAGGTGGAGGTGACGCCAGAGCCAGGTGCTGGGTCTGAGAGGGGTGGGATAGGGGGATTAGGGAGACCTGGAGCTGGTCTTGAGCTCCCTCTCGCCCCGAGAGCTGCCACGGTGCTGAGAGACCAGGCACACGGCTTGGCGGTGCCGGGGGGTAACGGGGTGCCTGTCTCCCCCTCTTGCAGCGCAGCCCCCCGCCAAACCCAGCCCTGGTGTGGTCGTCATCATCTGCCTCTTTGTCTGCGTGCTGGTGGGGGCAGCAGCGGTGCTGCTGGTGCGGCTGTGCCGGCGCGGGACCCCCCGATTCCACCACCTGGACGAGGTGCCCATGGTGCGTGGGGGGGACTTGAGGGGTGGTGGGGGGGCAGTGGGGCAAAGCTGGGGGTGCTCACCCCACTTTCTCTCTCTTCCCTAGAGCAAGGTGACAGAGGGATCCCCCATCACCCACTACGGACCCAGGTGACCCCCCCTCCATGGCCCCCCCTGGGGCTGCCCACGCTGCTGAATAAAGAAGCTGCTGCCTTGGCCTTGGTTTTCTGTCTGCTCTGCACCCAGTGCAGGGAAAACCCTCACAACTGCTTTCGGGGTCCCCCCTACACCAGGCTGGAGGCCCCGAGGTGCCCCCAGGGTGGGTGCGGGGTGCCGTACGGTGGCGCACAAGGTGGTGGGGGCCGTGCAGGCCCCCCCGGCGGGGTGGGATGGGAGGGAGCGAGCAGCCAGGCACGCACGTCGCCTTCCTTCTGCTCCGCTGCACTCGGCCGGGGCCGCGGCACACTGCGGGGCCGGCGGCACACCGCGAGGACCCGCCGCTGGTAAGGGGCTGTGGGTGAGGGTGGGCGCTGGTGGCGGCAGGGACCCCGTGCCGGGGCTCAGAATCCCCCAGCTTGGGAGAGGCTGCTGCTGGTTCTGGTTGGGGTGCAGGGGGCTCAGCCCCAGGGGACGGGGGGAGCTGTGTGCTCACAACTGGTGCAGCGTGAGTCCCCAGGGATGGCGGTAACAGGTGCCCGTGGCACGAGGGGTTCATGGCTTGGTGGGTGCTGGGACCAGAGACCATCCCCGTGGCCTCAGGCCTGGCTGACCTGTCCTCATCAGACCTCGGGGGCAGCAGGACTGTGCCGAGGGGGGGCAGCTGCGTGGCCCTGAAACCCGAGGCGGGGGCTGAGCCTGGGGCAGCTGCCGCGGCCGAGACCCGGCGCCCATAAATCACGGCGGGGAGGATCCCGCGTGTCCAGGACACCGCGGGGGGGGGTCCCGCGGCTGAACCCCCCGACCGCGGCTCCCGGAGCTCCCCCCCGCAGGGACGGCGATGAGACGCAGCCGGACGGCGCTGCCCTTCTTCGGCGCGGAGGTGAGACCGGGATGGACACCGGGGACCGGGGGGGTGTCCCCGGGGCGGGGGTGTTCCCGGTACGAGCGTCCCCGCGCCGGGCCCCAGGGCAGCAATAACCGGGATGGAGGCGCTGAGCGGGAGTTAATTATCCTCTTAATGGGTGGTTAATTATTATTCACCTCTGCGTAATTGCGCGTCGGCTCCGGGGGTTTTTCCGGCGGGGTCCCCGGGGACGGGGGGGGCGCGGCGGCGGCGGGGGGAATGGGGTGTCCCGGCGGCTCCGTGCGCTGTGGGCTCAGCCGGTCCGGTATACCGGCTGTGCCCTTGGCTTCGTGCCCCACCATTTCCCCGGTACCCCCGGGGTGCAGCGCCGCACCGTGTCCAGCAGGGGGCGCCCGCGCGCTACCGGCGCCCGGTAACGGGGAAGTGGGTGGGGGGAGCTGTCCTGGGGGAGGCACCCCCCCGTGCCGCGGGTGGGGACACACCCGGACACCGGGAGCAGCACCCTGCAGAGCTCCCTGGTACCTCTGCCGCCGCCCCTCACCGCCGCCCCGTCTCCCCGCAGCGCTGCCGCGACGCCACCGAGGCCGCCCCGTCGGGCCCGGGAGCGGCGGTGGGCGCCGTCCGCCGGCGTTTCTCCGGTAGCCCGTTACTGCCGCCGTTGGGCTGCCGGTTGGCGGAGGCCCGCGGCCCCGAGCCCGAGGGCAACCGGGTGGTTTTCACCATCGAGGAGAGCGGCCCCAGCAGCGGCGACGAGTCCGAGCCCCCCCGGTAAGAGCGGGACGGGGTATTTGCTCGCCGCGTTGGCACCGGGGTGGGGTTACCGGGCAGGGCGGTGCCGCCCCCGGTTTCAGCACCGGCGGGGCGGACAGCGGCACCGGAGAGCGGCCCCGGGGCACCGGTACCGGCACCGGGAGAGCGCCCGGTGCCAGCGGCTGCTGCGGAACAGACCCCTCTGTCACCATCCCTGCTGCTCTGGCTCCGGGATGTCCATCCCGTGCACCGGTTGTCACTGTCCCTGTCACCCCTGTCTCCCCAATCCTGTTCCCGTCCCCATCACCCCTGTCCCCATCACCTCCATCCTTGTCACCTCCGTCCCCATCACCCGTCCCTGTCCCCATCCCCTGTCCTCATCCTCCTCATCCCCTCCTTGTCCCCATCCCTTGTCCCAGCCCGGTGTCACCGCAGGCTGGCCTGTCCCTGCCCGGAGGTGACCTCAGTCCCGGCTGTGCTGCTGCAGGGTTATTTTTGGACCATTCCCCACCCCCGTGCCTGTCCCAGCCTGGCTTGTGGGGACAGCATGGGCCTGGCACAGCGGAGGACCTGGCTCCGGTGTCACTCACTGTCCACCCCCTGCACAGACACGTGTCCGGCGGGGACAGCCACAGCCTGGGGGGGCAGAACTGACTGTCCTGTGGCCAGTGTCCTAGGGCGTGTTGGCTGCCAGGTAGCCCAGGGGGGCCCGGCTTTGCCCCCACCTCAATGTCCCCTGGTGTCCCTCTGTCACGGCATTCCTCTGCCCTGATGTCCCCATGCATCAGGCTTGCAGTTCCTTGGAAGTGAGTGTGTCCGGGATGCTCCAGACTCAGACACCGCGGCATGTCCACGCCGCACGTCCGGTATGCGCCAGGCTTGGCTGCGTCCCTTGGTGGCACCATGGCACGGCCACCCCACACATCAGAGCCACTTGGGGCATTTTGCCGCGTGTCTGGGCAGAGCACCCCTGTCCTTGCGGGAGCAGCTGCTGCCTTGGGGACAGCACAGTGGCCAGTGGCACAGAGCCAGCGAGGGGCCACGTGCCCAGGCAGCTGGGCGCACACCGGGCCGGCGCGGCCGGGGGGGACCCGCTCCATGTGCCGGAGCCAGACAGTTGTTTAATTTCCCAGGCGCGGGCGGGAGGGGGATGGAAACTTTCCCGGGGCCGCTGGGGCCGGGGCTGGGACGGCCGCACGCTTCCTGCTCCGCACCGGCGGGCAGCCTGGCCTCCCCGTCACTGTCACCGCCGTGCTGGGGGCCCCTGGGCTGGGCCATGCTGCCCACCGCGTACCACTCGCCGGGGGCTTCGCCGGCGGTGTCCCCCTGCAGTTCTCCCCGTAATTCCCCCCGCAATTCCCCCGTCCTCTTCCGGAAGCTCCTGATGAACCAGAGCATCCGCCTGCAGCGGCGCTTCACCGTGGCGCATCCCCTCTGGTAAGGGGGGGGGACGCTGGAGGGTCCCCGGCGAGGGGACACGCTCAGCCCTGGGCAGGCGGGAGGAGGCACCGGGCACAGGGTCAGCGTGGAGCCCCCGTGCTGTGGCACGTCCCCGGGGCCATGGGGGACAAGCAGGGGACAGCGGGGGCTCCTCGCAGCCGGGGCTGAGCCGAGCAGGGGGGGCTGAGCACAAACACCATCAGTGCAGTGATGGGCAGGCGGGGACGTGCAGGTGCCATGGGGGGGAGAGTGGGGTGGTGGGGAGGGCCAAGGGGCTTTTTCTGGCACCGCAAAGCACCAACGCACCCGCCCTGGCACAGCTGGGCACCCCTCTGAGCCCCCCACCTTGGAGCTATAGAGGCTTTGGTTTTGGGTGCCCCCCTGCCTGCACCCCGGGGTGCTGGTGGGTGCTGTGGGGATCAGCAGGTCCCTCCTCAGCCGCAACGGCACCTATTTATAGCAGCCCCTGGCCCCCCCGTCGCCTGGCAGTTATTAACACCGACAGCCCGTCACCCAAACGAGGGGGTTTAATTAATCACGACCCTCCCATGGGGGCTCGTGTCCCCCTTGCCCACCCTGGGGGCTCGGGGCTGTCCCATAGGGTGGCAGCGGGGTCAGAGGTGGTGGCACGGGGCCGGGAGCAGCCGCGGGTGTCACTGCGGGGCCACCAGAGCCACAATGCAGCTTTGTGTCCCTGGTACCATCGGGGACGCGATGCAGGGGCAGGGACAACACGGGGCTGTGGGTGGCACGACACGGTGCCGCTGCCAGGGACGGGCACAGCGCGGGGAGCCGCGGCACCGCCGGAGCGGGGAGATGCTGCCGGGCAGCCGGTGCCCGTCCCGGAGGCACTCGTGCATCGGGTAGGTGACAGCGAGATGGGGACAGGGTGGCTCTGGCGGCCCCCCCACTTTCCCAGTTCACCCAGTGCTCTGGGGTGGCTCATCCCTGTCCCCACAGCAGGGGGGGGCACGGGGACATGCAGCCTTTCCCATGACCCCAGAGCAGGATGGGGGGGTGAGGCGGCCACGGCTACCATGGGGACACCGTGGGGTCACCATCCTTGTCCCCTGTCCCACCATGGACCCGCATGGCTGCCGGGTGGTTCTGGTTGGGGTGTCCCAAGGCCACCACCAATCCCTCCCTGAGGGTCAGGCCTTGGCTTCCTTGGTGGCTTCTGTCCTTTGGTGTCCCCTGGCTCCATGCCATAGCTGGGACACTGTCACCCGCCATGGGACACGGCGCCTGGAGCTGAGTCTGATAGAGGTTTTGGGGCTTTCGAGGACTTGGAACGAACAGGGACCGTGAGGAGGGGACAGGAGAGGAGGTGTCTTGAGGGTGGGGGTCCTGTCCCACCCGGGTGACACAGGACAACCCGCCTTGGCTGGCCAGTGTCCCCAGCACCCATGAGGTCTGTGTGCACTGAGCTGTGCCGGTTCCCAGCAGCGGGACGATGGAGCTGCTCTGGCCGTGCTGGGCGGTGGCCGGTGTCACCGCAGTGGTCCCCAGGCCACCTGCCCCGTGCCAGCCTTGTCCCCTGTCCCCTCGCAGCTTCGACCTGGAGCATGGCCCCCCCGGGCGGGGGGCGCTGGACCCCCAGGCCAGCCCGGGGCTGGTCCTGCAAGGGACGTTCCCCCACGGCCAGCGCCGCGAGTCCTTCCTCTACCGCTCCGACAGCGACTATGACCTGTCCCCGAAAGCCATGTCCCGCAACTCCTCCATCGCCAGCGACCTGTGAGTGTCCCCCCGCACCCACCCCCACCCTGACCCCCCACCCTGAGCCTCACACCCCCCTTGTTCCCGCAGGCATGGAGAAGACATGATCGTCACCCCGTTCGCCCAGGTAGGTGCTGTCCCCGTGTCCCAGTGAGGAGGGGACACTGCCCTGCACCGGGGTGGGTGTCTGGGGGGGTCTGCGTGGCCCCAGCCCCTTTTCCCCCCACCAGGTCCTGGCCAGCCTCCGCACCGTCCGGAGCAACCTGACCCACCTCCAGGACCGCACCACCATCAAGTGAGCATCCGTGGGACGGGGAGGATGAGGGTGTCACCTAGGGGGGGGAACTGTGACCCACGGCAAGGGGGGAACACCCGTGCTCAGCCGCCCTGTGTTTCACAGGAGAGCATCGAGCAGCAGCCTCCCCTCCGGGAGCAAGGCCAGCCTGGCCGGTGAGTGCTGGGGGGCAACGTGGGACAATTTGGGGGTGAGGGACGGGTCCCATGTGGCCCTGAGGGGTGCACAAGGCCACCCCCAAACCAGGACAGAGTCACAGCTTTGCCCTTTGGGCTCCATGTCTGGTTTTCGGCAGCTCCGGCCGCTCTCAGCGCGGTGGAAAAGATCCCGTTGACGTCAAACCTTCCATTAATAAAACCCCGGCGGCCGGCACGGCCCCGCGGGAGCTGTCACCCCCCCTGGGGACAGCGTGACACGCCAGGCCATGGGGACAGCATGACGCCCCGCTGCCCAGGGATACTTGACCCCCATCCGGTCCCCCGCATCCCCCTGTGTCCCCAGCTCCGGGGGCACCGCCACCCATGGGGGCTCGGGGTGCTGGGACCCTGTGTGTGTCCCCGTGGTGGTGGCAGGTCCCTTGCCAAGCCGGTGTCCCCCCCGGCAGAGGATGCCCAGCAGAAGCTCTCGCGGGAGACGCTGGAGGAGCTGGACTGGTGCCTGGAGCAGCTGGAGACCCTGCGGACCCGGCACTCGGTCAGCGAGATGGCCTCCAACAAGGTGAGGAACCCTGGGATGGACCCCACATCGCCCTGCTGGGGGGCAGAGACCCCCAGGATGGGAAACTGGGGGTCCTGCCTGCTTCCCCATTGCTGAGCCCCTTCCCGCTCCCCCCAGTTCAAGAGGATGCTGAACCGGGAGCTGACGCACCTCTCGGAGACCAGCCGCTCGGGCAACCAGGTCTCCGAGTACATCTCCAGCACCTTCCTGGGTGAGGAGCCCCCTCTGGGGACCCCCCTTGGGGACGCCCCCGCCTGGGTGTCACCTCTCGGCTGGCAGCTGGGTGGGATGCACATCTGGGCATGAATCCTGTGGCACCCACGGGGACAGTGTCACTTGGCTTTTGCAAAAACATTTCAATGTATGGAGCTGGGGGGTGGGAGGGTGTTCCGTGTGTCCCTGTGGGATTTGCTGCCTTAGGGGGGGGTCACAGTCACTGATGTATACTGGTGCATGCTGGTGGGGACATCCCTGTGGCCATTGGGGGGTGCCCAGGGTCGAAGGTGGGTGGCCCCATGCAGGGCGGGTAAGAAGCAGCACTGGGCATCCCCCCGTTGCCATGGCATCACGGTGTCATCCGCACGTCACCGAGGGGATGCTGGGGGACACATGAGGCTCCCCCCGATTCATGACCCCCCTGTGCTGGCCCAGACAAGCAGCAGGAGGTTGAGATCCCCCCGGCCAAGGACAAGGACAAGGAGAAGGAGCGGAGGAAACGTCCCATGTCGCAGATCAGTGGCGTCAGGAAGCTCCCGCACGGCTCCAGCCTCGCGGCTGCCGCCATCCCCCGCTTCGGGGTCCGCACAGACCAGGAGGGGCTGCTGGCCAAGGTGGGTCCCAGCGGGGGTGACCCAACCGGCGGCAGGGTCCCCTGTGCTGGATCTTTGTCCCTTTGGTCCCCAGGAGCTGGAGGACACCAACAAGTGGGGTCTCAACGTGTTTAAAGTCGCCGAGTACTCGGGCAACCGCCCGCTGACGGTCATCATGTACAGCATCTTCCAGGTGAGCGTCTCGGTGGGATGTCCCTGTCCCTGTCTCTATGGCCAGATGGGGACAAGCCACCTCCCCGCAGGAGCGTGACCTGATGAAGACCTTCCGTATCCCCGTCGACACCTTCATCACCTACATGCTGACGCTGGAGGACCACTACCACGCCGATGTGGCCTACCACAACAGCATCCACGCCGCCGACGTGGCTCAGTCCACCCACGTCCTCCTTTCCACGCCTGCACTGGAGGTCAGTCCTGGTCCCCACGAGGCCACCAAGTGTGTCTGACCGGGCTGGGACACACCAACAATGGCTTTTTTCCCCCCATCCCAGGCTGTCTTCACAGACCTGGAGATCATGGCCGCCATCTTTGCCAGCGCCATCCATGATGTTGACCACCCTGGTGTCTCCAACCAGTTCCTCATCAACACCAGTGAGCCAGGGCAGAGGGATGGAGCTGGGGGGGATGTGGGGGACCCCGGTGTCCTCCTGGGTCAACCCGGGGTGACCGGTGTCATCTCGCAGACTCAGAGCTGGCGCTGATGTACAATGACGCCTCAGTGCTGGAGAACCACCACTTGGCCGTGGGCTTCAAGCTTCTCCAGGAGGAGAACTGCGACATCTTCCAGAACCTGAGCAAGAAGCAGAGGCAGTCGCTGCGCAAAATGGCCATCGACATGGTACGGGGGGGGTCCCGGAGCACCCCAGGGTGAGGGGGCTCTGTGGGGGGGTCCAGGCTGAGCCCCATTCCCACTTCACCTCGCCCAGGTGTTGGCCACGGACATGTCCAAGCACATGAATCTGCTGGCGGATTTGAAAACCATGGTGGAGACCAAGAAGGTGACAAGCCTCGGGGTGCTGCTGCTGGACAACTACTCTGATCGGATCCAGGTGAGCGCGGGGACACAGGGTGGGAACCTTACTGGTGCTCCAGGTGCTGGTTGTGGCTCCAGCCAGGGCTGCTGGGAAGTCCTGTTTGGTGCCGCCATGTTTGGTCCTGTTTGGTGGCCTGACCATGGCCAAGGGGGTTCTTAGCACAGGGGTGGTGGCCCCCTGGACAAGGGACTTTGAGTAAGTCTGTGTCTGTGTCCCACGAGCCACCAATGTGTCCTGGTGGCCACAAAGGCCAACAGTACATGGGGTGCGTGAGGAAGAGTGTGGGCAGCACATTGAGGGAGGTTGTTCCTCCCCCTCTGTTCTGCTCTGGGGAGGCCCCATCTGCAGAACTGGGATCAGTTCTGGGCTCCCCAGTTTAAGAAGGACAAGGAGAGAGCCCAGCACAGGGACACAAAGATGCTGAGGGGTCTGGAGCATCTTTGTGATGAGGAGACAGAGAGCTGGGGCTGTTGAGCTGGAGAAGAGAAGCTGGGAGGGGTCTGATCAATGGGATCAATATCTCAGGGTGGGTGTCAGAGGATGGACCAGACTCTGTTCAGTGGTGCCCAATGCCAGGGTGAGGGGCAACGGGCACAGACTGAAACACAGGAGGCTCCATCAGAATATGGGGGGAAACGTCTGTGCTGGGAGGTGCCAGAGCCTGGCCCAGGCTGCCCAGAGCGGGTGTGGAGTCTCCTGCTCTGAGACATTCAGACCCCCTGGGATCCTGTGTGATCTGCTGGGTGACCCTGCGTGAGCAGGGCTTGGATGGGGGATCTCCAGAGGTCCCTCCAACCCCAAGCACCCCGTGACTCTCCTCGCAGGTCCTGCAGAACATGGTGCACTGCGCCGACCTCAGCAACCCCACCAAGCCGCTGGAGCTGTACCGGCAGTGGACCGACCGCATCATGGTGGAGTTCTTCCACCAGGGCGACCGCGAGCGGGAGAAGGGGATGGAGATCAGCCCCATGTGCGACAAGCTCACGGCCTCCGTGGAGAAGTCCCAGGTGGGGCAGCGCTGTGGGGCTGGGAGGGCACAGGGCTGGGTTTATAGCGGGGCTCAGCTCTGCTTTCCCCCCAGGTGGGCTTCATCGACTTCATCGCCCATCCGCTGTGGGAGACGTGGGCCGACCTGGTGCATCCCGACGCCCAGGAGATCTTGGACACGTTGGAGGACAACCGGGAATGGTACCAGAGCATGATCCCACGCAGCCCGTCCCCGCCGCCCGAGGGACCCGGCGTGTCCCCCGCTGCCACCGACAAGTTCCAGTTCGAGCTGACGCTGGAGGAGGAAGAGGAGGAGGGCGAGCTGGACACGGAGCCCGAGGGGGCCGAGAGCCCCTTGGATGAGGACAACAGCGGCTCCAAGACACCGGCTACAGATGACTCGGGGTCGGCTGACACCGAGCGCCTGTCACCCGGCCCTGTGGACCGGGACTCGCCTGTCACCCACCCCAGGGACGTGGACAACCGGCGGGCGCTGGAGGGAACGTTGCCGAAGGACGGTGGCAGCGGGTGCTCGGTGCCGGGCGCCGAGGGCAGCCAGGGGCTGTGCCTGGACACGGAGGGCAATGTCACATTCCTGTCCCTGGGCAGGTAGCGGAGCCGGACGGTGGGTCCCCTCGCTACCGCGGGGACGTGGGACAGGACGCTGCCCCGGCGAGTGGCCGGCACCGCGGGGACACAAGGGGACACGCTGCCCGTCCTGCGTGGGAGCTGGGCAGGTCCTGAGAGGCACAAGGACACCGCTCGCCCTATCCCAGCGATTGTCCCCTGCTCCCACCCAGTGTCCCTGTGTACAGCCGCTGGGGAAAGTCCCTGTCCCCTTCAGACAGGGCTTGGGGACACTGCTCCAGCCACATCTTTGGGGACACAGTCCCCCACGGGGCCAGGCACACCCAGAAGCATTTTGGTGTCCCTTTGGTGTCCCCTGGCAGAACCGCAACCCCACAGCGGGACGGCGAAGGGGGCTGGTGCCATCCCCCAGCACAAGGGACTGGGGCGCAAGCCAGCGGTTTATTTATTTGGGGACAAATTCACTTTTTCAAGCCTTTTTTTGTAGCTCACTTTTTAATCCGAGCCTCACCCGGGCGCACTCACACGCGTTCCTGCGGCAGAAACACACGTTTCTGCTCCGCGATCGATCCTCAAAACGCTGCCTTCGTACTTTGCACTTTGGGTCCTGGCGGATGCCGCGACCCCCCCACATCTCTGCAGGGGCCGGCGCAGCCCCCGGGGTCCTTTGAGTTTCATCCTTCACCTTCCAGAGATTAAACCTGGTTTGTTCCTCACTAATTCTGATCCCTTAAGTGCCTCTTTATGGTCCTGCTGCCGCGGTGCCGTGCTCGTGCCACCGTCCCTGGGGACTGGCGTTGTTGGTGGCCCTGCTCCGTGTTTGAACAAAAGCCGAGCTCCTCCCTGGAAACCTCGATCCATCACTGGCAAACACAACCGGCTAAGGTAAATATTTAATCGCCGGCTTGGCGCGGCGCAGAGACCGTTCTCGCTACCCCCCCCCCGCCTCTTCCGCATTGCTCCCCACGGTGATTTATATCTGCAAACACGTCCCCACCCGTGGCACTGCCCTGGCACGCGGGGCCCCGCCAGCGCTCGCCCATCGGCTGTGGGGCCGCGGGAGCTGGATGCTCCTTCCCCGGCACCACCGGGGGCTCCGTGCCGTCCCTGCCCACCCAGCGGGTGCTCAGCGTCACCACGTTTCTCCCGATGAAGCCAGCGGGTCAATAGGGACCAGACAAGGCTCTGTGATCTCCAGCGGGGCAGGAGCCTGTTGAAAAAGCCTTTTTCAGCACTTACATGGCTGAGGGGCTGTGGCATCTGTAGAATCAGAGAATAACTGGGTTGGAAAAGACCCTCAGGATCATTAACCCACCCCCGGCACTGCCCCATGTCCTGAGAACCTCCTGTCCGTCTGTCCAGCCCTCCAGGGCTGGTGACTCCAGCACTGCCCTGGGCAGCCTGTTCCAATGCCCCACAGCCCTTTGGGGAAGAAATTGTTCCCAGATCCAACCTCAACCTCCCCTGGCGCAACTTGAGGCCGTTTGCTCTGCTCCTGGCGCTTGTTCCTGGGGAGCAGAGCCCGACCCCCTCCCCGGAGAGCCCTGATCTCTGCACAAGGAGCTGCCGGGCATGGCCGGGCCGGGCTGGGCGAGGCCGAGGCCGCAGGCTGGGGAGCGTCACCGCCGCGGAGCCATATGCTGCCTCCCCCTAATCCCCGCCGGTTGCCACAGGGCGACGGAGGACGCGGGGGTTCGGGCAGGACACGACGCCCACCTGCGCCCCCCACCCCAGCTGCGCGGGGCACTGGGAGCATCAAGCCCCACCGCGGGGCCAGGTGCCCCGGGAAAGTTATAGGCTCAGGCCGCTCGTGGCTGCAGGGAAGCCGCAGGCCGCGCTGGCCGTCGCGATAGGGGGGTCATGTCGTGACAGGGGAGGCTGTGAGATGGCTGGTCACCCACCCTCCGAGCGGGAATGGTCCGCCCCGCGCCCCCCGCCCGGGGAGGGAATGGTTCAGCCCCCCCGGCCACCGCCGCGCCGCTGGACCGCACCACTGCGCGCCGCGAGGGGGAAAGCGGTCCCCACCACCGCGCCAAGAGGGGCGTCTCCCCTCCCTTCCCCGCCCCGCCCAGCGTGCCGCCCGCGTCCTGTCAATCACAGCGCGCCGCCGGCCAATCAGCGCTCCCCACCGGGGGCCGGGCCGTGACGTCACCCTCATTTACATACATCGCCCCGCCTCTCCCCCCCGCTCCTGCCGACGTCATCCGGGCTCTGCAACCGGCGGGGCGGCGCGCGCCGCTGCTGCAGTTGCTGCAGGAGGAGGCGGCGGCGCGAGCGCGGGCTGGAGGTGAGCGCGCGCCCCCGCGCCCCCCCGGTGTGTTCCCCCCCCACCCCCCGGGCACCCCCCGGAACCGGTACCGGCGGCTGCATCGCACCGCGGGGCGGGAGGGGCGGGAGGGGCGGGAGCTGCGGGCGGGAGCTGCTCGGGGAGGGGGTGTCCGCCAGCTGGCGGCTGCACCGGGCGGGGGGGGAGCAGGTTGCAGCGAGGGGGCCGCGGGTCCCCCCCGGTCACTCTGCCGGTGCACCGGGGTGCGGCGGGCTCGGGCCTGCCCGGTGGGGGGTGCAGGTGGGTGAGCCGCCTTCTTGCAGCACCCAGCGCCCCCTCCCCGCAGCACCCTGCAGCACCCTACGTTGCATCCCCCCCCCCGCAGCACTCCCCGCTCCGCCCTGCGCCCCCCATCTCCGTGCCCCCTCCCCAGGACCCCCCCGCAGCACTGCTGCAGGTGCCATTTTGCAGAGGAGATGCAGGATTGGCTGCAGCGCCCCAACCGCTACCGGGGTCACAGCCCCCCCACCATCTCTGCACCCCAAATTCGCTGTGGCACCTTCTTGGGGTCACCATTGGGGATGACAGCAGAGCCCCCCAGCGCTGACAGCCCCACACCTTCACCCTGGGTGATACCCCCCCCCATCTCAAATTAAAATAGGTCGTAATTGCCATTGCGTTGGTGGGAAAACAGCTCCGGTTGGTGGCTCCGGTGCCGCCCGGAGCCCGATGCTGTGCGGGTTTGTCACCGCCGCCACCGTCATGGCCTCCCCCCCCCTTGCAGATGGCGTCGGCGACCGACTCCCGCTATGGGCAGAAAGAATCCTCAGACCAGAACTTCGACTACATGTTCAAGATCCTGATCATCGGCAACAGCAGCGTGGGGAAAACCTCCTTCCTGTTCCGCTACGCCGACGACTCCTTCACCCCGGCCTTCGTCAGCACCGTCGGCATCGACTTCAAGGTCAAGACCATCTACCGCAACGACAAGCGCATCAAGCTGCAGATTTGGGTGAGGTCCCCGCACCCCCCGGCGTGTCCCCGGTGGTCTCTGTGGGGCTGGTGTGATGTTTTGGGGTTGGCATGGGGCTGATGTCATGTGCCCTGGGGACCTTGCTGTCCACCTGGAGTGGCTGCATCCATCACCCCGGGGGTGACATTGTGTCCCCGGGGGGTGACATCCTTGTCCCCTCCGCAGGACACGGCCGGGCAGGAGCGGTACCGCACCATTACCACGGCCTATTACCGCGGCGCCATGGGCTTCATCCTGATGTACGACATCACCAACGAGGAGTCCTTCAACGCCGTGCAGGACTGGTGAGCGCTCACGGAGCCCTGGGGGACCTCCCCAAAACCATCCCCGCGCTCTTCCCCCCCACCATAATTCCCTCTTCTTTGTCCCCCAAAGGTCCACCCAGATCAAGACCTACTCGTGGGACAACGCCCAGGTCCTGCTGGTGGGGAACAAGTGTGACATGGAGGACGAGCGCGTCGTCTCCTCGGAGAAGGGCCGCCAGCTCGCCGAGCACTTGGGTGAGCCGGGGGGGCTGTGTCTTCCCACAAATAATTTAATTAGGGGCTTAATTCCCTGGCTGTAATTCTTCTGCCTCAATAGCGGCGGTGACTCGTCAGTTAAGGAGGAAAAACAAGGTGTAATTAAGCCGCGAGCGCCGGGGTGTGATGGCGGGTTCGGTTACGGTGCCGTAAACCTGCCGGGAAGTGCTGGGGGGGAGTTGGGTGTTCCCGGGGCTGGGGGGATCGGGGTGTGCAGCACGTCAGTGTTCTCCAGGATTCTCCAATATTGTTCAATATTCTTCAGTATTCAACATTCTTCAGTATCATTTAATGTTCTCGGTCAGTTTAGTTCAGTAGTGTTTAATAGGGTTCAATATTGTTTAATAGGGTTCAATATTGTTTAATATTCTTCTCCAATGTCATTCAATATTCTTTTTCAATATTCAACATTCTTATTCAATATTGTTCAATGTTCTTCAATATTGTTCAACATTCTTGTTCAATATTGGTTTTCAGTATTGTTCAGTATTCAATGTTCTTGTTCAATATTGTTCAATATTGTTCAACATTCTTGTTCAATATTGGCTTTCAATATTGTTCAATATTCAATGTTCTTGTTCAATATTGTTCAATATTCAATGTTCATGTTCAATATTGTTCAATATTGTTCAACATTCTTGTTCAATATTGGTTTTCAATATTGTTCAATATTCAATGTTCTTGTTCACTATTGTTCAATATTCAATGTTCTTGTTCAATATTGTTCAACATTCTTGTTCAATATTGGTTTTTGTTATTCTTCAGTATTCAATGTTCTTATTCAAAATTGTTCAGTATTCTTCTCCAATGTTGTTCAATATTCAACATTCTTATTCAACATTGTTCAACATTCTTGTTCAATGTTGGTTTTCAACATCGTTCATTATTGTTAAATATTGTCCAATATTCTTCTCCAATAATCCTCAATAGTCAACATTCTCATTCAATATTCCAATACTGTTAAATATTGTTCAATATTCCCCAGTATTCCACTTTTCTTCACTACTGATGGACACGTTCACTGGTGAGGGTGGGGAGGAGCTGCGCGAGGCCCGTGGCGTGGGGCTGGGGGGGTTACCCCGCTGCCCCCCCATAGCATCACCTATACCCCCCCAGGTTTCGAGTTCTTCGAAGCCAGCGCGAAGGACAACATCAACGTGAAGCAGACGTTCGAGCGGCTGGTGGACATCATCTGCGAGAAGATGTCGGAGTCGCTGGACGCGGCCGACCCGGCCGTCACCGGCGCCAAGCAGGGCCCGCAGCTCAGCGACCAGCAGGCCCCCCCGCACCAGGACTGCGCCTGCTAGGGACACCCCCCGCACCCCAAAACCCCCTCAGTGCACCCCACACCCCTCAGTGCACCCACACCCCCCCAAAAAACCCTCTTTTGTGGGGCGAAACATTTGCTGCTGGTACCTCCCGAAGGGCTGCGGCCTACCTAGGAGCCCCCATTCATTTAGGCTGTGCCCCCTTTTCCCCCCTCCCTTAATTTATTTTTAAGCCTGGGCTAGTAGATCCCCCCCCCATTCTGCTTTAAATCACCCCCCAAACCATTATTTTCTCCACTACACCCCCCCCCCAAAACCTCACGTGTCCCCCCCCACACCCACCCAAAGGGCCCCTGGAGGCTCTTGGTGCCCATTTCTCCCCCTCGCTGGATGGATATTTCCTAAAACTCTTGTTTATTTGTATAAATAGATGCTAATTTATGCTCCCGCCGTCTTCCTCCTTGTACAGAAGAAACCCTCCTTGTAAATAGGCGTAAAGCGCCGCTGGTGTGCCCTGCCGTGCCGTGGCCGTGCTGGTGCCGTTACTTTTATGTTTAATTCTATGTTTTATTTCGTTTCGGTTTGTTTTCTCCGTGTGGCAACCTTGCTTGTGAATACCACTTTAAAAAACTCTATCTATTATTTAAAGGTTTAAAAAGCTAATCCTACACGAGCAAGGCCAGCCAAGCCCTGGAGCAAATTAGCCCCGCTTTGGGGACCTTTGCAGAGGCGCCGTTTTGGGCTCGTTTTGGCTCTTTTTGGCTTGGGGGGGTGTGTGGGGCTTGAAGGAGCGTCGCTAATTTGCCGCAGGGCGTTGGGCTCCGTGTGTTCCTGTCGTGCTGTGAATAAGTGGATATTTCTGTAGCGATGACGGACCCGAGATCCTGCCGCCCCCTATTTATGTTTTTCTCGGAGCGCTGTGTCTTTGTTTTAACAGATTTCCCCCCCCTCGCCTCTCTCCCCTTTCCTATTTTTGTGACGTTTACTCCGGAAGCGTTACCACCGTACTGTACAAATGTCAAAAGTGTCAAAAAATGAAGAAAAAACGATAAAAAAAAAAAGAGTACAATTTCCTAAAAATCACTGTATTAAAAGAAATGTTGTGAAGAAATAAATCGATGCTGATCACCTGTTCCTCGGGGTCTTCGCTCCTCCTGTTGCTGGGTAGGAGCAAAAATTAGCTGGTTGCTTAATTAATATGTACCACGTGGTGGCTCGGCAGCGGGGGGGGGGGGTCACCCCAGGGGGACGGGGACAGAGCCGCCAATAAGGCACAGCTTCAAAAAATACATATATTTAAAAAGAATCCCATTTAGGCAGCTTTCCTCGCTGCTGGAAATGAATGAAGGTCTCAGGTTATGGGGGAAGGTCTGGCTGCGATCCGAAGGGTGTTTTGGTCCCAAATCCTGCAAAATTCACCTTAAAACCCCCCTCCCCGGCCGCCTCCACGTTGGTTCGGCCGCTGGCAAACGTGGCGAGTGGGCGGCAGCCATCGCACCCCTATTTATATCAACCCAGGTGGGCTGCAGGGGTGTGGGGGGAAACGGGGCGAGCGGCTCCTCGATCCAGCTCAAAAGTAAAGGATGAGCAGGTAAAAGGGCTGAGGAGCCGAGGGGGCGGCGGCCAGGCGGGGGAACGCTGGAAAAAGGGGAAAAATGCCATTTTTGGGCAAGAACGTCGCCGGGGGGTCAGGCAAAGCGTGGGCTCTGTGGAAAAACACATAAAAATAAATCAGCTTTCCAGGCTCATCTGTGACACGAGATGGGTTGTAAATGCGATCCCGAGCCATCACGGCAATGAGTGAGGGAGTTAATCAGGTTGCGGTGGGGTTCTGGCTGTGGTTTTTGGGGTGGGTTGAGCCGAAACGCCCAGAAAAACCGCTCACCGTGGGCAAAATGTCACGGTCGTGAGCAGCTGCTTCTACGTCCTGACGTCGTGCTGGTTCTTGGTACGATCAGGCTGGAAAATAAAGAGGGAAATAAAGGTAAATTTGGTGCGAGTGGGGCTGGCGGCGGAGAGAAACGGCGGTGCCGGCGCTCACCCGGTGCTTGAGGTAGGAGAGGTAGATGTCCCAGCCCAGCGTCACCACGTTGACATAAACCACCCGGAATTTGGGGGGGACGAATTGGAAATTGAGGAGCTGAGCAGCCGGCCAGATGCACCAGTCAGCCTGTGGGGGGAAAGAGCAGGGAGAGTTTAAAAGAGGAAACGGCCTCAAGTTGCGCCAGGGGAGGTTGAGGTTGGATGTGGGAACAATTTCTTCCCCAAAGGGCTGTGGGGCATTGGAACAGGCTGCCCAGGGCAGTGCTGGAGTCACCAGCCCTGGAGGGTTGGACAGACGGACACGAGGTTCTCAGGACATGGGGCTGGGACAGGGGTGGGTTATGGTTGGACTCCATCATCTTGAGGGTCTTTTCCAACCACAGTGATTGTGTGATTCCATCTCCTCGACAGGGACGGGACGGGGAGCTCAGGGGGAGGTATTTACCTTGTAAAACTCCCAGAATTTCTCCTTCAGCTCCCCCCAGCTCTCCTCTAGCGACTGGCCCTCCAGTGCGCCCATGCCTGCGGGGACAGACGGGTGTCAGTGGGGACAGACTGCGGACAGGGGACAAACGGGTGTCAGCGGGGACAGACTGGGGACAGACGGGTGTCAGCGGGGACAGACTGCGGACAGGGGACAAACGGGTGTCAGCGGGGACAGACTGGGGACAGACGGGTGTCAGTGGGGACAGACGGGGGACAGACGGAGATGGGTGTCAGTGGGGACAGACTGGGGGCAGGGGAAAAACAGGTGTCAGCGTGGACAGACTGGGGACAGACGTGTGTCAGCGGGGACAGACTGGGGACAGGGGACAGAGTGGGATAGGGGGGACAGACTGGGGACTGACGGGTGTCAGTGGGGACAGACGGGGGACAGACGGAGATGGGTGTCAGTGGGGACAGCGGTGTCCCCAAGGCTCCAGTGCGGGGGAGCAGGAATGAGAATCAGCACCTCAGCTGTGCCAGAGGCTGCAAAACGCCCCAAAAAACCCCCAGGAAACCCCAGTTTTCTCCATTAACGGGGGGTGAGGGGTGTCACACTCAGTCCCCGGTGACAACACCACACACCGAGGAAGTACCAGGAGCCCAGGACGGGCGATGCCACCAGCTGGTCGATCAGGACTTTCTTCAGGACGGTTCTCATGCCCCGCGCCGGGAACGCCGCGTCCAGCCAGAGGTACCAGTAATGCAAGGGGGGGCCCAGGCTGCAGCCCACGGCGAACATGCGTCCTGCAACACGACACCCCCGCAGCCCTGAATTATTGATGTCACCCCCTCGGGACCCCCCCGAAAGCGGCTCCGGGGAAGCCACAAAGGGAGCGCGGCTTTGCTAATGTGACCCCAATTCTGCTAACGATGTGATCAAACGAGCGTTGTGGTGTAAGCCCAGCTGGCGATGCGACCACGACGGGCGCTCGGTGCCCCTCAAATAGGGGAGAAAATGGGAAAGAGGAGGGAGAAACTTGGGCTGAGATAAACACAGTTTGATAAACTAACAAAATGCTAATACGCTGCTGGTAAATATATATTAAAAAATAGAAATAAAAGATCGTCGAGGCAGCTCCCTGTGAATTGTGCCCACAGCGAGCAGCCGGGCCTGGGGACCCGCATCCTGGTCCCAAAAAGAGGAAAAAAGGCAAAAAAGCCCAGAGGCCCCTGCCGAATGGGAAAAGGCCGAACACAACGTCCCGAACCAAAACTGCCCTGGTTCCAGCGAAAAACAGCCAAAAAAAACTGCACCTGAGAGCAGGAGCGGTAACGCCCAGGAGAGCAAGTGGAGGATCCCGACTCTCCTTAAGTAATTAGCATGGTGCTAATGGGACGGAATACTCCTATTGATCAGTCTGGGTGTCAGTCAAGGTCTGTCCATCCATCCCCCTTCCTCGCGGCCTCACACCTGCGGGCAGAGCTCAGCTCTCAGACCAGAGCAATGAACAACATTAACCCTGCTGGGTGTTATCTCCTGATCTCAAACTAAACGCAAACGAAGTTCCCTGTCCTGCTGGAACTGAGGGGCCACAGCTGGACACAATATTCCAGGTGTGGTCTCCCCAGGGCAGAGCAGAGGGGCAGGAGAACCTCTCTGACCTACTGACCACCCCCTTCTAACCCACCCCAGGTACCATTGGCTTCCTGGCCACAAGGGCCCAGTGCTGGCTCATGGTCACCCTGCTGTCCCCAGGACCCCCAGGTCCCTTTCCCCTACACTGCTCTCTAATAGGTCATTCCCAACTTACACTGGAACCTGGGGCTGTTCTGCCCAGATGTAAGACCCTACATTTGCCCGTGTATGTGTATGTGTGTGTCCCCCGTTGTCACCTGTGCGTGCCAGCTGGGGCTGCGTGTCGGGGTGGTGGCGGCGGTGCCAGGCCTGCTGCAGCGTGTCGCCGGCCGCCAGCAGCGCGCCGCAGCTCGCCGTGTTGGTCAGCAGCAGCAGGCGCCCGCGGAACAGCGGCCGCAGCAGCCGCCGGCCCCGCGACAGCATCCTGCGGGAACAGACCCCCCTGGGCCCCCCGCCAGGGGTCAGCGGGGACAGACACCCCCAGGCACAGACACACGGTCACTCTGTGCCCCCCGTTACCCGTGCTGTGCTCCCCAGTTAGTGCTGCCGTGCCCCTCCAGTTCCTCTTGTGCCCCCAGTTATCCACGCTGTACCCCCCAATTACTGCTGCTCTACACCCTCAGTTCCCCCAGTTACCCACACTGTGCTCCCCAGTTAGTGCTGCCGTACCCCTCCAGTTCCTCTTGTGCCCCCAGATACCCGTGCTGTGTCCCCCAGTTACTGCTGCTGTACACCCCTAGTTCCCCCAGTTATCCATGCTGTGCCCCCCAGTTAGTTCTGCCGTATCCCTCCAGTTCCTCTTGTGCCCCCCGGTTACTGCTGCTCTACACCCCCAGTTCCCCCAGTTACCCACACCGTGCTCCCCAGTTAGTTAGTTCTGCCGTACCCCTCCAGTTCCTCCTGTGTCCCCAGTTATCCACGCTGTGCCCCCCAGTTAGTGCTGCTCTACACCCCCAGTTCCCCCGGTTACCCACACTGTGCCCCCCGTTACCCGTGCTGTGCTCCCCAGTTAGTGCTGCCGTACCCCTCCAGCTCCTCTTGTGCCCCCCAGTTCACATTGCCGTGCCCCCCAGTTATACCCGCTGTGCCTCCCAATCTCCCCAGTTAGCACTGCCGTACCCCCCAGTTCCCCCCGTTATCCCTGCTGTGCCTCCCAGTCCCGCCGTTAGTGCTGCCGTACGCCCAGTGCCCGCCGGTTAACCCCACTGTGCTCCCCAGCTCCACCGCTGTGCCGCCCGGTCCCCCCGGTTCTCCCCGTTACTCCCGCTGTGACCCCCGTGTCCCCCCCCGCTCACCGCCGCGCGCTTCCGCCACCGGCACCAGCGGGGCGTGCCCCGTAACAGAGCGCCTTCCGCTTCCGCCGGCCGCCATGACACCTACCGAGGCGCAGGGATGCCGCCATGACACTTACGGCAGGACACCTACCGAGGCGCAGGAGGCCGCCATGACACCTACCGAGGCACAAGCGGCCGCCATGACACCTACCGAGGCAGCAGCGTTCCTGGCGCCCCCCCCCCCCCTCCAAACACAACGCTCCAGAGCCTGTGATTTTTCCACAAAATCGTCGTTTTTATTCGCCGCTCGCTCCGTGTTCCCACGCCGCCGCTCAGCGCCTGCAGCGGGCCGGGACCTTCGGGGCCCCTGAGCCCCCACAGGCCTCGGGCTTCTCCCCCTGCCAGAGAGCGGCCGGTAGAGCCCAAGCAGGGACAGGGACAGGGACAGGGACAGGGACGGGGATGGGGACAAGGATGGGGACAGGGAGCCCCCCTGGGCCCACATCCCACCTGGTAGAGGCGGCAGATCAGCCCCAGCAGCGAAGCCTGTGCCTGCTCCTGCAGCTCGTCCGTGTGTTTCTAGGGGGGACACAGGGCGCTCAGGGGGGTCCCCGCTGCGCCCCTCGTCCCCCCGTTGTCCCCTCCCTGTCCCCTCCCCGCCGCACCCCGTTGACGAGGATCCAGGGCACGTATTGGTGCGGGGGGTCGAGCGCCTCGGTCAGTTGTGCGTTGCGGTGCATCAGGGCGGCCCCCACGTCCCCCTGCACGCAGGCGGCGATGCGGCCGCTGTCCAGCTGCGGGGCGTAGACCTGCAGGCACTGCGGGGACGGGGACACGGGGGCGTCACGGGGACACATGGGGACGGCAGGGGCACACATGGGGATGTCAGGGGGACACAGGGACGTCAGGGGGACACGGGGACACATGGGAATGTCAGGGGGACACATGGTGATGTCAGGGGGGGCAGGGGGACACATGGGGATGTTAGGGGGACACAGGGACGTCAGGGGGACACATGGGAGTGTCAGGGGGACACATGGGGACACATGGGAATGTCAGAGGGACACATGGGGATGTTAGGGGACACATGGTGATGTCAGGGGGGACAAGGGGACACATGGGGATGTTAGGGGACACATGGTGATGTCAGGGGGGACAAGGGGACACATGGGGATGTTAGGGGGCATATGGGGATGTCAGGGAGACACATGGGGACAGCAGGGGGACACATGGGGACATCAGGGGGATAGGGGGACACATGGGAACATCAGGGGGACACATGGGGATGTCAGGGGAATGGGGACGGGGACACACACACCGGGAGGTCAGGGGGATGGGGACACACTTGCAGTGGTGAGGAGGGGACAGGGGCCACGCACGTGAGGTCACGGGGACAGGGATGTCCCTGTGGTGCTGAGCAGGGAACAGGGACACACACACCAAGAGGTCAGGGGGATGGGGACAGGGACACACACGCAGATGGAGGTCATGGGGGACAGGGACGTCCCTGTGTGCGGGGCGCAGGGGACAGTGAGGGGACATACGGCCTCCAGGTTCTTGGTGACAGAGCTGCCCGACTCCAGGCAGAAGATGACGGGGAAGTAGGTGCTGAAGTCCTTGGCCTCGTGCATCAGGCAGGTCTACGGGGACAGGGCGGACGGTGAGGGGCCAGACCCCCCCGTGCCACCACCTTGGGGATGGGGATTGTCACCGTCACCTCGATCATGTTGCCCAAACACTCCTCGGGGCCGTGCTGGCACTGGAAGCGCCACTTCCCGCTGACGTTCCTCTCCTGGGGGACACACGGGTCTGAGCAGCCAACAGCGGCACCGGGGACAAGCACCAGTGGCACAGGGGACAGGCACCGGTGGCAGCAGCTCCTACCTGCGCGTTGCCATAGGGGACCAGGGTGACGCTGAGGACGTCGTCGGGCAGCACCAGCCACGCGGTGAAGAGCTCCTGCACCAGGAACGCGCGGCACGCCGGGCACAGGCTCTCGTAGAACAGGCTCAGCTCCACGGGGGCTGCCGCTGGCTGCGAGCGGTTGGCGCAGCGGCGCTCGGCCTGCGGGAGGGTTTGGGGGTTCAGCGACCCCAATATTTGCAGGGGATGGGGGGTGAAGCTCCTGGGATGTGGGGCCGGGGCGCGCAGGGCTGGGGAGGGAAGTGAGAGTGGCTGCGGGGGCCGCGGGTCTGGTGCGGTGCCAGCGCGGCACTGGGGCTTTCCGAGGGAACTTCCTCAAAATATTTTTGGGGAAAACAGATCTGGTGAGGCGGGATGTGTCTGGGTGGGGACGCAGCCCAGCGCCCACCACCCGGTTGCGGCTGCACCCCCAGGGCGCTGCCGGACCCACTGTCGCAGAGTGGAATAAGCCAAAAAGGTGGTTTTATGCCGAAAAAGCAGCTGGGGATGGATTGGGGGTCGGTGTGTCCCCAGCGCGGCACAGGATCCCCGGGCACCCCCGCGACGTGCCAGCCTGTGCCACAGGGATACTCAGCACCGGGTACGGCGGGCGATGTCCCCACGCTGTCCCGGCGGGACGTGTCCCCTTGCGCCCGGTGGCCGCGGTGACTCTGACCTGGCAAGCAGCGGCGATCTCCGGCGAGCTGCACCATAGCGGGGCTGGGGCGTCACAGCCGGGGGTGGCGGCCGCCACCCCGAGCCCCAGGGCCAGCAGGGCCACCGGCAGCGCCAGCGTCACCGCGGGGGCCATGGGGACGCTGTGGGGTGGCGGGAAGCTGAGCCCGGCGCTGCCGGGGGTTTTAAAGCCCGGCTGCGCCCGCCCCCGCGCACCCGTCCTGCCCGGATCAACCGGCCGCCTCCTGTGACGCCAACGCTGCTGACTCAGTGGGGACAGCCGGCTCGGGTCACCCTGTCCCCGCTGTCCCCCCCGGCTCTGGACGCCCCGTCCCCGCTGGCCCCTCGGGAGCCAAGCCCTGAAGGGGGGTTTGGGGTCACAGCCACTCAGCCCCGCGGCGGCTGCCGCTTCCCCGCAGGTTGTGACACGGTGGGGACAGGAACCCAACACCGTGCTCAGCGGCTCCGAACGGGCAGGGGGGTGGCTCTGTGTGGGAACCCCCAGACCTCTATGGAACCCCCAGGGGCTTCGGTGCTGCCCGAAATCCCCCTGTGCTCACGGCTGGGGCTGAGCACTGAACCCTGCACTTCCCCGCTGGGTTCAGCTGCCGTTTCCGGCTGTTCCTCGCCCCTCGGGCTTCGGTGCCACCTCCCTGTGCTGCCACCTCCCTGTATGGGGACAGTCCCCACCTGTCCCAGCTCCCCAGGCAATAGGTCACATCCTGCGCCCAGCCCAGGACACAGGACGAGCCCCATTGGCGCAACACCCACAGGAATCCTCGCGGCCCCTTTAGTAATTCTGTTTATTTCTTCTCTTTTTTTTGTGTGTGTGTTTTTTTGGTCGTTTTTGTGTTTTTTTGTCTTTTTCTGCTGAAGTACCGTACAAAACCAAATCCTCTTACCGTAACAAAGACCGTTTTACGTTAGTGAACACCAACAGGAAGGGCAGAGAGCACTGCTGGCAACGAACAACCCAGGTGGCGAGTTACTGATTATTGCGGATACTTAGGGACTAAAAACCGCGCGGTCACCACGTCCCCTCCGAGCACAAAGCCACCGGTGACACGGGGGACACGAAGGGACGAAGCCCCAGGTTGTGCCCCGGGGAGCAGGAACGGCCACGTTGTACCCACAGGACACGGGTTTGGGGACACGGGATTGGGGGTCACGAAGCAGCGAAGCGGAGCTTTGGAGACACGTCGCTACCGGGTCAGCGCGAGCGAAAGCAGCAAAGGGACAATGACACGGAGCTGACTGCGGGGGGTGCGCGG
This sequence comes from Columba livia, assembly GCF_036013475.1. NCBI lineage: Eukaryota > Metazoa > Chordata > Aves > Columbiformes > Columbidae > Columba > Columba livia. The sequence goes on along the minus strand of NC_088628.1, from coordinate 991,601 downwards.
GTTCGGAGCGCGGGGGGGTAAGTTGGGTTTTGGGGGGCAAGTCGGGGAATGAGGCCCTGGAAAGGGCGTTTTCCTCCTCGTTGTGCACGGGACTCCGGGACTCGCGAGCGGTGTCACCCCGCTGGGGCCGGGACCGTCACCCCCCGGTGCTCCTGGGGTGCAAGAGGCTCTGGGCGGGAAGGGACAGCGAGGGGGGAAAGCTCAGCAGAAAGGGTAAAAAACCCACCATGAGGAGAAGCTGGGATGGGGGGCAGGAGCAGCAGAGGCTGGGAACGCCCAGCGGGATTTGGGGTGTCGGAAGGGCCCCCCCAGCCCTGGGAGGGTGTGCAGGGCTGAGCACCGGCCGCCCTGCCCAGCACACGTGCGCTCGCCTCTCACGCGGCCGAGCCCGAACCAGTCCCTTAATCATCCCCGACGGCTTCTTCCAAGCGATCCCCAAAGCCAAACGCGGCGTCACGGCACCGAACGCCGGGAAACCAGAGCCAAAACCACAGCGCGGAGCGGGGGCTGTGCGGCCGAGAAGCCGCCGCGAGCGACACGAATAAGACGTTTTGCTCCAGCAATCGCAGCTGCAAAAGGCTCCGGGGAGCGCCCCGCGGCAGCGCTGAGCGGGCACAAGGGACGGCGCGGTCCCTGGGGCGGTGACACCGAGCGGAAGCGGCAGAAGCTCCGGCATCCACCAGCCGCAGCCCCGAGAAGGGAAGAGCCTCTCTGGCAAATCAAGAGGATCACAGACGTTTTCTCCCAACCAGGCGGGCAAAATAACCCAGCGGAGCAAACGCCACCGCGGCCTCAACTCGGGAAGCTCCTCCAGGGCCCCCCGCTGCCCCCGAGCGCTCTGACCTCAGCGTTATCCAAAACACCACACCAAACCCGCGCCAGCGACCCGCGGCTCCGTCAGCCCGGCTCCCCGTACAGTACTGACGATTATAAGTGCTTTGCATACATAATTCCACGTCATGCATATACATTTCTAGGCGCTCAGGAGACACCGTCCTCCCGCGGCAGACAGGTCCTTCATTCCGGGGGGGCTCGTTGTGTGTGTCACCTCTGGCCCCTCGGAGCCGAGTCTGGAACGGCCCAGCCGGGCGCCTGCGGGAGTTCAGCAAAAACCAGGACTAGGGAAGCAGCCGATTAGGAACCGAACCGTATTTACAGAGCTACAACAGGTTAAGGTTGCGAAGATTCACCAGAAGACAAGCGTGAAACGACCAGCTGCGCATCCCCTGGACTCTGCCGGGAAACCACGGGTACCGACGGGGGGTTCACAGCTTAGTTGGCACAACTGGGACAAGAGATTCGTCGCTTAACCACATCCGGACAGCAACGCTCCGGGGGCGGTGACACCAGGGGACAAGACGGCGAGGTGGAGCGTGACATGAGCAGAGACCTCGGCCCAGAAGCCCCGTGGAGGATGGGGATTCTCCTTCCTAAATGAGTCGGAGGAGCAGCACCTCTCGTACCGAACACCACCAAGACCCCCGAGGGGAGTGAGAGCGGAGGATGCGCACGCTCAGCTGAGCCTCCTCCTCCTCCGGCACCAGGCAGGGACCCCGCGGTGACACGGGGACGGTGACACGCGCCAAGGAATCGGGAAGGCGCCGCATAGCGGGACGACCTGCCTGCAAGAAAGGATCTGACCTGCTGGTCGGGGAAGAGGAGTGGGCTGCGTGTGCCTCCCGGCGACTCAAATCCCAACCGGATCCCACCTCCTAAAGGCTGGAAGAATCCACAGCTCAGCCTGTTCTTTTTGTCCCACCAGCCAACACGGGTTTCAAGCTACTGACCAAAAGGGACACCAGGAACGGTCACAGACATCTCAGAGGCTCTGGAGGGGCAGGAGCACAGAGACTCGAACTATACAGGGTGCGAGAGTCCAGAGCCAGAAAGCAGCGCCCTGGGGAGAAGCTGGAGGCAGCTCTTGCGTGGCGCACGGGCTGCTCATCTGGCCGGCGGCTGGGACAGGACGGGGTGAGCCAGGGTGACATTCAGGGAGTCATTGTGCTGCACCAGGGACGTGTGCTTGTAGTGCAAGACCAGGTCCTTGAGGGAGGCGTAGAGGTTGTAGGGTTCAGCGAACCCGTAGCCCGTGGCCGTTTTGTAGATCACGCAGTGCTTGGTGTCACCGTCCACCCTGCGGGGAGATAAGGGAGCACGGGTCAGCGCACGGGGATCAGGGACAGCAGAGCACAGGTGGTGTCACCTCAGAGCTCCATCCAGCGATGTCTCCAGGGATGGCTCATCTACCACCCCTCTGGGAACCTGGGCTGGGCTCTCACCACCCTCAGGGCAACAATTTCATTATATCCATCCCGAATCTCCCCTTTTTTAATTTAAAACCATCCGCCCTTGTCCTGTCACAACAGGCCCTGCTCAAAAGTCTGTCCCCATCTTTCTTATCAGCCCCTTTTAAGTCCGGAAAGGCTGCAATAAGGTCTCCCCGGAGCTTCTCTTCCTCTTTCTTCTCTTCTTCCCCTCTCCCTTCCTCTCCTTTCTTTCTCCAGCTGAACCCCCCAGCTCTCCCAGCCTGTCCCCAGCAGAGCTGCTCCAGCCTCGCATCATTGCTGGGGCTCCTCTGGCCCCTCTCCAGCAGCTCCATGTGCGTCCTGTGCTGAGGACCCAGAGCTGGAACGGGGATCTCACCAGAGGGGGACAGAATCCCCTCCCTCCACATGCAGCCCAAGATACAACGTGATTTCTGGGCTACGAGCCCACACTGTCGGCTCGTGGTCAACCTTTAATCCTCCAGCACCTCCAACTCCTCCTCCTCTCCATCCCTTCACCCCCCAGCCTGGCACCGGTACCGGGAGAGCGCTGTGGGAGCTCGGCCCGTGCCCGGCGCGTCCCGCAGGTCTGCGCGGGGGTTACTCACACCACGGAGCAGGCGTAACATCCCTTCTGGCTGCTCTCGCGGATCAGGAAGGTGCCGTCTCGTTTGCCGCACAGCATCTCCTCCGCCTGCAAGCGGTTGATCTTCCCCACGTACCACGTCCGCTCCTCGTGGTGCGGCAGCTCCTCCTCGTCATCCATCATGGAGTATTGGCTGCAACAGAGCGCAGGGAGGGTCAGAACCCCTCGCTTTGGGGACACGGCCCCCACATCTCCCCTCTGCCACATGCTGTCACCCCTTCCAGCATGGATGGTATCCCCAGCTCCCTAGTGGGGAGATGGGACTCACCCATGGTCCCACAGCCCCCACATCCCGAGAGGATGAAAGGAAACGGCCTTAAGTTACACCAGGGGAGGTTTAGATTGGATATTGGGAACAATTTCTTCCCCAAAGGGCTGTGGGGCATTGGAACAGGCTGCCCAGGGCAGTGCTGGAGTCACCAGCCCTGGAGGGTTGGACAGACGGACATGAGGTTCTCAGGACACGGGGTATTCCTGGGGTTGGGGTAACAGTTGGGCTCGATCTTGAGGGTCTTTCCCAACCCAAACCATTCTCTGATTCCACCCCACATGGCGTCAGCGGGGACACTCACTCCTCCGTCTCGTTCTTGATGCCCAACCACTCGTTGATTTTCTTCTGCCGGGCTCCTTTCTGCGTCAGCCACCTGGGGAGGGACAGGCAGAGCTCAGCGCGGGCACCGTGCCCGGATCCCCAACGCGCCCGGCTCCATGACGCTTGCTCTGCCATCACCAGAGGGCAGCAGCCGTCCCCTTTGAGGGGCTGCCATGCCCCGAGGCCACAGGCTGCAGGGCTCAGCAGCTCACCAGCCGGTTTTACAAACCCCAAAACCCTCCAGGAACCAGCTGAATGGCTGCCGGGCTGCGCTGGAGGGGCAGCAGGGCCCCATTCCCAGCCCTGCGCGGGGGCAGGAATCACTTACACCAAATATTGGTCCCGGAGCTTGCGCAGCTGCATGAGGTCTGGCTTGAGGCTGTTCATGCGTTTGTCGATCTCCCGGTTCTCCGAGGCTTGTTTCTTCAGGTCCTGCTCCAGCTTCATCTTGCTGTCGTGGATTTCTGTGATGCGAGATTTGAGTTTCTCCGAGTTCATGAGGATCCTTGGGGGGGAAAAGAAGCGGGGTTTAGGCTGCAAGCCAGCGTGGAGGCGGCAGAGGAGGCGGCCTGCCAGCTCAGCACACAGCACGCTGCTGGAGAGGCGAGGATTGCGCACGCCTGGGCTGAGGACGGTCCTTTCCAGCCCCCATCTCCTTCCAGGACCAGTCACGGCACCCCCGGTCCTCACCGTTGCACCTCCTTCTCGTTGCCCTCCCGTCGGAAGCGCTCGATGTACTCCTTGCTGCACTTCTCCTGCGTCTGGCACTGCTCCTCAAAGATCTTGATGGTCTCGTTGAAAGCCTCGATCGCCGTCCTCTTCATCTGCAGCTCCTGGAAAGGGAGGGGAGGGCTGAGGAAGGGGGAGGACTTGGGCAGGTTTTTGCTCATTCTCATCCCTTCTCCCCCCGGCCCAGCGATCAGGGGGCGCGGGGGCGGCCCGGGGGGTGGCGGTACCTGCGAAGTGCGTGTGTACTCCTCGTACAGCAGGTCGTACTCCCAGCTCTTGTCCTGGTACTGCTGGTGATAGACCTTCAGCTGCTCCCCAACGGCCTCCACGCTGTCTTCTTTCACCACTTGGTCCTGCCGCACACGCAGCGTCACTCAGGACCTGCTCCTGCCCCTCGGCAAGGCCGCTGCTCCCACAAAATCCACCCCCAGCACCCCAAAAAGCGACAACCCAGCATGGGGCAAGCAGTGAGATGCTACTTGCCACAGATGGATGAGCAATGGCCCCTGGTTGGGGCTGCGCTCCCAGTTGTGTCCCAGCAGCTCAGGCCTCACCTGCTGGTACTTGGAGATGGGGTAGAGCAGCCTGGTGTCCAGTTTGGCATTATACTGGGCAAGTGACTCGTGCCGGTAATGGGTGATGAGCTCCACCACCGAGCCAAAAGTCAGGGGTTCAGAGAAGCCGTATTTCCCTTCCCGGTGAAAGATCTTGATCAGCTTGTTATTGCCGCCCTTCCTGCAGCGGGGAGGGGACACAGGGCACCGATCACCACCCTGACACGTGGGACACGCGGTGACAACTCCCCCTCAGAGCAGCGGAGGCTCTCGGGGACCCCAGTGCCCACCTGAGCGTGAGCGTGTACTCTCCCTGGATCTTGCTGGAGGCGTCGCGCACTAAGAAGGTACCGTCTGGCGTGTCCCGGAGCTTCTCGTTCACCTCCTCCCTGCAAGGAACGTGATCGTCATGGCCTGTGAGGTGCCAGCAGAGCTCCCTGGCACAACAGGAAGGACGCAGCACACAAATGTCACCTGCCAGACACCCCCTTACCGAGAAATGTCCCCCCAGTACCACTCGGCGTCCTGCAAAGGCACGCTGTTCCCGTTGGCCAAGCTGGCTGCGCTGGGCTTTGGCTTAGGAGGTTTTGGAGGCAAAGCTGGAAGAGAAGGAGGGGAGGAGGAGGGTGACCACACGTCCCGGCTCCCTCAGTGTCACCCTCCCTGCAGTGACCATCCTGGGAAGCCCCCTTGGCCACCACGCTGCCAGGAGCTGCTCCAGGCACATCTACAGCAGCAGCTGAACGCTCTGAGCTGCCCCCGGGCACAAAAACGCTCCCTGTAACCCGCTTGTGGGGGCAGAGACTCCACACCCACGGAGCACAAACGCCAGCGCCTCGGGCCCCAAGGAAGGGGCGTCGTTTTGCCACTGAGGGTGGTGAGAGCCTGGCCCAGGTTGGCCAGAGAGGTGGTGGATGAACCATCCCTGGAGACATCCCAGGCCAGGCTGGACGGGGCTCTGAGCAACCTGAGCTGGTGAAGATGTCCCTGTCATGGCAGGGGTGGCACTGGGAAGGTCCCTTCAACCCAAACTGTTGTGTGATATCAATACCTGGAGGCAACTGCTCTGGCTCCAACTCCTTCGTCTGCAGAAGTATCTCCAGGAAGAGCACGGAGAAGTCAGGGCTCAGCTCCGGGCTGCAGAGAGAGAGGAGCCAAGATCAGTGGTTGTTGGGGAGGATTGGGAATTCCTCCCATGCCTGACCCCTGTGTCGCCTGCTCCATCCCAGCCCAGAGCCTGCCGTACCTGGCGCCGGGCAGCCGGAGGAGCAGGGGCCCGAAAATCTCGCCCAGGGCCCGAGGGTGGAGGTTGTTGCTCTCGGCTTGCTGCGATACCTTCCCCAGATGCCGGAGCAGGAACTGCAGGGTGAGCGTGTTCTGCAGCGGGACCGCAGGCGACTCCAGGGCCAGCATCAGCTGCTTCCGGCAATTCTCGGGCTGGGGGATCTCTGGGGAGAGAAGAAGACACGATGGAGGAGCCGGCACCATTCGTGTCTGTGTCACACAGCCCCCACAGCCGCAGGAATTACTGTAACACCCCAAATGTGTTTGTCCCACCCAGCCGCCTGTTCCCGAAGCTCTTACCCTGCAGGACACGCAGGATGTCCCCGTGCACGGCCACCGGCACCATGGGGGACGGCAGGTCCTGCAGGTAACCCCGCAGCGCTTCGCCCAGGGAGTGCACGTCGAAGGGCTCCAGGTCGCCCAGGGTCCAATCTGTAGGGACAGAGACATCCCATGGGTGGTGGGGCCAGCACTGGGCACCAAACAGCAGTTCTGGTGCTGCCAGCACCAGTCCCGGTGACCGTCACACCACCTGGGGACATGGAGGATGCCTGGAAGTGCCCCCCTGCACCCCAGACATGAGGCTCCTGGTAGAGTGGAGCTGCAGCTCCAGCCAACAAGCTGAGCTGAAAGATCCTCCCCTTCTCATTTGTGGTGTGACAGAGCAAGAGAAACCGTCGCCAGCCCACTGGCACCCCGAGAGCAGCCGGACACAAGCGCAGGGGTTCGCTTGTTGGGCTGCGAGTCTCTGAGCTGGCGCCACATCCCTTTCACAGAATCACTTTGGTTGGAAAAGCCCCTCAGGATCATCAAGTCCAACCGTTCCCCCACCCCCGGCACTGCCCCATGTCCTGAGAACCTCATGTCCGTCTGTCCAGCCCTCCAGGGCTGGTGACTCCAGCACTGCCCTGGGCAGCCTGTTCCAACGCCCCACAGCCCTTTGGGGAAGAAATTGTTCCCAGATCCAACCTCAACCTCCCCCGGCGCAACTTGAGGCCATTTCCTCTTGTCCCCCGATCCCGTCCCTTCCACACAAGAGGGGGACCTGTGGGGCCATCCCAGCCCCACGGCAGCGGTGCCGGGAGCCAGGAACTGCCTGGATTGCATTAGCACTGGCGCTGTCACGTCCCCTAATCTCCTCCATCTGAGCCGATTCGCCTCCTCCCCGCGCCGAGCTGGTTCTTACCGGTTCGCAGCGCTTGCCGCAGTTCGGAGCCAGATGTCCTGTACAACATCTCGCTGTCTAACCCTGCGGGAGGGAGGACGCTGCTGTTAGCGGCGAGCCCTGCGGCTCCCAGTGCACATACTGGTTTGGTGCCAGCCCTGTGCCGGCCGGGCAATGGCTACGGCACGGCTAACCGGTGTCTGAACCGACCTCCCGCAGCCCCCGGGACACCTGGGTTAGTGGCCCCGTTTCTCCTGGAAGTGTTTTCCAAACCCCAGCACCCAGCCAGGGTGCAGACCCAGCTCCCCCACGTCTCTGCAGGAGGGGTTGAGCCCAATCTTGGGGAACTGCAACTCAATTCAGGGGGGAGCAGAGACCCCCCACCCATTCCTGCAAGCAGCTGCATCCAGTGTCCCCCGCGGAGCTCCATCCAAAGCCAACAGCTTTTAAAGACAGCTGCCTCCCCTTCTGCCCTTGCTGGGGAGTTTTGGGGGGGGTCTCAGCCCCTCAGTGCTCATTTTGGGGGGTGCTCAGCATCTCCCCTTACCTTTCTTCTCAATAGCTTCCACCAGTTTCACCAGCAGCGGCGGCGCGAGCTCTGGAGGGCTGAACTGGTCCTGCAGATCCGGGAGAGGAGACGCTGGATGGGGAGAAAGAGGGAGAGAAGGAGGTCAGACCCCGCTCAGCCCCCCAAGATGGGCCAGGGTACAAACAACCAATGCCAGTCCCAACACTGGCGTCCCAGAGGGAAGAAAAACCGCGGCCACGAGGCCACAGCCCACGCAAACACCGCACGGAGGCTGCGGGGAACCCATAAACCAGCTCAGAAACCAGTATGGCACTGGTTAAGCCCGGCTTTGCTCTGAGCCCCCGATGGGGTGGGTTTGGGGGATCCCTGCTGTTCCCCCGTGTCCCTGGGTTCGGTCCCTGCCCGGGGCTGGTGGAGCGGGGCCAGGGAGCTCGCTGGCGGCGCTGCGCCGCGATTAATCCAGCAGAACGCCGTGTCAGCAAATTCCTGCCCTCGATTGCTCGTTTAACATGGAAACCAGCCCTCGGCCTCCCCTGCCAGTACGGGGCACAGACATGGGACGGGGGTCCCCACCACTATTCCTGGGGGATCCACAGCTACATCTGGCATTTTGCTGTCACCTCCAGGAGATCGCGATGTCCCAGCGCCGGGCACGTTGTGCCGGAGGGTGACACATGCCAGGGCAGGAACACGCAGGCCCGGGCGAGCAGCTGCCAGCGGGAGGTTTGCCAAAGGATGAGCCGCGCCAGAGCCCCGTTTTTCTTCTAATTAAGCACCAGCCGGTGCAGGAGGCTCCTCCGGGCTCGTCCACAGGACCAGGCAGACCCCGGGGAGCCCACGGCGGGCGAGGACACCCAGGACGCTCCACACGCACAAAAAGGCTGCTCCCCGTTGCGAAACACGGCTCTGTTGTCACAGATCTGACCCCAAGGCGCCCGGTGTGGTCTCACAGCAATTCTGGAACTCCTCCTGCACCCACGGGGAAACGCAGCAGCTCGTGTGGGTGCTGAGGAGCAGAGGGGCAGTTCTGCAAGGTCTTGTGTTGTTTGGAGGGGGGTAAAATTGTCACCAGGAAGAGCCCCCGGGCACGGGAAGGGACCCGGCGTGGTGCTGGTCGGGCTGGGGAAGCTGCAGGCGAGGTGCCAGGCTGGCAGCTCCGGGCCTGACCCCTTGGGGAAGGGCTGAAAGGAGAATAAATAGTGGTGCTGCACACGTGGCCGGGCCGGGAATGTGCTGCTTCAGCAGGCAGCAGCTCGCCTTTTTGTGAAAAAAATATAGATAAAATAAAAGGAGAGAGGCTGTGGCGGAGCCGGCCAGGCCGCCGCGAACAAGGCTGCTCACAGCACGGCCGGGGCAGCTGCGGAAATAGTTCCCAGCCGCATTTTCCGCTCGTGTTCTCGACGGAAGGCAAAGCCCGGCAGCTCGTAAATCCGCAGGCAGAAAGCGCTGGGTTCTGGCTGCTCTGCGAGGACAGTGCCGCTCCAGGGCTGGGTGGCAATTGTGGCATTGTCCCTGCTCCGTGCGTGACACTGGGGAGTTCATGGTCCCCGTCAGCTAGGATGGGACAACAGGGCAGAAATGCCACCAGCTCTGAGCTCCGCAGGGCAGCCAGGAGACACCCCTGCACCTCCCAAAGCGCAGACCACGAAGAAATAACACAGGCTTGGCTTAAATACAGTTTCTCAGTCGCAAAAATGCATCTCCCCACCAGCATCCCAGCGCTAAAATGGCCTTTGAGGTTTGACTTGTCACCCCAGCTGTGGGGATGGACCCATGAGGGATGGGGACAAGGCTGACACCCCCCTGGGGGGTCCTGGTACACGATCCCCTCTCTGCTCCATCCCCGCGCAGGGCGCAGATTGGCTGGTTTTGGGTTTCTTTCCCAATCTTGTATTTTGTGCGTGTCGGGCGCTTTGGCACGTATCTCCTTCCACATCCCTGAGATCCCCACCCCTGCTCAGGGCGACGGCTCTGACCACCCAAACGCCCCCGCCAAACTCCGCTGGAGACGAGGAGGAGGGGGCCCACGAAGGCACAAATCCAGTAAACGCGGCCCCCGAGGGAGCGGGGGGCTGGACGCGGGCACGGGTGGCGCATCACCCACCGCAGAGCGTGCCCCCGGCTCCCGGGAGAAGCGGCTTTCTTGGAAAGGCAGGTTGCGAGCGGGATGACTCAGGACAGCGGCTCTCGCTGCCAACACAAACCCATGGCCCGGCCACCTTCCCACCCTGCAGAGACATTTCCCGGGGCTGCCCCTGCGGCTGTGGGAGCGGGAGGATGGGGGGCAGCTCTGGGGAGCTACAGACACAGCCCCGGCACCCCAAGTTCAGAGACGGGGTCTCCTTCCTGTGCCTTAAGACCCCAGAGATGTTCCACACAGCCTGAAGCATCTGATGGGATGGGGAGGAGTGGGAGTGCGTTCTGATCCCCACCAGCTCCTCCGCTGACCCCGCTCCCCCAGTACACACCAGTTCAAGGTGTTCTGCAAGGCATGGGAGGAGCAAAGGCAGCGAAACACCCGTTTGCCATCTCAGGGCACACAGAGCCTGCTGAGCCCACGCCACAGGGCCTGTACAATTTAAAAACAGAAAAACACAGGAAAGAAGAAGGTCGGTCCCAAGCCCAGCGCCGGCCGGGATCAGCCGCGAGCTCTGCGATCCGCGGGAAGGGCCGGGTGCCAGGCAGAGAAGCAATTAGCTCCAGTTCTCAGAAGTTCTCTTTTAGAGCCTGACTCTTCTCTTTGCCCAGAGACAAGTTAATTGCGTGTCTCAGCGGGGCCGAGCGGCTCTTGGCAGGGAGCGACGCCCCGGGCGCTCCAGAGGCAGGGAGGTGGTTGGGAGAGGTCAGGAGTTGTTCCTAAAGGGAGGGAGAGGAGCAAAACCCTCAGCAGAGCAGGGAGAGGGTCCAAGGACCGCAGGGATCCTGGCTGGTCACAGACCAGAGAGGGAGAAGGATCCTGGAGCGGTAACAAGGAGCAGGACAAGGCTCGCTCCAAGAAGCTGGAGGGACAATGTGCTTTTTTCTCTAAGCGTGAGCCCAAAACTGAGACATGAGGAAGGAATTGTTGGCCCTGGGGGTGGTGAGAGCCTGGCCCAGGTTGGCCAGAGAGGTGGTGGATGAACCATCCCTGGAGACATCCCAGGACAGGCTGGACGGGGCTCTGAGCAACCTGAGCTGGTGGAGATGTCCCTGCTCACGGGCTGGACTAGATGAGTTTGGAGGGTCCCTTCCAACCCAAACCACTCTGTGATTCTGACCCCCAGGCTGCTGCCAAGCCAAGGGCTTCACCACCGTCCTGCAAAGCCACTAACACCCCCTCATCGGGATGTCTTGGAGCAACCTGGCCCACGGCAGCACTTACCCTGCTCCAGAGCCTCCGGCAAGCGGCCCCCGCCAGCCCCCGGCGTGGCGGGGAGGGGTCTCTGCACCCGCGGCCGGTGAGAAGGGACCGAGATCTTCACGGGCCCCACGTACTCCACATACGTGCCGGGAAAGTCCCCCTTCTGCTTGGTCCGCTCGTTAACGCCCAAGATCCACCCGATCTGATTAGGGGTCTGCTCATCCCCGTCTTTGAAGCCCAAGGCTTGCAGGGCCCCCTTGCTGACCACCAGGATGTCCCCGGGCAGCAGATCGATGTCCTCCTCGCGTTCCTTGCGGTAGGGGTAGAGCGCACGGTACTGGAACCCATCGGTGCTGCCCATCCTCTCTGCGGCGGGGAGACAGGCTGTGAACGGCGAGGCGGTGTGGTTTTGGGTGGGAAAGGAGGGATTTCAGAGGCAGCTCTCCCCCATCGGCGCTCCAAACGTCTCAACGTGAACCAGCACCGCAGGAGCTTGGTCTGGCTGTCCCGGCACGCTTAGGTGCAGCCCCTTTTCCTGAGCTTGAAACCGCGATTCAGCCAAATTATGGAGCAAAGGGAGAAGGAGACAAACATAATCCAGCACTTGTGAGCGGGCATGCAGCGGAGAAACGGGAGATCAGGGTCCGCTTTGCTGAAAAAGAAGCAGGTTTCTTGGAGTCTGGGGGGTAAAACCACAGTGCGATTCCAGCCTGGAACAGCGTGACGTGCTCCGTCTCCCTTCCCAGCGCCTGCGAAGAGAAGAACCACCTGTCACTGCACAGCCAGACACCCAAAACCCCCCCAAGACGCCAAGGTTTGAACTAGGGGTTCATCCGAGCAGCTGGGAGAGGCGGGAAGCGCTTCCCTCCTCCCCACCAGCTGCTGCTGAGCCGTGGATCCAACCAGGAGATGCTTAATTCCAATTTACGCTCCCAACAAAACGAGCGAGGAGCCGCGTGCAGGAATGTCACCTCCTCCCTGCTCCAACCCAGCGCTGGCCCTGCAGCTCAAAGAGCTTCCACTCCTTCTCCAGCTCACCCTCCTCGCAGCACTTATGCAAACAAGACAACAAACGGGACAAAAAAGCCTTTTTATGCAGGAACTTCTGCACAGAGAAAAGGGTGACCCCCGCAACCACCAGCTGGAGGCCCTGAATAGGAGCAAAACAAACAGATTTAACCTTTTCTTGCTACATCGATTCGATTTCACAAGTCACCTTTACATCTCCCCCGTGCGCAAAGTCATCTTCTGAAGGCAGCTGCCCGCAAACGCAGGTTAACCGAGCTTTCGGCACCCGGCTTTCGAGGTGCCTTTGCCATTCCCACAGAGCAGCACTTCAAAGCTTCGCTCTGAGCAAAGCACATTTTTGAACCTTTCAAAGGCAGCAGCAGCATCAAGTGTGGGCACGGGCTCTGCTCGCAGCAACGGAGGCGAGACGAGCGAAAATAACCTTCAAGAAGCCTTCAAGTCTGCTTAAAGCTGCTAACTGCCTTTCAGCTATTCGGAGAGAAACTGAAGAATAAGCTGCCTGCCCTGCCCAAAAATCCACCAAAAAAAACCCAAACCTGGGTTACAACATGTTGTTGAAGGGATGGATGAGTTGGGGCATTCCCACCAGCCGGGCACAGCCTTTTTTTCCCATCCCCTCCCGGTTGCACCGGCCAGTTTTCCACTTCCCCCGGGCAAACCCCAGTTCTCCCAGCCAAGCCGGGCCCGGGGGAACTGGTGGAGCCAAACCCCAGGGACACCCCGAGAAACTCCGCGGGTCGTCTTAACGCTTTGAGGCGTTTTGGCCCCAAACCCACCCAACCCGGCTCAAACTTTCGAGTCTCATCTGCAAACGATTAGCGAGCAGGAAGGAGCTTTTCAGGGCTGCGGGAGGGAGGCGCGGGGAGCCCGGGCACCTTTCCCAGCGGGGCCAAAGCCAAAGCCGCTCCGACCGCTGGCTGGACTCCGCGAGAGGCACTAACGCCGGGATCTGCGCTATTTCAAAATAAAACCTCCCCGGCCAGCGAGACGTTAAGAGTTCACATGGGCTCCAAAGCCCCTTGTCCCTCCGGCACGTTCCTACCCCCACGCGCTGCCAGAAAGCCCCAAATCGGTGCAAATCTGCCACGAGGAGCCAATTTTGCCTCTCCGCAGCCAGCTCGCCATGCTGCGGGCTCCTTCTCTTGACAAAAAAAGGCACAAAAGAGGCCATGGCGCATAAAACCCGTGCAGCAGCCAGGGCCCGCGCTCGTTGCTCGGGCAAGCGTCCCGGCTGGTTTGCTGTGCCACGAAGGAGCAGGCGCTGCCCGCGGGGATGCAGGACGCTCGCAGGCAGGATTCGGCGGGTGAGGAACAGGATCGAGCTTGATTTGGGTTGCTGGAGGGTTTTCCCGGAGCTCCAGGAGCGACACGAGGCTGCAGGACTCACGGGGAGACCCCGGGGATGGGCTGTTTGCAAGAGAAGCGGCACATCCCCGCGGAGCCGGGGACGGCATTTCCCCGACCCGACCAGCTCCATCCAGGAAAATATTACTTCATCATCCAGAATATAGAGAGAGATTTACAAGCAGGCTCCTCGCCCCTCTAGACACTGCTTGTCAGGGTCTGACAGACCCTGTAATTGCACCCAGAGCCCAAACCCAGCGTGGTCGGTGCTCCCCGGTGCCTCCGACAAGGCTGGAAGGACAAAGCACTGAGCCCTGGTGAACTTGTTCAGTAGCTTCTTTAAAACCTGCATGGAAGGGTGGGAAGAGGAGAGAGTTGCCCTGGAGCAGCGAGTCTCTCCAAAGAGCAGGTCCTGCAGCTTCTGCTCTGAGATTCAGGCTGGACATAAGACATTTCTGGCACTGAGGGTGGTGAGAGCCTGGCCCAGGTTGGCCAGAGAGGTGGTAGATGAACCATCCCTGGAGACATCCCAGGCCAGGCTGGACGGGGCTCTGAGCACCCTGAGCTGGTGAAGATGTCCCTGCTCATGGCAGGGGGGGATAAGATGATCTCTAAGGTCTGTTCTATGATTCTATGACTCCTTCCAGCTTCCTCCCCTGCGGTGGGAACACAGACACAGCTCTGTGCCCCCTCTGCTCTCCACAGCCCAGCAGGTCACTGGGAAAATGAAAAAATACAGAGAATTTAAAGCCAGAATACAGGTGAGGAGCCGCCTGCGAAAGCCAAAGCCACATGGCAAAATCCACTGTCCCCTCCAGGGAAAACACTTGTCCCTCTGTCCCACCACAGACCCAGTCAGCGGTTTCCCAGACCCATCTGTGCACGTGGAACGGCAGGAAGGCTCCGCAGCCCCTGAAAAGCAGCTGAGCGAATCCGCACGTCTTTGGGGAGGGAGAACAGACGCTTCCCAAACCCCTACAAACCAGCTTTCTGCAGGGAAGGCAGGTCGGGAACGGCAGGAGGGAGAGCCGGGGACAGGCAGGAGCGTGTCGGCTGGAAGCGGAGCGCGAGCGGGGGCTCTGCGCGCGCGTTGCCAAAAGATTCCAGCCGGGCCGGGCTCCAGCTCCGCTCTCGGAGAAGAACCTGGTGTGTCCGCGCTGGCCAGCGCTCGCTGCAAGAAAAACCCCATGCATCAGACATCTAAATACCTTTGGTAAATCTATCTCAGCGCCCAGGAACAATCCCTCGATTCATTAACTGCTGTCAATACTTGCTTTGTTTAATACATGGGCCTGAAACAAAAAACACATTACAAGTCTTTTTTTGTGCGCGCCCAGCGCATAAATAAAAGCATCTTAGCGTTTTAAATGTGGTTCCTGTGCTTTTTAACCCAGTTCCAAGTGCAGTTCAAAGTTCGAAGCCAGACTGAGAATTACTTTCCCTCCAGTGAGGCGAAAGAACGCATATAAATATTTTTAAAGAAGAATATGCTTACAACAATCTAAACAGCTCAAATCTTCCCAAGTTACGCCAAACCCTTAGCGACCAAAACCCCAGCAAATCAAGTTTTGAGCTGTAAAACGCTACACGTTAATGGGCCGCAATGAGAACAAACTTTTCCTTTAATTAAAAAAAGAGAGAAAATGGGACAACGCAACTGGGCATGGGAATGCAAATGGACACGGCACCGCCTGCCACATCGTGCCCTGTGGTGACAACTGCTGCTGCACTGAGTCCTCCCGCCCTGCACAGCTGGGCTGAGAGCTTGCGAACCCCAGTGTACAATTTGGGACGGATTAGGCTGGTTTTACCTCTTTTCTCACCAAGAAACACCCCCCATGCAACCACCCCCGCCAGGGACACGGAGCACTGTCTGCTCAGCCTTAGATTTCATTGAATACTTCACTTTATTCACTGAAGCCCAAGGAAATGAAGGAAATCTCCAACATTTCCACTCAAGAACTAAATGTTATGGCGAGCAGGGACCTGAGGAGCCTCATAAATCCTCTTCCTCGGGATAACCGATACCTTCCTCATTTCTGAGAGAGAACTACTTCCATTTCAGAGCATTCACAGGCTGGGCTTGGGGACTTTTTTAATCAGAAATAACCCCAATGTTCTGGCTACTTCCCTCAAAAATCACAGTTTAAAAAATCCAACTGCTGTTGCTAACTTATCTGCTTAGAATCACATTCCCTGGGGTATTTGGGATTCCTATGCTGATTTTTTAGCAGCTCTACAGCAATCACGTTCGCAGGCCAACACATTTCGGGTATTGGTTGAGAGAGGCAAGACCTTCCAACTTGAGAAACCCGCTGTCCCTTCCTCTGTTTGCTTTTTATCTTCCATTTCTTGGCTACTTCAGCTCCAAGCTGCGGCTCCAGATATTCCCAGAGGAATTAAAAGAGCTCTTGATATTATAAATACTCCTTTTTTTTCATTGTAAACACACCGCAGCGCTGGGAGCGAAGCGCCGGCGCTCTGACACGGCTCCAAACCGGCTCCGCGAACCGTTCCAGCTCAGCCGCGGTTCCTCTTCCAACCCGGCGCTTTTGTCCGGCGAGACCCAATTGCGGGCAGAGAAGGATCTCCCCGTTGTGCCGAAAACCACGTTCCAGCGAGTTAAAAACGGAGATTTTTGGGGGCAGCGATGAGCTCTGGGAGACCGGAGCCTCGCCGCGAACCGCACGGGCAGATCGAAGCACGATCTGCCCACGTCAGAGAAAAGAGTCACCAAAGAAAACCAAACCATCGCTTGGACTTTCCCACATCATGGAGGAGCCGATGAGTAGAGCAGAGGCCAACCCAGCCTCGGGGACACGCCAGCCCTCCGCAGGGCGGGGGAATGGCCAGGAAAGCAGTGATTTAGGCTATATTTACTCAGCTGTCTCCATTCTCTCGCTCTCACAGAGAAAGTCACAGGGCCAGTTCCCCAGTGGCTCAGAGAGTGGCTTGGGAAATAAAAGCCTGGCTTTACCGGGGAGGAGAGGCAGCTGTTCCCCCACCACGCCGGGTGCCGAAAGGCGCAATCCTGGTGGCACTCTTCGCAGCTTTCATTTTAAAGAGGTTTCTCCCCCCCAGTTTTATTTCCTATTGAACATGGAGCCTCAAAGTGGATGTATGTGACCACGGGAAGCTCCTCGCCAAAGGGGTCGGGAAACATCCCCAGGATTGCGAGGGACGCGGGGCACCAAGAGGGGCTGGTCACCGTCCCAGAGCCAGGGTTTGGGGACAACTGGAGCCAGCAAAGCCACAGCCAGCCTGGCTGGGCAGGGGCACCCCTGGGTCACCCGGCCCCCATCTGCTGGGGCAGAACCACGGTGGGGACAAGTCCCCAGCACAGGATGGAGCCCTGACAGGGGCTTTGTCACCCCCAGGGGGTGCCTGGGACCTCAACAATGGGGGGGGACCCTACCAAGGGGGAGGTCCCTGCACTGGCGCCATTGCATGGGGAATGGCACTGAGGTCCCCACCATAGCGGGGAACACAGGGGACCTGCCCTGGCGCTTCGGGGAGAGGGGGACAAGGCCAGCCCTGGGGTGGCACAGCCCTGGGTGGGGGGGTGACACTGCGCTGGCAGCACCGGGAGAGGGACGGGGACAGTCCCGGTGCAGCCCCCGGGGCCGGGGCACAGCCTCAGCAGGGCCCCCGAGACGCCTCACGCTGAGGGGCCGCGCTCACCGCGAGTCCCCGCGCCAAGCCCTGGGTCTGGCTCCCACCCCGGCCTTCCCTCTCCCCCGGTCCCGGTCCCGTCCCACCTCTGCTCCGGCCCCATCCACCGCCGCTCGGTTCCAGCCCGCTCCGACCTCCCAGCCCGGCGGCAGCCTGGGAAAGGGCCCGAACACCGCCGGAACGGCCCGAACCCGCCCCGGAAATACCCGACAGATGCCGGAGAGGAACGAATCTCTCCGAAGATGAGCTGGCCCCGCCCCTTCCCCGGCCGCCGGCCGCTCTCGGGACCACGCCCCTTGCCCGAGCCGCTCCGGAAGGAGCCGAGTGGTTGGCGGAGCCAACGGGCGCTCGATGCTGCGGGAGAGCGCGGCGGCGCCTCCTGGCGGCGGGACGGGACCGCGGAGCGGGCACCGGGACTGCACCGGGCACCGGGACTGCACCGGGCACCGGGACTGCACCGGGCATTGTACCGGGAGCCGGGACTGCAACGGGTACCGGGACTGCATCGGGCATTGCATCTGGTACCGGGACTGCACTGGGCATTGTACCAGGCACCGGGACTCCATCGGGTACCAGGACTACACCGGGCATTGCACCGGGCACCGGGGCTGCACCGAGCACTGCAGACACAGGGCACTCTGCACCGGGTACCGTACCGGGCACCCCCAGCCCAGCCCCGGCCCCCATCACCCCTCGCCATCCCCCCACCCGCCCCAAACCCCCCGGGCTGCAGACACCACATCAGGGCTCAGCCAATGGAACATTTTTAATACAACATCAAACACCCCGGAGGCAGAACGAAGCTGGCGCTGCGCGGGAAGACGCGGTCCCCTTGGTTTAGAAGACGTTTTCCATGAAAAAAATAGCTTTTCCTGCCGTATCCATGCTGCCGGCGCGTGGCCGAGCTCCTGGCGGGCAGGGGGTGCCCAGCGTCCCCCTCAGATCCCACTGCCCTCCTGAGACCTTCATACAGAAAACGGAGGAAGAAGCAAAGGGAACACCGAGTGGCTCCGGCCGCTCATTTTTGGGGGTTCAACGACACCAGTTTAACGGGGGGGAGCGGGATCCGGAGCCTGGCACAAACCGCACGTGCACAAAATGATCCAACACACGACTGAAAAAGCCACCGGCTGCTTTGGGGTTGTAAACGTGCCTGTTGGCGGCGGCACGGTGACGGCCGGTGGCACCAGGGGGTCGGCGAATTTGGGACAGGCCCCCCCATTGCCAGGATGGTGCCCAAAGCACCGGGGCAGTAAAACGTGGCCATGGGGGCCAAGCCAGTACATGCGTTATCATATAGAAACATTTCTATCATAGAAAACAGTAGAAATGGGGGGGGAAATGCTGGGCTGAGCCGTAGTTTGTTGGATAAAAAGCGACAAGGGAAAGAGGGGGGTGAAATTTCCGAATTACAGATGAAGCAGCAGCACAGGCTCTTGCTGGGTGGGTGGGTGGTTGTTTGCTTGTTGTTTTTCTAAAGAAATATTGGCTTTTGACGGGCGTCTGTCTGCACCGACCGACGGACACCGCGGGATGCAGTGGCAGAAGAGACGCAAAGAGCGAAAACCGACCCCAAAATCCCATTTATATTCAAATCCGCTTGCTGCCCCCAAGGGGCCGCCTTTGCTTTTCTTGAGCCGCTGGAGACGAGCGGCTCCAAAAGGCTCCGAATAAAAGAACTAAAACCTTTACATCTGCTATACGCTTATAAAATGAACCATATGCATCATCATACAATGACCCATAGGCATGTAAAATCAGGCATATGCATCCCAGCTCGGGCCGCAAGTGCCTGGGGGGCTGTTGCTGTGCCTTGTTTATTTTTAATTATTATTTTAAATATTACAATTACCTCACTTAATGGGCGTTTTTAGGAGATTTAGGGTGTTTCCAACTAAAACTGAAGTTAAAAAGTGGGGAAAAGCAAGTGGGTCTTTGCAAGGTTAGAAAACATCATGTAATCAGGCTGGGAACTGCATGGAAAAACCTGGGGACCCCCCTGGTCTGGATGGGACCCTGCGACCATCCTGCACTGCCCCTTTAGCTTATAAAAGTAATAAATTAATTAACGAATATTTGCATCGAGTCCTTTCTATACACAAAGGGTTGGGGCCATGCCGGGGAAACGCCGCCACCGGAAAAGCTCCCGTGTCTCTATAAAAATATCAGCATCTTTCGGGGAGTACAAAAAGCCTATTTGGGGGCGGAGGTGAAACACTGGGGCACCGGCGTCCAAAACGGCTCCAGGGATGGTTCATCTCATAGATACGCCACACGGGAAGGTTGTTTCGGGAGGTGGTGGATGTCACGGGGCATCCCCGGGTGCCGGCGTGGGGCTCAGGGGTGCTTGGCCCCATTCCACACAGCACCCCGGGGCGCCGGCACCGGAGCGCCCACTGGCTCCCGGCCCCGTACCGGCACCGGTTGCTGGTGGCCGGTTGTTCTCTCCCCGAAGTCCCGGTGCTGCCGGGAGCCGCGGTCCCATTGCTCGCACCTGTCCCAGCACGGCGAGGGGACGCTGCCGTCCGGCTGCGTGGCGCTGCCGATGGGGTAGGAGCCGCGACATTCCCACTCGGCCGCCGGCGGCTCCTGCTCGTCGCTCTCGGAGCCCTGCACCGCGATCTGCGGCACCGCGCCAGGCTTGGTGCCGCCACACCGGAGAGCAGCGCCCTGTGCGGCTTCGCTCTTGTCACCGTCTTCGCTTGCCGGTACCGGCTCCGGTTCATCAAAACTCACTTCTTGAACCGCTTCTTGCTTCTTGAAGGAGTCCCGACGCTCCGAGAGGTTCAGGCGCCGCATGACCACCATCTCCTGGTCCCGGTCGTGCCGGGAGCCAGGGGGATGATAACCGTGTTCCCCGGGGTACGCCGGCGCTTCACCCTCCCCCATGGCCTCGCCGTCCATCGCCGGCATCTCCAGCCCCAGTTTGCGGCTGCCCCCGGTTTTCTTCTCCGCCAGGATGGTGACGATCTTCTCGGCCGACTGGACGCGTTTGAGGAGGGGGGAGCGGGGGCAGTCGGTGCTGCGGGGCCGCGAGCTCTGCCGGATGATGGTGGGGGGGGACAAGGTCTTGCCCTGGAAGGAATGATGGGGGGCTTTGGGGTAACCAGGAAGCGGGGACGGGGAGCGTTGGGGAGAAGGCGGGCGCGGGGCGGAGGAAGGGGTGCAGGCCAGGGGCGAGGGGGGGATGCTGCTGGTGGATTTGCGCCGTCCCACTTTGTAGCGTTGCCCCCCCAGCTTGGGCGCCAGCCCGTGCAGGGAGCTGGGGCGCACGTGCCCGGCGGGGGACGTCGGGGTGCTGGAGGAGGGAGAGGTGCTCTGTGGGGACACAGCGTCTGGGGGACAAAGAGAAACAGCGCATGGTGAGGGACAGAGTGACACGTGGCATCCCCGCCTTGCCCGGAGCAAATATCCTCCCCCCTCGCCACGGGTACCTGGGGGCAGGTCGGGAGCAGGGCTGCGGCAGGGGGTGGGGGGACCGGGGGACACGCTGTGCGTTGGGGACTCCGGGAGGCTTTCGCTGGAGGACAGAGAGTGGTGGAGACCGGAGGAGAAGCTGCGGCTGGTGTGCAGGACCGACGACTGCTTGGAGATCTTCTTGAAAAGGGTTTTTCTCCTGCTTGGGGGGAGGACACAATGGTGGTGGGGAAAGGAAGAGCCCCGGTTTCTCCTCAAAGCCAGGGACCTGAATCTGCCAGAACTGGACCCCATCAAACACCCCGGTACGGAGAGCCAGAGCATCCCCCCAGGACAAACGCCATTTTGTCCCACCGGGTTGTCCCCACCTGTCCTGGCCGTCCCTTTTCCTGCTCTTCTTACTCCTCCGCGCCATCCGCGTCTTGGAGCTGTTCTTCCGCGCGGGGCCGATTTTGATGGAAGTGTTTTCCAGGGCAGTTGTGCGCAGGGCCACTTTATTCCCACTCTGAGGGGAACAAAAACACGTCACTGTAGCCCAAGAACCAGATGAGACGCTGTGGAGCCGCCGGATGGACGCGCTGGTGCGGCTGAACAGAGCAGCACCGCTCAGCTACCTTCAGCAGCAGCTCCACGACGTCCCGGTGAACCAAACCCAGCACGGACTCGCCGTTCACGTGGGTGATGAGATCACCCGCCCTCAGCCCCGCTTCCTGCGCCGGGCTCCCCTCTTCCACGCTCTGCAACCAAAACACTGAGATGTTAACGGATGCAAGCCGCAGTTTCCTCCCGGGGTTTTCCCATTGGGAAATGTGACCGGCACCACCCCACGCAGAGCCCAGGCCACCTACCCAGACCATATGGTGGACAGTGTAGACGTCACTGTCCCCCATGTAGACGCGGATGGCGCGCAGGGTGAAGCCGTACTTCTTGCCCGAGCTGTGGATGATGATGGGGGGCCGCAGGCTGGTGATGGCCAGGGATGAGTCCCGGCTCGGGGAGGAGTCGCGGGAAGAGGGGTTGGATGAGAGGGAGTGGGGGGAGATGGGGCTCATCAAGGCGCCGCCGCTGAAATCATCTGTGGGCAGGAAAAGCCGGTTCAGCTCGGGAAAAACACGCGGCAACCGCCACGCGGCGGGACAGACCGCACGGCACACGGACCTGAGGTGATGATGAGGGACAGGGCTGAGACGGAGGCGGATTTGGGGACACGGCCACCCGGCGAGGATCTCTGTCTGTCTGGGATGTCCTTCTGGCTGCCCAGCCGACGGCTCCCGCCCGGCTCCAGGCCCCGAGGAGCCGAGTTTTTGGTGCCGGTGCTGTTGCTCCGGAGGCGGATGCGGTTCAGGCTGGCGAGATCCGCTGCGCAGAGGTGACGAAGGAGAATTTGGGGACATGGAGAAGCCACCCCACACCACCCCAGCTGCCCCCAGAGCATCCCGCACCGGCACCTACATACCGGATAATGCCGACGGCTTCACCATGTTGCCGGTCCCCGTGTCGGCGTCTCCCAGCACAAATTTGGGTCTCTCCGGCTTGGAGGACACCACGCAAGGGCTTTCGTCCTCCGAGGAGAAGGCGAACTTGGGCATGGTGTCCAGGCTGTAGGTGCTGGGCAGCGCGGCGGGGCTGCGGCTGCGCTCGTGCCGGGAGCTGTACGGCGTGGAGCTGCTGGACGTCCAGGAGCGCAGCCTGTGGGGACAGCGCAGGGCTCAGGGCAACCGAACAGGGGTGACAGGGGTGACACCAAACCGCGCAGGAGCCCAGGAGCTGTCCCACCAACACCTTTGCAAACCCTCAGGGCTGGTGAAAACTCCCATTGCCAGCACAAACCCTTGAGGCTGGTACAAATCTTTGATGCTGGTACAAACCCTTGATGCTGATACAAATCCTTGATGTTGGTGCAAACCCTCAATGCTGGCACAAATCCTTGACGCTGGCGCAAACTCTTGGTGCTGGCACAAATCCTCGATGCCAGCACAAATCTTCAATAGCAGCACAAACCCTCAGCGCTGACACAAACCCTCAATGCCAGCACACACGCATAGTCCTGGCACTAATCCTCAATGCCAGCCTAAACCCTTGGTGCCAACACAAACCCTCAGTGATTCTAAAACCCTTGGAGCTGGCACAAATCTTTGATGCCAGCACAAACACTCGATGCTCGTGCAAACAAGGGGTGCCAGCACAAACCCTCGATGCCGGCACAAACCCTTGGTGCATCCCCTGTCTCGGCACGCACCGGGGCTCCGTGCCCGCCAGCCGGCTCCTGTCCTCATCTCCCGAGTGCCGGTCCCATCGCTCCTCTTTGTCCTCGCTGTGACTCCGGTCGGAGGATGACGAGAGGCTGAGGTTGGAGTTGGCCGCCAGGAATTCGGAGCTGCTGTACACCTGAGGAGGAGAGGAGATGTCAGCCAAGAGCAGAAGAATCCCCAGGGACATGGATGCTCAGCACAAGTGCGGCGCCGGCGTTTCAGCTGCCGGAGGAAGGATGGGAGCACCTTGCTGAAGCGATGGGAGCAGGAGGAGAACTGCCCGATCTCCACAGACGATTCCTCGTCGTTGGTTTCTTCATCCTCCGAATCCAAGTGGCGATACCTCTCGGAGCGAGCTGAGAGCGAGAGGCAGAGTCACAGAGTCACGGGGTGCTTGGGGTTGGAGGGACCTCTGGAGATCCCCCATCCAAGCCCTGCTCACGCAGGGTCACTAGAGCAGATCACACAGGATCCCAGGGGGTCTGAATGTCTCAGAGCAGGAGACTCCACACCCGCTCTGGGCAGCCTGGGCCAGGCTCTGGCACCTCCCAGCACCGACGTTTCTTCCCATATGCTGATGGAGCCTCCTGTGTTCCAGTCTGTGCCCGTTGCCCCTCACCCTGGCGTTGGGCACCACTGAACAGAGTCTGGTCCATCCTCTGACACCCACCCTGACATATTGATCCACTGATCAGATCCCTCTCAGCTTCTCTTCTCCAGCTCAACAGCCCCAGCTCTCTCAGTCTCCTCATCACAAAGATGCTCCAGACCCCTCAGCATCTTTGTGTCCCTGTGCAGGGCTCTCTCCAGCAATTCCTTGTCCTTCTTGAACTGGGGAGCCCAGAACTGGACCCAGTACTAAGCCTGGTCCCAAACCCCAGGGAAGTTTTTTGAGGAGAAAATAAGGCGTTTGGTAAGGCTGAGCAGTGTGGCAACAGGACTGCATTTGTTTTGCAACCTGGGTTGTAAAGGGACCAATTTACATCTCCCGTGGGAGCATCCGACCTGTGGCTGGGATAGAGGAATGGTGTGGGGGGGTGAAGGGGAAAAGGGGATGGATTTGGCCTCACTGTCGAAGTAGCTGGTGTCCTCCTCTGACTCCAGCTGCGGGATGAACTCGGCTTTCTGCCGCAGCAGCCCATTCCAGTCCAGGTGCAGGAAGAAGGAATGGTGCTTCACCTCGTGTGCACCCCCTGCCAGGAGAGACACCCTGTCAGGGGGACGGGGGATGCTCCCGTTCCCATCCCAAATGCCATGGTCCCTCCTCCATGCAGAGCAAGTCATAGACTCATGGACTAGTTTGGGTTGGAAGGGACCTTCAAAGCTCATCTAGTCCACGCATACCGGTGCCCAAGCGCTCGAGGGGACACTGTCTCAGCAACCTCATGATCAGGTCCTGGGCGTCTGCGGGAAGAGCCTCGTCCCCTTCCGGCCACATAATTTCATCTGCAGGGAGAAAGGAAAACAAGTTTGGGGCGGCTGGAAGAATTTGGACGTGATGGGGGCTGTGATGATTCAAGGTTGGTGGAGAAGACACTTCTGGGCAAGAGAAGAGTCCCCCAGGAGATTAAAACATCTGCCCAAAGTGGGAAATCAAAGCTTGAGGAGCCTCCTCGCTGTTCAACATTCTCTCTCAAGGAGATGCAACAAAGTGCTGCAAGGAGGGTGAAAATGTAGGTGTGAAATGGAGGAACGAAACTCTCCAGGTGTTGAGGATGGGCCATGACCACTGGGAAGAGCAATCCGAGGAGCAGCGCTGCCACCAACACTCACCGCTGATGACCTGCCCAAAGAGCTCCTCAGGGGTGTCCCCGAAGAAGGGGACGCAGCCCACCAGGAACTCGTAGAGGATGATGCCCATGGCCCACCAGTCGACGGGCTTCCCGTAGCCCTGGATGAGGATGACTTCTGGGGCGATGTACTCCGGGGTGCCACACACCTGCATGGGGAGCAGCAGCTGGTGCCTCTGCAAGGACCTTTGCAGCAGGTCCTGAGGCCATCCCAGTCCCCGGTGACACCAGATCGGCCGAGCGGAGCAGGACCTCGTACCTGCTTGTCCATGAACTCCCGAGTGTCCTTCTCCATGTGCCCTTCGTAGAGGTTTGTGGTCATGTTCATCAAGCCGATCTTTGACAGACCGAAGTCTGTCAGCTTTATGTGGCCCATGGAGGTGATGAGCAAACTGCAAGACAAGACAGACACCCCACGATGATGCTGTTTGCTTCTGAGGAGACCTGTGCAGGACCAGCTGGACCTCAAGGTCTTTGGGCACCAAAAACCCATGACCTCATCCTGCCTTATCCTCTTGGCTTGGATCAGTCCCGCTCTCATCCTCACTCCAACCCAACCCCGTCCTTGCTCAGCCCTGACCCACATCCTCACTTGTCAGGTTTGAGGTCACGGTGGACGATGCCGTAGTTGTGCAGATACTCCAGTGCGAGCACGGTCTCGGCGAAGTACATCTTTGCCATGTCCACAGGCAGCGGGCCCATGTTCTTCAGCAACGTGGCACAATCACCCCCTGTGGGGACATGGGTCCTCCTGAGCATGGGGTGCTCAGAGAGGGCAGAGAGGTCACTGGGAATGGTGACATTGACTCTTCTGCCAAGTAGGATCCCAACCAGACTCTCCTGTCCTCCCTTGGAGCAGCGTTGATCCCCAGGCATGGGGAACAAACTCTCTCCTAGGTGAGCACCACCACCTTCATCAAGGTGAGATGCAGGATCTCCTCATGCTTCCCTCCACTCTTGAAGCAAAGCAGGGCAGGAGATGCCCAGGTGGTGTCTTCAATGCTCAGACATTGATACTCCCCTGAATCCCGTTCTCACCTTCCACGTACTCCATCACCATGCAGAGGTGCCGCTTCGTCTCGAAAGAGCAGAACATGCTGACCACAAAGGGGTTCTCCGCAAAGGTGAGGATGTCCCTCTCCACAAACACCTGCTGGATCTGGTTCCTCAGGATGAGGTTCTGCTTGTTGATCTTCTTCAAGGCGAAGCGCTGCCGCGTCTCCCGGTGCCTCACCAGGTACACGGCCCTAGGAGAGGGCACAACGCTGGACCTCTAAACACGTCCTCTAACGCCAGGACTGACCACGCCGCACCACAAGGCCCAGCCGGGGAGGACTTTGGAGATGTTTAGAGATGGAGACAAGTGTTAGGAACTTCCCAACTCACCCGTAAGCCCCATTGCTGATCAGCTTGATGGTCTCAAAGTCCCCCTCGCAGGGCTTCCTCCGAGGGGCGGTGGCCGAAGGTCGGCTCTGAAGAAGACACGAAAGGTTTTTAATGTATTTGTGCCAGCGCTCTGAGTGCCATCAGCACTTCACCAAGCACCACCAGGTGTCACCTCCGAGTGCTCCTCACTACCAGAGAACACCCCTCTCTGGCCCCTCTCCAGCCACCAGCCCCAAACCAGGAGACGAAGATGCTCTGCAGGTCAAGAGCCCAGAAGCCAGAGGAGGGACTGTGAGAGGTGACACCCAAATAGAGCAGCCACCCTTGGGGACAACCTGAATGAACACCTCGCAGCCTAAGAGAGCAGAGGAGCCGCTTTGGTGTGGGTGACACAGGACAAGGCTGGAGGCAGCAGGTGGGACGGGCAGGTAGGACCATACTCACCTCACAGGTGTCATCGTTCTCCGGTGTAATGGTGTTCCCACTGTCAAAGTGATCCAGTTGCACCATTTCTGCAGAAGACAGGGATGGTTTTCACCTTCTTCATCCTCAGCCCTCACCAAAATAACCCCCCACCAACTACTTTCCCTCCAAGCTTGGAGATTTAGCCACATACTTTGCTCAAGCTATCGGATGGAGAAATCCAGGCCATGGCATTAAGAGGTTCAACACAAGGTTAAACATTTATTTTATATAATTCCCTTTTTCCCATAGTCATCCCCACGTTCTTCAGGAATTATGGTTCCCCTCCCAAGGCTGTGGTTCCCTATAGATTAAGTGCTCTTGAGCTTAATCTGCTTTGCTGAAGTTTGGGAGCCATAACCAGGGATGTGGGGTGGCCTGGGAGACCTGGACATTGTCCTGATCCTGCTGTGACCCACCCCATGACACCAGCTCAGCCCTGCTGGTCCCTCTGCCACCTCCCAGTGCTCATTCACGCACACCAGTGGCCAAACTGGGAGTCCCCATCCCACTGCAGACCTCAAAGCCACCAAGCCAAGTGCTTCCCTACCCTCCAGCGGGTCCTTGACGAGCCCCAGTTGGCTGATGATATAGCGGGGAATATCAGTCTTTATTCCCTGGCCAACTTTCGCGTGTCCCTCCGCAGCTTCCAGGAGGTGGTAAAACTCCTCCGGGTCAAACTCCTGGATGGGGAAAACCAAGTGGAGTTGAGGAGCAAGGCTCTTCCCCACATGAAGGGTTGATGGGAAAAAAACAAAGCCCCAAGAGCTCCTCCTTCCAGCTGCAGGAACCACAGCACAACGGCGAGTGCTTTAGAAATTCAGTGCAAAAACTAAAAAATCCTGAAAAAGGATGAGAAAGCTTGCCGAGAAGTTCACATGTCCCTACTCTGCAAGGAAAAAACAGCTTCTCCTTTCCAAGAAATGGCTTTGATGCTAGGAGTGGTCTCAGCTCCTTGCTACAGCCTGGCCAGGATGGTGAGAAGCAGTGGTTCCCATGGAAACTGTGGATCAGGCAAAGTGGTGAGAAGATGCTTTGTCTTTCATGGTCCATGCAAGACAAGGCACATCAGGAGCTGCCATGTCTTTCTTACCAGGCACTCCAGAAGGCGAGCGGGACGGGAGATGATGATCAGCAGCTTCCTCACCAGCTGGTCAATGAACTTCACCTCCTCGCTCTCCGAACGCTCCTGAGCCTGTTGGAGAGGAGACAGAAACCAGGTGTCTACCGGTGGCCTCAGATGATGACACCGCGCAGGGAACTGCCTCGTACTCACATCTCGGAGCATCTTCTCAAGCTTCTCCTGCAGCTCCATGAAGTAGCGGGAGGTGATGAGAGCTCCCTGGGACTTGGCTAGGCAGTCACGGGCCAGCTCGATGATCTGGTGGTGGATGAAGCCCAACACCCCGTCTGCCAGCGGCAGAGTGCTGCTCGGAGAGAAGTTTGTGATGGTGTCCTGCAGACGTTCTTCCATTTGGGCGGTGGCCTGCAAGGCAGAATGGATGGTGATGCCCAGGAACACGTACCCCCATACCACGTGTTGGGTTTGGCCAGCCAGGATCTCATTCTACCACCTCTTGCTTTGGGTTTGGTCAACTGGGATCTCATGCTACCACCTCCCACAGCTCCAGTATCCATGTGGACATCCTGGCCGCACCTGGAACCCAGCTTCCAGCAGGCTGGAAGAGCTCCACCAGAGTCTCCAGAGACTGGTGTATCCACCCGTGCATTCTGGAGCAGATGCTGTCAGGAGGCTAAGGAGGCACTAACATGCTCGTCCTCCCTGGTCCCAGCAGTTACCTTGGGGAACCGCTCCTTGTAGACATGGTTCATCATCACAACCTCATTATCAAATGTTCCACTCGTCCGTCCAGGGCTGCGGAGTGAGGAAACCAGCTGCGTTACAAGGTCCAAGTCCTTTCCATCTATGCAAATAGCTGCTGCTTCTGGAGACTAATTTGTTCCCTCCTCTCAACTCCCGATCCCAAGCGTTAAAGCTCATCTGAGTGGAGCCAATAGCTCATCTGCCACGAGCAGGGACATCTTCACCAGCTCAGGTTGCTCAGAGCCCCGTCCAGCCTGGCCTGGGATGTCTCCAGGGATGGTTCATCCACCACCTCTCTGGGTAACTTTGGCCAGGCTCTCACCACCCTGGTGTCAAAAATGTATTAAATCCCAGGAACAGCTCCTGAGAGGAGCAGAGGACGCGCTGGACGTCCCAGCACCCAGTGCATCATCCCAGCAGCACCGTGGATGCTCCTCATGGTGGGTGCTGTACCTGAGGCTCCGGGACCGCGGGCGCAGGCAGGGCGAGTGCCGGCCCTCCTCGTCCGTGACGCTCTCCGTACTGCGGAAATGCTTAGAAAGGAAATGCAGCTCGTCGGGGGTGGGCTGGTACGGCAGCTGGTGCAGGCGCTCCTGGGAGGATGAGGACGACTGGAAAAGAAGAGGGATGCTGGACATCAGGAGATGGAGATGACCACGAGGGAAAGATTCCTCAGAGCCTCTTAGGAGGCTGAAACACCAATGGGCAGCACCAGGGATGAATAACACCCAGGGACGCAGTAACGCTCAGGGGTGCTCTGACATCTGGGGATGCCATAACACCCAGGGATACTGCAAAGCCATTCACCAAACTCTACGCCTTTCTTAAAAGCACATTTGGAAAGCACAAAGTGGCTAAAGCGCATGGTCCCCTTGAAATGGAGGGGCTGCCTCAGAACTGATGGGGCCTGAGGAGGTATTTAATGAAAAATCAAAGGTTTTGGGTTCTTCTTGCCCGCTGCCATGAGAAAGCAAACGTTACCGAGACAGTGGAGCTGGGGGTGTTGGTCCCGTAGCCAGAGGAGGGGAGCGAAGCCAGTGACCACCTTCTGCCATCAGCCCTGTGAGTGCAAACGCGCCCGTCACATACAGGGAAAAAAACCAACATCTAAATGCAAATAACATCAGAGCGATAAGGATGGGGAGGAGGATCCAGGTTTGGCTGGAATAATAAACCCTGAAATCTCTTTTCAGCATGGACTGAAATTGGGTGAAATGAGAGGGGTTTGCAGGCGAGCGGGCGGGTTGTTCTGCAGAAGAGAAAAGGAACAGTGGAATCCGGTTTTTAGTCGGACTAAACTTCAGCCTCCTGGGGCTTTGTCCTGGGAGAAATGGGGATTTCTAAAGCCCCATCCCAAGACAACAGGCGCCGCGGAGCTGAGCCCGGTTATAAACAGGAAGGCGACCGCTCGTACGTAGGCGAATGTTTCCTCCCGGAGACGTTTGTAAGGGACGGGGCAATGTCCAGGTCAAGACAAGGACCTTCACCTCCCGCTTCCCGTGGGAGCCGAGGGCGGCGGGAGCCGGACGGGTGCCGGATTTGGCACCGCATCACCACGTGCCCTCACCGCCGGCCGGCTCGCAGCCCCCTGCTTTGGCTTTCTGCTCTGTTACAAGCGTGAAAAGCATCCGTGAGCCTCCAGCTTTTTTCCATGGGATGATCGATGGGTTAACATCAGCTGTCCGCCCTCCCCATGTGTGCAATTAATTAATTAGCTAAACAGGATTTTGGCAGCTGTGCGGGATAGGGAGGGGATGCAGCAAGATCTGCTCCACGGGGACCTGGCCAAGCAGCATCTGAGCTGGGAATAGGGACAGTGTGATGGGAACGGGGACATTTCTGTCCCTGGAGCTGCAGGGGACCCAGTCTAAGTGCAAAATCTACCACCTGGGGATGCACTTAATGAAGGGCCATGCTGACGTGGGGCAGACGTCTCCCCAAAGGCAGCCCCGGCGTGTCCCTGGTGCTCACCTGTCAGTCCGAGGAGCATGGCTGGGGAGAAGAAACAAAAGCAAAGACAAAGAATGAAAACATATCCCAGCTGTTGAGTTAGAATTATTAGGGAATGTTAATGGTGTGGGATGAGGGCTGGGGGCTCACCTGCGAGCAAAGGGGAAGTTGACGGAGGTGCTGGCGGAGAAGTTGCGCGGGCTGTCCAAGGGGCTGCTCCCGGCTGTGGGGAGGGAAGGGGGGAAGTCTCAGAATCACTGTGGTTGGAAAAACCCCTCAAGACCACGGAGTCCAATCATAACCCACCCCCAGCACTGCCCCATGTCCTGAGAACCTCATGTCCGTCTGTCCAGCCCTCCAGGGCTGGTGACTCCAGCACTGCCCTGGGCAGCCTGTTCCAATGCCCCACAGCCCTTTGGGGAAGAAATTGTTCCGTGAGGGAAAAAGGGGATAAATCATTTCTCAAGCTATTGCCTCCTGGAAAAGGCACCCAAGGCCAGGAGAGAGCCCACTGCTGCTAACAAGATGCTGAAGAAGTAGAAGACACCCCCCCACAAAAAAAATATTGTGGTAATTTTGAGAGATGCTCAACCCACCCCCTGGGACGTCTCTTTACCTGTCGGCACAGAGAGGGGGGACAGAGGCCGGGAGAGGGTCGGAGAGGGGGTTCCCACCACTAAGCTCTTCCTATTGCTGCTTCGGCAACTAGGGGAGAAAAAGAGGCAATTAATTTGCAGAAGGAAAGGGCAGGTTTGGGCACGAACGGGCCCATGGTGCCCTGTGCCAGGGGATGTGGCTGTTGTCACCCCATCCATTAGGGCTCTCCTGCTGCAGGGGAGGTCTGTCCCTGGTTCAGCGCTGCCGGAGATGGGACAATGGGGTTATTTTTAATGACAAACCGTCTCGCCAAGGTCCCACTTCTGGTTTTGGCTCGCTGGGGGGAACAGAGCAGCAGCCCCCGGGCACATCGCCGAGGGCAGGAATAGAAAAAGGGATGTAAAAGGGGGAAGCGATGGAAATGCCCAGGCGGCTTCAGGCCACAACGCGACCTGCTCCATCGCCTGGAAAACGCCCCCAGTTCTGATACATCTCCTTATATTGGGCAGTCCCCATGTCACAGTGGGGACCCCTCTGTCACTAAACACCATCTGCAGCCCATTTTAACCCTCTTTAAAACATGATCAGCTCATTTAAGTTCTTTCCCTCTGCCAAGGGGGAACTGCAGATATTTCCAGCACAGAGTAGCAGCTCAAGCGCCAGGACGACCTTCCCCTTCCTCTATCTGCGCTTCCTCGGGCTGCAAATTCTGCACAGATGACGCTAAATTTCCTCGCTGGGCCGGTAACAGGAACCCGCACGGGTACCTCTAATTAAAGGACATCGTTTAACATCAGATATACCCACAAAATCAAAAGGATTAACCCGAGGCAAAGGGATTCTCCCCGTATCCAAAACTGGGAGCCCCAACTCTTCTGCTTGAGAATCTTCTTGCTTAAACACTGGCTTGAGCACCCATTGCAGCACCCGCGGCTGCAGACTCACAGCCCAGCACCCACTGCCGGAGCGAGAGCAAAACCGCAGCTCCGGATGGGAAACCGAGGCACAGCAAGCAAACCCGCCACGAGCAGAGGCTCAGCACCCAGCAAGCACCAGCTTCGCCGTTCCACTGTGCACATGCGTCCCCGTCCCGCAGCGCGGGGGACACCCCAGGGACCAGGGGCTCACTCCCTGCACGGGAGGTTTCATTTTGGAAGTGAAAATGTATCTTTAACGAAGCAAGTTCCAGCCGTGGTGACACAGAGAGAGGCCGATGTTTCCTGTTTCCGTGTGCTCCACCCTCGGCTCCGCAACCATCTTGCACCACTTCACCCCCCCCGCTTCGCCCCATGCATCATCTCCAGCTGGTTCCCATCCTTCGCGCACAGAAACCTCGGGCTGGAAACAAGCCCCGGGGTAGAGAGGAGCTGCCGAGCCCCGGAGACAGGAGCTGGGGCTGCTGCCCTCTGCCTCCATCACCGAATTGCACATTTGGTACCAAAAATGGAGTGGAAAAATCACTGTCAGCATCTCCCGCGCTGCTCACGCTGAGGCCGCCTTGGTGCTGCTGTTGCCATCCAGCATGTATTTCAAAGGATGTGGAAAGTGTGTGACAGAATCACACAGGGTGGTTGGGGTTGGAGGGACCTCTGGAGATCCCCCATCCAAGCCCTGCTCACGCAGGGTCACCCAGCAGATCACACAGGATCCCAGGGGGTCTGAATGTCTCAGAGAAGGAGACTCCACACCCGCTCTGGGCAGCCTGGGCCAGGCTCTGGCACCTCCCAGCACAGACGTTTCTCCCCATATTCTGATGGAGCCTCCTGTGTTCCAGTCTGTGCCCGTTGCCCCTCACCCTGGCGTTGGGCACCACTGAACAGAGTCTGGTCCATCCTCTGACACCCACCCTGACATATTGATCCACTGACCAGATCCCTCTCAGCTTCTCTTCTCCAGCTCAACAGCCCCAGCTCTCTGTCTCCTCATCACAAAGATGCTCCAGACCCCTCAGCACCTTTGTGTCCCTGTGCTGGGCTCTCTCCTTGTCTTTCTTAAACTGAGGAGCCCAGAACTGGTCCCAGTTCTGCAGATGGGGCCTCCCCAGAGCAGAACAGAAGGGGAAGAACAACCTCCCTGGAGCTACTGCCCACACTCTTCCTCACGCACCCCACAAACCATTGGCCTTTGTGGCCACAAGGACGTGTTGGTGGCTCGTGGTCACCCTGGTGTCCCTCAGAGCTCCCAGCTCTTTCTCCGCAGAGCTGCTTTCCAGCAGGTCAAACCCAACCTGTGCTGGTGCGTGGATCGAGACGAGTGGTTTTGGGTATCAAAGAGTCAGCACCGTGCGATACCGAGGGTCACGCCAACATCACCGGGAAAACCACGGAGGGGCTGTAGCATCCCGCATCTCTCCCGCAGCATCCCACCCTGCAGGCTTCCCAGGACGACCAAGCACCACGTGCCAGGTGCCAGCCTGGCAACGGGGGGAAAAAAACAGGCAAAAAGCCGTCGTTTTGGAGCAAAACGGGTGCAGGGTGGTGGGAGAAGCGTGGCAGCAAGGGCAGGGTCGGGGCGATAAGGGAGAAGGCGCAGTCTCAAAGGGCAGGCGGGTGGCTCCGCTCCCAGCTACGTGATTCAGAGCACGAGTTTCTGCTCCCGGCTCCCTTCTTCACGTGGGTGCAGAGAACACTTTTCCTCTGTATCCCCCCAAAACGGGCGCACAGTGCTTAAATGCCTAGAGATTTAGGGAAGGGCTATGGATCACCACATCCTGGAAAAATCATCTTCCAGTGGGATAAGCTTGTGTTTAATGTTGAAGTGCGCTGAACCAAGGAGCCGCATCGCTAAGTTTCTCCATGACATTTCTTCTCTGTGGCTTGGGACGGCGCCGAACTGGGGATGGAGGCTGGGATGGGGGAGGCTGGGAACCGGGGTCTGGATGGGGAAATGCACCACGCTGCCTCGTACAGGCCAGACGACCCCACCACATCGTCACAACAACCCCAGCACATCGTCACAACAACCCCACCAGGCACCCGGCATCACTCTGCGGAGCCACCCTGGCCCCTCAACCCACCCCAGCCAAAAACCTGGCACTGCGGATGCTCTTATTAACCCACCCCAGCCAGAAACCTGGCACCACGGATGCTCTTATTAACCCACCCTGGAGCACTGAGCAAAATCCCAAATCCTCACAGGGAATCATGGGGTGCCAAGTTGCATCAAGACTTATTTATCTCTTTGCGCTGCAAGAAAACAACCTAAAGAAGCCGCCCTGCTCCTCAGGACTCATCCCCGCGTGTCCCCATGCCACAGTTTCCCATCAGTGGGTAGGAAATGGTACCTGTTACACTTGCTGGCACGTTTTCCTGCGGTGTACAAGGCGTGAACAGCCACGGGCAGCATCCACGGGGGAGAAGAGCCCCATCAAGCACTGAACCGCCGACCGTTCTGCCCTGCACCAGCCAGCCCAGCATCCCCCGTGGGAAATTAGGATCCCTC
The DNA here is from genome assembly GCF_036013475.1 of Columba livia. Taxonomy (NCBI): domain Eukaryota; kingdom Metazoa; phylum Chordata; class Aves; order Columbiformes; family Columbidae; genus Columba; species Columba livia. Next base: position 957,333 of record NC_088628.1, on the reverse strand, counting down.
AGACCTCTTAATCCCACTTAAATAACATCATCTGCTTTCTGCCCACTGTAAAATAGGCCAGACCAGTTCTCACCATGGATTCTAGGAATACCAATGAAAGAAGAGCAAATCCTTCTGCCCTTCATGAGAATTACAGCCTCATCACGCTCAGCTGGACACAGATGACTGCCTGGATCATCTCTCCAATTACACATCTCTCCCAGGGCCCCTTTGGTTCAGCCACCCCAGGTTGGAAAACCCCATCCAACGCCTTTTCTCGTTTATTAAGCATCCCCCCGGCCCATCCCCAGGTGCTGTTAGCAGTAATTCCTGCAGCCTGGGGGAAGCAGGTGCCTCACGGGGCCGCGATCGGTGCTGGGTGGATTCATTTGCTAAGCAACCGTGTCGCTTTGTGCCAGCCCACGGTAATATGGAGAGACATTGACAATGGGAATATCTCCACTCTGCCTCCGCGCTGTCTTCAAACACCTTTTTTTCATATCAAGCCAGGGAAGGGTTTGAAGCCTCAGTTGGCTACAGCACGCACCCCAAATCTGCTGGACGGAGGTGCCAGCCCCCACTGCCTGCACCTGGGGGGCTCAGCAGGTTCATTACACACCTAATGCATCCCCTAATGCCATGGTACCCTAAAATATGCACCCCCATGGCCCTGGGCTCCCAAACAATGCACCCGCCCCGACGCACAGCACACCCCACCCCAGCAACCTGGGGGCTCTGGGGATGCACTCTCCCCCCGTCCAGTGACCAAAACCCTCCGAAAAGGTGCAGCCATGGTGCACAGCTCCCCTAAGCCACACACCTCGGTGTGCACCCCCAAGTGCACAGACCCCCCCAAACGGTGCACCCCAGGGTGCACCCTGGTGCAAAGTCCACCCAAACCATGCACCTCCGGTTTCCCCCCCCACTGCAAATACCCCCCAAACTCACACACTCCCGTGTGCCCTCTTGGTGCAAACACTCTCCCCCTGCACCCACACACCCCGGTGTGCTCCCTGGTGCAAAGCCCCCCCCAACCCACGCACCCTGGTGCACAGCCCCCCAAAACCGTACACTCCAGTGAGCCCCCCGCATGCATGTTCCCTCCCCTGCAACCCACGCGCGCCGGGGTGCACCTCCGGTGCACAGCCCCCCCAAACCACGCACCCCGGTGCACAGCCGCCACGCCCGGGGGTACACGGCCCCCCCCAACCCACACTCTCCGTGGTGCGCCCCCGGTACCTCTTGGAGCGCTGGAGCAGAGCGCCGGCCGCCCGCTGGCCCCGGTAACCGGGCGGGGCGGCTCCCCAGCAGCTCGGGTCCGACATCCCGGGAGCGCTCGGCCCCGCCGGGGCCCGGTCGCACCCACCGGGACGGCCGGGAGGAGCCGGCGGGGACGCGCGGGGCCGGCAGCGGCGCCGGGGGCTGGGACCGGGGACCGGGGCCGGGCTCCCGCCGCCGCCGCCTCCCGCCGCCGCCCGCCCCTTCCCGCCCGGGTTACCATGGAGACGGGCAGCGCCCCGAAACGGGGTCGGGGTTTCCATGGCAGCACCCCAAAAGGCGGGGGGGAGAATAAGGGGAGCGGAGGAGACTGGGTTGGGGTTATCGGAGAGATGGGGCTGCACCCCAAAATTGGGGTCAGGGTTATCAGAGAGATGGGGCAGCACCCCAAAGTTGGGGTCAGGGTTACCATAGAGATAGGGCAGCACCCCCAAAATGGAGGCTTGATGTTACCATAGAGACACGGCAGCACCCCAAAATGGGGTCAGGGTTACCATGGAGATGCAGCATCTGCTGCTGATGCATTCGAGGGGCACAAATCGCCCCCTCCCCAAATCAGCGGGGGTGGCTCTAAAACCCGGGAGTCCCTTGGGAGGAGCACTCCCCCAGCAGCACCCTGGCAGCCCCGGGACACCATGCTCACACGGCACCCCTGTGGTAGCATCCCGGTAGACACCCCGCAACCCCCCTTCCACGCTGGCTGTCACATTTAATCAGGGAGATCCTGAGCAAAGACCCAGTGACATCCATCCTCCGCCACCCCGGTGACAAAACGTGGCATGGCAGCGAAGCCACCCGAGCCGCACGGCACAGCATCGCCGCACTCACCGGGCACCACCAGCCAGCGCCACAGCCAGAAGTCACCACACTGGGGGTTCAGCCTGGCGAAAGGGCAGCTCTGAGAGCGGCAGCACCGAGAGCGGCAGCACCTCCTGCCCGGCGGCTGCGAGACTCCAGCACGTGGAGGCACCCATGGGTGCTGCCAGGCTGCCCGTCCTCATCCCCATCCCAAGCACGCCAAAAACGCCCTCCCCAAGGCATTAGCTGAGCAGTTGCATGGCCATGCATGTTTTCCCATGTGCAGCAGTCACTGTGGGCAAGGGGCAGCCAGCCAGGGCTGGCGGGGGGAGCGCAGCAGGCAGGGCCCCTGCGCAGGCAGAGTGCAGGCAGCACCCTGGCTCCTGCCTGCAACAAATGGCTCTGCCGGTTGCTGAGCAGTGGCAGAGCTCCCCACCGGGTCCCTCCCCACCCAGCACCAGCCAGGTGATGGATGGAGGCACCCGGTGTGACCCATGGGTGCCAGGCAGGTCATGGCTTTGCCCCATGGGGTGTGACAGCCAGGTGCCAGCACACGCGCTGCACCTTGTCCCCGGGGCAGAGCTCAGCTGGCACATGCTGCAGGGTCTGGGCACCCGCTCCTGTGATGGGAACACCCAGTGGGGCACCACAAAGTGGCATCTTGGATGGGGAGCACCCATGCCCTAGGGCAGCCCTCCCTCCCCTTCCCACACAGCAAAACAGAAAAGGCGGCGAGGGAGGATTCCTGGGTGGGATGGAGGCGCCATACCCGCTCCCACCCTGCTCCCGAGTGGTCAGGCCACTTTTGGGGTGCACAGGGCTGGGGACAGACTCCGGCCACATTACCTCATGCTTTCCCCAGAAGACAGTGCTGCTTTTGGGGCCCCCCAAGGCACTCCTGGTGGGGGGACCCACCTCGCTGCCCCCATCTCCACCTCTTCCCCTTCCCTGCACGGTCCCTTCTGCCCCAGTGCTGGCAGCCACAGTGCCTGGGGATGGTCTGGGGGTGTCTTACCTCCAGGGGTGCAGGGTTAGTAAGGGGCTGCAGGGGCTGCAGGGGCTCAGCAGCGTCGGGCTCTGGCTGCACGGAGACAAGCTGCAAGGCAAGACGTGCCGGCATGGCGTCAGCCGTGCCGGTGGGCACCCCCGTGGCACAGCCCCCAACCAGGCTGGGGATCCGGAGGGGGCCCAAGAGCAGAGGTAGAAAGGGCTGGAGAGGGGACAAGGACTGAGGGGCAGGCAGGGCAGGGAGGGGGGAGTGGGGCAGAGCTGAAGGGGGAGCACAGGGGACAGCAGGGACACTTTGGGGTCTAAGGCTGCGAAGGGGAAGACAGCAGGTGGTCTGGTCCTGCCAGAGGGGCATCACAGGGTCTCCGGTGCTGTGGGTGCAGGAGGAAGGGCTGGGACCTGGAGCCTGGGGGTGGGAATGCACTGGGATGGAGATGGACCAGGGTGGGGGTGCTCTGGGATGGGGTTGGACAGGGATGAAGATGCTCTGGGATAGGGACAGACAGGGATGAAGATGCTCCGGGATAGGGATGGACCAGGATGGGGACGCAGCAGGACGAGGATACCCCGGGGCCCCGCCGCCCGCCCCCGGGGGCCGGTACCGGCGCTACCTGCCCCAGTCCTGACTCACTCCAAGGTCAGCGAGGGGATCTTCAGCCTGTCCCGCCGCGACTTCATGCCGCCGCCGCCCCGCTCCGCTCCCCGCGCCGCCGCCGCCCCGGCTGCCCCCGCGCTGGGCGGCTCCCGCGGGCGGGCGGCAGCGGCGGCCCCGCCGGGGCTCCGTGCTCGGCCCGCCGGGCCCGGGCCCGCCCCTGCGGCTCGGCTCGGCAAGGCTCGGCTCGGCAAGGCTCGGCTCGGCAGCCCCCGAACCCCCGACCTGGTCCAGCGGCAGCCCTGATCCCGATCGGCCCCGGGATGTGCCGGTGCTGAGACACCACAGCTCCACCAGCACAGCTCCAGTACGGCCCCAGTACGGCTCCAGTGCACCCCAACACAGCCTCAGTATGGCACCAACATCCCGCTGGTGCCTTCCCAGAACAGCCCAGTGACAAACCCAGTGCCAAGAGCCCCCTGTGTTACCTCCGCAACACCCCAAAACACCCTGGAACTGCCCCAGTACAGCCCCACACACAAACTGAGTAACAGCCCAATACACAACCCCAGCACAGCTTCACAACAGCCTCCTACCACACCCCAGTACACCCCAGTACTGCTTAGAACATCCCAGAACACCCTGATACATGTGCAGCAGATCACAGCACAGCCCGATACACCCCAGTACCACTTAGAACACCCCAGTACAGCCCAACACACCCCAATACACCTGCAGCAGAGCGCAGCACACCCCAGTACACCCCAGCACATGCACAATCAGGTCCCTCCACTATCAGAAAATATGGCGATGCCACCCTGGATTTGGGCACCACAAGCTCCAGTGCCATCCAACACCCGTTCCCTCTGTGCCCCGTGGTGCCAGTGCCACATCCCCAAGTGCGTCCCTCCCGGTGACACCCCGGCCCACACCCCGGGTGGCCCAGCTCGGGGACTTACGCTCTTCCACGGCGTGGCAGGCTCAGCTCCTTCTGCAAGGAGGAAAGCGAGAAGCAGAGTCAGAGCGTGGCCACAGGTGTTGGGGTGTACCCCATGTGGGACCCCCACCTCCCACCAGCGCCTGGCAGCACCCCCACTGCCCTTGGCACCCAGGTGTCACTGCAGCATCGCTCCCCCTCACCGTGCCCAGGGTGCCCCAGCTCTGCTGTGTGGGATGGGGGTGACAAATCACCCACCCATGCTCAGCGCAAGGGGACATCTCCTTCCAAAGTCCCAAGGCTGGTGGCCCCAGGCTTGAGGACTCATGGGTGGTGGAGCAGGAGCAGCACTGAGCTGCAGGGCTGGAGCGTGGCCCTGCGGTGGTGGCTGTGCCCTGTCCCCCACGCTGTCCCCCTGTCCCCAGCTGTGGGAAGCAGCCCACAGCCCCCACGCTGTTTATTTTTCCAGCCGCTGAGAATATTTCTTGCCAGAGCTGTTTGCTCGCAGGTGCTGCAACAGGACAAAGGGCAGTCGTGTGGGCAGGAGCCCTGGCCCACGCCGTCCTCCCACTACGGTGGGCACCAGCTGGTTCTGGCACAGCCCCCGTGCCCACCCATGTGCCACCGGGCATGTCACAGGGCATGGCACCGATCCCACGGGCACGCTGCGAGGGGCACAGTGTGAAGGGAGCAGTGTGAGCCCTGGCACTCCATGGGGTGGTGGCACGTGTGGCAGGTGCTAATGCCCCATCATCGCTCTGACCCTGCGCCCACCAGCCCCATACCCCGAAACAGCTTAACCACGTTCCTGACACGGGCAGGGAGCTCCCTGTGGGCAGGGACTGCTGCCACCTACAAGGGGACACATGGCAGCACCCACGTACCTCACACCCCTCGGGGTACCCCCGCCCCATCCCGCAGCCCACACTGCACAGCCCCTGCGGAAATCCCGGGGTTGGGACACGCTGCAACACAGTGATGCAGCAGCATTGCCATGGCAACGGGTGACATCACGCCTGGGCGCACAGGGACTCGAGTGTGTATTTGCCCCCGGGGGTGGCGCGGGTGCATGGGGTGGGTGCCTGGGGTGAACGTGGGTGTCCAAGCGCCACCCAGCATCACTGGGTGACCTGAGCCTTGTCCCCCATACTCAGTCCTGTCCCACAGCGCAGCCTCTCCACCCACCTGTGGGTGCAATGAGGGTGCAGAGTGGTCCTGTGGCACCCAACACCCATCATTGCTGGGGGCTCCCTGGCCACGCTGCATCCCCTAGGACAGCCAGGGTGTCCCCTGAGAGCCCTAGGGACCTGCATGGGGCAGTGCCACAGGGCCAGAACACACAGGGTGCCCCATACACCCATCCAGCACAGTGCATCTCCCACCATCCGGGATTAACCATCAGCTGATCCCTGTGGGGACAGCGTCAGGGATGCCATCAGGGACAGTATCAGCCCAGCATTTCGGGATTATCATCCCCTTCCCACCCCTCCCACCACGGGGATGCCGGCACGCAGCCAGGGCCCCAGGGCTCTCCTGTCCCCAGGGAGTGACACCCAGGGCCAAGAGCCCCGAACTCCACGGCTGTGGCTGCGAGCGGCTGCGTTGGCGGGGAGGCAGCTCCAGCGAGAGCTCTTTCCCGCGGGGGAGCGTGCAGTGGAGCGCAGCCGCCCCGCGGAGCTGCCAGCTCGGATGAAGGCAGCGCCGTGCCATCCTCCAACCGCCCCGACAGCTCGGGCTGGGCCCCCCCGGTTACTGCAGCCCCGCTCTGCAGATGGAGACGGAGGTGGGAGGTCACCTGGAAAATCAGGCTCAGCGCTCAGCCCTGCAAACTGGGGGGCTGCGGTTGTCACCCCTCTGAGCATGGCAGCGGGTGCTGGGGAGCAGGTGCGGGATTGGTACCCCTTGGCCTGCCCGGAGCAGGAACACAGGGTGATGGAGGGGGCGGCTGCTCGGAGGAGTAAATGGGCGCTGGCACAGCGGTTCGGCACACAGATGGGCCAGAGGGACCACGGTGCTCCCAAGGAGCCCTCAGCGCCCGCACGGGCGGGTGTCCCCCCCAGCACCCCCACCTCTTGCATGCAGCACCCTGAGACCCCAACTCCCGCCCCTCACTCACAGCACCCACTTCTTCACGCACACACAGAGCACCCAACTCCTACACACAGCACCCACTTCTTGCACCCACAGCACCCATCTCCAGCACCCACCCCTTGCACACTCGCACCCAGAGCACCCACCTCCCCGCAGCCTCACGGGGGCTGCGCTCCCCCCGCTTCCCTCCCGCCCCCGCCGGGCGCCGGTGCCCCGTTCCCGGTGCTCACCTGGAGGCCCCGCCGCCGCAGGATGCTGGACTCGTCCATCCCGCCGCCGCCGCCTCCCGCTGCGCCCGCTCCGCCCGGTCCGCCCCTCCCGGTCCGCCCGGTGCGCCCGGGGCGCCGCCCAGCGGCCCCACCGCGTCACCGGACGCGCATCAGCATCGAGCCCGGGGCTGGCACGGTACGGGGCCGACACCGCATGGCACGGGGCTGGCACTGCGTGGCACGGGGCTGGCACACTATGCCCGGTTTTGAGCAGCCCAGAGTGACAGGGTCTGGCACAGCATTGGCACGGTGCGCCTGACACGGCACAGCCCGGCTGTACAACCTGGCTACAGCCCCCCCAGCTTGTTGTGGTCCAGCCAAGATCTGTCCTGCAGCCAGCACAGCCCAGCATGGCACGGCCCAGCGTAGTACAGTACAGCACAGCCTGGCCTGGTTTAGCGGGGCACGGCACAGCTGTGTACAGCACGGTCCTGCTGTACGTTTTGGCGTGGCAAAGCACTGCATGGCCCAGTTTGGTCCAGTATGGTGTGTACCCTAAGCTGGGAGGGGACACAGAGTGAGGCAAGAGGTGCCAGGGGACTCCCTGTGCCCACACCTTGGCAATGGCCGTGGCAGTGGGACAGAGGGGTCCCGGCAGCGCTGCCCCGGCACAGGGACATTCCCACCACCACCCGGCCCCGAGCAAAAGCCTCACAAGGGGACACTTTCTGCAGGAACAAGGGGACTCTGTGCGCGGCCCTCGGTGCCACCCGTCTCCGCCATCCCGGCGTCACCCGCCCCGTCATGCGGCTGCCGCTGTCCCGGTGACACCGCGCTTTCACGCCTCACTGGGGCTTTGTTTGCGGCTGCAGGGGACAAGCTGTGCTGGGGATGGGCACAAACAGCCCAATTTTGGGGACAGACACACGCACACGCCGCCAAAAACCTGAACAACCCCTCAAGCTTGGAGCAGCCACTCAAGATCCCCCCTGTTAAGGGCAGGGGATCGAAAACACACTGTGAAGGTTGCATTAAAAAAAATAGAAAGCCAAAAACCCTCAAAACCCCACGCCGCCTCTTTCGCTTACCTTGCGCTTCTCGGCGGGCCGGGCGCGCGGCGTGGCCGGGGCACGCGGTGCACCCAGGGCAGGGTTTGGCCAGGTCCCGGCAGGCGCGCTTGCAGAAAAAAAGGGGAATATTTTTGGTTGCTTTCTCTTTTGCTTTTGGTAAAAGCCAGGCATGCAATCACGCCCCGCGCTCTGCCCTGCATGGGAACGGCCGCCTTTTGGCGAGTTTTTAGCAGAAGAGGAAACGCCGGGTGCGGGGAGCTGTGCCGAGCGCCGAGCCGGGGAGAGGCACCCACTGGGTGCCAGGGGATTGGGCAGGCAGGGAGGGCTCTGGAGCCCTGGATGCAGTGCGGGACACCCCAAGCGCCCGATGCTGGGGTGGCTGCTGGCGGCGCTGGCGGCGCTGGCGTGGGGCGGTAAGTGCTGCTGCGGCACCGGGAGATGAGAGATAACTTCAGAGAACTTTCAATGAATGATTCTGGGGGTGATAAGGCTCGGGGAGCTGGCGCTGAGATGGAGATGCTCCCCTAAAACCACGGGGACACAGTAAAACCGGGTGAATCCCCGCCGGCAGCAGGGTGAGGGGCACCAGCCAGAACCGCATCCCTGGGGAGGGGGGAAATAGTGTTTTTTGGATGGGAATCACCCACATGGCTGCTCTGGTCCTCTGTTGAGTAATGCAGTGATGGTTACGCTGATGCTCCATCCCAGCCTTGCCCAACCTGATGGGTTTTGGGGTGCAGGACCGCCCCAGCCACCACCCTCTCTCACAGGCACCGCCATGGCCCCCGGCTTCTCCTGCTGGAAGCAATGCAGCCCCCTTCCGTTCCGCTGCTCCTGGCCACCGTACGGCCCCCCCGGCAACACCTCCTACCTCCTGACTCTCTGGTGAGTGGGGCACCGTGTCCTGGGGACCCCGTGGGAAGTGTCCTGACACGAGGGGACACATGGGACATGCGCCCTCTGCATCCCAAGCCCCATCCCGTTCTGAACTTGAACCTGCCCCCCCGCAGCTACACATCGCCCAGGCTGTGCCGGGAGTTCGAGGCGGGGGCGAGGACAATGTACACCCTGAATCACCGGCGCATTTACGTCCTCACCAACGTCACAGCCTGGGTGGAGGCACGCTGGGGGGGCCACGTCCACCGGACCCCCAACATCACCCTGTACCTCAACGAGGCTCGTAAGTGCCCGCGGGGCTGGGCCATGTGCCAGCACCGGCACCGATAACCACGAGATATTCTCATCCTTACAGTCAAGCCAAACCCACCGCCCGCCACGGTGCCCTTCACCAAGAGCGGTGGGCGGCTACGGCTGCAGGTGCCACGGCCACCGTGCCACCGCAGGGGACAGCCACCCCAGCGGGAGGCTCGGTTCCGGAGGATGGGCAACCATGGCTGGACACAGGTAAAAAACACCATTTGCCAGAGCTGGTGGTGACCAACGGGATGGTCAGTAGCATCACGGCATCCCAGGGATGCGGTGATGCCACTGTCCCCCCCACCCTATCTACATCCCATCTGTTTCGTGGCGTTATCAGCTCTGCCCCATCCTCCCGGCCACGGGATCCCGCTGCTGCCCGTAACGGGATCAGTTCATGGGGATTACACAGGCAAACCCCTGGATTAGACTAATGACGACAGCGGATGCAATCTGGCCGCTTCTCTGTACTGATACCCGCCACGGCTGGGGGCCCCCACCCCTGTCCAGTAGCACCAGGAGGGTCTCAGGGTCAAGGGGACCCTCCTGGTTACTGTGTCCCCCCACCCTGTGTAGCTCTCCCACGCCCAGGGTGCTCAGGAGACACAGGGCAGCATCTGCTTTTCTGTCCCAGTAACATACTGGTTTTACTGGGCCTCTGTCCCTGATTCTCTCTGCAGGTGACATGCGAGGCAGTGACGGATGAGGACGACACAGGTCAGTTTAGCCTGTAGGGATGAGCATCTCCTGGGGGTGCTCCCAGGTCCTGATGGGGGGCTCTGCCCTGTGCCCCCCAACACCCCTCAGCATCCTGAAATGGCCGAAAGCTGGGGAAAAGGGGGTGTCCCCCCAGCCTGACCCTGTCACCCCTCTGCAGTGACCTGTGCCCTGGGAGGGGACGGTGCCTTTGAGGTCCAGCTCCGGCACAAGCCCCCCCACTGGAGCAGCTACTGGAGTGACTGGAGCGGCTCCATCTTCGTCCCCGGGGGTGAGGAAGAGGAGGGGGAGCGGGTGGGATCCCAGCAGATCCCAAAACACCACCAGTCCAGCCCGGGCTCCTTCCTCTTGTAGAAATCCTGGAGAGCCCAGCACTGAGCTACCAACTGGGAGAACTGGGGCCCGCTGGGCAGCGGGTGCTGCAGCTGGGCTGGCAGGTACTGTCACAACCCCAGGGACCCTCCTGGGTGTCCACTCATGAATTTCGCCCACCAAACTGCCCCTTACCCATCCCGCAGCGAGCCCCCGAGGAGCAGGGGAACGTCACCTACACGCTGCGCACCCACATGCCAGCGTGCGGCTGCACCGAGGAGGACACAGTGGAGCTGGGGACAGAGGTGACAGCCCACAACCTCACCCTCTCTGGCGCCGAGTACCAAATCCTGCTGACCGCGGCCAATGCTGCCGGGACAGGGCTACCACGGCAGCTCCTCGTACCGGCAGCGCGGCACTCAGGTACCTGCCCCGCAGCCTGGGGGTTATTTTCCACCCGGCGGGATGCCAGCCATCCCTTGTACTCCTCATTTCATCCAGATCTTGGCTTCAAGAACATCAGCGTGGTGGGCAGTGCCGTGACGGTGCAGTGGGAAGCACCCAGCGCCGGTTTGGCGTCCTGCTTCGAGCAGCAACCGCTGCAGGGAGCCGCAAAACGGGGCGTTTGCACCCAGCGGGAGTTCCCTGCCAAGAGCATCCACGTGGAGAGAGGTAAAGGAGAACCCACCTGTCCCAGGGATGGGTCCTGGTGAGGGTTTAACCAGTGTCACCGGTTCCTGCCACAGGAGCGCTGGACACACCAGCGTGTCATCGCCTGGCCGTGCACGGCTGGTCCCCGGCACGGGGCTGGGCCACCTTTGCCCTGCACCATCACTACGCCAGCAACGGTACGTATGGAAACACGGAGCATCCCCGGCACCCCGATTAACTGCAAAACAGGGTTCCTAAAACACCTCTCCGTTGTTTCGCACTCCTGTCACCACGTGCAGCATCACCCGCTCTGCCCATCCGCATCAACACCAGCACCAGCGATGCCACCGTTGTTCTCCAGTGGAGCCCGTCCCCTCGTGCCACCTGTCCCGGCGTGCTGGTCAAGTACGTCATCTGCCACGCGGCTGAGGGGGACAATGTGACCTGTGAGTAGGACCCACTGTCCCCATGGGGCAGGAGGAGGGGGGGATACCACCAGGCTACCGCCTGCTCGTTATCGTTTACCCAGACGCTGAAGCAGACGCCGCAGCGTCACACTTCACCCTCCAAAACCTCCGGCCCGGCACGGCGCACAGGGTGGGCGTTCAGGAGGTGACAGCAGAGAGCAAAGGGACCTGCGGGACTTGGTGGCGCTTCCAGACCAAGGCGCTGGGTAACGGTTGGAGACGCCATCCCCTCCCCAGTCCCCATGGGGCACTCACGCTTGCTCCAAAACGGCTCCCGTGGCCCACCCAGGGGTGCTGGGGACTATCTCCACAACCCAGCCGTGCCTGTCCCCAGGTCCCCAGGGAGCAGCGTGGAAATCCAACCTGAAGTACCTGGGCATCCTGCTCTGTGTCCCCACTGTGGCTGCCGTCTACCAGCTGAGCAAAAAGAGGTGACAGCAGCACCCTCACCCCCCTCCCTGCTCCCCCAGTTCCCTCCCCTCACCAGCACCCCCTCCCCAGGGCTCGGCGCCTCCTCTTCCCCCCACTGCCCGAGCCGGTGGGCAGCAAAGCCATTGAGTTCACCGCCGGTGAAACTGCGAGCCAGGTGAGATGCGGGAGGGGACGGATCCTGCGCCCTGTGCATGGCACTGGCAGGGGACGTCCCACCCCAAACACATCTGTCCCTTAGTGCCACCCCCGTCCGGGCTTCTTGGAGCCATCGGAGAGGTTCAGCCTGGCCGAGCTGCTGCTGACAGAGCCGAATCTCGGCAAGGAGATGAACGATGCCGGCACACGGTCAGGCACGCCGCAACCCAGCCCCACCGTGGCACAAAAACCGGTGACGGTGTCTCCGCCAGAGCTGCCGTTCACCTACCGCAGGCAGGAGATGCTGAGCCCGCCTGGATTTGAACCTCATGGCAGCACTGAGGAAGAGGAGGAGGAGGAAGGGGGAAGGCAAGTGGTGCACCAGCCACTGGTCCCCATCGCCCTGCTCATCTCCGACAAACCCGTCATCATCCGGGACCAGGCGGGATGGGACCTTGTGCTGGAGGAGCCGCTGCCGTAGCCAGCGCCGGAATGGACGGCAAGAAGGGTCCTGGGGACGCCAAACACCCACAGGGGACACGGAGCACCCACCCCACGTGTTCACGGTCACACCAGCACTTTCTGTGGGGTTTCCTGGTTCCCAGGACGTGGAAGGCGATGTCTCCAGCCTCAGCATCACACGGGAGCTGGATCTGGCCCCGCACTCCCCAGCCTCAGGATTTTATCTGTGATAAATGACGCGGGAAGGTGGTTGTAGGATCTGGCTGAGTGGGGAGGAGAAGGAGGAATTGCCCCCGGCCTCCTGCCACAGCCAAGGCCGGCGTCACCCCCGCCCCGGCGATGTGGGGCACAAACAGCCTGGACACGCGCTCGCGAAAAGGTTGAAATATGTGCAAAAAATAGAAATATGTGCAAAAAATAGAAATATGTGCAAAAATTCCAGAAGTGAAATGCACAGGGCAGCGGGGCAGAGGTGGTTCCCTGCTCTGATCTGCAGCCTGTGGGACTGGGGGTGACCCGGGTGGCAGGGCCCCCCCAGCACTCCTCCGTGGGGCCGCCCCGGCACCTCTGGCCTGATGTGAGGCAGAGCTGGAGACGCAGGGTGGTTTGTGGTCTGTGTGCCTGCGCCGGGCCCGGCGGCGTCAGCGCTCACTGCTGAGACTGCAAAAAAAGTAAAAAGGGGAAAAAAAAAAGATAGAAATGAGGTTAGCAGCGCGGGGAAGTCCCGGCAAAGGCAGCACCGGCGCTCGGCTCGGCCTCCCCACTGCCGCTTTTAGTCCCGGTTTGCGTTTTGCAAGTATTTGACCAAAACGACGCTCGCGGCACCAGCACGTGCAGCGGGACCGCGTGGACGCGACCGGGGACAAAGCACCGGAGACCGCTTTGAGCCCCATGTCCCCCCCCGCTGTGGTTGGGTTGGATTTACGGCTCTTCCCAGTGATCAGGAATGGCTGTGATGGTGCCGTTCCCATGGTGGGGGGTCCCCGATGGCTGCGACCTCCCATTGCCATCGTGCCACTGGTGTCCGGCACCGGGCGCCCTGGTGTCCCAGTTGCTGGTGGAGCCACAAGGTGGCACCAGCCCTGCGTCCCCACGGCGTGTCCCCACCTCCCGACACAGCAAACCTGCCGTTCCCTCCCCACAGACCCCCCCAAGCCGCCGGCAGCTTCTCGGCTATGAATCAACAGGTTTATACGGCAGCGTCTTGGCCATGAACCAACAGGTTTATACGGAAGCATTGCGATCAAAGCCCCAGCCCTAAACCCCCTGCATCGCAGCAGCTCCATCCTCACTCCCCAGATCCCCAGGGATCTACTGGGGGTCAGGGATCCCGCACCCTCCCAGCTCCAGAATCCCAGCTGGAGCGATCGTATTGGGGGATTTTACTGGGATTTGGGTGATTCAGGGCTCACCAGGCCAGTCACGTGCAGAGGAAATATTCGGTTACCGGCGCGAGCGCGCACTCAGGTTTCAGCACTGGCTCCTGTTTACAGCCCATGTTGAGGGTGAATTCATTTGGCAAACGAAGCGGCACCGGGGTCACCGCTCGGCGCAGTCTGTGGTAAACACATTGTCCGGCTCGGGGCCAGCGCCGGCAGTGGTTAATCATCCCCGCGCACGGAACGAGGTCACGCTGGGACAGCCCGTCCCGAAAAACACCCCAGGGAGACGGGGGGGATGGGAGAACCCCCCATCGCCACCCTCCAGGGACCCATTCCACCCGTGGTGCTGCTCGTGTCCCCCCAGATGACTCCAGGGACACACCTGTCCACAGTGACAGCCCCATCCCCACGCGTGTCCCGAGTTGCTCGGTGCCCTGCTGGGAACGCTGCAGAGCCCACGGGCAACGTGCTGGGGAAAACTAATTAAGTTTGCCTTGCCAATTAGTATGAGCGAGCAGCTTAGGACTTGCTAATTAGTTTAAATTTTACAGGACTGGTTTCCAAATGAGTCTGCGGGAGCCGCGCTCAGCCCAGTGACCCGAGCTGGGTGACATTCACAGCCAGGACGTGACCATCCCCCTGCTCCGCCGAACCCAGACGCGTCGCATCGGTGACACTGTTGCTGAGAACGGGCAACTCCTCACACCCATGGGGACCCTTCATGGGACAGCTCGGGGTAAGGAGCAAAAATCACAACGGGGGGAAAAAACCCCATCCCAGCACAGGGGGACAACAGATCTCCAAGACACCCCAAGCCATAGGGTGTCCTCAACTTCGGGGTCCCCCAGGCCAGCAGAGCAGCTGCCCGCACACATACCCCGACACCTTCCCGAGCAGCTAATTTAAGACCCCTCTGCCTTTTATTTTTAGCAGAGGACATCTCATTTTGTCCTGTGATGGTTTTTTTTTGTATTGCCTGATATGCCAACTATTTCTATCAGGCTGTTTACAGGCACCGGTGCCAGCGCCACCCGAACGCCAGGGGTGGAGGTGCCGGGGGCTGCGGCAGGTGCTGAGCATCCCTGCCCCAATGGGAGAAACCTCCTCCTATTCCCTCCCTATTTATTCCCACGGGGTCTTGGTGCCGTGTCCCCAAAATCAAAGAGCACCAGGGATTCGCAGGGGTGGATTTACCCCACACCACCTCTGAAAACTCAGTGCCGCATCCTGACAAAACCAATAGTGCAGCGGAAGGATGCTCAGAGCTCGGCGATGGGCTTTGGGCTCCTGGATTTCGGCGGATACGAGCTCAGGCACTGGAGGAAAACCACGAAGGGGTTTGCCACGGCCCCATAACCATCAGCTGCCGGGAGGGCCGAGCCGAGGTCCTTCCCTGTGGGTCTGGGTTGGGGTTTTGCTCCTAAATTAAGGAGTTTAACCTGTTTTTCAGCCCCAGGGAAACAGACCTGCCGAGCGAGAGCCGGGCTTTAGCACGGGCAGCGGAGAAGCTGCAACACTGCAGTCACTTCCCTCGTCTGTCTGTCCGTCCCTCTCCCAACCCCTTCCCTTGTCTGTCTGTCCCTTTGCAGCCCCCTTTCTCCCCCCCTAAACCCCAGCCTAGAGCACAGCCTGTGCCAGGCAGAGGTTTAAGCTCAGCCCAACCACAAAGGAGGAAGATTATTTGCTGGGCAAAAAGCCGACACTGCCACCTCCCACCCAGCGCCAGCAGCTCCTGGGGAGCTTAGGTGACCATTCAGGAGCTGCTTTCGCTTGATCTCTAAGCAAACTGAGCCAATCGGCAGGATTTCCTTATTATTACTTATTATTTAAGCAGAATTTAAAAGCTACGTCTCACAAGCCAGAAGGTGCATCCACCCCGCATTACAAAACCCCCCGGCCAGGGTGCCCGGCAGGGCTTCGGGGTGGGGAAATCTCAGAAAGCTTTTCCTTTTCCTCGCTAAAAGAAGTTTTTGGGGTTCTTCCAACCCCCAAATCCCTAACACAGGCATCGTAGGGTGAAGGGGCTGCAAGGGTCACAGCTGGACAGATACCCACAGCTGGACAGACACACACAACACCCACAGTTGGACAGACACACACATCACCCACAGCTGGCTGCAGCTGGGCTCTCTTGTTTTTCAGAGTCGCGGGGGTTTCAGCACCAACATTTCGCAACCGTGGGGTGTCCCGACAACCAACAACAACAATAACTTGACTCGGCGAGCGTGGCCGCCCCGCGCTCCAGCTCCTTCCTGCTGTTGTCAGGCGGAGCGCGCTGCGGCAGCCTCACCCGGGCCAGCGTTATTTCCAAAGCCCAGGGTGGAAAATGCCTCAAAGCAGCAGAAAAATGGAATATTGAGTTTTATTACTTTTTCCCTCCCTGCAGAAAGCCAGCGGGATGCTTCATTAAAACATCTTCTCCCTCTGCCCTGCATGAAACACCCAGGAAACGTTTTCTTTGTGCAGCGTTAATGTTGGGACGCTGCTCTCAGGGCCGGCCGCCCCGGGGCAGCTCAGCGCTGGCACGGTCAAGGCTTTCCAGGCTTTGGCAGCAGCAAAGCCACAGCTGCTGGTGGGTTTTTGTTGTTTTCCAACCAAAACCTTGTAATAATAATAAAAGAAATCATAAAGCGAGGGCGCCGGGAAGGGGCGGCCGCCCCCCCGGCTGTGGGGTGATGTGCAAGGACGGGACGCGGCTCCTTATCAGCACGCTTGGCAGCGGAGCCGGCCAGAGCTTTGCGGCATAAACATATTTTGCTGGTGTGGGCGGCCAGGGTTGAGCTAAGGACAGCCGGCTCGGTGGCAACCAGAAACACCCCCCGTGCCCCCCCAAAAACATGCCTTCTTGCAGCAAACCCCCACCTGCGCACACCAATCCTGGAGCAAACAACCAGCCCAGCCCCGCAGCAGTAAATACAGGAGCAACAGCAAACCCACCCCCAGCTCCGCTCCCCGGTGTTTACCGGCTCTTGGCAAATACATTGACTCTCCCTCATTTTTTCACACACAAACCTGCCGGTGAAGCAGAGCAAACCAGCTCAGGGTCCCCAGCTGTGACCATTGTCCCCACCACGGCCACCTCCAACCAGCCAGAACCCCCCAGCTATCGCTGCCTCCATCGCCGTGCTGGGATGTGCTGGCATTTACACAGCTGCTCAGCAGGAAAACCCTTCTCCCTGCCCCACCAAACCCTTGCATTTAAAAGTACCTGGGTGCAGGTTTGCTAACGAGGTTGGCAGTGGGAGGGGGGTAACTGCAAACTCCTGGGGACACTTTGAGATTGAGGAGCAGGTGGGGGGAGTGCTGACCCATCGCAGGAGCTGCCCTGGGGTGTGGGGGGACGGGGAGCAGTGACAGCCCAGCTGTGTCCCCACCGTCACCTGGGGCAGCCGCTGCTGAGGGTGGGGGTGCTGCTCATCCCCTCCCCGGTGCCGAGGTTTGAGATGCGGTGACAGTGTGCGCGATGCCACTGCGCGTGTCCCCCGATGCCGGCGTGCGGGCAGCAAACACGGCCAGGGTGGGGAGCGGCACTGGGGACAAAGTCCCATGGCACCGTGTTCCTTTGCACACCCATGTCACCCACAGATCGCAGCCTGTCCCTGGGTGCTGTCGCGGGAGCTCTGCCGCGTCCCCAGCACCGTCCCCACACTCTTGTTTGTGCACCAGAGCATCACGTGCTGCCGTCGGGTGACTTGGGAGGGGGGATTGTTTTTAAAGTGTTGTTGTTTTTCTGAACAAAGCCAAAATATTTGTGTCCCTGTGGCGACGGCTGCAGGCTGCCAAGCCTGGGACGTGGCACCGGGGTCCCAGTGGGTGCGGGGACACCCGGCTCTGTGGGGACGGGCCCTACTGGCACCCGGTGCCGGCAGCTCCGGCCCCCTGCACCGGCTCCACTGTTTATCCATAGACATGTTTGTGCGCAGCGCCCGGCCCCTTCCCGCTGCCAAACAACCAGAGAAAAGGCAAAAAGTCATAAAAATTTTCCATTGCCCGAGGGAGGGAGCGGCGACCGCGCAGCCCCACAGTGACGGACCCAGATGGGGAGGCAGCTGCGGGAAAAAACAAGGGGTTGGGCTTGATATAGTGAATAAAGGTCCCATGGCAAAGCCGGCACCGGTAGCACCACTGCCGTTGGGACTCATGGGGTGTCTCGGTGAGCACCGCGATGCCCGTTTGCGCTGCCGTGATGCTCCCAGGGGACACGACACATGGCACATCCAACACACCCAGGCGCCTGCTCCAGACCCCATCGTTCGGTGTAAACCGGCCCCGGTTTCACCGGTTTCCCCCACACCCGGAGGGGCTCACCGCCCGCACCGGCTTGGCCACGGCTCCGGGAAAGAGCTGCGATTCCTGTTGTGCCGTCGGGGAAAGCCCCAGCACAGGGATGTGGGGACTTTGCCTGCGGTTTCCGTGGGCGGCAGCGGCTCCGGCAAACGGGCGGCTGAGTCAGCGGGTGGAGGACGGGCTGCGGTGCCGCCCAGGCATGCCGGGGTGTGCGGCTCCTTCCCGGCATCCCGGCAAAGCTCCGTGGAGGGGGGACCCCCGGGATGCTGCAGGGACCAAAGCAAGGCCTGGTGCTCTGGGGGCAGCACGTGTGTCCCCAAGGTGCTCAGGGACCCGTAGCCAGTGCTCCCCAGCACCCATCAGAACCAACTCACTGCTCCCCAGCTTCAGACCCACTGCAACGATGCTGAATTTGGGGAGTGGACCGACCCCGTCGACAGAGCAGGCCATCCTCATTCGTGCAAAAGAATTCAGGTTTCTCATTACTGAGCACCCCCGCCTGCAAGCAGAGCGGCCCTGGATGCCCCTGCGGTGGGTTTTGGGGTGAGCTGCACCCCACGGGGCTCAGCCCAGCTGGGCTGGGGGACGGCAGCGCTTGTTTTGGGAGCTGGATGGGTGCCCGGCTGGGTGGCAGCAGCTGATCCTCGGCCATCGCGGGGCTGCACTGGCACCGGCACATTCTGTCCCTGCCAGCGCCGGGACGGCGCGAGTTTCGTGTGTCACCCCCCCACCGTACTGGCCCCCCGTCAGTGACCCCCGCCGGGGGTAACACAGCCACTGTGCCGGGACCCAGCATCTGATGGGGACAGAGGGACCTGGGGGGGAAGGAGCAGCTCCCCAAGTGCTGCAGAAAGGGGCTGCAGGGCCATGAGATGTAGGGGGGGGTCCCAGCACCCTGCAGCACCAAGAGCTGCTGAGGGGGGGGTCTCAGCACCCAGGGTCCCACATTTTAGGGACTGAACGCAAAAAGAGAGAGGAACAGAGCTGGGAGGGGGCTGATGTTTCCACACCCCCCCGCACGGAGCAGATTTTTGCCAGAGGGTCTGGGAAGCATTTTGCAAGGTGTGGGGCCAAGAGCTATAAATACCCCCGCACTGTAATTGCATAACCCAGCTCCTGCCCAGCACTGGTCCGCGTGCCGCCGGCACCACCGCACGTGGCACGGGGCCATCCCGGCTCAGCGGACCCAGGGACCCCCGAACACCCCCCGTGCCGATAACCAGGGGAACAGCACGGGCCGTTCGATATGGACTTTGGAGCGGGGGAAGATAAACAGCGGAAGGTTGGAGGGAGCAGCAGTGGTTGCGCAAGCGCTGCGGGAGGGTCTGCCCCTCGCCCCGGCTCCGAATATCCAGACAGGGTATTTTTAGCCCCTCGGGGTTCGGGAGCACAGCCCATCGCTGGCAGGAGCCCCAGCCCGGCTGTGCGCCCCCGGGTTGTGCTACTGTCCATCTGGACGGGAAAAACCTGGAGGCATTTGTGAGATATTCCTGGTGGAAAGATCCGTTCCACGTGGGGGGCAGGAGCGGTGCCCACCAGCATCAGGTTCCCGGCCCAGCATGGCCTGTCCCCATGGCTGTCACCGGCCCGGCGTGACGTGGTTTCCCAGAAAGGCTTGTTGGGATGGAGGGGGCGGCTCGGCGGCCTTTTCCCCCCTCCGTCCCTGGGAATAAGCGTCCCCTTGTGCGGTCGGGGCAGATGATCGGGCTCTGACCAGCAGCCCCCGGCCGTCGCCGCCGCTGGGCGTTTGCCAGCACAGAACGGCTCCTTGTGCCACGGCGGGGTGGCTGATCACAGGGTTTCCTTCGGAGGCATCTTTGTGCCTTTTGATGTCACCGAAAAGTCACGTAGCAGCGGCTACGGCGAGCAAATCCAGGCACGCATCTTCCCGAATGGGGATGCAAATAAACCCGCTGTGAGGCCGGTTAATCCTCTTCCGAGGAAGATTCCTGGGTACGGGCGGGACGCAGAGTGGAGAGCCGGTTTGAGTAAAGGCTGCAGGAGCAGGAGGCTCTTGCGGGCGAGGACGGGGATGAGTGATCTCACTGGGCTGTGGCCAAGCGCTGGGCCACCGGCAACACGTGTGCCGGGGCGGCCGCCGCGCCGAGTGGCTCAGAAACGATTAAATTAAAGGGGGGGAAGAGAAAAAACTATCACATGCCAGTGGCAATATCTTTAAAGAGCACAGTCTGTGGGAGACAGAAGTAAACCTGACTCAAGCCTGGCTTTGCACGTGCTGGAATCTGCTGTGCTCAGCAGGCGTGGGGCAGAGAAATCGCCTTAAAACCCCAAATCCCAGCCTGAGGAGCAGGTGAAGGAGCCTCCCTGCTCCTCCTGACCCTTCTGGGGAGCAGCCAGAGCCACGCTGGGATCCGGGGACGGAGAGGAGCGGGTTCGTCCTCCAACAGCCCTGATGCAGGAAACGAGGGTGGAAAAGATACCCCAGGAGCGATGCAGCGATGGCTCATGGCCCTGCGAGGTTTGCGCGGGAAAAAGGACAAACCCCCCCGGGGTGGTGGAGCCGGGGACACGGAGCATCGCAGCATCCCGGTGCGGCTGAGCCTCCCAGTCAATCCCAGTGCAGAGCGGGACGGGGCGTGGGATGGAGCGGGGTGTCCCCAGGGGGACGAAGCGAGGGGAAGGGACCTGCTGTGACACCCCAAGGGCCGCACGGCACTGGCAGAGCTGCCAGCAGGTCCAGCAGAATGAGAACAATAACAAATAAATTACAACATCCAGACAACGTCTGGGTTTAAAGAATTTATTTCAACCAAAAGTTCTCCGTACAAAAAGAACAACCAGAGACAAGAGTGGTCGCTACAAAAGTGTTCACAGATAGAAAAGTCACCTGAGCAATCCCGGCGAGCGGGGAGGGATTGTCTCAGCAAGGGAATGCAAAGGTCCTCAGCACCCACACTCTGCTCAGGCCCCAACGGGAGCCCATCCTGAGCAGGAACCTTGGCCACCAAGGACTCGTTTCAACTCCAACCTCCTGCCGGCAGCTGCGGTTGCCACCAGCCTCAGATCTGGCTTCCTTCTTATCTTCTTGGCCACTACGGCGATGCCAGAGCCGCGGCTCCAACACCCCGTGGCAGTACCGCGGTTCTTGGGATGGTTTCAGCCCCATCGCAGGGGAGGAACCAGAACATTGGGCAGGTTTGGTGCTGATGTCCAGGAACCAGCTTTCCTGTTCTTTGTAAACGGCACCAAAACGCCACCACAGATGGTAAATTCGTCCCTCGAGTCCTCTGCTCTGGTAACAGCCCCTGGAAGCCTTTACAGTTTGGGTAGAGCAGCTCGAACCATTCCCCACACGGGCAGCACCAGGCGCATGGCAAAGATTATCAGCAGTGGACAAAGTCTCTGCTTCATCTGGCCAGGAAAAAGGCCCTTTAGTGTCTGAGGGATCAGCAACCCCGGTGAGCGGCTGCAGAAGAGCTGCACCCGCGGCACCACGTGCGCGCACCGAGCGAGCGCAAAATGTTCTCCAGAAACCCTGAGAAAACCTCCAAGCTCCTGTTCCCCACGACAGGCGGCAAGGGGAGAGCGCTCCTGGCTCGTGCTCAACCTCCCCTGTTTTAACCCCAAAATCCTGGGGCGGTTATTAACCTTCCACGTCCTGTCCATCCACACACAGAGCTGCTCCACGTGTTCTCCTGCCACGCACGAGTCCACCCCAGCGCTCGGCATCGGTGCGCGGGGCAGTCACGCGGGAGCGGCTGGGGACAGCGAGCGGAGCCGGCGTCACGGCCACCACGGCCCCGTTTCCAGCCCGAAGCGCTGCCAGGGTGCCAGTTTCTATCCCAAGGGATCTCCACGCCATCAACCACATCCCGTGCGCTTATCTCAACAGGTCATGCAGCGTGGACGGATGTGATCTGAGGTGGGGTTTGGATCAACCTGCAAAGCCAAGTTCAGAGTTGAAAACCCCGGCGGCGGGAGCACCCCAGCCCTTTCCACCAGCTCTCCCAGCTCTGGAGGGTTTTTTACCTCTGAATACAGGGGAGGTGGTCGGAAGCGAAACTCCTGGATGTAGGCAAAGAAAGGACCTTCCAGGATGCTGCTGAGCTCGCTGCGGCACGGCGGAGCCAGGCTCTGCTCGGCATCCGAGCTGGACACCACCGACGAGTATTCGGGGGGAGCTGAAGGGAGAAGAGAGGCTTTAGGGAACAGGAAACACCCGCCACTAATGGGAGACACACAAGCTAAAAGGGTAAAAATCCATTCATTCCCAAATCTCCCCAGTTCCCAGTGAGGGAACACAGGACATGCAGCACCACAACCAGAAAATCAGTAAAAAAGCAAAAGCTGGTGCTGGAGGGAGAGGGTTGAGAACGCGCCCTGAGCCGAGCGGGGTGACCCAGGGGTTTTGTAGCACCCGGGCAGCCACTCACCCTCCGGCTGCTCCGGGATGCTGCTCAGCCAGTCCAGGTTGACGCTGTACTGGCTGCTGACGCTGGACGTGCGGCTCCCGAACGGGTGCAGCGGGATGGTTCCGATGACAAGCGGCAGCTCAAGGAGCAGCTTGGACGTCCCAGGAATATCCACACAAACCTTCAGAGGCAGGAAACAAGCAGGGAAGCTCAGCTGTTGGTGTTTTCCCACTCTGCAAGGGTGGGTATCACCCCAGAGCTGGCCGGGAGGGAATTCACAGCGGGATGCAAACGGAGAGGGAAATGCTCCTGCAGGAGCAGCAACAGGGAAAACACAACACCTCCCATAAGCCAGCCCCAAAAAACCTCTGCACCAGCCCAAAGCAAGCAGAACGAGCTGAGGTGGGAAGGGAGACACTGAGCTGAGCCCCAGTGATGCTCCCCATGCAGTCACTCACCTTCAGGGAATATTCCACCTGGATGATGCGGCACTGGAGGATGGAGGGACCCACCGGCGGGATCTTCAGCGCCCGCCCGTGCCACACCTCCCGCTTCCCCGCCGCGATGGTGTCCCCGACCATGCTGGTCACCACCGACTTCTTCTGCTTCTTGGTGCCGCGCGCGATGAAGGTCTGAGTCTGGATGATGGCCGCCTTGGGCACCACCGCTCGGCTGGTGCAGTTGTCGATCTCCGCAAAGATAGGGATGACCTCACCTACCGAAACAGACACACGTGTTGGAGGAGGAGGAGATGGAGCCCGGTCCTGCCTCAAGGAATTCCTGCATAATATCACCCAGGGCACACGATTTAATCCCCAGGAGCATGTCCCAAGGGGGCCAGTCACATCAGCTGTGCACACTTGAGCTCTCAGAGTGGATTTAATGCCAGAAATGAAGAGCTCGGCTCACAGTGACCCCACATCCCCTCCCACTGGTGTCGACCCCGGCGCCCGCAGAGGTTCAAGGGCACCAGCGCGTCGTCTCACCTGGGGTGTAGCCTTTCCGGTCAATCTTGGCGGTGACAGAAACCTGGCCGCGATTGCAGTACCAGGCACGAGCAAGTTTCTCCTTAGCACCTGCCTGGGGAGCCTGAAAAAAAAGGGACATATTTAAGCCATTTAGTTAAGAAAGGATGAAACTCAAAGCAAGCACCTCCCTGGCACTGAGAACATGCCAGGGAGCATCGGCAGCTTCTCAGGTATGTGATGCAAGATGCTGTCGCAATGCATTCAAGTTTGCGAAAATTCGGGGAGCTCACCAGCAGCGCCGGCGTGTTGATGTCGATGGGCTCGATCACAGTGAACTCCTTCTTCACCTTCCTCACCGTGGCCCAGGGCCTGCGCAGTTTGGCCTTCACCCAGTAGCGCACGCTGCCGTGCTTGCCCTCGAAGGAGGTGGCCAGGGTCCTGTGCCAGAAGCAAGGAGCGGTTTAGAAGGGCTTTGCTGAAAGAATCAATTTTGAGGCGCCCTGTGCCCTCCCCTTTGCGTTAAGGCAACAAAAAAGCACCGACTTACTCAGGGAGCTGGAAGGTGAAGGGGAACTCGTGCCTTCCCGCCTGCAGGACAGTGACCTCGCCGTTGTCTGTGGGCAGAACAGATTTAAGATGATCATCTCCCTCCTGCAGAACAAATCGGCGGTGGGGATATACAGCAAACGAGCAGCGGGACGGCACAGGGATATTTGAGCGCGGGTTAAGCTGCAGCAACACTAACAGAGCTGCAACATGAGAGCCGGGCACGTCCCACGGGTGCTCTCCACGTGTCTCTGGGCATGCATGACCCCGTGACACCCCTCCGGGAGCCGAAAAGCGCCCCTGGGAGGGCTCCATGTCACCCTGCAGCCACCCAGCAACAAGAGTCCAGAGACACCTGGCCAAGCCAGGAGCAGATGAGCCCCCCATGCCTCCCAGGTCTGCACCCCCGCACAGAGCAGCTGGGGCTGGAGGGGACATCTGGGGATCACACAGTCTGACCCCCCCGCTCACAGTAAAGTCCTGAACCTCTGCAGGAGTTCTCTAATGCTGCTTCCCTGCCCAGGAGCACCCACAGCAAAAGGGGAGCCCGGTCTCTAATCAGGGTGACCTAAAGAGGAAGAGGGTCTGGCTGAGCACCCCAGGGTGCACTCAGCATTTGGGGTGTCTGCAGGGAACCTATGCACCCCATCCCCAGAGTGCCCAGACCCTCAGGCACCCCACGCACCCAGATTTCAGCTGGTTGAGGTGTCCCACATACCCAGATTTCAGCTGGTTGGAGTGTCCTACACACCCAGCAACTGGGGTGTCCCACGCACCCAGATTTCAGCTGGTTGGGGTGGCATGCACCCAACAACCAGGGTGTCACACACCCCCGCATTTCAGCTGGTTGGGGTGTCCTTGGCACCCAGATTTCAACTGGTTGGGGTCCCACGCACCCAGATTTTAGCTAGTTGGGGCATCACGCACCCAGCAACCAGGGTGTCTTGAGCACCCAGATTTCAGCTGGTTGGGGTGTCCCACACACCCAGATTTCAGCCAGGCTGTCTCATGCACCCAGATTTCAACTGTTTGGGGTGTCTGGAGCACCACACACCATTATTTCACTTCCTGGGGTCTCCAGTGCACCCCTATCCCCACTCTCGGAGCCAACCGGAGCCCCCCGTGGCTGCCACCCCGAGCGGGTTGCCCTACGCGGGGGTGCCCCCCGGCGGGGTTACCGTACCTGGGGGTGCCAGCAGCGTGTCTCGGTGGTTGAGAAACTCCACCTGGTCGCTGTAGCTCTGGGTGTAGGCGGTGCTGGAGCCGGCGCTGCGGGACTCGGTCCAGTGCACGCAGGCAGCGCCCATCGCCCGCAGGCTCAGGGCGCCGAGTCGCGCCGGGGCCGCCAGTTCCAGCACCACTCGGCCCGTCACCGCCTGCCCGGGGCTGAAAGCCACCGGTCCGTCCCTCTCCGCACCCTCCAGCATCAGCAAGAAGCGTTTAACGCGATCGAAGATCATGGTGGGAACGCGCACGGAGCCGCCGCCGCCCGCCCCCGCTTTAAGTGGCCGGCGCGCCCGGGGGCGGCCCCGGGGGGGCGGGACGGGACGGGACGGGGCGGCGCGGCCTCAGCGGGAGCTGCAAAACAAGGCAGGGAGCATGTGCGGGCCGATCCCCGCCTCTGCGGGGCTGCCCGGGGGGTGTGTGGGGGTGCGTGTCCCAACCCCGCGTGGGTCCCCGCCCCGCGTGGGTCCCCAGGCGCCCCGGAGCGCGGGTGCCCACGGGGACGTGTCGCGGAGCACACGGGTGACAGAGGCGAGCGCTGACATGGAGAACCCGCTGTGTGTTGCTCAGCGCCCCCCAAAACCCTCCTGCCAGCTCCCGTCCCATCCTTGGGATTGTGGCACCGGCCAAAATCCACGTTCCCAGGGTGAAATCTCGGGGTCTCTCCCCCGGAGCCGCAGCCCCTTTTGTTCCAGCCCCCGTGGGCGAGGGCGAGGGCTGTGGCGCACACGGATCCGCATCCTTCCCGTCCCAAGACGCGTTCCCGGGGTCAGAAGGAGCCGTGGCTGGATCTGGGCTCCTCGCACAGCGCGGCCGGGCCAAGTGGTGACGAAGGGAAAGCGGTCTGGGACACGGCTTCACTTATTTCTAAGAAACCAAGAACTGGCTCCTATTCAGCTTGTGCAATTGTGGAGCGAGCGACACATCTTCCCTCTGCCTCGTTAACCAGGCGAGCACTGGTTTTCCACCAGCTCGTACTGGGGTTTGTGTGGTGCTGCTCTGAAACCCAGCGACCCATTGCACCGCCATGGCACGGGGACTCGCTCCGGCAGCAGCGTCAGCCGGGTTAAAAGCATAAACACCGGGAAGTGGTGATTCTCAGTGTGGACATTGGTGTTAGCAGCACCCTGAGATGTCATAAAAGGGAGGAGAAAGGGGTCTAGGCCCCCTCTGAAAGAGTTAATATGGCTTTGGAAACTCCCAGTTCAATCACGATTGTCGCGTTTGCAGAGCACCAGAGCTCAGCAGCCCAGGCGCGGGCTGGGGATAAGACAAAACAGGCATTAAAAATGTTATTCAGCCAAAATTTCTGAGGATTTTTGCGAGTCGCTCCCAGCCGTGCTGGGCAGGACCTGCTGTGCTGAGCTGGGTTGATCTGGGCCACCGAAAATGAGCTGGGTTGGAGCCTTGAGGAGCTTTCGGCGTCTCCAAGGGCTAACTGGAATTGTCTGCCTCCTTCCCCAAGGGAAGGGAACCGTGGTTTATTTTCTGTGCACGACTATTTGCAGCCACAAGCAAATATGAATCATCGCAAATCCTGCAAAGGGAGCCTGACAACAAGAAGGGAAAGAAGGAAGGGAGGCATGTCACAGTGAACGGGTGACAGCAGCGCCAGGAAGGCGCCCGGTGTCCCCACCGCGGTGCACGTGACATTAGAGGTGGTGGGGGTCTCGAGAGGGGCTGGAGGCTTGGCTGGGCTGAGGCAGCTCCATCCCGAGCTTGGCATCTTCCTCCCGCTCCCGCCTGTCAGCACACGGCCCGTGACTCAGCCGTCGCCCACGGATGAGGATCTGTGCAAACCTTCCTCCCGTATCTTGGGTGTCCCCAGCCACCCCTCGCTGCCTCCGTGCGGGTGGAAAGCCCCTCTGTGACCTCTTTTGGGACCCCAACGCCGGGCGGGGGTCCCTCCTCCAGACACGGCAGCTGTGGGACCACAGCCAAGGCTTTTTCATTCAAGAACACTCCTGGACGCCCAGACCCAGCTAAAACCCAGGCCAGGCTCAGTGCAGGAAAGATCTCCAACTCTTCAGCCCCACCTAGAGTCTGGCCAGGCTTAAGCCGGTCCTAACAGGAGCTGAACATCCAGCCCAGCCCTTCTCCTTCCCTGCCGCGCTTGCTGGGACCTGGTGGCTTCTCCCCACTGACCCTGCAGCCACATGAGTGTCCCTGGAAAACCAAAAAGAGGGGGACACAGCAGGTGACAAGGAGAGTCAGCAGCTCTGCACTGAGCCGGCGTGGGGACAAGGCGGGACAACACGCAGCCTCGCACAGGCGCGCGCTCCCAGCTTGAGGAATAATTCCATCCCTGCCAGGCCTGTGAGTGTTGCCTGTGTATGGGGATTATGGAGCCGATCAAGGGCCGACCCATGGTGGGACAAGAGCCCCGATGTGCTCGTAGCCCACGTGCTGTAACTATCCATTCAAATAAAATGGTTTCTAGGTGTTGGCCTCTCCCCAGGGTCGGACACCCGGCCGTGCTGCGAGACCTTGCGACAGAAGGAATCGTGGCACTAAAAGTGCTTCTGTTCCCTCAGGCTCTCTTGCATCACCTTGTGCTGAACAATCCAGGGTCTCCCCTGCCTCTGCTCATTAAACCTCCATCCTTCCCTCTCTTCCTGCCCCCCGTTTAATGTGGTTACACAATATGTGTTTAAATATGCCACACATCATTCTTTCACCCTTTTTCTTGTCTGGCGGGGCAGCACCCCAGTGCCAGCGCTCACCGCCCTGCCAGGAAAC
Organism: Columba livia; assembly: GCF_036013475.1. Taxonomy (NCBI): domain Eukaryota; kingdom Metazoa; phylum Chordata; class Aves; order Columbiformes; family Columbidae; genus Columba; species Columba livia. Next base: position 929,479 of record NC_088628.1, on the reverse strand, counting down.
CGCAGATAAAGCCCCGGGCCCGGCTGCGGGGAGAGCAGAAGGCAGAGCTGTTATCTCGCCTGGCTTCCCTCCTCTGCGCTGCCTCGTTACCATGACAAACCCTGCCGTTTTTAAACCCCACGCAGGCACCGTTCGTCTCATCAAGAAGCAACAAGAAGGGAGCAGTCGCAGGGACTTTGGGATGACAGCACGTTTTCAGGTGGCTCATATCAGGAGGGTTCTCCGTCACTGACACTATGAAATGTCCTCAGCATCAGTGAAGTCCTCGGGCCACCGTCGGGGCTGAGCACTGTGTCACAGGCGAGAACAAGGTCACCAGGAAAAGAAAAGCCACAGAGCCATGACTGTAATCACTGGAAAGGGGGATAAAAGACACGCTTTCATGAGACCAAACGGAGTTAATGAGAGGATGGGCAGCTGAGATGTCCCATATCCCTCAGCTCTGGATCATTTCATCCCAGCCACACAAAGAACTCAAGTGCCTTGTCCTCTCGCAGTGGATCTAAGCAGCACGCCAGCGGGGCACGCGGTCCCAGCACCAGGAAACCAAAAACCAATATTTACTGACCTACTAAGTGCTCTTTCCACACTTGCGAACAGATGCTTCTATTTGCGCTTCCCCGTGCAAACAGAACAAAAGCCACAACTCTTTTGTGCTCTACTGGCCTCGAATTTGCAAGCAACCTCCTAGAAACCAGCAGAAGAGGAGAAGGTGTCCAAGAGGGACAACCCTGCTTGGGTGGACAAGCACCCACCAGGGCAGAGGGTCACCCAGAGGGGATTCCAGCAGCCCAGGGGGTCCTGGAGCAGAGAAGCACCCCCGTGCCGCAGCCTTACCGGGGATGAGCTGGCAGCGGCGGTGCAGGAAGGTCTGGTAGGCGGTGTAGTCCCGGTAGACGGTGTTGAGCCCCACGCTGTGGCTCTCCAGCCAGTGCGCGGTGGCGCGGCCGCGAGCGTGCACCTCCAGCGCCCGCAGCCGCAGCGTGCCGCGCAGCTCCAGCCGCACGCGGCCGCGCAGCAGCTCCCCGCTGCCGTACGCGCCCCACGCTCTGTCGGTGTCCAGCTCCACCGACAAGCTCCGCACGCGGCCCAGGGGCTGCATCGCTGCTGTCCCTGTGCCTGCAGCCCCGCCTGGGCTGGGGTGAGCGGGACAAGCAGCTCTGCAGCCCTCCAGGGAGGGGAGGGAAGAGCAAAGGCTACACTGAGATCCCCTAATTTATCCCTGCCCCAAACTGGCCCAACCCCACAGGCCTAATCATCGACATGGTTGGACTGAGACCCTGTTTTGCAGCGGTGCTTTAGCATTGACCTCACATTGTTGTGCTGAGGATGGGGCCAGGGAGACGAGTGACGTGTTTTTAAACCCGTCGAGAAATAACGTGACTTCAACTTATCTCCAAGTCACAGACGCTGTTGACGTGTGACGGGAACGTGCTGGCGGCTCCGTCGGCAGGGAGGGGTGTCACGCACCCGCAGCGTGCCGGCAGGATTCACATCGCTGCGGGAATCAAAGAAGAGCTGCTTGGCCCCCCTGGTTGGTTCAAATGTTCCTGGGGTGCTGCTGGAGAGGAGGTTAGAAAGCCAAGACCCTCACCCCAAAAGCCAATTGTACTTTGTGTGTCTGAAGTCGCATCAAAATCCAGATGCAAAAGAATGTGGATAACCACGGGGGCTGAGCAGCCCGTGCTGCTCCCTCTTTAAAACACCCACGTCCCAAGCAGAGTTAGTGCAAGCTCAGCATTCAGGGTGAGTTATCGACTCAACAGAAATACACCTCCAGGAAAACATCCCAAGCTGGGGAGAGCTGCCTCTCTGCCCTGCTGTTCACTGACCTTTGGTTTCAAGGCCTTGACACCAAAATCCAAATAGACAACAAGGGAATATTCCAGCCCACACGCACCCCTGGCGGTGCCTCTCGCTTTGCTTCTGCTCTCTTTGCCCTTTCTCAGAGTTTCCCCCACCCCAGCCGCTTCCTCCTGCCTCCAGGCACTCGCTGGGTCTCGCAATCCAAAGAAATGTGTCACCCGCGTCTTTTGGTTAATCTTCCAGTGTTTATTCTTGTTGTCACAACACCTTCTTCTGTCCTCTTTCAATCTGAGAAATAAAAGTTCCCCGTAATCACACCCAGCCGGGCCAGAGCAGGACAGCGGGACCGCTAACGGGTAACGCGATGTGGAGGCAGCCGCAGCGCAGCGAGTTCTGGGCGCTCGCTGAAGGGGGGAGAACGTCACGGCGCGAAGTGCACCCTCCTCGTGGGACGGTATTTCTTCAGGGTCCCCAGGGGGACGGAGCTCACTTGGCAGTTTGCATTTGGGGTTTCTGCCGGGCCTCCGGACTTGGGTGTGAACGCATCTCGCTGCTCGGTCCTGAAGAGACCCGGCGCCTTCCAGGGTAGCGCCAGGGGCGAGGATTTCATCTGAGGAGGGAGAAAAGCTTTCAGCATGTGAGGACAGGGCTGGGAAGAGGCAGGAGGTAACGTGGCACCTGGCGGCTTCTACATCTGGGGAACCAGAATCCCCTTCGCCCTCCCCCCGGCGTTCCTTGGCTCAGGAGTTTGTCTGCCTGTCCTTCCTCTCCCTTCAAAGATTCTTCTCAGCTCAAACTCTGCTCCTCCCGAGCGTTTACATGAGAAGGGAGGCAGCCGGGATTTGATGCTCGGGTGGCTCAAGAGTACACACCAAAGCCGGTGGTTAATGGGGAGGCTACAGCTTTGCTTGGTATAATCCCGCTTGCCTAAGCCACCCTGTGGTAAATCTCAGCCTATCAAGGCTGTACCTGCTGTAGCGTGTCTTCAGAGAGCCGTTGTTTCTGCTGTCTGTGTGGGACCAGCATGGCCTGCGTGGTTGTGACACAACTCCCATCTGCTGACAGATGGAATTGGAAGAGAAATTAAATTCAAGCCAGTAAATTAAGAGGCAACATGAGAAAAGCTTTGCAGTTTGACTAGCAGTCCCAGATCTGCATGCATTTCCATTAACGAGAGGAAAAGATGGGCTTTGCCGTCATGCTTGGCTGAAAACCTTTGCGCAGACAGAAGACAATTCTCAAGGTGAGGAGGTAAATGAAGAGATTCACATGGCAGTTAAAGGAATATCACTCTGTTTGGTAGTTATAGGGCTGCTCCAGAAGTTTGGGGCCAAGGAGAAGATCAATTCAGCTATGATCTGTTTCAGATTTAGTAAAATAAATGGTTTAAAACCAGATACATGGCATGAAGGGACCTCTTAGTTGCAGAGCACTGGCCACCAGAAACAGGAGGCAACGTCAGTGGAGGATTTTCTTCATGTCCTCCACGACCAGCTCTAAGCACATCCCTTCCTGAGGTTGCGTAAGCACAGCTTTTGATCCCAAACATAAATGCAAAACAACTTCTAAAAACCAAACCATCTCCAACCCGCCTCCTTTCCCAGAGCACCAGGTGCTGTTGCCCCTCGCACAGGGCCAGGAGAACCTCAGCAAACTCCATCCAGCACCACGACAGCCGGAGCAACGCGGCCTTACTGTGGTAGTCGAAGGGGATGTGGCTCTCGCGGTGGCTCTTGCCATCTGCCATCACCCTCTGGCCCTGGCGGGGCGGCTGGTAGTCTGCCTGGTGTGTTGTGTTGAAGAAACGGGAGCCCGAACGCTCGTCTCCCAAGCAGACGCTGCTTCGGTGCTTCTGCAGCAGCAAGTCGGGCTTTGGGGAGAAGCTCCACCTGTCAGTCTGGGGAACACTAGAGCTGCGTTAATAGAAACAGGCTGGGGAAGGCACCTTATTGCATGTTACACCCTGCACAGCCCCGAGCGGGAAGGGGAGAAGGGACAACAGCGTCAGCTTTAGGTGCCAGAATAATGTCTGTCAAAAAAGAGAGTCTCCAGCAGAGAAACACCCGCTCGGAAAGCTGGGAACAGACCTCTGGGTAGGAGAGCCGTGTAGTAGTAGTTGCTGTCAATGCTCGATTTCGCTCGGGGTCTTCATCGCCTCTGGGGATGGAGGAGGCGTTTTTGTTCGGACGGACAGTAGTCACAGGCTCTGGCCAAAGTGAGAGGGAAGGATGTCAGAGCATTCTGGTTTCTCAACAATTTACAGCCAGAGCAGCTTCTGCTCATGCAGTAAAGCGCAGGAAGGAATAACGGTATTTAACCAGCCAGGGAAGCGGAGTGAGGGTGACACCGAGCCTCACAGCGATGACGCTGACGCTGAGTACATAGAAACTATAAATCCTTAAAAATCTAAAATGATATACCTATTATATGAACACATTATAACCTTTTCTACAACTATATCGCTAAAACCAAGTGATGAAGCCTCCTGTTGGGCTGGTTCTAAACCTCAGCCCTGGTCCGTACACGTTGTCGCTGTGTCCCACCTGGCTCGTGGGCCGGGAAGAGCTCTGATGTGGAGGTGGAGAACCTGCTGCAGCCGTCCCCCAGGCGCACGCTCGTCTGGTGGATCTGGGAGACAGCACGTTCCTTGTCATAGACCCTGCAAGACATCAGGTGCTCAAATAGCAACGTCCACCAGAAAGAGCAGTTCCAGGGGACGCCTGTCGGGCTCTCCTGCTCATACCTGTGTCCCTTCTTGTCCGGGGCACTGTAGGCGTATTTCTGCTCGCTCGTAAATCCACTGCTTGTGGGATCCCCAAATTTAATTGAAGAAATGTGCTGAAGGGAAGCCAAGAGAGGCACAGAACAGCCACTAAAGCACAATCCCTCTGTTTCCCGTCTTCCTATCCATATGATTTTCACTTGTACAGATCCCACCCCTTTCAGGACAGAATTCAACATGCAAACGTGCTGCCTTTTAACAGCGTCTCTCCCCTCACCCCAAAAAAACGTGCTGTTACCTTTCCACTTGGCTTGGCAGGTGGACTCCATTCACCTTTAAACTGTGCTTGGTAAGAAGTGTTGTAGTAGGACTGTCCATCCCCTCTGATAGTGGGAACACACCCTGCCAGACAGCCGGGAGGGAAAACGAACGGCGTTATTAATACTTCTAAACACGCTCTGTTTGCCCTGGTAAGGAAATATTAATGATCTTGAAGCTGCAGTCTCAAGACAGCTGTTGTTTTAGTGGTTTAGTACTGCTGAATCCATTTCATATAATGAAAGGGCAAAAGGAATTAACATGGGGTGAGCTACAACGCCGCAGGACGTGGATGTGGTGCAGCAGAAGTGACGCAGCTCTGGTGGGGAAACTGCAGCACCGGAGGACTCGGCGAGTGTTGAAAACAGCTGGAAAAGCTGTGCAGATAAAGCTCAGCTGGCGAGCAGCTCTAGTAAGTGCTATTGACCTCTTTTATGAGCCTCAGATTGATTTGCTCAGTGATAAGGAGTAAAATATCCAAATAGTTAGAACAGCTTGAATTGCTACGAGCCAAACCACCCAATCCCCCCGGTGCCCAGGACTGCGTGGAGCTTTGGGGACTTCGGGGAATCCCAGAATCCCAGAGTGTCGGGGGTTGAAGGGCCCTGGAAAGCCCATCCAGTGCAATCCCCCATGGAGCAGGAACACCCAGATGAGGTTACACAGGAAGGTGTCCAGGCGGGTTGGAATGTCTGCACAGAAGGAGACTCCACAACTCCCTGGGCAGCCTGGGCCAGGCTCTGCCACCCTCACCCCCAACAAGTTGCTTCTCCTCTTTCAGTGGAACCTCCTGTGTTCCAGTTTGAACCCATTGCCCCTTGTCCTGTCACTGGTTGTCACCAGAAGAGCCTGGCTCCATCCTCCTGACACTCCCCCTTTATATATTTATAACCATTAGTGAGGTCTCCTGTTCTCCAAACTAATGAGACCCAGCAAGCTCTGTTGGGGGCTTTGGGGAAGGTGTGCTGGGGACAGACAGCCCCTGACCCCGCTCACCCCAGCGCGATGGCCGCGGTCCGGCCGGCTGCACCGCGTGCGCGGGGTACGAGGTGCTGTAGATGGAGGCGGGGAGCCTGATTTTCTCCCTGTCCCCACAAGGGATGCTGTCCTGCAGCTGGGCGGCGGGCAGGGGCGGCGGCAGGTGCGGCTGGGGACAGGGGAAGCTGTCCCTGGTCTCTGAGCTGAGGACGCGGATGCGGGGGTCCGCGTGCATGCGGACACACGACTCCGGGGGGACAAACGGTGCCACCGGCTGCAGGGGCTTCTCTGGGAACGCCAGGCGGGTTTCCGAGCGGGTTTCCCCGCCGTCACCCCCGGGCGGGCCCAGCACTTGCCCGCTGCACGGCAAGGGGGCCGGGGGCGGCCTGAAGACCCCCCAGTGAGGGGGGAACTGGCTGTGAGAAAACGACCGGCGGGCAGCGGCCGGCGCCTGGCGCTCATCCCCCAGCTGGAAGTGAGACGCCTTCATGAAGGGAACGCCCGTGAGGGGCGCGGGGATCGCGGGGACCGCGGCCACGGCCTGCGCCGCCATCGCCGGGCGGGCTGGAGCGCGGCAGCCGCTGGGCCGCGTCGCTATGGCGACGGTTCCGCCGCCTTCCCGGCGTGCACCGCGCCGCGCCCCGGAACGTGTTGCCATGGCGGCGGGAGCGCTCGGCGGCCTGGTCGCCGCTCTGGAGTCCCACCGGGGCCGCGACCGGGTGGTGAGTGGCGGGAGCGGCCCGGCGGGGCGCCGCCCGTGCGGCCGGGCGCTCACCGGGCTGTGCCCCCGCAGGTCCGCGCTCTGTGTTACGGCTGCCAGCTGGCGGGCGGGGCGCTGGCCGGGCCGCAGGCCGCGCCGGCCGGGCTCCCCGGGAGCCTCCTGGCCGTGTCGGCCCAGCTGAGCGCCTGCCGCACGGCCCTGCGCCTCTTCGATGACTTCGCCATGCTCAGCTACAGCTGCAGCTACGGGCTGGGCCCCAAGGTGAGCGCGGGTACAGCGGCAGCCCCCCGGCCACCCGCAGGTGTGTGTCCCTGAGGAGAAGCCGCCGAATTAATGTGCACTGTGATTAAGTTATAAAAGATGCACCCATCATTAACCGATTGGCACGATCAATGCTTTCTGACCCCCCGCAAAACGAGGGGATATTTTTCAAGTTTTAGATCCTTCTGCTTGACAACAAGGAGACAGAAGATGAAGTGATACACTGTTCAGAAGCAGAGTGCTTCGTTTATGTTTAACTAATAATTAATAGAGGTATTGTAAGTAAGAAATTAGTCTGTCACAGCTAATGTCATCAGTTCTTTCTCAGTATAGATGTAGGTCAAAATTTGTCATAAAAACACAAAATTGTAACAAAAATATGTAATAATTATGTGAATCTAAGCAACGCAAGAACATCGAGTCCGTGGAGCACTGACGGAGGATGATCCCCAGTGCTGTTAAAATAAAGAATGCCGCTTACCAGTATAAATAACTCTGCTGTTTCGTGCCTGCAGGATGAGGACCCGCTGGTGCGGGGGCTGTCGGTGCTCAGCAACCTGGCCAACCAGCTCTACTACCCCTGCGAGCACGTGGCGTGGGCGGCTGACGCCGGCGTCGTCCGCGTGGGCTCCCAGAAGTGGTGGGCGCTGAGCACGGGGCTCTGGGCCGCGGCGCTGCTGCTGGGCATCCTGCGGTAAGGACGACGGGGTGAACCGCCGCCCCCGAATCTAAAAGGAGGAACCCTCTTGAAACGGATACTATACGTTAACGTAGCAGCTCCTCTTTGCTGCAGAAGGGCGCTCTGCCTCACCGATGTGGTTAACGGTAGAGAAAACCCTCCCCTTCGATGCTACAACAGAAATAACTGTTCTTTTTAGGTCCCTGAGAATCTTGTTCCAGTTACGACGAAAGCTGAGGCAGCACAAGGGGTATGATTCCTTTCCTCGGCTATGCAGCTGATTTAACCCACATATTTCTGTTGGCATTTGCGAGCTGTTGCTAATTATCGTTACACTACGGGTCACTAATATTACACTTCCAACAGTACGTCTTCGCCTCTGAGTCAGAAGGAAACGAAAGCCCAGGTGAAGGCTGAAGTTCTGAGCATCCTGGCGAGCGCGGCGGATCTGTCCAACGCGATCCACTGGCTGCCCCCGGGCGTCCTCTGGGCCGGACGCTTCCCTCCCTGGTTGGTGGGTCTCCTGGGGACCGTATCTTCCCTGATTGGTATCTACCAGGCGTCTAGAAGCGGAAATTCTGAATCTGCATAAACTGTCACGGAGCTTCAGGAGCTCAGTTTGTGCATGGTAAAAATGCCTTTATGGAGGCAGGGGGAATTTAACTCTCTTGGGTGTTGATGATTGTAATTCCACGCATCCTGGAACTGTAGCTGAGCTGTCTATTGTGGAGAAGATTGATTGCAGTGAATAATTTTTATCACTCTTCATCAGAGAAATCTTTCAGGCGAATCCTGCGAAAATCAAGAAATCTCCTAAGATGGGGAAAAAAGTCACTTTAATCTTTCCTTCCTGTGTCTTAAGAGACAAATACAACCCTGCAGTCTTCACTGTCACTTAAAAGAGCACAAAGTCAGAGTTTTGCGGAGAAACGGCCACCGTTCTGTTGCACAAAACTTCTAAGGGACGGATGCGGTGAGCTGGAGCTGCGGGCTCAGCGCCGCGCCTCACCTGCGCCGGGGACTCGTACCCTGGGAGCTTCTCCGATCGTTTGGTGTCTTAGCCCAGAGCACAAACAGCAGCAGGCGCTTCTTGTGTTTGTGACGGTTCTGCCGCTTTCGAGGCGAGAGGGGAAGGAAGGAGCAGCCGTGCGCGGTGCCTCGCCGAGCGCTCCGCCGGGCCGCCTTACTGATTAAGGAGAAACACTGGAAATTGAGCCTGCCCGTAGAACCAGCGGCGCCCCTGAGCCGCCGGCGCTGCCTTTGCCGGTTGCCGCCGGGTGGAGCTCTTCCCCCGGACTCCACCAGAAGCCAAACGGTCGTTTTTTCTTTTAAAAAAGCAGCAAATTTATTAATTGCCTTATAGAGTAGCAATTAAACCTGTGCCAAGATGAGTTTCACAGTTATATTTCTAGGCGGCGCCCGCAATAAATGAGATGAATGCTTCAAAGGTGGCCTTGAGTGATCTTTCGCTCTGATAACTGGGCAAACGTTCGTTATCTGGTTCTGGAAAGCTCCAGTGAGTGCCCAGGCAACAGAAAACATTAGTGCTGCGTTAGCTGCAGCTCCCCATCTGTTACCAGCCCTCCTTCTGCCAAAATAACTCAGAGCACCTGACTAACTCGTGGGAATGCGCCTTTTACAAACATTTCTGCTTAGTCCGCGCGGTGCTGCTGCTCCCTGCAGCCGGTACGGCACAGAACGCGTTTCCACGAGGTTTAACCTCTTCTCTCGCTGGGTTTTTTTCGGCACTGACATGGAGAACTATCTCCTGCCTGTGGTCAAAGAGCAGAGCGAGGTCTCAGTGCTCTTTATCCTTCGCCCCGTCCGCACGTGTACCTGGACCTTCACCCCACCAAGTGTCCCAGGGCCTTCCTAACTGCACTAAGAATTTGGTGTCAGATTTCCAGGTTTTGGGACAACTCAGCAAAGCGTTATCTGGAAGAGACCCTTGTTTGTTCCTCTGGTCGCACTGCAGGTCTTGTGCCCGAACAGGCAGAGCACCCGGGTTCTGCTGCTTGGGGACAGCTGTAGTTGTCACCAGCTGCGCTGGCTCCTGCTGTCATTTAGTGGCTTTTAATTAGAAATCAGGTTCTATCTTTTTGTATTCTTAAACCATCAAGAAACCCCCAACTACACCAAATCAATAGCAAAAGGATCCTGTAGACTGGTCTGAGTGCGTTTGCTTCCTCCACTTCCTCACCAAACAAATTTCAATTGCAGCCGGTGCAGCGCAGGACAAACCAAAACATGCAAAGATCAAGCAAGATGTGGTAATTCAGAATTTCCAAAATTCAGAGGGTTTGTTGTTAGTTGTATTTTTTGGTTTGGGTCCACACTGGGACCCCCACATAACATTTAAACGCCCCTGGTGGCTGCTGCTGACAGCCCCGGGCAGCACTTGCTCTTTTTAGCCCTCCCAAAACCTGCTGGTTTTCCCTTTTTCTGCTGCGGCCCATCAGCCCAACTCAGCTCCCGCTTTGCCCCGTGCTGGAAAACATTTGCTGAGCAGGGATGGTTTGTTCCGGCCGTGACCTCCCTTTGTCAGCAAGCCCAGATTTAAAGGCAATTAACAAATGAGCCGCTGATTCCAGCTCAGAACCCTGACTCCGGCTTTTATGGCTCTTTATGGCCGGGTGACGCCATGGCCGGAGCTGCGGCCGGTTTTACGAGCGTCGAATCTGCCCCCCGTCCCTTTTGTGGCTTCCTAAGCCTCGCTGCGGGGTGAGCGCCGCTCCAGCCCCGGGGGGAGCGGCGGAGGAGGCGCCGGGGGGACACACGGGGACCCGCCACCGGCTGTGAATGGGTTAACGAGCGGCGCATGCGCATGCGGGGCCCCGGTTCCCATTCACAAAAGAGCGAGCGCAGGGCGCTGCGGGCGCTGATTGGCTGTTCCTCTGCGCCGGTTGGGGAGAGGGGCGTGGCTGGGGGCGTGGCTGGCGGCGGGGCGGCCACGCGGCGGGGCGCGGCGGCAGAGCGGGAGCGGCGGCGCTGAGTGCGGGGAGGGACCGGGGAACAACGCAGCCCGCTCCGGGACTACGGGACCGAAAGGGCACATCGCACCCCGCTCCGAGACAACGTGAGACCCGGGGGAACGGGGCCGGGCGGGGGCAGCACCAGGAGGGCACATCGCACCCCGCTCCGGGACTACGCGGGGCCCGGGGGAACGGGGCCGGGGGGGCAGCTCCGGGAGGGCACAGCGCACCCCGCTCCGGGACTACGGGACCGGGAGGGCACAGCGCACCCCGCTCCGGGACTACGGGACTGGGGGTACGGGACCGGGGGGGGCACAGCGCACCCCGCTCCGGGACTACACGGGGCTCGGCGTTTGGTACGGGACTCTCCGGTACCACCGGGTGATCCCCGCCGCTGCGGGACACCCGAACTCCCCTTACTGACTGGGCACCGTGCTCCCGCTGCAGCCTCGCCGCTCCTAGTCCCCGGTGAGCGCTCCTCCCCGTGCTGACTCCCCGGTTTTCCGTTGCAGAGCAGCCTCGGCACCATGTCCGTCAGCAGTCACGAGAACCGCAAGTCCCGTTCGAGCTCCGGCTCCGTGAACATCCACCTGTTCCACAAACCGGGCCACGCCGACAGCCTCCTCACCCACCTCAACCTGCTCCGCAAGCGGCACCTCTTCACGGACGTGGTGCTGCGGGCGGGGAACCAAACGTTCCACTGCCACCGCGCCGTCCTGGCCGCCTGCAGCCGGTACTTCGACGCCATGTTCAGCGGGGGACTCAAGGAGAGCAGGGACGCCGAGGTCAACTTCCACGATTCCCTCCACCCCGAGGTGCTGGAGCTGCTCCTGGATTACGCCTACTCGGCCCGTGTGCTGATTAACGAGGAGAACGCCGAGTCCTTGCTGGAGGCTGGGGACATGTTGCAGTTTCAGGACATTCGGGATGCTTCCGCTGATTTTTTGGAGAAGAACCTCTACCCCGGGAATTGCTTGAACATGCTGCTGCTGTCCGACGCCCACTGCTGCGAGCGGCTGCTGGAGCTGTCCTGGAGGATGGCGCTGGCCAACTTCACCTCGCTCTGCAAGACCGAGGATTTCCTCCGGCTGCCCAAAGACAAGCTGCTGGAGCTGGTGCAGAGCGAAGAGCTGGAGGTCGAGGACGAGACGCTGGTCTACGAAGCCGTTATGGGCTGGATCCGCTACGATTTACCCCGGCGCCATGAAGACCTGCCCGAGCTGCTGCGCTCCGTGCGCCTGGCGCTGCTGCCCGAGTCCTACCTGCGGAAACACGTGGCCTGCGAGAAGCTGGTGACCAGCCACAAGCTGGGCGAGGAGATCGTGGCCGACGCCGTGCGGTGCAAAATGAAGATCCTGCAGAACGACGGCCTGGTGACGGGGTGCTGCGCCCGCCCCCGCAAGGTCAGCCAGGCCCTGCTGCTGCTCGGCGGCCAGACCTTCATGTGCGACAAGATTTACATGCTGGACCATAAAACCAGGGAGATCATTCCTCGTGCTGACATCCCGAGCCCTCGTAAAGAGTGCAGCGCCTGCGCCATCGGGTGCAAAGTGTACATCACCGGCGGCAAGGGCTCCGAGAACGGCGCCTCCAAAGACGTCTGGGTTTACGACACCCTCCACGACGAGTGGGCCAAAGCCGCCCCCATGCTGGTGGCGCGGTTTGGCCACGGCTCGGCTGAGCTGGACCACTGTCTGTACGTGGTCGGGGGTCACACGGCGGTGAGCAGCGCCTTCCCGGCCTCTCCCTCTGTCTCTCTCAAGCAGGTCGAACATTACGACCCGCAGCTGGACAAGTGGTCCTTGGTGGCCCCTCTCCGAGAAGGCGTGAGCAATGCCGCCGTGGTGGGAGCCAAGATGAAGCTGTTTGTTTTCGGCGGCACCAGCGCCAACCAGGAGAAGCTGCCCAAGGTGCAATGCTTCGACCCCTGCCAGAACCGCTGGACGGTGCCCACCAGCTGCCCCCAGCCCTGGAGGTACACGGCGGCCGCCGTGGTGGGCAGCCACATCATCGTCATCGGGGGGGACACCGAGTTCTCCGCCAGCTCCGCTTATCGCTTCCACACCGACACCTTCCAGTGGTCCAAGTTCGGGGACGTCACCGCCAAGCGCATCAGCTGCCGCGCCGTCACGTCGGGGAACAGACTGTACGTGGTGGGCGGCTACTGCGGGGCGCAGCGCTGCAAAACGCTGGACTGCTACGACCCCTCGTCCGACAGCTGGAGCAGCGTCACGACGGTGCCGTATTCCCTCATCCCCACCGCCTTCGTCAGCACCTGGAAGTACCTGTCTGCCTGAGTCACGGGGCGGCCGACAACCTGGACGGTAAATAGTTGCGCATCAACCCAAAGCTCCCTGTGTAACTTTGCGCTGAAGCCCCGAAGGGGCAGACGCACGTGGATCCGGACTGGGGTTGTTCTGCAGAGCAGCGTTGTGTGAGTGTCATCTGCAGAAACGCGCTTCCAGGCGGGCAGTTTGAGACCTAAACCCTGCGAGAGAGGGAGAAAACACGTCTCTTTAGGTGCTGAAGTGCTGCGGGGAGATCGGTATAAATAACAAGACGCTTAACCTGGCATCTTAGCCCTTCCACTGAGTGTTGGCCTATGCAAAGATCTTGGGGAATGCGCCCCGCGAGGATTGGGTGTCGCTGCTGGTGCAGAGGGCTCGTTTGGGCGGCGGAGCTGGGACAGACCGCGCGGTGCCAGGGGGACCGGCTGCTGCTTTTAGCGTAGCCGCCTCCTCCGGGGCCGCGGTTAATCTGGCGGTGGCACCACACGGCTTGGGAGACGCCGGGGCCGCGAGCTGCTGCCAGGACATCGGAGCTGGGATTCAGTCCCAGAACGGCTGGTAACTGTGTTTGTAAGACAAGCCCTGTCTGCTTATAAACACAGGGTTTCTCCGCTTCTAATTACACTCTGGTGTCCCTTTCATGCCATTTCTTTCCTGCTGTGCAGCCATTAACTCTTCAAAAATTTGCAACTGGAATGGAACCTTCCTAAAGGTCCTGGCAGAAAAGGTGCCAGTGAATCACAGCTCCCTGCAGGATTTTTCTCTTCCCCTTGCGGGAGGTGTACTACCCACACGAACTAGTTTAATGTAATAAATACCCTGTAGAGAACCCTGGACGTCGAGGGAAGCGAGCAGCCGCCGCGCCATGGTGACACGCGGGGTTTCTGGGGCCTGTTCTCAGGTTTGCTGCGTGCTGGTTTCACGGCCCTTTCCTCTGCACCCGGCAGCTCGTGCGGCCCCTTGAGCCGGCGAAAGGTTCCAAGGTTCCTCGTAACTCTGTGACCTCAGAGCAGGAACCAGAGGAAGATTTTTTACTTCTCTCATTGAACATTTTAAGCGCTATTGACTAGAAAGGGCGAAGGAGGCGGCTCAGAACACGGGCAGCGCCAGAGGCAGCTGCCTGAAGTGTCTTAACACGTGACTAATTGGCCCGTGGGCTGGTTCTGTACTTTCTTTTTTCCCCTTTTTTTTAATACAGCAGTTGTGTGTGTTTGTTACTCAGCCTGGAGCTGCTTCAATAAATCTGAATCAAACCCACCATGTCTCTTGTCTGTTCTGTGTGCTTGAGGTGCAGGTTTTCCCAGCCCACGCTTGGGATAATGTTGAGGAATATCGCAAAGAGCATTTTTTACCTTCATCCTGTATCTTTGTAAGATGGGACTTTGCCAAGTTCAGGTCCTGTTTTGTCTTCCGGTCTTGAAGGACACACAAACCTCTCTGGAGCTCCCACGATGAAGCTGTGCTCTTGTCGCCCCGGCGGGGTTTGGTTTCCTCACCGCCCGCTCCGGGTGACGGTGGGTGCAGGAAAAGCTCCGCTGGGGGTGGGAGGTGCGAGACAGCGTGGTCAGAGCTGCATGCAACGGCGCTGCGAGCGACCGTCTCACCGCAGCCGCACGGTTTGGGTGCGATCCATCATTCAGTTCAATAAATCAATGCCACGGCCCTTCCGAGCTGCTGGGATAGGCAAGAACTGGCAAGACTGGAAGGAGGAAAGCTGCCCCGCTGCTGCGGGCTGGAGCGGATAAACTGGCTGCACGTTTCCATCCTGTTTTCTCATGCCTTTGCCATTTCAGCCTCTCCATGGCTCGCCGTGCACCGGGCTGCAGGGAGGCGACCCCACACCCTGCCCTGCAAACCCCACCGGCAGCACCGCAGTGTGAAACCATTTAGGCTGGAAAAGACCTTTAAGATCATCAAGTTCAGCAGCTGGAGCGCCCGGCTTTGCCGGACACGGCTGGGAACAGAAGCCAGCAAGGAGCATCTCTGTTCCTGTTAGCGAGCAGGGAGCTGCTTCACCTTTATCATTAATATCTACAGCTATTCCCGAGGGTCAGACAAAGTCCGACTTAACTCAGCAAGTCAGAGCAGCAGAGCTTTCACTCACAGCAGCTGTTTTCTTTACGCTGCCAAGCAATAAACGTTGGCTCCCGGCCACATCCGCTTCTGCACCGGGGACAAAGCTGCTCGCAGCAACGCGGGGCTCTGTCTGCCCCATCTCCTGGCGCTGGGACGTTATCTGAGCCCTGCTCAGGGTATTTTCAGCTCAGGGAGCGAGCGGCCCTGCTGCTGAAGCTTTTGCTTTTTTGAATTGTTTCCTCGTTTCAAATTAACAGCTTAACCACCGCCCCGGGAAAACCGGCGCTTCAAGCACACCTGGGCTCGGCAGCAACAGCCAGAGCCGCGTTCCGCTGCCTTCACCCCCCGCAGCTGGCACAGACCCCGCGCCGGCCCCAGCGCACCGGGGAGCACCCCGGGGAAAACCAGACGCTCCGGCGTGCTCGGCTGCGCCCAGCAGACCTGTTCTCCCAGTCTGATGTTTCCATGCATTGATCAAGGGTAGACTCTTGTATCTGGGCAGGAACAGCCCCAGGTTCCAGTGTAAGTTGGGGAATGACCTATTAGAGAGCAGTGTAGGGGAAAGGGACCTGGGGGTCCTGGGGACAGCAGGGTGACCATGAGCCAGCACTGGGCCCTTGTGGCCAGGAAGCCAATGGGACCTGGGGTGGGTTAGAAGGGGGTGGTCAGTAGGTCAGAGAGGTTCTCCTGCCCCTCTGCTCTGCCCTGGGGAGACCACACCTGGAATATTGTGTCCAGCTGTGGCCCCTCAGTTCCAGCAGGACAGGGAACTGCTGGAGAGAGTCCAGCGCAGCCACCAAGATGCTGGAGGGAGTGGAGCATCTCCCGTGTGAGGAAAGGCTGAGGGAGCTGGGGCTCTGGAGCTGGACAAGAGGAGACTGAGGGGGGACCCATTCCTGGGGATCAACATGTGCCACAAGCGTAACTGAGAAAGTCCCTTTTCTGGCCAAGATCAGAGATGGATCATTCAGACGTTCTGCAGAGCACCCACCCCGCATCTAGCGAGGAAACGGAGTCCACGCTGTGACTATAACGATGAACCACGGCAGCCCAGGAAAAACGAAGCACTAACTACACCCAGTGTGATTTTGTCCATGACTTTAAACGTTCTAGAAGGGAAAACAGGACATTACACACATCTACCTGTCCAAAATCCTCTGAAAACGTGCGTATCCCAGGCTGGGATGGCTTCAGGTCTGCCCTGCACAGTAAGAAGGCACCAGGTGCTGCTGACAGTTTACAATGAGGGTTTTTTGGGCTCCTGCGTACACGGAGCCCTGAAACAAAGCGATTCCTGCCCTGTTTGAGCCTCCTGTCCCAGCGCCAGGGACCCGCGTCGCTCGCTTCGGCCCTGCCAGCTCCAGGAGGGGTTTGGCTTTGATCCTCTGCCAGATGCCGCGGGGCCAGCAGCAGCGAACGCCGCGGGCTCCGCGCACAGAGGGACCCGCTGGCCCCGTCGCGAGGCTGAGAAATTAAACCGGGTTTGAATCACAGGGGCGAGGAAAGGCAGAAACCAGGCCATTCCCACTGTCAGAGCGCACGACGGAGCCAACATCCTTTGTGCACGCTTGTCCTCGAGCATCTGGTTTGCCAACGAATGCCGGCTGCGCGTATGGGAACCATCAGCCCCGTCTCACCCACATGAAAGAGGAAGGTTTAGCATAAAGCTGGTCATCGCCTATGGCCTCGGAATGATTCATCCGCACAGAAAGAATGCGGTTTGGGTTTCGGGTTAATTAGCTGCAGATTTTAAAGAGAGACAAGGCAGGGCGGAGCTGCTGCGACGTTGGTATGAGCACATCGAGAGCTCTGAAGGCACCGCGGTCCGTCCCGAAATCACACCCTCCCTGCGAAATGGAGGCTGCGTCTCGCAGACGAGCGCCGGCGTTATCAATGATGCTGTCAGTCAAGGTGTTTATAACCACCGAAGGAATGTCGGCCCTGCTCTTGCGGCAAGAACTGAAGCGTAACACGGAGACGCCCACGCTCCTTTGAACGCGGCGGCAGCACCCGCCTTCTAACAGATGCAAATTCTGCCCCAGATGGAGATCTTCCCCGGCCCAGCTGCTGCAGTTCCCAGTGGGAATCTGCTGCAGGGATCCCTCCTGGCCACGTTAACCCTGCATCTCCCTCATCCCTCTTATTTTTCCTAGGAACAATTCCTACTGCTCCAACACAACTGCGGCTGCAGGAGAGTACAGTGCAACTAGAAAATAAAAGCTGAACTCACTGCTCCGCAAGCAGCTCCTCGTCACTTCTGTCCTAGACTGTCCCTTGGTTCCATTTCTTGCTGCCGAACAACACTCAGCAGCGGCCACGAAGCTCGCCCGGGGCGGGACGGGGCCGCGCGGACGCAGTGACCTCCAGCGGCTGCTGCGGCTCCGCTCCCCGGAACCCGAATGGAGCAGATGTGAGGAATTCTGGCCCGGAGCGCGAGCAAAAGCTCACGCACACGCACGCTTTAAATTTCCCTCGCTAACACATCGTCTGTTAGCTCCCATAGAGATCAAGCCACGTTTTAAACACACAGAATTTTTTGACTATTTACATACTTTGGAAAAGTAGAAAAACTTGTGTTTTTCTGATTTTGGGCCGCAACCCAGATTCCGGCGGCACTTTGGAGGGTGCAAAGCGCAGCCCGTATCCCTGAATCCTGCTGCGCACACGGAACCCGCGGCCGCCGGAGACGCTCACAGAGACTCATCGCGGTGCAAAGCGACGCCCCGACCGGCACATCCCAAACCGGCCAAGGGTTTCCCCTCAACGCTGCTAAAATCACCCTTTTGAGAGTAGTCCCAGTTCTCCCCCTCTCTCCCCATTTTCCAGCCGTTCTCATCTGTAATTCCCTGAGGTTCTGGCGTTTGCGCTCCGCTTGCCAGGACGGCACAAGCGGGGATTTTTCACCAGGAAACCCTGGGGAAGCGCCAGCCGGAGGCGATGGGATGGCGCTGGGAGCCGAGCTGCCAACCTGGCACAAGCACCGGGAGAAAGTTTCTATTTTGGTTACATCCTCCTCGTTCCAAAGGGGAGGCGATACCGCCGGGGCCAGGCGCGGCTCCGGCTGCGCTACGCGCGTACCCACGTGCTGAAATGGAAGCGGTTTGGTTAAACTGGCTCCTTCACCTGTGCAGAGCAGCTGGTTCCTGCCCAGGTGCTCCCGGCGTCGGTGGCTCCGGGATCCTCCACGTCCCGCTCCGGCCTCTCCTTCCAAACACCAGTGAGCTTTGTTCCTATGGCACGTTCTTTCTGTTCGGGGTAGAAAATGAGAACGTAACAAGTGGCTGCTGCTTTAACCTTTCATTCAAACAGAAACTAATAAACAACATTTTATAGATATAAATACATAAAGGCAACCAGTTGGGTTTTTTCTTTCTTTTTTATTGCTGGAAGTTGGTTTCAGTCCTATTGCAGCTCTGAAAATCCTTCAGTGGAGAAACATTGCAATCATTGTAAAAATCATTTGGTGTGCCAAGATCAAGTTTACAATCAACCGAGAGTACACAATTCAACAGAATATTAACATTTAACCATCGACTTTACAAATAAAATAAGGACTACAGAGATGTTGCTACCGCGGTATCAACAGGAAAGGAATTATTTACAATGTTTACAGCCTAACGAAGAAACAAAACCAAACTCTTCCCCAACAAAATGGGCGATTGAACCATGGACCACGATCGTTTCAGTCTTTGCAGTGCAAGGTGGGCCTAGAAACCAGACCTAAGACTAAAAGAGCACCCACAGCTCCGAGAGAGACGCAGTCACGCCAACGGGATCCATCGCCAACGCAGGTTTCCTTCCCGCTACCAACAGAAACGGAGTTTGCAAGGAACTTTTACTAAAGTGCTCCAATTGCTTTCAGTACAAAACCATTTAAAAACCGATTTATAAACATGGCACAGCGGTCTGACCCAGAGCCCACACCAACGGTCTTCAAGGAATCGTGTGCTGAGGGTAAACGGTAAAGAGCTGCCAGTTGTTAGAACGATGTCGGTCCGGCCCCAAAAAAGAGCGCGGGGAAAAGGCTCTTGTTGGATCTGTTCAGCAGGAGGGCCGGGCAGGGACAGCACAAGCGGAACCTGCTGTCAAAAAGGCTTCTTGGACTTCTTGAAAGTGTGAGAAGTGCTGGGGAAGACAACGAAACGCTCCAAATTCCCTCACGGGGGGTACGAGACACAGGACGCGCTGCGCAGCACCGGGAGCCCGAGCTCCTATCTGCAGAGCTCAAAGCAGAAGTGAAACACAATCTAGATCTTTTTAACCCTTTCCTCGTTTAAGTTTCAACTCTCATTGCAAATGCAAGTCACGAACAGCAAGCTCCATGTATGCGGGGTCATCCGGCTATTACTCAGAACAACACAACTGTCCGTGAATTACTTAGAACCGCTCCTACCTTTGCAGGAACGCTATTACCCCAATGAGCAAGCGCCTCTGAAACACCGATTCTTCCGCCTCACGTTGGGAATGATGAGCGATCTGTTTGCGGGACGCGCCACAACTACAACCCACAGAAAGCACAGTTAAAACACGAGGAAAACATTTACAACAGACACGGGGGGATGCGGTTGGTACTGAACACGGAGGGGTTCTCAGTCTGAAATACAAAATGCCCGTGGGGAAGGAAGGGAAAGAGGGAATAATCCTTCACACCAGAGTTAAAACTGAAAACCAGAGCCACAGGAGCAGCCTCTGCGTTGCAACATCACATCAGAAGCCAAGCGTGGCGGTAATTTTAAGGCTGTGACACAGAGCGAGGGGGGCAGCTCAAAGCTCGCGCTGGAATTCCCTCCTCTCCCAGCTCCGAAAGGAGCCGAAAGGCACCGGGAGGCACAGAGCGTTCGACGCTCTGACCCCCGGCTCTCGCTCCAAAGGAAACTTTGATCCGAAGCAATCGAAAGGCCAAAGGGAAAGGAGGTTACTCGGAACCAAGGGCGGGCGACAGCCCAGGACGCAGCCGCATTTTGCAATCTGATTTGCCTAGAAAAGTTATTTTTCCTGGGAGCGAGATATGAGTCCAAAACTAATTCCCTCAACTAGGGCAATTTGAGGACAACTTCCCAGATTCTGTCCTGCAGAAGGGAAGAGATGACCTGTTATTCACCAAAAGAAAATCTCTCGCTTCCCTCAGCTTCTACAGGTCATTTTCCCATATTCTGGTCCGGTCAACTCCACATTAGCGAGGGAATTTCACATCATTTCCCAGTTCTGGAGCACAATGGAATGGTATGGACCACAACACCTCGCGTGGCACTTACATGATTTTGCCCCAAAGACAAGGAGACAGAGTTTCTGTTCAAGTGAAAACACTTTTCCTCAAGCCAACCGCAGCCACACACGCTGAGGACAGATAACGACTTTTAAGGTCATTTCTCAGTTACAGATTGAAGACCCATATTCCAAGGAGCTTTAGGGGTGCTGAACCAACAGCCTGGCCCGGGCAGCACTGACAATGGGCGTTAGAACAGTTCAGTTTGCCTTAAAACGTCAAAAGAAATGAGACCTCACTGCAGACTTTATTTTCCAGATGTTACTCTTCTGTATCTGAGCTCATCCATTGCACAGAAGCAGCCAAATAAACCCTTCAGCCCACTGAACACCCTCTGCAATACCTTAGAACGGGGACAAGGTTAAACTAAAGAACTGTTTCCCCAAATTGTTTTCAAATACTCAGAGACATCCCTCTTGGCTTTAGGCTCACACTCCTAAAAACCTGGTAATTTAAGGCGATGTGGGCAAAGAGTTTTCACCGCGAGCAGCTCAAAGCGCAGCACAGAGGACACCTTGTGCTCTGCTGCGTTTTCAGGACTTCTGTGTCCCCTCTGGAGTCTCCGCATCGCCCGATGGAGGATTCGGTCCGATAGAGCCGCTGGATCTCACGCTGGCCTGACCAAAAGCGACGGTAATCTTAAGAATTCCCCCTCCATTCCAATCCAGCTTTTAGGAATGCAAAAGAAATGCAAGTAGAACTGTGTTCTAACCATCATCGTCGTACCGCAACGATGCAAAAATCACTGTGTTCCCCACGCTGGCTTCTGCAAATCCAGCCACTGACAACCTGTAAACTCTGCAATCCTGTGATTTACCAAGCAGTCCTTTGGTGTTACAATTAAGTGTCTCCACATTAATTTAACTGCAATAACTTGCCAGGGCGTGGGTGAGTATCGGCAGGCTGGCAACGAGGCAGATGGTTTGGGTTTCCTCTCACTGGTAACGTCCCAATCGCCGATCTCTGTGCCATCGCTTCAGGCTTTTACCACTATCACTTAGCAAAGAAAAAGACCCTTAAATCCCAGAAGTGTTACAGCAAGGACCACTTGCTCCCTAAGACTAGTTCAGTGCTTTGTAACTTGGCTTTTCCCTCTTGCACTGACCAGTAAATTTAGCTTTTGCCATTTCTTGTCTGGGGACAGTAACACAAATGATCACCACTTGAAAAGAAACGACTTGAAGAGACTGAGAAATTGCCATTTGGTGCCACTGCCACACAACTGCACGGAGAACGGACCAGGTGTTCCTTCCATCGGTGCTAAAATCACTTTAAACCAGGGTTAAAATATGGAAAAAGCTCTTATCAGTCCTGTTCTGAAAGGCATCACCCAAGTTTGTAACCTCTGAGATACTGATTTCTTTAATTCTGTAATAATACCCTCTAAATAATCTCTCCTGTGCACAACAGATCTGACCGGTCACATTCACCACATATCGGAATACACATCCTTATGTAACGTGTGGAATAAAGAACTGAGACAGAGTGAAGGAACAGAATACAACAAAATGACTGTGCAAATTACTACAAAGGAAATAATGCCTTTTGAGCAGAACACTTAACGCCATCACCACTCCATGATTAAGAACTGACCCATTTAACAAGAGGTATCGAAGCCGGTTGAGCTGAGAGCAGCCAAACCAGCGCAGGTTCAGGTAAGAGTATTTTAATTTTAAAACCAAGCAGTTCTTATTCCCTTCATTCCTGACATGGCACTGCAGAGAAGTCTCCGCAGTAACAGCAGCTTTGATATCTTCTGGTATTTGGAGTAAAGTTCCAACAAGTGAACAGACAAACAAAAGATGCAGAAAACTGAGGATTAAACGAGACAATAAATTACTGCGCTCAAAGGCTTCTTACACATCTTCAGCAAGGAACAAAATCCACGTCTCTCAGCTCATTCTGAACCAGCGCAGGAGTTCTGTTTGGGAACCTGTATCGCTCTCGCTAACACAGACGGGTGTCCCAGCGCAAGCTGATGGCCAAGGAAATGTGCGTTCAGTCCAATTCATTACTGTGGTATGTTCTCCCATGTCCAGCAGGTGCAGCTCCTGACCCACGAGGACTCTTAAGAAGCTCTTACCTTCTGTCCTCCGCTGCACCGGGCCATGAATTCAACTTCAGAAACAGAGTGGCTCCTGGGAGCGGGTATGGCCGTGTCTGTCACGCGTGGCCGCGGGGAGACCGGCCCGCTAGTCACCTGGTTACCAACACACCGTTAGCATTACCCACTACACCCACCTCTGAAAATGGATTTCAGAGTTTGCAGCCAGTTTGGGGCCTACTACTAATTTTTTTTTAAACATAAAAGTCTGGGCGGTTCAACATTAACATTTACAAGATGGTGCCCACAAAGAGCATACATTCTCCAAAAAGAGCAAATTACAATAAACAGCGGCACTCTAACACACTCTGACTTTCTATGCCATGTGTCAATACACTTCCGTGTTTGGAGAATTTAAAAGCAAGTTGTTCCTACTGTGTCCTCATTCTGAGCTGGCGGCAGAGAAGCCAACAAAGCAGAACAGGAATCCTGGTCTGGTCCTTGCTACCAGTAACAGAGCTGGGACAGACAGACATCCATGTCGGGTCTTTGTCACGTTGCACGCTGCGGCCTGAGTTCTTGGAACAGTATGTCAGAAGATTAAAGGGGAACAATTAGAAGAAAATTACATCTTCTTTGCTGGTATCATCTTGCGCATTTAACAGACTCGGCTGAGAGGTCACCAGGGTCTGAAGGTGAATGTTACTGGGCTTCAGTAGGTTTGGTGGGGCAGAGGAAAGTGCTTCTGGCTGAGCATCTGTAGGGCCGTACAATTCTATAGACAAAACAAAAGGAAGGACAGATTGATCACACTGCACGGGGAGCCGGATGCATTTCTGCGGCCGCGCAGGCTGCTCGGGCCGTACCTGGCTGGAACGCAGGGGTCTGGCTGCCCGGGAGGACCGGGCTGGCGGATCGCCTGCCTCTCAGGACGCCCTCCTCTCGCCCAACGAGCCTGGGGGGAAGCAGCTGCTTCTGATCAACAGATGCTAAAGGAAATATTTTACACGTTAGTATTTGAGGCTAGCAGTACTTCACAATGTCACTATTTCACGTACTGACACCTTTGCACATCCAAGGAAGCTGCTACACACAAAGAGCTGGTGCTTCTCTTGCAAGTAACTTACATTTTCTTCAGCTCTCTGGACCCTGAGTACTTGCCCTCTCCTCTTCCTTGAAGACTTCTAGTTCACTTGCTAGCAGCCCCTGACAACTACAGATTTAAAACCTGGTATTATAAAGCACAATAGAGAAAAACCCACAAGCCTTTGTGCTTTGCGTTCAAACAGCAGTGGCTATTTGCACTCCTTCCAACAGGCAGAACTGCGAGCAGCTTTAGTCTCCGCTCTCCATCTGTCTCACAGCTGCTCAGCAGCAGCGCACACGGACTCTGCTGTCACGGCCTGGCGGTTCCTCCACTTCAACAACAAAAGCCATTCATGAAATGGTTTCTCTGGATCCAAAGAACTCTCTCAGTGCACGTTCCTCACGCGTCACAAAACCCAAATTCAATACACGGTATTTTGTCTCTGGTACAGAAAGTCTTGCTCCATTTTTACATACGGGCATGCATCCCACCAATGCTCAGGAGAGAACAGACCAGTGCATTTGTGTTTTCTACCTTCCATATAAATTCCAGAAAAACACCATTAAGTACATTTCCACTGCAGAGATCATTATGTAAGAGCAATTAAAAATAAACTTAGGGAGATGCGGTATTAGAGCTTTATTTTGCCATTTACCAGCATTTGGTATTCAGGATAAGAGGATATTAGCCTTCGTTTCTCTGCAGGAACATAAGCCTGTAATTGTACTAAACTTTAGGCACAAGAGAGACAGATGTTTCTAGAACGTGCACAAGCCCTTCACCTCCCCTCACCAGCAGGTCTGGCCCCGAGCCCGCTACAGCAGTGTAGGCCCCAGCCACAGGTAAACTCGCCAAGTCTGAACCCTATACAAGGCTAAAAAGAGAATTTTGTAAGTTAAAATGACAGGCCATGCTCCTAAACCGGCAGTAAAGCTATTTTCAGCAGTAGCAAGAAAGCGGTTTTTACTGTGTCTGTCATTGGCAAGGATCGCTACTTTGGTACCTAGCAGTTACCAGCAGAAATTACATCGCGACAAGGCAACTGTATTTTTACTTGCTTCTATTTCTAACAAAATGAGCCGCTTTCAACTCTACAACACACACAGCATCTCAGTTCTGGCCTGTAGATCTGTACTTAAGGACTGGCTGGTGCTAAGAAAGGCATTGCGCTCAGTGTTGTTCCAGCTCTGGAGGGCAGTGAGAAAAGGTTGAGCCAGCTTCAAACCACCTCACTCATGCAGAACAAGCAAAACATTTGCTCTTTTCCTTTGACACGACAGTTGGGCGAGAAGATTCTACATCCAGGTTTACAAACTCTCACCATCACTCTGTCCTGGTGGATCACAGAACTCCATTTTCAACGTTATTCCTTTGGGCTGTATTTCCAATTTAAATAGTATACACATGTAACTCCTAACTTAAGGATTTTAAGAGCCTACTAACTGCAGTAAGCACACTAACAATATATTAACTTCTGGGCTCTGTGTGGGTAGACAGAGGTTGAAACTACAGTGCTCTGTCTCCCAGTGATGCTGGCACAGGTCAGAAATGCATTTGGACACGCTCACCTGAACTGTCTGTCCTATGAGATGCTTTGTTCTTCCCGCTCTTCTCTTTGCTACCTTTTGTAAAAGCGGCCAGTTTAGTAGGAATCTGCTGCTGGACGGCAGCCGGTTTCTGTATCTGATTGGTCGCACTCAGGAGATGGATTGGCACTTCGTTTTTCAACGCGAGAGCCGGACGGTTTTCCAGAGTGGTACTGTCCCTACGAACCAGGTCCGGCCGCTCCAGGTAATCCATCCCGGAGACGCTCACTCTCACCGAGGTTTTCAAGACGGGCAGAGATGGTTCCACCCCTTCCCCGTTGAAGCTGGCGGAATGACTAACCATCTGGCCCTACGTGAGGAAAAAGGCATTTTCAGTCCAACGGGAATTTTCAGCCTCTCAGATACAACAAGGAGAGACCACCCTCAGCCCTGAGAACATAAAGAACACAAACGTTCTAGTGCAAAACAGAACTGACAAGATGAAGCCCAAAAGCAAGCAAGTTAACAGAAATGAAAGCCCATGAAAACGAACTCCTCACCTGTCCCATTTCCGGGGACACAGTGTTCTGCTTCTTCAGCTTCCGCAGCTGATCCAGACGCTCCTTCTCCTTCTCGACGGCTCTCTGAGCCTCCCGCAGCCTCTCCAGGTCGTGCTGATAGGCCTCCCGCTGCCGCTCGAGCTCTTCCCTCTCCTGATTCAGCTTCTCCCGCAGCTGCCGAGTCCCCTCTTCGCGCTCCTGCAGCCGAGCCTCCGTGATTTCAAACTCCCTCTGCTGCCGACTCCTCTCCCGCTCCAGGCGCTGCTGCTCCAGCTTCAGCTGGCTCTGAAGCTTCTGCACGTTCATCAGCTCTTCCCTCTGTTTCTCGAAGTTCCGCTGTTTCTCCTGCTCCAGCAGCAGGTTGCCCCGTGTAGATTGCAGCCGGTATTGCTTCTCCCGGTCTATCATGGTGGCTCGTTGCATCTCAATGTAGCTGTCCTGTTGAGATATCACCGCCTGGAGGGGAAATAAGTTCAGCGTAAGCCACGTGGGTTCAAAAACCACGCACAGCTACACCAAAGACAACGGCATCTACCAGGTCAGGTCGCAGAGACTTTTTTGTCATCGAGACCAGATCCAAGTTGTACAGCCCATGTGCTACTGGAGACGGCTAAGCAAGTCAGTTATGATTATGCATGTCAAAATTAACAATTATTGCACTAGAATTATTACGCTGAGTCGAATCACTCAATATATGGCTGATTCCAAGCGTACGGTAAAAAGAACTAATACACACACGTGTATATCAACAACAATTTTAAGAAGAAATGAGCACGGAGAGCAGTTGGAGCTCAAAGGAGCAAAAGAACCACACTTAAGTGAGCAGGAAAAAGGAAACAATTGCTTAAGACAATGCTTCCTTCTTCAAAACACCACAGTGCCTGTTTCCTTGAGTCCTGGTCCTAAATTCCGCACTTCACCCTAGCTTGAGGGGATATTTTCTCCACACCTGCATACATTTTACTACATTTAATGCCTAACAAACCTCTCGGATAGTAAATAGTGATTTACCTGAAGACTGAAGAGCAGCTGTAACAGCGTTTGTATCCTTTGAACAAGCTGAAGAGAAGGGGAGGAGAACAAGACATTAGACACCTGAAGAGAGTTCGGTTTGGATGCATTAGACATATATATTTTTTTAAACAGTGAACACAACAATATCTGTACAAAACCACAATGGAAGCCTGGCTACAAGCGTCTCTAACACAGTAACAGCCAAAAGAGCAACAAGCTGGCACGACAAATTTCAGTCTATTAGTCCTTGCACAGATGTAAATAAGAGTCCAGCAAATCTCACTGGGGTTCCAGAGAGCAAACTTCATCCTCAGTTTTCTTTCTGACGAGGTTTGTCAGTGAGCTGAGAACACGCAATTCCTCCACAGACGCAGCAAAAGCAGTCAGCCAGCGCTTCGAAATGTGCTCTCTATAGCCAGAACCCATCATTGTTTTCTAACAGGACTTTTATCTCTGCATTCATAATGCGCTAGAGTCATAAGGTACAGGTTGTTAATGTGCTTGTGGTTCCACAGACATTAGAAACAGAGGTTTTTGGTGGGGTTTTTTGGTTGGTTGGTTTGCGTTTGTATGTTGTTATGATTATCTGGCTATTTCCTGTGAGATTTCCTAACGGCAGAAGGAACATACCTGAGATTCTATGGTGGGCTGAACACCACTGCTGTCATCCAGCCTCGTTCCATCACTCTGTCAAAAAGACAAAAGCAACATCTGCGCTAGAACAGTTGTTTGGCAGCAGCAGTGCTGCTACAAGCTGGAACAGTTCATCTTGTTAGGGACTTTAAACTCCGGATTAGCCCCAGCCAGCATGGGTTTAGGAGGGGCAGGTCCTGTCTGACCAACTTGATCTCCTTTGATGATGAGGTGACCCACCTGGTGGATGAGGGGAAAGCTGTAGATGTGGTCTATCTAGACTTCAGCAAGGCCTTTGACACTGTCTCCCATCATATAATCTGCAAAAGCTGGGAGCCCATGGCCTGGACAAGTGCACTCTACGCTGGGTTAAGAACTGGCTGGAGGGCCGGGCCCAGAGAGTGCTGGGGAATGGGGCTGCATCCAGTCACTAGTGGTGTCCCCAGGGGTCAGGGTTGGGTCCAGTCCTGTTTAACATCTTAATTGATGATTTAGATGAGGGGATTGAGACCATCATCAGCAAATTTGCTGATGACACCAAGTTGGGAGAGAGTGTCGACCTGCTGGAAGGTCCAGAGAAGAGCAACAAGACTGGGGAAGGGACTTGAGCACAAGCCCTATGGGGAGAGGCTGAGGGAGCTGGGCTTGTTTAGTCTGGAGAAGAGGAGGCTTAGAGCTGAGCTCAGCACTCTCCAGAACTACCTGAAGGGCAGTTCTAGCCAGGTGGGGATTGGGCTCTTCTCCCAGGCATCAGCAATAGGACAAGGGGCCATGGGCTTCAACTCTGCCAGGGGAAATTGAGGCTGGAGATGAGAAAGCAATTCTGTGCAGAGAGAGTGGTCAGGATTGGAATGGCTGCCCAGGGAGGTGCTGGACTCACCGGCCCTGGAGGTTTTGAAACTGAGATTGGACATGGCGCTTAGTGCCATGATCTAGTCAATGGGCTGGAGTTGGACCAAGGGTTGGACTGGATGATCTCTGAGGTCTTTTCCAACCCCGTTGATTCTGTGCAAGATCAGTTTTTCACCACTACTACAAGGAGGAACACGAGGAAATGAATTTAAATCGTTCATGAGCCCAACGTACGGTTTGAGATCCTTCTTCTGCATCAGAAGGGAGGTCATGGAGCTGCACATCTGGACCTACTGCAGGGCCCCTCCAGTCCCACGGCCTCTGGTCACCACCGCTGTTCTTCCTGAAGTGACCACCTGTAGGAAGAGCAGAGTACGAGCAGCTCGCAGCAGCACAGGGCCTGCGAAAACTCACTGTACCGCAGAGCAAGCAACAAAAAAAGTGACTTTGAAGGATCAGAACCAATATGCAACTGCACAGCATCTTCACGCTGACTCAAAGTGGAGGAGGAGACAATAGGACTGCTCAAAAAGCATAAAAACTTGAGGAGAGCGGGTTGAGATAAATACGGGGAGGAAGTTCAAGTTACATTATACTATTTTAAGTGCCGCAGCCACAACGTGTGCATGAAAACGATCGTCTGTGGCTGCCAGAACGGCCAGCTCGTAACACGGAACACTCGCTACTAAAAAGTTCTATTCAAAGCAGCACCACTGTAGCATTTTTTCAATAAATGCATGAGGCAAAAATGGAGATAAATAGTATCTATTACTTCCACTGATAATTAACCGATTAAGCATCTGTGCCAAAAGGACAACTGATATTTTCTAAGGATTCGGTGACCCTTTAGTGACTATGCGGATACAAAAGAAAGTGGAAAAAAGTTTTCATGCCTCCAAACCCAAAGCAGGCAGCTGGATTCCAACTGTCTAGGTTTTCAAGTTTATTTTTTTAATCCGTAAAATTAAAATCCTGTGTGGGCTTGTGGTGATCAGAAAGTGTGGGTTAAGGTAATGCCCTTAGCGTAACACTCTGCCCCACTCTGCTCTCTAGTGTTGGTACTGGAAGCAAAAGACACAACGTGGTAAGAGCACATGCTGGAAATTTGCTCTTCTCTTCCTTTTAGAGCCTGGTGAAGCTTCCTTATGTCAGAGCCTCACTTGACTCATTGCTTTATCTCGTTGTCTGTACAGAGAAACACCGTAAAGAGCCACGACGCTCAGAAGAACGCTGAATGGCGCCTTTCTTACTTTTATTTGACACTGAGGGACTACTGTCGTATCCTCCAAAGGTCTCTGCTCTCCTGGGAAGTCCTGACCCCGAGACGTCTTCAGGCTGACAGGAACCATTGCCTAAGTGAGTGAAGATAAGGTTCTGGAGATTTTCAGCTAGGAAAGAGGAGAACACGTCATGTAAACAGCTGTGTCTATGCAGCGAGACTAATGCATCATGGTAACAAGTTAAAAAAGAAGAACATTCAACCATCAAGTACCTTACGATGGGGCAGCTTGAGCAATTTCCTGCAGTGCAGATGAATTTTCCTTTGTGAGTAGCTCTTTACAACAGGCTCCTTGTATTGCACATATAAAGATGATTGCCTCAAGTCTTTGATTTTTCTTTTTTATTTAACCGCAAAATAAAAATTGTATTTGTGCCTATTTTCTTTCTAAATATACTATATTTAGACGGGCTGTTTTCATCTATAACCCTCATATAATATTATATTTCAGGACTGGTGTATTATCAGAGCACTCCGTTACCCATCTGAACAGACCCATCCTAAGACTCCACTGGTTGATCCTCAGAAATAAAAACACTGAAGCTGTGAAGAAGGCTCCTCTGCCTAAAACCACAGGTGCGCATCACCTGTCCTGCAGATTGTTTCTGAGAACAGGGATGTCTGAACAGGGTTACACACAAGCGTTATGTTATTACAGAACGATTTGCAGGAGCTGTACTTGGATTGTACGTGCTTATTCTCAGCCTTGCACCGGAGTGAGCACGTACGCAGGCCCACGTTGCGCTTACCTTCCGTCACTGCGGACTTCAGAAGAGCCTCTCCTTGCAGATTTTCTGAGATATCCGCCCGAAGAAGCAGCCGAGATCGGGATCCTTGCGAATGGTCTTCAAACCCGTTCATTTCAGACATCTCTAGATAAATCTGTTGCTTCTCAGTTAGGCTTTGCAGAATCAGGTCATCTTTCATGTTCAAACGCTCTAAAGGAAGAAACAAACTCAGTTCTGTCTTCCTGAGCACTGTCAAAGTACAACATTCAATTTGGAAGATCATTACTCATTTAATGCATCAAATGCAGAGATATATTAACAGTTAACTCATGGAGCATACAAAGTGTATTAAACTTATTTAACTTAACTATTTCTTGCACTACCTTGAAAGACTTATGAAGGAGAAACTTGATCACATCACGTGATAAAAGAATAACACGGGTCATGAATCACAAACGATGCCGAGAAGCAGTTCATGGAATATGTAATTAAGTCATTACCTTGAAAATCTTTTAACTTAGCAGCTCTTGCTTCAGCCAGCCTCCTCTCTGCTTCGGGTTCATTGAACGTTCCTCCTTCTTCATCAGGGCAGCTGTAAAAAGGGGGAGAAAGAGATATGTTTCACACATAAGACGACTTAAAACCAACTCAGGATTCAACCTGGAGTTTTTGCCCAGGATGTGGTTTATCTTGTGTGTCAGTCTTCACCTCTGAGTCCTGTGAAGGGCAGACGGATGAGCAAGAAATGAGACCCTCCTTCTTTCACTCATCCCTTACCTCTCGACGGCTCTGCGGATGTGTGCCATCCAGGAATTCCTCTCCTCTTTCGAGCTCGTGTGAATTTCATACATTTCTGGTCCTTTTAAGGAAGCACTAATTAAGAACATTGCCTTTTCCTCATTAGCTACCTCTCTCACAATCAGCTTTTGCAATGAGATAACCGGTGGTTTTGAGTCCTGTAAAACAAAATATAATTTATTGCACTACATTATATACATTCTCTACGGTTTGTGCTTCCTCATACAGAGCCATAACATTCAAACGCTATAACTTTATTGCTATGGCCTCTTCACATGACACTTTTGACATTGTCATTTTTTTACTCATCAACCAGAGTCTTTGTGATGAAAACAATGTCATCAAATAAACTACAGCTCAAAGATTCACCTAATGCTGCTCAAGGAGAAACAAGTTCACAGAATCCCAGGATGTCAGGGGTTGAAGGGCCCTGGAAAGCTCATCCAGTGCAATCCCCCATGGAGCAGGAACACCCAGATGAGGTTACACAGGAAGGTGTCCAGGCGGGTTGGAATGTCTGCACAGAAGGAGACTCCACAACCTCCCTGGGCAGCCTGGGCCAGGCTCTGCCACCCTCACCCCAACAAGTTGCTTCTCCTCTTTCAGTGGAACCTCTTGTGTTCCAGTTTGAACCCATTGCCCCTTGTCCTGTCACTGGTTGTCACCCAGAAGCGATCCTGATTTGTGACAGTATCCCCACTGGGCATTAGAAGATAGTTAATGTGGAAAGTGGTTGATTTTACAGCCCTGAGGTCACCAAAACGGCTTTTGCCATTAGAATGCAGCTCTAATGTTCATGTCTTGCAAAAACATCCAAGAAAACACCAGTTTCTGTTACTGGTTCTATTAGAGCCACAACTGAACTAGATCAGGACAAAATGTTCACAGTGAACTGCTCTGAGGACACCTGTGGAAACGCCCTAGAAAAGCGAGTGAATCCACTGAATGTTCTAGAGTGGAAGAAGCACCAGAATTGCTTCGGAAGAAGTGATTCTACGATAGCAGGCTGGTTCATTAACTTTTCTGAACCTATCATAACAAGTCGTTAACATTTCTAATTGTATTTCTTCTGTAGTTACTGTCACTTGCATAAAATACTCCAAGTGAAAGTATTAAATAAGGAGAACAATACCTACCACTGATGCAAATGTGTATTTTTGGTCCTTTTCTTGTAAGAGCAGCAGTACATCAGTCAACAGGACTGCCAGAATATCTGCAGTAACAGAGAAAAAAACCACAAAGGCAGATTTTTAAAGCAGGAAAACTGGTCCAGACTCCAAACCACTTGATTTGAACTTAAATTTCCTGTGGGTCAGAGAACAGCTTGTCAACATTTGCAATATTGGGTCTGCTATGGCCTTCTACTTGGGTTGCCCACAGCCTGCGGTTGTGCAGAACCAGCGCAATACAAATCGAGCTGATTTAAAGCCTGAAAACACCTACACGGGCACCCTCCATATCCATATCGGCTCAAACACTCGCGAGGGAACGTGTCTCCCTCAAGAGCAGAACCTTCTGGAACTGCACATGTTCACAGTACCACCTACTCCTGGCTGCATTTTATGGGCCATTGAAGCTTCTCCTTGAACACCTGAGCAATGAAGCTGTTAAAATATTCGGATGGATGCTGGTTTGATTGTTCTGGCAAAACAGACATTTTGGAGAACAAAGGTGTCATGGGGTTGACATGGCACAGTTTTCCGAAGTGTGAAGCAGAGCTCGCACAAGATAATCCTTCCCACAGGAGACTAAGTCAGGATGACTCAAGCCTTGTCATCTGAAGACCTCCCTCTTGAATTGGAAAGCAGATCAGGCAGATAATAAGCAAACAGCATAAGGAACTTCTCATGCACCATTATAAAGATGCTTATTGGACAAGCCAAGAATAGAACAAGTGCTATTTCCTCCAATATCCTATTAAACAAGCAGGTTATTGTCATCTTATTTTATACTCAATCGATCAAGTAATAAACAGTTACTAAAAAAAAAAAAACATCTCTTCTTTTGGTTGAAATCTTGTTTCCCAGTTGTACTTTAGCCCGTCCTGTCCCTTTACCTTTGAGTCGCCCTGATGCAGCCTTCCAGTACAGCATCCCATCCAGGAGAAGCCGCCTCCGTCCCATGTCATCCTTCCGGAAGAAAAGCCCATTCTTGCATTTCCCAGAAGATTTCAGCTCCATTTTGTGCATAATCTCTTTCAGGCGCTGCCCCTTCTCGCACTCGTTTACCATGGCGTCTACGTGAGTGATCGTGTCCTTAATTAAACTAAGGGCTTGGGTGAGCTCCTCGTAATCTCTAGTTCCAGCTAAGAGAAAGAGTAGCAGTCAGTCACATTTTCAACTCTGGAATGCAAGACATGAGCCACCCAAACACAACTGAACACAAAAAGGAAAGACCATGCAAAACACATGAGAAAAAGGATCAGCAGACAACCGTGAGGCTTCTAGAAAAGACCAAGCGATCTACCTTCTGTATTCTGAATAATCCGTTCCACCAAGACCGGGTACTTGGTGATGCGCTGGGTAACGAGCAGGATGCACTCCTGAACACCGAGTCTCCTCACAATGGAACAGTTGCCGATTTTCTAGAAAACAAGACAGACCCATCACACCCATTGTATATATTTGCTCTTCTAACTGCTCACCTCTCCATTTGCACATTTTTCTGTCTCAAAACAGTTTTCTACAAAATCACCTGCATTCTTTTACAAAGGCAAAATTCCTGGTAACATGAAAAAATGGATTTTATTACTAGAAAAATATTTTAGGTATTATTTTTAACTACTATCAACTAAACCTGGAGCCAAACAGAGCAAGTTTCAAGCCTGAACTGTTCAATTGCCTGTTTGCCGTTCCATCCGTTGCCCAGGGGTGGAGGTGAGGCTGACCGGTCTATGGTTCCCCGGGTCCTCCTTCCTGCCCTTTTTGAAGCCAGCAGTGCCATTTGCTCTCCTCCAGTCCTCAGGCACCTCTCCCGTCTCCCAAGACTTGGCAAAGATGACGGAGAGCGGCCCAGCAATGACCTCAGCCAGCTCCCTCAGCACCGCGGGTGCATCCCATCCGGACAGATGGTGTAATGGGCAAAACCTGACTAGGAGTACCTGCTTTTTCTATAGTAGTTCACAAACAACATCTATACTTGATTTCATTAATTATCGAGCCAATTTCCACAGGTGGCCGCAGTGACAGAGCCATGAACAGAACAAATACTCTGTTCCCCAGCCTCAAATTTATCACCTGTTAATTGCGGCTTTGTGACCAAACAGCTCAAAAGATCTAAAACACAAGAAGCCAACAACTCCTCAAATAACAAGAACATGCTTTTTAGCCTGCTCATTCAAATTTAAGAGATCTTCAAGTACAAAATAAAACCTAAAGTGGCCAAGTGTATTTTGCGCAGTCAGAACAGGAGATTTCTGGTTGCTGCTTACCTTTATTAAGTTCTGGAACTTCTTATTGCTTTGTAGCAGGTCCTTATAGTGACCAACAGCTTCATTGTGTCCACAGCAGAACACGCCGTATTTTTCTTTCATCCTTTCCCCATTTTCACCTGAAAACTAATTGGAAACAGAAAAGTGACAGACGTGAATCATGGAGAGCAAACCTGCCTCCTCCACGAGCCCCAGGTGTAATATGGTTTGATGATAACTGCGGTTGAGACATTTCTTCAATATTTCAATTTCTACTGTACCAGGAATGATAAATCTATTCTGTGTGACATCTGAGAGCTTGGGATACCACAAGATAACCCAGTATTACACGATAGCGCCATTATGAGAATGTAAAAAAACATTTCTGGGCCTCTGCACTTAAAAATATTGAGAACAGTAAAAGGTGAAGGGCAAGAAATGGTCATGGTATATGAAAGAAATCATTGTGTCCGCTCCAGAGCGGAATGGGTGCTACAGCGGCAATGAGTTCAAAGGGTCTTTACTGCACTTTTAAAAGGTCAGAACCACAAAGCTCAGCATTAAACGCAGGAGAGCCAGGTGTGGGACGGACACCAAGACCGTGTTACCTGACTGTGGAAAGAGACGAAAACCAGAACCAAACCATGCGCAGTTACACATCCCACAACATGCACACACACTTGCCCGAAGAACATTCAATGAATATTTCATGTTATTTGTGACCAGATATGTTCCTTGAGTCTTATTCACACGTCACGCTGGGAGGATAATCTTAAACCTAGTATTAAATCAATCTTTACATAACGTAACTTCAACCTTATAGTGAGCTTTTAGAAATTTAACAGTGTTGACAACATTGGTAGAATTCAATTCACACCTGTTTTACCAAGAGGTCTCCAATGTTCTGGATTATATAATTTCGGTCACTGCCTTCTTCTAAAGATTCCTTCCGGCGCTCCTTCAGCTGCAGCAGGAATTGCCCGTGCATCTCCAGCAGCTCGTCCACACAGGGGAACAGCTTGTTGATGACCGCGTGTGGGAACTGCAGCTCCTCCCTCATGGCCCTGGAGTACACCTTCAGCATGATCTTCAGCGTCCTCACATGGTGCATTTCAGTCTGCATTAGCTCTGGGCAAGGGGAAATAAAGCAAATCATTAACACGCTGTGCAGTGACCAGAGAGATATGAACCAGGAGGCTTCGAAAGCCGCCGTCTTTGCACCACCCTCGTCCTCACCACAATCTTCGCATCACTGATGGGAAGTTCGAGAATTTGCCCTGTTAGTCTCCCAGTCGGTGACTAAACCCACCCATTTAACGACACCTCCCGGTCGCAGCTGAGCTGTTCCCTAACTGTACGGCTGGGTTTTGCTGCACCCACAGGCACACTGAAAACCATGGGCTGCACAAAACCATTAACAGGAGGGCTTAAGCACACTGAGAATTGGGGGATTGGACTGGATGACCTTTTGAGGTCCCTTCCGATCCCTGACATTCTGTGATTCTGTAAGAAAGGTAACAGACTTGAAAATCTTCACTCAGTTTTAGTTTCCAAGCACAGGTCAAAACGGGAGCCAATAAAAATCACCACTAATGCTTTGTTTCTAAACAGTGGCACTCTGAAATGATAACAAAAAAAAGTTATAAGAATAATAAATACTCTTACCATAAATGACATCTTGCCTTTTTATAACGTCTCTCTTTTGCCTTTTTACATAAGGCTGCTCCACAGCAACACTCCAAGACTCTGCCTCAAACTCATGAGCGTCTGTTTCTATTTCACTTCGGAGGGACACAGAATACGCATCTAGACCAAAAGCACATTCAGTTTCTATCATTATTAAATTGTTTCTCACCACATGCCTCATTAACATCATCACCGACAAGAGTGAAAACACTTCAGTGCTGATTTCAGACTGTGTAAGAAAGCACATCAGAACCACGAAGAGCACAGCAATTCCATACCTTCCAGAAAAATGGAGTCTGCTGTTGACGGCGCAAGCGACACAACGTCCTCTGAAGTCTGCTTAAATTTTACAAAGCCTGAATCACCTTCATCCATGTCTCCTGAAATTAGTCTAAATAGCCAAAGAAATTAGATCAAGGGACCAAAACAGAATATCAACACTTTTTTAAGTGGCTTGACAAAAAAAATTACTAATAATGCACCTACTTTGATAAGCATCTTTCCTTAACTATAGTGCAACTAATTCCAGATAAACATACAAGCGCTATCCTTGTACTCCAGCAGTCAAATCAATTCAGCAACTCCATCACTTAAATGTTACGGTTTTAATCAGAGCAGCACAAGCAAGTATGTGGCTCCTGGTGTGACATTGGAAAAGGCATCAGCTGGTGACACGGCACGGCCAGTTCAGAGTACAAAGGGCAGCGGCACTAACGGGGGAGCAAACTGTGGCACAGAAAAGTAAACAGCTACTAAAACAGCACGGAGCTTTGAACTGGTCCACTATTTAACCGCGGCATCCTACCGTTCACAACAACGCTGTCTCCTGCGCTGGCACAACCAGCAATAACGGAGCGCAGAAGAGATCACTGCATTTCAGCACGTCTGAAGACAAATATACCCACAGAAACCAGCATCTAGACAGATAGATACTGCCCAGTTTTATAAGATACATCTTTCTTACATAGTACACAGAGACTAAAGGCAATTTAAACAGACAACTGACATTCATTTCCCTGCACTGTAAGTTTTCAGCATTAAACGGCACGAC
Source organism: Columba livia (assembly GCF_036013475.1). NCBI lineage: Eukaryota > Metazoa > Chordata > Aves > Columbiformes > Columbidae > Columba > Columba livia. Next base: position 892,725 of record NC_088628.1, on the reverse strand, counting down.
AAATCTCTTCTGTGCTTGAAAGCAAACGGGAACCCTTGCTTTTCACACGGGGGTGGGCAGCAGAATGTAGCGAGTTCGACAAGCAGCAGCTGACTTACCCCAATTTATTCACAGCCGCAGCAGCATTCAGCGGAGACGCAGAATTTCCTCTTTGGGCGATAGTCATGCCGAGGTTCCGCGGCAGCACTGGGGTGCCATCCGGCCCCAGGAGGAGACTGCGGGGCTGCTCCTTCAAGGAAGCGGCTAGAGAGGCAAAAATTGAATTGGTACTCAGAAAATGAGGCGCACACTGCAGGTCGCCTGCTCTCAAACCTCGCTCCGAATGAGGACGGAGGACAGACAGGATCCTGGACGTCAGGAGCTCGTTGTCCAAAAAAACGTTCTCGTTCCATTTTCTCGAGAAGGAGCCACAAAAAGACAGCTCGGGATGAGCTGGAATTGTGTTGCTTCTGCCGCTGCTTTTTGAATTTGTATTCCCCATGCTCGGCACTGGCTGCCCTCAGACCCGGCACAGTCAAGTGGCCCCAGAGATGCGGTGTTTTTATACCACCTGTGATCCTTCTAGAAATGTAAAGCTGCCACTTAACTTACTGTATTGGCTAAATCAGCAGGTCTGAAGTGCAGGAAATTGGTCCCTACTGTGCCTATTTAGTGTGGAAATTGCAAAGTATCTTCTCCTTTAGTAAAACACCAGAACCTACACACAATTATTCACACCCTACCGTACAAGGGCACAGAACATTTCATGGCAAACGAGAAAAATCTGAGATCACGTAAAAACCACAAGTTCTTTGCAATGCTTATTGCTGCCCGATGATTTATATCTGCAAGCGCACACACTGAATGTAATAGATACCAGAGCTAAATTTAATTTTAATACTGCAGCTTTTTGATGCTTTTTAAATCTAGACAGACTGTGAACTGGAAAGGTATTTAAAACTTTAATCACTGTTACACAATACGTGGAAGCCTGGAATAGACTTATAAAAAATGGATACAATTATTTAGCGCTAATGTCTGTAATGAATGATAAGGAACAGGAGACAAAATATACCCTTTTATGAAACGAACTTCAAGGAAAGCAAAGATGAAGAACAGGCAGGCAATCTGTAAAGCGATCGGCGGCGAGGCGTGCGGCTGCCCGGCTCTCAGAGTGCTTTTAAGGACATGGGGCTGGAAGAAATCTCAGGGATGCACGAAGGGCAGGTTTGTCCTACACCCAGCTAAACTCCCCTTTCCCTTGATGTGCCCTGAGGCTGCGTCAGGTCTGCAGCTCCCAGCCAGGGTTTATGCATCACCAATTCAGTCTCTCCTGTAGAAACACGGGTGTCTCCCAGCCCCGCACGTCCCCCTCTCCCCACCTGCTCTCCTGGCTGCACCCCCACTGACGGTCACCTCCCCTGCGCTTCCGCCTCGCTCAACCAGACACAGCTGCACCAAGGCATCCGTGTTTCTTCCCAGAAAACAGGTTTTTCCACATTTCTTGGTATCCCATACTCCACCTGTGCTTGTGTCTCATTCAGTCTTCCCTGAAAGAGTCGACTAGAATCGCATTAGTGCTGCAGGGGAGGCTTTATCGATGACATTTAATAGAAGTTATATCACCGCATCTTCTCCCGCTGGAAACACCTCTCCTGACACCTGTTTGGGGCTGAAATCTCTTGGCTACACATAGGGCGCACTCCCAGTCTACACCAAACTGGGCAAACTGAGTCCTCCTCCATCACCTCCAAGCGATGGGCTCCAAAAGAGGAGACTAAATAGACATCAGCAAGATGCAGAATTCTTAAACAAAGACTTAATAATAAATGCCCCCCCCCGTTTCCATTTGGGGAAGTATTGCAATCATCAGCCATCAGGTTGTCTTTCTGTGCTCCACGAGTAAAGAACATCAAGTTCTTTTTCACAAATCTAAAAGTCTCCAGAGGTAAAGCATGGGGAAAGGAACGGGGGGACAACCGACACAGTCTGTACCATTCTTAAAAGGTATTTGTCTTTTATGTTGACACAATACAGCTCTTTTGCTGGGTGCTGCAGTCCGCAGTGTTATACCATGGGTAAGGACCCACAGTGTCTGTGCTAGAAGCTGGAAGTTCAAGGAACAGCTAATGCTTTTGACAATGGAAAACAAGCACTGGCTGCCTGGCAGAGTCTGCGCCACCACCAAGCCGTTTTCTGAGTTCAATTAGCACTGTCTGCACACTGCTGAGAGCCCCTATCGATCCCTGTTCACCTGTCGCACCAGACCAGACTGTGTACCGCAGAGCTGTTCCAACGACAAGCCCCACAGCCAACTTTTCCTATTTTCATTATCCCTTATTGTTTCCTATTTTAGCCCCTGCGCTTTCCCTTAAAAGCACAAAAACATTCTTGGTAACGCAAACAGCTGCTTATCTTCTTCTAACAATTATTACCTTTGCGCTCCTTCTTGATGAGGATCGTTTCATGAAGAAACAGACCTCGCAATGCAAGTCAAATGATACGTTAACAAAGGCGTATCCCAGAATCCCTAAACATTGATAAGGTCCCCCCTCAGTGTCCTCTTCCCCAGCTCCAGAGCCCCAGCTCCTCAGCCTTTCCTCCCACGGGAGATGCTCCACTCCCTGCAGCTCTAGTCGCTGTGAATCATCTGAAAGCCCAGAAGCCTGCTCTGTTAATGCAGACCTTGTAACATCTACCAATTAAAATGCCATTTAAATCATCCACCTGTGGCCACAATGGTCTTTTCCAGCAGCAAAAGGCTATTTCAAAGCCTATGCTGCAATGGAGCTGCTCCTTCTTCTTGCCTTTTTCTCCCAGATGCCTTCTCCCACTTTGGCTCAACCAAGATTTATGTGCAGAGCATTAGTGCTAGCTTGTCTTAGAGATTTCTAGCAACCACTAGCTGCAGGCAAGTTTTAAATAGACAATTATGGAAATCTGATGTAAAACAAGGTTCACAGTTCTAGCCTTTTCAGAGGCCAGAGAATAGACAATCAATGAAAAACGAGCTTATCGATCCCTTTTCACCATGATATTTTGAGGTTACACAGCAAGAAGGTATAAAGAAAAATAAAAAGATAAAGAGATAAAAGCACACAGGAGATTGCTACGAGCCTCCAAGCCATTCCCAATAGAAAAAAAATGAAGCCATCTTATTAAAAGAGACCTTTTCTGTACTTCAATAACACACTGTGTATAGCCTTTAAAACATATTAAAGAAAAAAATACAATTGAACAGATAAGCCTTGAGCACAGAAATCATTCTTTAGTACAAACCTGGGGAAATGCACCGGGGCGAACTCTGTGGAGATCCAGAAGGTCTGTGCTGCGAGTCTTTCTGCTACAGGAAAAAATACAATGTTCTTACACATACAGACCAAACTGTCAGTCCAAACTGACGCGTATTTCTCCTACCACAGAGCACTACCTGTAAGGGAAGCTGTACACCGGAACCACAAAAGATGTGACAGAGCAGCTGTTCTGATTTATTGTCAGTTTCCAGAAGAATGGCATATAGCCATTAACACTTTGTATAACCGCATCAAGTATAAACCAGACTGAAATAGAACCAAAACTGACATTAACAGCCAAATTAAAGCTATGATCATAAATAATTCACTACATGAAAGCAAACCCTTTGTGTAGAGTCTTCACCTATGCTTTGCTGATGTTTAACTTGACAGCAATACTAACTAAACCAACCCAGCCAATTCCAACCCAAATTCAGACTGCCCATTTGAAATTGCACCTTTGGTAATCTGTACAACTTTCTCCTTCTTACACATGTCATTGACATACAATTTATCGAAATACAGTCTGTAAGAAACGGCTTTCTGGGTGTTGCACTTCATTTTGAGCATCTAATTTCTGCGACCGTTGCTCACTTCGTGCTGCCGCTCCCCCTGTGCTCCCTCCTGGCGCGGTTTGTCAGCGCTGACACAACCACGGCAGCTCAGGGGACGGCAGAGAGTGGAAATCAAAGCACCAGAGCAAGGGAAAATTTCAGTTTAAAAGGAAAAAGCACAATGCCTTGAGAAGTTTAAAAGGATATATCAAAAAGCCCATAAGAACATTTCTGCCCTCCAAAGAGTGATGTTCTAAATCACCAACGGCAGAAAGTGCTTTCTCTAATTGCCCAGGTTTGAGCTGTTCTGCTCTCTCTCCCCCTCATGCTACTCCCTATCTGCTACAGTCTCTGAAATCCCAGAATCCCAGAGTGTCAGGGGTTGAAGGGCCCTGGAAAGCTCACCCAGTGCAATCCCCCCATGGAGCAGGAACACCCAGATGAGGTTACACAGGAAGGTGTCCAGGCGGGTTGGAATGTCTGCACAGAAGGAGACTCCACAACCCCTGGGCAGCCTGGGCCAGGCTCTGCCACCCTCACCCCAAACAAGTTTCTTCTCAAATTTAAGTGGAACCTCCTGTGTTCCAGTTTGTTCCCATTACCCCTTGTCCTGTCACTGGTTGTCACCAGAAGAGCCTGGCTCCATCCTCCTGACACTCCCCCTTTAGATATCTGTAAACATGAACGAGTCCCCCCTCAGTCTCCTCTTGTCCAGCTCCAGAGCCCCAGCTCCCTCAGCCTTTCCTCACACGGGAGATGCTCCACTCCCTTCAGCATCTTGGTGGCTGCGCTGGACTCTCTGCAGCAGTTCCCTGTCCTGCTGGAACTGAGGGGCCACAGCTGGACACAATATTCCAGGTGTGGTCTCCCCAGGGCAGAGCAGAGGGGCAGGAGAACCTCTCTGACCTACTGACCCCCCCCTTCTAACCCACCCCAGGTCCCATTGGCTTCCTGGCCACAAGGGCCCAGTGCTGGCTCATGGTCACCCTGCTGTCCCCAGCACCCCCAGGTCCCTTTCCCCTACGCTGCTCTCTAATAGGTCATTCCCCAACTTACACTGGAACCTGGGGCTGTTCTGCCCAGATTCAAGACTCTACACTTGCCCATGTTCTATTTCATTAAATGTTTCCCCGCCCAGCTCTCCAGCCTGTCCAGGTCTCTGATGGCAGCACAGCTTCCAGTGTCACCACTCCTCCCAGCTCGGTGTCACCAGCAAACCTGCTGACAGTCACTCTATTCCCTCGTCCAAGTCATTGATGAATATATTGAACAATACCGGCCCCAGCACTGCCCCTGAGGCTCTGCACTGCATACAGGCCTCAACTGGACTGTGCCCCATTGACCACAACATCATCAACACTTGCAGGTTAAAATAACTGAAACTCCCTCAAGTGTAACTAGTTATAAGGAGGAGGAAGTGCTTTTCAAAACCAACACCAGAATAATAATAAAAAGACAGAAAGGCAGCTATCGCAGGCGCCACTGTGACAGAGATAAAACATGAACAGCTTAGCAAGGTACAAAGTTCATCACAGTTCAAAAATCAAATTGCTTATTCTGCATTGCTCAGCTTATAAACTAGAAACTAACTGTTGTAAACAAATCTCCCTTCACAGCCTTCCACCAGCTCTGAGATGGCACAATCTACTAAAATACAGCGGCATAAAATTCAGAGGTGCCACATAATTCAATTATGCTCCCCAAAAAAGTGATGGGTTTGAGCATTCTTCTAAGGGTTAGTCATGCTTCCCACAGACGCAAGCAAGGGTAATTTTCAGTATTAAACGTGCCACTTTATTTTCCCTGCATAAATTGTCACAGATTACTATAATGACAAGTTAATAACTATTCGATGTCTTGAAGATGCAGGGCAATATTCTGTACCCATGTAAATTAAAACACTCGCACTAAATTAAACATACTATGTCAAGCACTGTTATTATAAAAGAAGAACAACTTACAAAACCCACCTTGGGTCTGATGCTGCTGCATTCAGCCAGCAAACTCTTGCAGTTCTTATGGACATTCACTGCACAATCTGAAACACACACCGAAAAAGTCTGAAATTATTCTTGCCATTCCCATCTAGGGGGAGAAAGAGTGGGAAATGAAAGACCTCCTAATTTGGAAGAGATGCAGAGCAAGCTTAGTGTTTCCGAGAGCACCCTTGCGTGTGTTTTGTTCTTTGACACCAAACGCTCACGGTTTTCCAGTGCAACTCAGAATCACTGACAGTGCGATTCACACAAACAAGCACAAGGAGACACTATTGGATGTATTAAGAGTGTCCTGCTTCATCCCCCTTAAGCCAGAGTGCTGCCTCCTGCCCTGCACCACAATTCAAAATTGATACCGTTCAAGAAGGCACCAATTCATTGGGCTCCATACAAATAATTCAAAACACGCCACAGACTCAGAGTATTCCTTCTTTTCTAGCTTCACAAAGGAATTGTTTCCACATAAAGCAACTAAAGCAGTTCCCTCTCAGCCAAAAGGCACAAAACCATTAACAGGATAGTAAACTCCAATCTCTTGTTTTTTTCCTTATAATAACTACTGCTTGAGAAAACAGGATGACAACTGGTAGCGTCAAATATTTTCTGCAGTCTTTATACCCGCCTATAAAATAAGATCCACCAGCAAAAGCAGAAGCAGGATACCAGCAACTCAGACAGCAAAGGAAACCAGGATTTCTTTCTTCCCATCTCACAGAATCCCAGAGTGTCAGGGGTTGAAGGGCCCTGGAAAGCTCATGCAGTGCAATCCCCCATGGAGCAGGAACACCCAGATGAGGTGACACAGGAAGGTGTCCAGGCGGGTTGGAATGTCTGCAGATACAAGACTCTACACTATATTTCAGGCATGTCTGTGAAAAGAGAAATAGAACAAAACTGGGAAGATGAACACCGTGCTTTCTAAAGAAAATCTTGTTTATGTTTAAGGAACAGCGGAAAAACTACTTAAGGACTGTTCCTCCCAACAGACCCGTCGGCCGAGCCTGGCGCCAGGGCCGCCGAGCTGCTTTAAGGCTCCTGGCTGATGCAGAGAAACACTCACTTTTAAGTGTCTTCCATAACTCCAGTAAAAGTCAGAACAGGAGCAAAATGCTTACATGGCCTTAAACACAAATAAATTAACAAAGACGTAAAAACAAGACGGAGAAAGACTGAGTGCACAGCCCCAGAAGTTACGCAGCTTCTCCAAGTGTGGGAAATAAGAGGAGAATATTGCACTTGGTGTACCTGCCACACACAGAATCCCCACAAAAACAATTCCCTCCCATAACTTCTCTCTTATTTGTCATATTTCTACCAATACTGGACAAAAGAAAAGGCACTATATCTAATTTCGAACACACACGCCTCTGCAGATGCGTGATTAAAATGTATCCAAATTATTCACTTGCTAAGGCTACGTAGAGGACAGCAAATGTATTCGCTATTTCAGCGTTGATAAGGCCTCTGCCTGTCACCAGAAAACGAGGATTTTGTTCAAAGACACGCCACAACAACAACCGACTTGTGGACAAAGGCAGTCCCTTTCCCCCGAGACAAAGGAGCAAACTGCAGGACAGAAATCACCACACAAAAGGAAACACAGAATAAATTCTCCATGACGTTAAGCAGGGTTGGATTCGGGTCCAGCTGCTCCCAGACCGGCTCCCTTCGGGGCACAGCGGGACGGGGGATGCATTCCCTGGTCAATAATGTAAAACACACCTGCGTATCTTCAGTGATTGCAGTCGATAATTCCTTCCCTATTGATGATCATCAGGAGCAATTCTACTTCAAAAGCCTGGGTACTTTGTTAAGCTAATTGTGAAAGGGATATCAACTTAAAAATGTATTTCAATGTTAACATCATGCGCTCTGTTAGAGATAACCGCTTATATCAGTCTCGGTTGGTATATCTAATAGTTCTGGGTGTTTCCTGTGCTGCTGAAGGACTCTTCACACAGCAGGAGAGAACATACTAGAAAACATGAAAATGCTACAGAAAAGCCTCAGAAAATTGCAGGTGAATCCAAGGACTCGGTTCTCTTAGAGACTATTTGAAAAGCAATTAACGTAATGATTTCCCGGTGGCATTATTTTTGCCCACATAACAGAAGAGAATTTTGACAAGTGACAGAAGAATCAGACTGTTTTGCAAGCACCCTTAACTGTATAAAATATGCTCCAGCTTTCCCTTTTCAACACACTTTTGCAGCCAGCGCTGAACCAAGTCCGTTCCAATTACGGATGAAAACAAGCACTTGAATACTCGTGCATCTGATTGCTGAGAACACCAGTTAAACTGCCTGGGACACGGCTGCTGGAGCCAAAGCTGCGACAGCGATCGATAACATGGGATGCCAAGCAAACACACCACAGCTTTCTGTGTTTCTGGGATTAAACCTACAGGTTTTGGGATGAAGACCGAGAATTTTGGAAGCATCACATTGTCCCACATCTGCTTACCAGGGGACTGTCACTGAATTGCTCTGCACGGGCCAGCCAGGAACTATTGCTCAGCAACCGGCTGGCACAGGGGCCTCATCCAGCAAGGAAATATTTAAGACCAAGCGGCTCGTAAACATCATAAAAGATCCGATTCACAACTGAGGATAATGAAATTAATACCCGGTGTAATAAAACACCTTCTCTTATTAAGGAGATGCTCTCCCAAAGTCTCAGGGAAAGCAGTTTACAACTCAAGAGAATGATATTGGCCGTGGCGTTACGACGCCCAAAAGCATCGCCCGATTCACAGGATGCGCGAGGGCAACGAACTTTGCTGAAAATGGGCACGCATTTTCTCTCCCGGCCGAATACCTTCCAGTGGATCAGACACTGGTCATGCCCTATAAATGTCTTCCAGAATTGGATTCCAGGACAAATCTATGACTCACCAGATATTATGAGTATTATGACCCTGACCTTTGGTCTGGAACGGCACTGCCCAATAAAACCACTCTTTAAAGGGCATTTGCGAACAGCTAGATCTAACAGACAGATATGCTGGGATGGATCTAAAATTGAATTACTGGCTCTTTTTTTCCCCTCAAGCATATGGCTTTTTGATGTTTTTTAACTGACGGGTTAAAAAAACCCTTTAAAACAGTGAAGTTCAGACAGGGACTCCTTTTAACAGCGACTCTAAATGATACAAGGAGCTCAAGCACTGTTTTAATGCCGGGGTTATATTCGCCACCTGTTAAATCCAACCAGCTGGAGAAAGCCACGGACAAAATGGTTTTCTCGTGAAACTAATTTTTCTGCTTTCAAATGTCCGACGCTTCAGGGATCAAAGAGAATCTCTGCCCTTTCTCCTCACCCATACAAGGCAACTCCTTCCTCAAGCCGACACACAGCTTGCACACGAATGATTAATCCAGAATATAACATCTGAATTTATACACAGAGATGGACACCAGCTGAGGAACTTTACAAAACTACAAAGCGCACGATAAACCTCCCAGGAAAGAGTTTCAGTGCAACACGGAGAAGTTTCTGTATTCAGTAAATCCAGGTCAAGTATCTTCAGGAACTCGGAACAGATGTAACTTTGTCCTAGTGGCTTTGGTGACCCGTGTATACTTGTTTTGCTAATTGCCTAATTGTGTAGAGGCAGAAGCCAAAAACTGGAAGGGTGCAGGGTGATGAGATACTTCACATTCTGAAACAGAGACAGTCTGTGCGAGAGAGCAACACCACTAAATTATCGAGTCTCGGTGTCCCTGTTACAGCATTCCTCTTTGTCTCCAAAAACAATCTATAATTACCCCCCGTATCTGGTTTTATTGTCAAAATATCAGACAAACGGGGGATAGGGTCGTGTCATTCCCAACACCGCAAGTCCTCGTGGGCTTGGAGTTTTCTTTAAACAGAGAAACCCAAACCAGAACAAACAAACAACTGATGTTTCTTTTTTTAAAACAATGGGAAGTAAAATTAGCACATTATTCGAGAAGAAATCCGAGTACCATTTTAATTCTCTCACGCTCAACCCTTCCCCCATTCTACAGGAACGCTATGGGACTGAAGCAGCAGCTATGACAATCATAAAAGGTATTTAAAATATTTCATAGGTAAACATTAGGTGGAACTACAACACACCGCGTCTGATGGCTCCTGTTTGAGAGCCATGTTTTCTTAACCCTACCAAAGAGAAACTATTACCTCACAACCTTATCAACTAAAAAAAGCCCCCATCTCTGTTAAAAAGGGAGCAAGAAGGAACTGAGAAGCAGCCGTTTCTTCTCTTGGTTTTACACAGAGGACTCGCATACTACAGTAACAAAACCACAGCACAACATCTTCAAACAATAGTCAGTCGTTTTGTTCATTTATTAGAGCAAAACCCCCAAATACGGTACCAGAAACACCCACAAAGCTGTTCCAGTTGGGAATCACTCCGTGTTTCCCATCATGTCCTCCTACCACGGTTTCCTTTCCAGCACAGCCAGGCTAAGCCTACAAGCTGATATTATCTCCCTAATATGCCAGGACGGTGGAATATTTTAAATAGGTCAGTTATCACAATTGAGAGTAGGGATAAAGCTTTTACCATGTTTTTTCTAATATTCAAGCTCTTTTTATGTCCATCCCAGGCTTTTCTCCCTCCTGCAGCCCCAGCACTACAGAATGTGCGTAAGTGAACCTGAACACAAGACGCAGAATTTAATTATTACAAACATAAGGATGCTCAGACAGGGGCCGAGGCATCAGGTGAACCAGTTTCACATCGGGCTACATCAGTTCGCTTCCCTAACGCCAAGAGCAACACGTTACCTCCTTCTTTACTCCCTAAAAGATAAAACCAGGATCTCCACAAGCTGTGCCCCAGTTTAATCCCCGAGCAGGTAACCTCGGGCCGGCAATAAACCCGGCGGGATTTGCCACGGGAGGGAAGATAAACCCGCTGCCCCGGCCGAGCTCCGGGTCTCCTCGGTACCGACGTTGCTGGTTCCTCCAGAGCTCCCCAGAGAAACCCCCTCACCGCTGGCACCGCGAAGCCCCGGGACCCTGAGGAAGGGGCCGCGGCCCGGGGAAGGGGGGGTCCCGATGCCTGGAGGGGGTGGCGGCGCGGGGGGCCGGGGCTCGGGGAAGCCGGCGGGCGCGCTGACACCCCGCTCTCTTACCGGACTCCCCGGGGAGCCGCCGGTTGCACTCTCGGTCCCGGGAGCCGCCGCCACAGCAACAGGAAACACCCGGTGTCCCGGAAGGAAAAGGGAGATGGATGGAGCTGCGCGCCTGCGCACCGCTGCCCGGCCCGGGACAGTGTCCTCGGCCTTGGTCTCCCAGGGAGGGCGCGACCACCCTCGGCCCGCGCTTTGTTCAGGGACGGTGGGAGCACCCGCAGCCCGCACTTTTCCCTCAGGGAGGGCACATCTACCCCCGACCCGCACGTTTTTAAGGAGGACACATCTACCCCCTGTCCTGCACATTTCCCTCAGGGAGGGCACATCTACCCCCGGCCCGCACATTTCCCCTCAAGGAGGGAACGTCCACCCAAAGTCCACACATTCCCCTCAGGGAGGGCACATCCACCCCCGTCGCGCACATTATAAGGGAGGGCACGTCCAACCCCAGCCCGTGCTTTTACCTCAGCCAAGAGCCACCCGGCCTCACCCCAACGAGTGTTCCAGGCCACCCACCTGGACATGAGAACCGCTCTGGCCTCTTTCCCCCTGAGAGCAGCCACAGCACAAGGGATCTCCTGGGGACCTGTCCTCCATCAGCGCCCAGAACAAAGACAACAGGCCCTTAACGGATGGGATGTAGCATCCCGAGTGACAGCTTTAACGTGTTTGTGCACCGCCTGGGACTTTCTCTAAACATGCAATTCGTTATGAAGAGCCGGGTGGGATTTGCCATTCAAAATGTGCTGAAGTGTTTACAGCCGCTCCTGCCCGAGCCTTCGCAATGACCCCTGCACAGACAAACAGCAAAAGCAAAGGGGAGTTTCTCTTTGCTATCAGCAGTTTCATGTATGGACTTGTACAACTACATTGCTTGCTGGAAAAAACTCCCTTTTTCTGGTGAACCAGGCCGCCAAAGTCCAGGGGAGAAAACCAGAAGAGCTTGTGATCTAACCTGACCTCCTGATCTGTGATTCACTCTGGGAATTCACGATACCAATCTCCATCACAAGCTCGTCATATTTTAAGTCACGCACATCCAAGCTGCCTGTCGAAAATGCAACACACGCAATTACAAAACAAACTTCCCTCTCCAAATCCACCCTGCGGCTTTCCCACAGCTTTGAAAGAACCTGACACCCTTTGGGCTGGAAATGTGCTGAAATCCCGGACCACCACGGGGCCAATATTGTCTCTGGTTTCCACACTGTGACCTGTTTAATTGATTATTTTTTCTCTTCATCTTATAGTTTCAAGCTTTTCAGAAACGTTCCCTTTTGTGCTACTTCTATACAGGACTAAGCACAGTAAGATCCCAGTCGTTTATTAGCGCCTCGCAGCACTACAGAGAAATAATCATTAAATAAAGCAGTTTGGGGATAAACTGTCACTTTGTGACCAATTAATCCTTAGAAACTTCAGCCTTTGTGCTTTGCCATAACATAAAATAAAGCCCTGCAGATTGCCCAAGTGCAGCCGTCGCGGAGGGGACGTGCTGTGCTTGTGCTGCTGGCCCTGGGGCATCTCCGCGAAAATCAGAGCGAAATCTGGCACAGCAACCGGCTCAAAGACGCCGTAGCTTAGAGCTAAACAGAGAGTCGCACCGACTTTCTAATCCTGTGTAATTCTAGAATAACAAAAGATTTCTTATTGAACGAGCTTCAGGTAGATTACAGGTATGAAAAGAAGGTGAAAAGTAGAAAAGAAGGAGCACTGAGAAGAGTGTATTCTTCAGCTTGCTTTTCCAAAACCTCTAGAAGTGCTGTGAGTGCTCGGCAGGGCCAGCTCTGTGTCAGCAGACTCATCGCTCGGTCAACGTTTCCTCCGAAACCGGCGCTACAAACCACTTTCACGTTTCCTTTAGATCCTGCTGCATTGCCTTATAACCGCACGAACCCCCAGATATCGCAGTCGCTCTGGTTTCACCCGCTTTAGTTGGAGTCCTGTCAGTAATCACTTATTCCGAGCAGGACTCCCAGTCCATTTCTCACTGTCATCACGTTACGGCAGCCAAACCTCCTTTTCCACCTCAAAATAAAAGCTGTTTGTTGGTTGCATCTCTCCCCAGAAATGCAAAGTTCCAGGTTGCCTGCTGCTATGAGCAGAAATTTCAGGATAGAAAGATCAAGTCATTCCTCCCTATGATAAGCTGAAGCTGTTCTTTCCCATATCAGCTTATTGGTGCTGTGCTGGGAGTCCTGAACGCAGAAGTGTGCAGGCAAAGGGGAATCTCACACACTGAATTTCCAGCCCAAACCAAGAGCCGTCCTGGCCTCTTCTCCTTATAGATAAAAAAAGAACGGCTGGGGGATGTTTTCCTGACAAACTGCAGGGACCTGTGTCCTCCATTTACCCACAGAACCGCTGTGAGAAAGGGAACGGTTCTCCAAACCCTTTTCACAGCAGCCCTGGAGATGAGTAGTTAGAGCAATTTCTCACAGAGCAGCGCGTGTTATTGAATTCATTACACTGAGCACCTTCTCTTAAAGACAAGGAGTTTGAGCCTACACAACGCTTTGGATGCATCTGTAGGTTTTCCTTGTGAAGAGGATGGTTGATCCGAGGTCCCCATGGGGGCCAGGGCTCTACCTTTCACATAAAGCAATAGAGATATAACTCTCAACTCACAAAGATGTAAAGACCCAGCTCTAGCCCAGTGCCCAAGCTCAAGTCGCCCGGAGGGAGGCGATCCTCCTGCCGTCTGTATTCCAGGGCAGATCCTTGGCTCGCCAGCACCGCTTGGAGAGCTCTGCTCCTGTCAGGGCTTTCCTGGGACTCATCTCACTCCTGTTGCATAAACTCTGCAAGCATGTTTATAAGAGAGGATTAATTTAGGCACAGAACCTTCTCCACCCTTGACAACAAAGGCTCAAGAGGAGCTTTCTTTATTTCCAGGTGAACAATAAACTTTGAGCTTTGAGTCTCTAGGTTTATGTAACGATGAAGTTTGGGTGGCCGCTGTTGCTGAGATCGCAAGCGACCGCAATCATTCCTCCTTGTTTTCCATCCCTGCCAGACTCCAAACGTCACATCTGGGAGACTCTGGAGCCGCAGAAACTCTCCCACGTGTGCTGACACACACCATGGCCTCCTTCCCCTTCCCTGGGAAAACTTGTGCGTGTGGTGTGAGGATAAATCAAAGCAATCGGGTGGGAGAATGAAACAAGTGCCCACGTACAGGGCCACCTGGCTGCCTGCCCTCCTCACGGCCCACGTGTGTGTTTCTAGCAGAACAATTCCTTACTCTGAATTAAAAACATAATCCCTCCTGCTGTTATTACACTTTCTCTAATAAGAAGAGTTCTCACTCTTCTCTTCCTCACAGCCATGGAAGCCACCAGACTTCTTGTGTCCACTGGGCAGTGACAAGTTCTCATGCTTCCCAACCATTGCTCCATCCATCCCCCTGCTTTCAGCTCATCCCTTTCTTTAACCCCCGGATTTCCTTTTCTTATTCTGAGCCTGTTTTGTCTTCTACCACGTGGTGGTGCTGCAGTTAAAAATACCACGGAGATAACAAACAACAGCACCTGACCAGAAGATGGACCAAGAGCTGGCGCAGGCCCAGGGCGCGGGGATGGCAAATGTGAGTTCGTGATGAGAAAACAAGAGGAGCAGCCAAAATATCCTCAGATCCTGGCAGTGACTACAGCTCAGGCTGACAGCTCCCGCTCCTGAAGGATGGGAAGTGCCACCGGCTACACGGTGGCCCCGAAAGTTGCTTTTCCAGAGCCCCATCAGTGACCTGTCAGGACACCAGCACCGCTCCTAGTGCAATAACGCGAGTGAGCGATATCAACTGTCAGCTGCGCTGCCCAGAAACGGCTTGCCAAGGTTTCAGCCCAGTGTAATCCAAATATAGGCACTCTCAGGCCAACAGCTGTCACACAGCAAGTCCCAGATCTGACCACAGACAGGCCGTTAATTTTAATGAACATCGCAGAATCCTGCCCAATTATGCAGCTGCCACAAAGGGAACACGCAAAAACGAGCTCTGCCGCCCTCATTATCCCAGCCAGCTCACCCTGAGCAGCCCAGGAACCCAGAGAAGATGTCAGAGTCCCGAGCACCTCCTGGTTCCTCAGCCTTAGCAAGACTTGAGAATACAAATTCCTCATGGAAGGGCTGAGAAACAAGCTAAGACTGCAAACAGAGCCTCTGCAAGGAGGCTCCTCGGAAAGGAACAACGAGGCATAACTCTGCCTCCTCCTGTAATATTTGGGTTCTCAATATCCACAAAGCACTTGCTCGTTTAGCTCCTCGCTTCCTACTTTTTGCGGTGACACATGAAAGATGTTCAATAACAGGACCTGTGGTCCTTTTCAGTTTCCTTCCAGCTGCCCTGAACGGAAAATGTGCTTCTTGCAGCACATGCCCAAGGGCAGCCAGGGTGCTTGTGCCCCAGGAAAGTTTTACTGACCTTAGGAGCCTCTGAGAGACCCTCACTGGAGAGCGAGCAGTGCTTGAGGGCACAGGGTAGAGAAAGAGAGCAATTTTCCCATTTCCAGCAGGTTTTCTCTTCCCACAGGCAATCCCTTGGGAATTAAAATGCTCGTCAGTGCCCTGAGGACCTGCCCCAAAGCAGAGGGACGGGGTTTGTCCCTCAGCCCAAGCCATGCAGTGATGCCACGGGGAAGGCATGAGGACAGAGCCCCACGTGTGCCAGCAAAGGAGCTGCTGCCATTCCTGTGCAAACTTACGTCTGAAAAGCAACGATCTCACCCGTGCAAGTTCTGGGAGGCACCATTTGACTTTTGCGTTAGTTAATAACGTTTTGGATGCTCTAGAAATCCTTGTGCGGGTGCAGAGGGCGGATGCTGAGCTGAGACACGCTGCATCTGTGAGAAACAGGCTAAAAGATCCAGCTCCATGCAGGCAGCAGGGACACTGGCGTGGGCAAAGCAGTGTTGTAAAAAGAATTACTAGAAGTTGACCTGGACTTTCCTTGGGGGAAAGAGGCAGGAAATGGTCAAGCGGCCAAAGAAAATTAGGATAAACTATTGCCAGGCAGGATTTAGAGATAGTTTAGAGTATCTGGAGAAACAAGCAAGCCAGGCCGAGCAGGGTGGTGGGTACGGCCAAGCCAGAGGAAAAGTGAAGCAATCCAGAAGGCGATTTCAGCAGAGGAAGGGCCGGGGGAGGCCGGGGGGCTGAGCGGCGACAGCCGTACTCACTCAGGCACTGCAGACCACTTTTATTTACAAGGGGTTTGGCACACAGGGAGCAATTGGTGCAACTGGAGAAAACCCCCGGCACAAGCTGGTGCCCATTGATCTCTTTCCACCTCTCTTTTGGTTCCTTCGCCTCTTTCTCCTTCTCCCTCTCTTTTGGTTGCTCTTTGTTCTTACCCTGGAAGGAGAGAAAACCACAGCTGCGTTACAGACCTCGCGCTGCCCCACACGTTCCTTTCCCCACCGAGAATAACAAGCTGGTGCGCAGGAAATACAGCGGGCGCCCTTGTCCCCCAGCTTTTTGGATGGTTGTGCTTTTCCCACACGCCTTCCTAAGGCTCAGGACAGTCCCTTTGGCACAGGGCTACGTGTGACAAGGGGACACGTCTGTGCCTCATCAGGCTCTCCTTGTCCCAGAGGGACATCCAGGCTGTCACCCGGCCAAAGCACCCCTCAGCCAGCCAAGAGGGATCCAGCTCCAGCTGCCTGCTCTCTGGGGCTCAGACCCCTTTTTGGCCTGAAGGACTCAACAATTCCTTCTGCAGCTTCAGCACGTCTCCCTCACCTTATCCTTCTGCCAGGACCCAGTGACCCGGCTCCGCAGGGAACTCAGGCGCCGCATCACCTTCGTGCCTTTCTCCGCTTTATCGCTCTTCCCACTGTCCTCATTTCTGAAACAAAACCAAAACCGGCTGAATTAAGGGGAAGTTAACTGGCCAAGCCTAGTGCAGGGAGGTCACTGATGAAGTTTATCTGAAGCATTTATTTTGGGACCTCACCCCCAAGCTTTGCATCCCCTAGAGGATCTGACTCGGTGTCTGTCATGTCATGTCATGGTCAAAGAAAATGAGGATAAACTATTGCCAGGCAGGATTTAGAGATGGGAAATCTCTGCAAATAAGGAGCTGAACTTTCAAATTATTTGTGCGATTTCTGGCTGTCTCTGTTTTTATTCAGTGCCACGTTCAATACGGCCTTAATCCTGGCTGAACCGCTGCAGAGAGCGGCGCCCCGCACGCAGTGCTGTCAGGGCAGTGGAGCCGAGACACAGCAGGGCTTGAAATCAGCTGTCCTGGGGATGAATGTGTGTGGGTTGCCACCTGTGTCACTTACTCGTTAGACAGAAACTCAAACCAGGTGAGGTTCTGCTGGGAGGAATCGCTGCCTTCTTGCACACGAGCTCTCTGCTTCGCCCTGTGCGGGGAGAAGGCGTCAGACACACGGCAGCAAGGCTTATTGTTGAAGATGGGGTGGGAACGCGTTCAGAGTTACGGAAGAGGCACGTGAAATGCTACTTCTGCTTGCAATTTTACCCAAGTTTTACTGGAAAAATGCAAGCCATTCTGGTACCCTGGGGATTTTTCCCTCATGGGACCAAGTGTCACTCGCCCCATGGGTCCCAGGCAGAGCCGTGACCTCCCCACCCTCATCCCTCTCCCACGCACACTCACCCGTGATATTGTTTCAGCTCCTGAAGCACCTGCTGGACAATCAACCTACCAGGGATGGGGCAAAAGAAAAGTGATAGGTTAGAAAACATCCTTGTGAAGACATTCTGCACCCTACAAAGCACGGGGTGCTGGTCTGCGACCAACTGCTGAGCGGTGCCCCAGCATGGCTGGGAGCTCCTTGGCTATTTCATCTCCAAGAGCTCAGATGTACCCAAGAACCTCGAAACAGGCAGGACTGACAATACCTACACGTGGTCTGGGGATACATGGTCCTTCTCCAGCATCTCCAGAGCAGGGGGTTCAACACCTGCAACACAAAATGCTCTCAGTAGGGATCCTGCTTGGCCTTTTGCAGGGCACAGTGTTGCAAGCTACACGACTGGGCAATATTAATCTTGCTGGGCTACCACTCTGCCTTTAATGGGGAGGGAGAAGTGCCAGGAGCAGTTAGGGAGGCAAAAGCCACCTCACTTTTCTGTGTTACCCCTCTGTTCTCCAGTGAGTATTACACTAACTTCTGAGGATCCTGCTTGCAGCTACAGGGCAAGAGCTGCCACCACCCCAAAGACCCTCCCCATGACAGCCAGGCCACTTCCCCGGCTCTTAACCAATCTCTGTATCTCCCTCCAGAGCAGCCCTCACAGGTGAGAGCGGTTCATCCATCCAGCAGCAGGGAGCAGGCTGAAATCAAGTTTACGGGTGTTTTTCTAAGGCTCTTCACTTCAGTGCAGAAACCAGAACATGCCGGCCTTGTCCCACAGCCTGGGACCACGGAGGAGGGAAGGGCAGAGGACGGCTAGGCTTGCAGAGCCTACATCTCCAGTTTTTAATCTGCTTCATCACAAACGCCTTGAAATAATATCATACCACATAGATAGCCTGTACCCACCTCGCACGGCTGGGACAGAAGTGCCGGAACTGGAAGGTGTCTGAGGGGACGCAACTGTCTCGCAGGCTGGTGGGACAGACTTCGACCTCAGCCTCTTCCCGTTGCTGCCGCATTCCTGGAGAAGTAAAAAGTCATGGACATCTTTGGTGTATCAGAGCACAGGGTTAGATCCGGGCTCAAGATATCACTGGGAACGGGCTGACTCCGCACCCCTTCCCTCTCGTTTTGTCGGGGTTATGAGGACAGGACACCATAAGGCGCAGATGTTTGTCGGCTTCAGCTCTGGGCTCCAAGGAGCCTGGAGGAAGTGACACTTGTGACCGAAGCCTTCTCAAGTGCTTCTCACTTTTAGAGGATACGTACCACTGCGATACGATTGTCCTTTTAATATTAATTGAATCTAAAGAACTTCCCCGAATGAAAGCAGTGTGAAAGGGGGGAGATCACACTGCTGTCTTCAACTGCCTAGCAGAGGATTATAGAAAAGATGGAGCCAGGTTCTTCTTAGAGGTGCAGAGTGACATGATGACAGGATGAGGGGCAACAGGCAGAGGCTACAGCAGGGGAGATTCCAACTAGACACACAGGAAAAGCAGGCTGTGATAAACCACCTCCCAGGGCCCTTGTCCTGCAAGAAGAGGCCATTTGTCCCAGAGCAGATAAAGCCCAGCGGTTCCTGCGGACCTCCCAGTGTACCCGGTTCAACGCTGGCATCAAACGGGTCCAGCCTGCAGCTGCCACCTGCCTGGGTCACCTTCTGCACCCCAGCCTGCCCTCGCACACTCACCGCCTCCTCCAAGCCAGGGCTGACCGTGAGGGTCGGTCGTAATGGTTCTATCTCCACTTTGATCACCACGCCGCCCCCGCCGCTGCTCCAGGTTTCCCGTTCCCCTTTGGGCAGCTGAAGGGACACCCGAGGCTGCGGGCAGGACTGGCTCCCCTTCTCCACGTCCTCCTGCTCTGGGTCGCTGCCCATCTCCGTGGCATCCAGGCTGAACCTAATTCGAGAAAGAGGAACAAGCCAGTTGAGCAGACCTGTCCCATTGCGTGGCAGAGCCCCTGCAATGTCCTGTCCTGGGGTGGACAGTCCTGAAGAGCTCCTGCAACTGGGACACGGAGGGTCTGGGGCAAGGCGGCTCTGGGACAAGGAGGCTCTGGGACAAGGCGGCTCTGGGACAAGGAGGCTCTGGGACAAGGAGGGTCACCATGGCAGGCACGTGGCAAAGGAGATGCCAGGAAGTGTCAGCCTGGACACCAAGTCCTGAGCCTGTTCAAAACAGCTTCTCTGGCTGCCATCCGCTAGTCCACGAGCTCCTTGGTCACCCGGGGTGTTTAGTGCCCGCCGGCTCTCGCTGATCTCTTAGCAACCCCTGAGACTGAGCAGCCACCCAGCAGCCTGCCTGGCCTGCGTGGGAGCTGCTGCTCCGCTCGCTGCCCTGCCAGCAAAGCCCCTCCGCGCATTTAGAAATGGCAGAAGTTGTCGTTTATCAAATCATCACTGTGGCATCGTGTCATAAATCCTGCCCCTGCCGGGGCGCAGCTTTGAGGAAGGAAAAAGCACTAATTTTCTGGGAAATGAGGGGCAGCTCAGCTCCCCCAGTGCCCCACGGTTTCCCGAACACCAAGTACTGTTGCAATGCCAACAGCATAGGAGCAAAATGATGGATAGGGCTCAGTGGAAAATCTTACTCTCTGCATGGGTTCTGTCTGCAGATCGCTGTCACTTCGTTCTCCTGCCAGAGACAGGCGTCAGGAAGCATTTGCTTAGGGGACAGTGGGTGGGTGCCCCTTCCCTGGCTCTGTGATTAATCACCCAGCGAGGGGACCCGAGGAGTCCCCAACGCTGGCAGCCGCTCTGTGCTGCTGCTGTGTGCCCGTTACACAGAATAAACTGTGAATGATCCGCGGCACATGGAACAATAGGTCTGAGAACCAAAGCTGGAGCTTGACAAAGAACTGCCAAGATTTCAGGCTGAGATAATTTTCGGGTACCTTATAAGGAGGGGAGATAAAAATAGTCCTTGCTGGCTTGCACCTCACTCCCTGTCACCCGGGAGATCAATACATTTGTCAGCAGGGAAAGTGGGGGTCTAGGAACCTGGAGACCAAGGGAGGCTCCAAGGAGCCATTAAACCTCAGCATCTGTTCTTCCACATCCCACCCAGCACGAGCAGTAGGTGTCCAGCTGCTTTGGCAGATGCTGACGAGAGAGCGAGGCCACCCAGGAGCCCAGGGCAGCGTGGTGGCTCCGGCCTCACGCAGCATCGCTGGACCGTGTATACCAAATATCGCTTGTCGTCCTGCTGTACCTGCGCTTGCAGTCCACAGGTGACAAAGGGCTTTCCCAGCTGTGCCTCCGAGAGGTCGACATGGATCTCACCAGCGTGGGGAAGGACTCCGTGGCCTCCTGTGGGTTCAGCTCTTCGTCTGCCTCTGCAGGACACTCCGAAGTGCTGGTACCATCTTCTGGCACCGCCACACAGGAGCAAACGTGGCCTTTGTTCAGAAAACGGCAGTCGGCCTCGCCGTAACGCACCGAGCAGGAAACGGGGTTGGAAAAAGCAACGTCCACGGATATTTTGCTCAGAGCCCCCGGTCTCTCTTCCAACAAGCGGATGGCAGACACAGCCTGGGCCGCTTGTTCTGGCTGCGCTGCCGTTTCTGACTCCGTTTTGGCAACCGGCGGGCTCGGGAGCCCCAGATCTTGGTAATACTCCGTGCCATGGAGAGCGGAGTCCGAGAGGAGATCCTCCGTGCTGCTGTGCAGGTCTGCTGCTGGGACATCCAGCTCTGTGGAAGATGCGTCCTCCTGCAGAGGCAGCGACAGCTGAGCTCACAAACCCCACCCGAGAGGGGTCTGCACCCACCCTGCGAAGGGGGCGCCTCCAATGCGGAGCTGGAGCTGCTTTGCTTTGCTTTCTCATGGCAAACAACCCACCTGCCGCTAGCGGGGCCAGGCCTGCACCTGCAGCTCAGCTTATCCCACCAGACTTTCTAACAGTAGATATAATCTGATAGCAGAAATAGTCTAATAGTGTCCTGTCCTGCTGTGCCTCGCCAGACCTGCCCCAGCCCCACCAGCTCAGCTCCCTCCAGCCCCCGCATCTCTCTGTACCTTATTCCTCCAACTCCAATACCAAAATCACATCTGTATGATTTTTCCCAGCAGCAGAAGCAATATAACCTCGTATTCCTTGATAGTCTGGATCAGCAGCCCTTTGCCCCGTCCTTATTCCACCGCAGCCCCTCCTGAACGCGCTGACTCTGGCTCCCGCCTCGCGCGGTGGCAGCGGAGGGAAAGGGGACACTTGCCTTTTCCTCGGCCATGCCGCTGCAGAAGGCGTCATCCTCAGCAATCAGGGACGGGAGGAAGGTCTTGGGGCTGGGATACTCCAAGGCAGGGTTGCTGTGGTCGGCGAACTCCCGTAAGCATGGCTTGCAGTCGGACCCTGCGAGACAGAGAAGGTGACAGCGGGTGGGCAGGAGGGATGTAGAATGACAGAGAGGTGACATCAGGCATCACCCAAACGCTCCGCGCCGCCCTCTGCTCCCCCGGCCCTCGCAGACAGGCAGTTTGGGGACCTCAGCAGCCCTGATCCTGTGGAGCCTGGTGCGGGGATCAGCAGAAGGCTCACCCCCCGAGCCACGGCGTGTGCCGGGCAGAGAGCAGGCTCGCACCCTCCCAGCCTCCCCCTCGGCATCGACATTATGGACCTTTAACCAGAAGTCTGTGGGGAACAATAAATAAACCCCGACTGGTTTTATTCTTATCCATAAAGGATAAAGGATGGCACTGGGAGCCCAAACTGGAGGCACATTAGTGGCTCCAGCAGCACCGAACACGCGGAGTGACAGTGGGAAATGGAATTCCACGGCGTGGGCGCTCTCGTGTGGATTTTCCCCGGGCAGGATGTGAACCTGAATGTGTCCACACCTCCCCGGAGCTCACCGAGAAACAAACGCAGGGTCTGGACGCGCTTTGCGGCACAACAGACCGTGCGGCTGACTGAAGCGCATTCTTAGGTAACGAGACACGCTGTCAGCGTTCGCCACGGTCTCTGACGCATCGCGTGGCTCGTGAAAAGCCCTTTGATGCCTTCGAGATACACAGAGCTGGGCCGAGCGGAGCAAAGCCAGGCGCTTGGCTGGAGCACTGCGGCGGATCTCGGAAGATGCACAGAACAGCAGCAAGAGAATATTCCACCCAGTGGGGAAAAAACAGCAAGAAACTGCTAGAAACTCGTCATACTCCAGGAAATCCAAGTGTAAAAAAGAATAATATGAGGGAAGCCTGGTTGCAAACCACGCTCCTGGACACCTTGCATCCTGCTGTGGGTTCGACGCTGTGAAATGCAGCCGGGGCTGCGCGGGGCCAACTGGAAAAGGCAAAACGCGAGGGGGACTTTGGAGGTTTGTTGCTCGGGTCCCGTGCCAGGTTTTCTGTCTGAAGGAGCGTCTGGCGTGTTTAACCGAGTGCGGTCATTACAAGGGGGGATCTATAAATAATACGGAAAGAAAGCACCCTTTGAAGGCACTATTTTGATTAAGGGTTTTTTAACTATAAGAGCAGGGGAAATCTGAAACAGGCTTTCCAGCAAGGTTGTGGAATTTACTTCACAAGGCATTTTTAATTAATAGGCAAATTCCTGCCCGGGAAGTCCTAGAGCCACGTCTGTAATGCTCTGTCTGTAAAACTGGCACGTTTACCAAGCTAGCCAACACTTTGCTTTGCCCAGATGCACCTGGATTGCCTCTAATCAGCTCGTAAACAACAATCAGCATTTTGAAGTGAATATGCATTTGAACCCGGGCAGGTTTTGGCCTGAGGTTGTAGGAAACACGGCCAAAGATGTCAGCGAATCCCCAGAGCTGGGGATGAAAGGCGGCGTGGAAGGGAACCAAGGGCAGGAACCGGGCGGTGGGGAGGGTCCCAGGGGGCCAGGACGAAGCGGAACGTGCAAGGAAGGAGGAAAACTGAGGTTCCCTGCTCTGGCCATCCCCTGCAGCAGCGGATGACCCGCGGGAAGAGCAGCCGAGGCGCGGAGGCGCAGGAGCTGACGCGTGCCGCGGGCTGACAGAGCCCAGAGCCCCGGCTGCGGGCTCGGCTAAAACAAGGAGGTGTTTCTCCTCCTCTGACCACCCTGCCTGCCCCACGCTGGGCCTGCAGCTGCCTCCAGCTCCGAAGTGCATCCCTGGAACAGAGTCAGCTCCTCGGAGGCCTGGAGAACATTCCCCGTGCTCTGGCTGTGCCTTGCAGGGCTCAGGGTTTGGCCAAGACACGGGCCAGAGTCAACAGACCCCCTCGGGGCCCACCGAAGGACGGATGTATCCTCCTCGGAGCCTTCACACAGTCCCATTTGGACACGCGATAAATCAGGTTTGCAGGCAGGCTCCGGTGAGCGCGGCGGCAGCACACGGGGCCGCGGCCATGGGGAGAGACCATTTTAGGCAATGTGCAAGCAGCAGACGTGACAATTCAGGGCTCCCTGTATCTAACGCCTCGGTGGGTTGATGCTGGGCTGGCACCGTGCGTAGAGCCGCGCTGTGCTGACAATGTGGGCAATGCGGGGCTGACATGGGGAAAAAAGTGTTTTCAGGCATCAGGTTCTGGTGTGATGAGCAAGGAAAGGCCCGTGTAGAGGATGCACCAGACAGAGACAGGTCTGGGGGGCTGCCGACACCCCTATAGCCACAGTCCAGGTGGTGACCCATATATCAGCAAACTCCGGAGCCCCTCAGGTCCCTGAGGTTCTGCGCTCCAGCCCGTTTGGAAGGACCGATGCTCCGTCTGACTGTGGCGCGATGACAAAGGGACAGAGCATCCCGGCTCCCCGGCACCAGCACCCACCAGCGTCCACCTTTCCTCAGACGGGATGACAAAACGACGCTCTGAAGAACACAACACTGTTTGCTTTAGGAGAACATTAAGCAGATTAGGTATTGCCGTTGCTTAATTCGCCTCTGGCCGGGGACCATAAAAGGTTATTGCTGGAGGGAGCAGCGCAGAGGAATTCCCAGGGCAGAGCGGGCGAGAAGCGGCGCTGGCTGAGCCGGCAGGTCCTGCACACGAGCGGGGCTCTGCCGTGCTTGGCCAGGGCTTCCCGGCAGCAAAACGTGACAATTCTGACCTCCTGCACGGAGAGGAAGGACATAGGGACGGTCTGGGACGTTCCCAGGGGTTTTGATGCCCTGGGGATGGTGGGATGAGCCAGCTGAGCTGGTTTGTCTCAAGGAAAATGAAACACCGTGCTGCCGTGACCACACGCAATGGAGCCCAACGAAATATTTAAATATTCCCATTTCAGACTTGCAGCTGACACCTCCCTCCTGCAACTGGTTCCCTCGGACGGGCCAGTCGCTGGAGATGTCCCCACAAGTGCCACAGCAGGTGGCAGCGGCAGAGCAGCCAGTGCTGGGACAAGACCCAGCTGCCTGCTCGCCGCTCAGGACGCGGCTCAGGACGCGGCTCAGGACGCGGCTCAGGACGCGGCAGGTCCCCCAGCGACCCCGCGGCCGGCGGAGGAAACATCAGAGGAAACATGGACGTGAGCTCTCGCCATCACATCCTCCGAGCATCAAACGCTCTCTGCATCTCCCCTGGGGAAAGGCCACACCAAACGGTGGGAAACAGGGCACTGGGTAGTTCTGTACGCAAAACAATCCCAGGAGGAAGGACAGAGCAGGCAGAGTGTCGGGAAACCAAGGAAAGCGTCATGAACAAGAAATAAAATGATTCCGTCTCCTCCTGGCTCTGCCGACCACCAGCTGCCCGTTACGTACCGGCATGCAGCCCGGAGCTGGAGGGTGAAACCTCCGTAAAGCGAGCGCCGAACTGCGGTGCCAAAACCCGGCTGAAGCGCCGTCCTGCGCCTGGTCTGGGCCCCACATCGGTGGCCGTTGGCAGCGCTGGGCTGGCGCAGCAAGCCGGGCTGGAGGAGGGGAGCAGATAAGCCGCCCAACACTGTAACATACTGTACAGTGAGCTGCTGCCTTATCACCGCGCCTGGGGCCTGGGGTTTGGGCACCGGGGGCGCCAGCACAGAGCTCAGCTGAGGGGTCTCGGCGGGGCTGGGGGGGATTTGCAGCCCCTGTGATGCTCCCGAAATCACAAGGAAGAGCCGCGGTGCAGGTTCCTGCAGTGACCCCGCAGAGGGAAGGTCCCCATGGAGCCCCAGGGCTCACCCCGGATCAGATCCCGCACAACCCTGCTCTGAACTGACCTCCCTTTGACCGCTCAGTCTGGATCCTGGTCCCTTGCACACCCACACCAGAAAAGAACTGGGGGTAGAGGGGAAAACAGCAAAGGAGAAAGCGCTGGCACGTATCGAGAGCTCTAATGTGGCAGATAAAGGCACACGAAAGCAGCAGGCGGGTTTGCAGGCAGGGACGGCAGCGTCCAGCGCCTCCGGGACTGCAAATGTCCCATGTCCCAGGTCTCTTGTGTCCCCTTTTTACACCGCACGCAGGGATGAGCCCAGTTCACACGATCACCGGCATTTCCCGTTGCGGCTGCTGGATACCGTGAAGACCAAACATGGGGGGTCTGCTCCTCAGCCCCCTCCAAAAGACCAGAGGAATCTCCTCCGCAGCACCTGCTCCAACACCGAGCTCCTGACGCGGGGCTGAGCGCTCGCCGCGCAGACACCGCACGTCCCGCTCGCTGGCAGCAACGGAACACAGCTATTGCAAAACCAGAAGGCTGATGTTTAACCCATTACCCAGCTCCGAAAAGCGCAAACACGCCTCAAAAAGACGACGAAACGGATGGAAAAGCGTTACAAATAAAAGCAACGCTTATGCAGCGCTCTCTGCAGCGAGGAGCGGGGTGCACGCGACACGGGGACCCCAGCGCCCGTCGCCCGCACGGGCTCTCCCGACGCGCGGCTCAGACCCCTCTCCCCGCACGCGAGGCTGTTACCTCGCTTAAACGACCATCTCTTCTTCCAGCGCTTGGAGAACGATGGCCAGGAGTGGTTGAGCAGCGAGTCTGACATTTGGGAGCCCCGTGCGAGGTTCCGAGCCCGAGCGGGAGCGGCGGCAGCGAGCGCGGTGAGCCCAGCGCGCTCTAAGGCAGCGCTGCCGGCTGCAGCCCAGGGGCTGCCAAGGGGGGAGTGGAGAAGCCAAGTGTTTTGTCAGAAGCATCAGCTGATGGAAGCCGTGGCCAGGCAGGAATTCCTGGGCCCTGGCGCTCCCACCTGTGTGACGGGTCGGTGACTCCCCACAGCCCGGCCTGGGGACTCGTGACCCGGAGAATACACAGACCCCAAATGCTGCTGCAGGGTTGTGGATAGAAACAGCAAATGAGCGGTTAACACGCTGTAACCCCCTTCCCCTTTCTGCCAGAGGCCCCCTGCTCTGCTCACAACTATCAATCAGCCTGATAACCACCACCTTGAATGTGGTTCTGCAGGGGCAGAACCTTCACCCGGGTCAGAGTCACCTTCACCCGGGTCAGAGTCACCTTCACCTTCAATGCAGTGTGATAGTTAAGGCCACAGGCTTGGTATTTGTACCTCTGGCATCGTTTTCAAGCTGTGGCAAAGCCTCTGCAGGGGAAAGGATGAGACCTTGTCTGTCTGCAACATCAGCGTCATCTCGCAGCAAGGACATTTCTCCCAGCCCTTCCCAGCCCTCCCATGCAGGGACGATCTCATGTATCTCCAAACTGCCCCAAGAGACCAAATTCCCCACCCTGAGCTCCCCAAGCCCAGCGCCCTGCACCGGCATCAGCCCCATGGGCCAGAGCGGCTCCAAACTTTGCTCCTGATCCCTCAGTCGGGCTGAAGTAAGCCGAGTTTTACCCCTGTGCGGCTGCTGGGATCCCAGGCCAGACCGAACCCTCTCCCTGCTGTTCGGCCTTGCTGAGCGGAGCTCGGGCAGCTCGGGAGCGGCCACGGGCACCTCCAGGGCGCAGACCAGGGCGTTGTGCAAGGTGGTGAAGAACACTTCCCTCACCCGGCCGCAAACCCCAAAAGCGTCATCTGCCCAGCACAACCCTCCCCACATCCCCTCGGCTTCCGTTTCCCCGATACCGCGGGTGCCCAGCCCTGGGTGGGGAGTTTGGAGCGGGGTCTGGGGGTCCCAGGGGCAAACCAGCTTTGCCAGTGCTGCGGTGTCCTCACAAACCTTCAGCTGTGGCCCCGCGGGAGCTGAGAGCGGCAGCTGGAGCGTGTTCAGCCGCTCCGGACACACGAGGGTTAAACCTGGCTTAATCTCCCCTTCTTCGCTCCCAGCAAAGCTCCTTTCAGGCCGGGGCTCCCCAGCCCATGTTTTGCCTTCGCACACACACAAGGGGGAGGCCGAACAAAACCCAGCGCTGGGGCTTTTGGCTGCAGGACAAGCTGCTTCCTCACAGGCCTTGAGGAAGACGAGCGACAACCCCATCATCGCGGGATGGCGCTTGTGCAGAGAGCGACTTACCCCGAGGGCTGGAGGCGCCTCCCTGGCGAGACCCCGCGCACCCCACAGCTCCGGCCTCTTCTCCAGCCGCCGCAGCGAAGCGAGGAGCGGAGACTCATCGGGGAAGCAGGAGCCGTGCGGCCGGTTTGCTCACGGGGGCCTGTGGCTCAACCGTCTCACCGCTTCCCCTTTCCGACGGCACCAACAAACCCGCCGCTCCCATGCTGCGGCTCCTCCGACGGCGGCCCCGGTGCTGCCACGATGCTCGCAGGATTCAGGGCTCTGCGAGGGTCCAGCAGGATCACCCAGGGGGGTCGTGCACCCCAGAGCACCCGGTTTTGGGGACCTGGAGAGCTGCTGAGAGCAGCGCTGGCTGCGAGGACGGCGATTGCTGCAAAAGCTTCCTGTTCCGTTTGGAGAAAAACCGCGTGTGCGCCCCGAGAGCCCGGCACACATGGGGCTCGTGCACCACGGCTCGTTGGGCTCCTGTCCCCGGCACAGCCCTTCGCTCCTCGTCCTGCCGGTCCCGAGCAGCCCCCGGCCCGCTCACACCCCCATACTCAGGGATCGCAGCTTTGGCAGCGCTGGCAATAGCGATCACCCCTCGCTCCAGGAAACCGCAGGGGCAAAGAGGAATTAAGGTTTA
The DNA here is from genome assembly GCF_036013475.1 of Columba livia. NCBI lineage: Eukaryota > Metazoa > Chordata > Aves > Columbiformes > Columbidae > Columba > Columba livia. The sequence continues at coordinate 864,220 of NC_088628.1, read as the reverse complement.
ATTTCTCTGAAGTCCACAAGAGCTTGATTAGTATCAGAGACAGCTGCTCCTCAGCACCGGGCAGCTGCTCCAGCTGGCGGGACGGTGCGTTGTCCTCAGCTAAAAGGAGATCATCTCCTCCTGCACAGTGTCCGATGCGGTTTGGGGGTCACCAAAGAGGCTCAGACACCCTGGAAAAGCGATGAGGAGTAACAGCACGAGGTCTGGCCGAGCCTTGGCAGCCTCTGCACAGCACCCGGAGACACAGCAAACCCGCGCGACACCCAGTGCCAGTTTTGTGCCTTTGCTTAATTTGGCGTCTCGGCATCCCCAGCGAAACGAGCCTGTTATGGGAGAGGCAACACCGAAGCGTTTTAAAATGGGGGTTTGTTTCTCATCACTCTCGTGGTAAGAGGCCTCCAGGAAAGAGCCGGAGTCCCGCTGAGCTCCACGGGCGTCCCCAACAGGAGGGACAGCAGAGCGGGACCGGCACCCGCCGTCCTCCCGTCCCGCGTTGGGAGGCACTAGGTGGCATCAGCACCGCATGCGAATCCTCGACCAGCAGCACCATCCAGCCCTGGGCTGTGCAAACGGCTCCTGGGGTTTGTCGGGGATGCGGTGCCGGGGGGCAGGAGTTGGGCTCTTTCCCAAGTGACAGAATGAGAGGAAACGTCCTGCATCCCCACCCGCACGTTCCTCAAACACGAACCGTTCTGATACTTCAAGGAAAAAAACATCACCCCCAAAGCAAAGCCAAAGGAAACGCTTTTCCTTGATGACGTTCTCTTTCCCATTGAGAACCTTTGGAACATCCTCCGTGGCCGGTTTCCACGGGGCCGGGTGACGCGGTGCGGCAGCACCGGGGGAACAGACACGCTTGGGGATCAAGCCCAGCTCAGGTCTCTCTGGTGATTAGTCCTGAGCTCAAGCTTTAGTGGTGACACCAGGACTCAGCCCAGTGAGCACGTCGGTGCCACATTTAAGCTCCGCTTTAGCTCCCAAACTTCATCCCCCAGCCAGACCCGGCTCGCTCAGGGACTTTATTGAACTGAAACTATTCAGTGTCATCCCAGCCCTCGAACAGGGGACTCGGGATGAAACAACCACCGGAAACGTGATTTCCTGCCCATTGCAATCTGTTGGTGAAAAAATAAGAAAAACAACAACGCTTTAGGAGTTGATACTAACTTTATTATACAACATTTTAAAAAGTCATTTCTCCACCTGTCCCCGTGTAGCTTGCATTGTGCTGCAGCCGATTTGCTGAAACTGCATTAAGTGCTTACTTTCCAGAAGGACAAGCGATTTCATTTTAAAAAGAAGTAGCACATTGAATGACAGCAGATTTGCTAAAACCGGTAGCTTCAGGATCGCTTACTCCAAAGTCACCCCTGCGATCGGCTTCGCCGTTGTGACGTGAAGCCGAACAGAACAGGCGGTGATCGCCCCGACACCAACACCCGCGCACAGAACACAGCGAGTCCACACGGAGCCAAGCAGAAGGGAATAAAAAGCCCCAATTCAATCAACTTCATACAAATACCAAACTAATTCTGAATCTCGGGTATTTCCGATGTAACTGTACCTTGATTCCAACCCAGCAGCTCCTTTCCCCCGACCACAACAGAAGAAACAAGCAGCATGGGGTCTTTGTTTTGCGGAGGGGACGGTGTTCCCGCCGTGCTGTGTCGCCCGTCCCCGCGCGGCTGGGACACGGTCAGAGGTTTATCCGCAGTTTCCTCGCTCCGGGTTCGGCGCCGAGCTCGGCGCAGCCCGCAGACGTTTTTATGGCACAAAGGTATCTGAACTTCTCTGAAGCTGTAAAACGAGGTTCCATTCTCGGGATCAGGAATCACTGCCCACAGCAAACAGCCCCGAGAGGCTCAGGGTCCGGCCTCGTATTGCAGGGACGTGAAGGGGAACTCGATCGTCTCTCTCCCTCCCCAAAAACGCTCAAGAATAACCACCCAGCCCCCGCTCCTGGTTTTCTCCCATTTGCCTTTGTCATCGGTAGCTCAATAACACCATAAGCGACCTTGAGATTCTTCCAAAGAGATCCCAACGTTATACGCAATGTACTAAAATTAAGCAAAAGTCCCATCGCTATAATACAAATGTAGGAGGAAAGGCATACACTGCCCATAAATTAAGAGTACCCTTGAGCAACCTAAGAGCAGCCTCTTCCCCCTCAACACTTTGTGACCAACAGCAAACACCCTCCTCGTGGTGCCGCCTGGTTCCCACCGCCATTCCCAGCGCCATCCCCACCGCCATTGCCATCCCCGCCGCCACTGCCATCCCCACCACCATTGCCATCCCCACCACCATTGCCATCCCCACCGCGGTGCTGGCACAGAGGTCACGTTACGATTCTTCTATTTTACAACACAACGGAGTATTTACAAGCAGCCAAGAAAAGACGCGTTTGCGACTCAGCAGCCAAGAGAAGTACCAGATGCACAAGAGGCCACTGAATTGAACGTTGATCCAACGCTACGATGAACGATCCCTCTGGGAAAGGAGGAGCTTCCCACCCGCCCCTCCAGCCGTTCCAGCTCCGGCCCAACGCGGTGTCTCCAAACAGGCACCAGCGAGGCCCAAGCGAGGGATCCTGGCGTCCCCATGGCGAAGACCTGGGGCAGCAGAGAGCGAAGCGCTGGCCGCGGGCTGAGCGTGAAGGATTCTCCAGGAGCGAGAGCTGGGCTTTGGGAGCGACCTTCACTGATCTTTCTGAACTCTCTAGTTTAGCGAGTGTCTTCAACTGTGTTGAGAAAGTCCAACCAGACGTAAACCGATGTCCTCAGCATCAGTACCATTCCTCGTCCTTGGCATGATGGAGGAAAAATGAGCAGAATATCTTCACACGCGATACTGGGTATAAGGAACGGCTCCACATGGCGCCGAGCGGGGCGGACGCCGCGGAGCCGCCCGTCCACACAGCACGACGAACGTTCCCTTGTTCAGTGAGCCGAGCGTTGCAAATCCAGTGGACTCGGAGGGCCAACCAATATCAACGGCCTTGACAGCCAGACCCAATACGAGGTGCCGACGCTTCTTTATAGAAAAGATCTTCTATTCCCACAGTTGTGGTCACTGCGATTGAAAATGTGCTGGGAAGGGTTTATTGTGGGAGGTCTCATCCTCCCAGCAGGACTCGGGGTTACCTGTGAGACCAAAACGTGACCAAAATACCCCAACCCAACCCCAACCCAGGCGGCGCACGTCCCCGCTGCCGTTGCTGCTCCTCTTCAGCAGCGCTTCACTAAAGTCCCAACATTTAAATGGCTCTTTTGTTCTTTTTTTTTATATTTTTCTTTTAATTATCGCAGCAGAACTAAGAGGCCAATACCAGAACATCGGAGCCCAACGGGTGATCAGTTCCTTTGGTCATTACCGCTCAGACGGGCGACGATCAGTGACGGGCGACGATCAGTGACGGGCCGTTCTCTGCCCATTCCCTTCCGTGAATGGTCCCCAGCATTGGAATCGGCCGATATTGATTGTCCCCCGATCCACAACAGGTCCAGACCAGAACATTGAAGCAGGTTTAGAGGTGCGTAGTATTAAAAACATCCTTAAGAAACACTGAGGTAGACTGCACCAGAACAGGACGAGAACAATCCCACCACATCCACCTGCAGGGTTTGACGGGTACAAATGTACACGTTCCGTGTGTTTAAGAACACAAATGGTTTGCTGTTTTTTCTTTTTACAGTGTTTTATATATTAAAATAAATTAAAAAAAATCTACTCAGAAAAACTTCTCTTCCTTAGAAAAGCGTGAGAATACGTCTCCTTTCCCGCAGCGCAGGACAGAGCTGCTCAACAGTCACTACTTCGTAAAGCAGAAGAAATGTAAACGAGGCCGTTAGGAACCGAAGGTTCTCACCCACGTCGGGACTGTTTTCCGGTAGCTCTGCGAGCAGCCCGTTCCCTCCGCCTTTGTCCCCAGCGACCGCGGCGGCGCCGAGCCCCTCGTCCTCCCGCTCGGAGCTCCCGACCCCTTCCACCCCGTCCACGGGTTCCAGGGAGGAACCAACAGCACACGCAGCCTGACGTCCCACTCACGGCAGGTCGGGAGAAGCTCCTTTTCTCCTGGCGTAGAGCACAAAACAGCCCGCGGGCTCCTCCCCGAGCAGCAGAGGACTGAGCATCCCCCTTCCCTTTTGAAACCACCTCCCGCAGGACACGGGCCCGCCACATCGGTTACGTCGCCGTTTCTCCCCGCCAGCGCGCTCCCCCATCGCCGCGGGACGCGTTGCAAGTTTCGCAGCTCTTTTCCAGCATCTGGCGCTGATTGGCTCCGTCGTCTTCGCGAACAGCAGCACAACGAGGCGCAGTCCAGAAGACGCAAAGTTGACGTCCCGACGCGTCCTGGTAAATTCACGGGAATTTCGGGAGGCGGTGCGCGGCCGGAGCAGCAGCAGCTGGGTAACACGGTCACGGTCGTTTCCTGCCCCATAGGCAGAGCCCAGAGCTCCGCGCTCTCACGTTCTCCCTCCTTCACATCGGCTCTAGCGTCTCTTTTTCGGTCCAAAGTTCTTGCCCGTCCTGCTCGCCGGCTGCGTCTGCGACACGGGAGCGAAGGGACTCGGGACCGGGATGTTCTGGTGTCTTTCAGCCCCTCAAACCCAGCAAAATCCCAATTACTTGATCTCAGGGCCTCGGCTGGAGCCAGCGGACCCCACTGGATAAATCATGAAACTGGATTATAAAGCCTTGTCAAATATAAACTTAACATGTGCTTCAGAGCTCCTAAAAGGGTAATGGGGCTAAAATTAGTTCATTCTGAAATCTTTGGACCACTTTAAGACCAAACAATCCCACAAATTCTCCCCTCCCCGAAAGGATCATAAACAGTCAATAATTTATATGAAGTTAAAATTTAAACTAAAGACATTTTTAAATATGTTACAACAAACAATATATATACTCAATGCTGTAAGGACAGAACACTCCGTATCTCAGGTCAGGGGACTCCTACTCCGTTTGGTCTTGAAAGTACCCACAAATCTCAGATTTCTGCTCCTTTTGGCTCCTGGCACGTTCTCCTCGTTTGTTAATGAGAGAAAACCTACCCCAGGAGTCCTCAGTACAAAAATAATCTGTTTAGGATTCAGTCACTCCAGGGAAACGGGAAACAAAGATAAGGACACACTTCCGAGAAGAGGAAAGCTCCTGTGAGAACATACAAAACCTATGTACAAAACACCAGAGAAGTGTATACTTGCCATACATATACACCCCACTTATAGATAGCGCACACACGCGCGCGCGCACACACACACACACACGCACCCCCGGGATTTAACCCTTGAAAAAGTACAAAAGCAGCAGCTATTGGTCAATCTGAGGATCTGGCGCGTCCGAGCGATGTGTTGAACCCTTTTGCCGTCGTGAAGAGGATGCCCAAAGCCTGGAATTCTCCTGGAAACGCTTCTGCCCGCAGCAGGTTTGTTCCGCACCGTTACGCTGTAGCTCAGATACCAGCAAATTTCACGTCTGTTTGGTTTTTTTGCTGTTGGCAAACGTGGATGCGCCTCCTTCAGTCGAACTCAACACGGTCGCATCCTGTTTTGAAACCATGGTTACAGAGGGACAGCAGCCATGGAAACCTCTTCCATTTGTGTTCACAGATAATCCACTGACAACCAGTCAACTTGGCAAAAAACCAAAAAAGGTATTAATCATAAGATGATTAAAACTCTGAAGAGTCTGTAGATGTGTGTCATACACGGTGGCAGCAATACCAAGAGTCCTGAGATTTGTGGAGGGGGGGAAAAGCAGAAACAACCCTTGGGCTGGACAGGAAGCGTTAGGAAGGGCTTGACCTGGGCATGGAGAGAATGCGCCCGTTCTTCTTGCCACCGTTCATGTGAGTGTACGGGATGTGCTCCTCGTAGTTCCCCTTGAGAGCCATGGAGGGGCCGTTGTCCCTGCCCAGGGCTTTGTCCCTCTGCGAGTACGAGGAGGGGTCCAGGGGAATGCTCTCCATGTTCTCAAAGTCCATCTCGTACTCCTCGGTCTCCAGAGGTTTGTTCTCCTCGCTGTAGAAGAAGGAGACCTCGTGGAAGCTGGGGTGCAAGTCGTCCTTCAGCATCTCGATGATCTCGATGAAGGTGGGGCGCATCTTGGGGTTGTACTGCCAGCACATCTGCATCAGGCTGTGCCTAAATCGGGACAAACCAGGCTCAGGGGAGGAAGAAAAGTTTCGCACAATCCGCGATCGGTATCTGCAACCCCCCGCCCACGCTGCTCCTCCGATACTCCGAGCTGTTTGTTCTCCTTCCAGCCTCCATATCTGCCTGTGGATCCTGACACTCCTTTTTCTCTGTTTCTGCCTAGATCAAAAATTCCTTCCAATTCCTTCAATTGTTCTTAACTCGTCTCCTGAAGGAAACGGGGCTGCGGTTCACACGCTCCGCGTGTGCGCTCGCACTTACAGCCGGGTCACGATTCCTCAATTCATTTGACTTTAATTTTAACTCAGCCTGGGAGATAACAAAGCTCCTCAGGCCTCAAGGAGAACAGGAGGCCGTGCGGAGGACAGAGGTCCTGCCAACACCCGGCCCAGCACAGCGGCTGCGGCAGGAGGTCGCGTGTTATCAGACAGTGGGGAGAAAGAACTTCCACGTACAAGCAGAGTTTCAAAGCGGAGTCTGAGGGACAAGCGTTCAGGACAGCAGCTGTTTCCAGAAGGATCCTCACAAAACACGTTTGCTCTCGGGCTCTGAAGTGCTGTTCTGGCCAGACACAGGCTGGGGTTCCCAGAACCCGTCGCCACCTGCGTTCCCTTTCCCAGCCAGGGCTCCTCCCGCCCATCCCAACGCCCCAGCTCAGCTTAAACGCTTCCTAATGGGGTTTTGTTTAATTACTCTGGCAGAAGCAGCTCAGGGAGCACCTGGGAAGCTGCGGTGCTGCCAGAGCTGGGGACACGGTCACCCCCAGGCACTAAACCTCACCAGTTTAATAACCCTTCACCCCAGCGCAGGAGAACATCAGGCTCCTTTTGCCATCCCCACGAGGTGCTTTTCACTCTTGGCCCTCTTGCCTCTCTCCCTGACCCTGCCTGGCCTCGCACTTTAACTGAGGGAACGCCTCTGCAATGGAAGCACAAAGGCCTTGGCCACCTGAAGCAGCTCTCGGCTCAGCGCAGCGTCCGCCCGCCTCTCCCCTCTCATCAGCCACGAACCGCAATTCTGAAAACCAGCGGGAAAAAGTCGCTGTGATTCTCAGGGCTATTCACGTGGCGCAGAGAGATGAATGGCAGAAACCCCCAGAGACCCGGGATTAACGAGCGCTCTCCAGGCTCCGCAGCCACGTGGACGTGGCTCCTGGCCAAGCCTTGCCACGTCACACCAGCCAACTGCCACCCCGTAGCGTGGAGTGGATGATGTTTGGGCAACTGATACAGCACTTTGGGGTTTATTTAAGCTTTGCCTGTGCTTAAAACGTAGTTTAATTTCCCTTCTAGTGCAACAGGCTGGCTCAGGTCTTTAATACTGGATCACTACCGATGTGCTGGTTGAATTTCTGTGTGAGGAGTCTCAACTAAAATCTGTTTAGTTCCTCCCCAGCAGAGAAGGGGTTGAGAGGTGCCTTGTGTCACCAGCTGAGGAGCGTGGCTGGGTCAGCTGTCCCCGTGTCACTTACAGCCTCTCGGGGCAGTTGTCTGGCTGGTCCAGGTACCCTCCGTCCATCACGAACTTCAGCACCTGCTCGTTGGAGAGTCCCTGGTACGGCTGCTCCGCTAAACTGCTTATTTCCCAGAGGACGACACCAAACGACCTAAGAAACAGAGAAGAACACATCCTGGAGATCTACAAGTGACAGTGTTTATTTTGGAGAATGTACACTAAAAGAGGACGACTGTATTGTTAAGAAGAGGATTTCCAAACAATCACAGAATCCCAGAATGTCAGGGGTTGGAAGGGACCTCAAAAGCTCATCCAGTGCAATCCCCCCATGGAGCAGGAACACTTTTGCCTGTACTCTAAGCCGGCAACTCACAATTTAAATCAGGCGTGTTAAAACTGAGCTCGAATCCGTCTGGGATCGCAGAGTCTGACTTACCACACGTCGGAATACGTAGTGAACACACCGTCCTTCAGCGACTCGGGTGCCATCCACCGCACCGGCAGCAGCCCTTTGCCCCCTTTGCGGTAATAATCCGTCTCGTAGATGTCTCGGGTCATGCCGAAGTCTGAGGGAAGCAATGGGGATGTGTTACACGTCTGCGCATCATCTCCAGATGAACGTTCCCTTCCCTCGACCTCGGGTCATTTTCACGCACCCTGGGTTGCCCGTGGCCCAACGTGCAGCCATCTGTCACCTTGTGATGAGTATTCTAAACACTTTCCTTTTCCCTGCGTTTTTCCTACAGAGCTGTGATAGAGACGGCAGAGGTACATTTTTAAGTAACAGCTTCTCTTCCAAACATTATTTCTATTCATCCCTTCTAAGTGAAACAGAGCTCTCTTTGCCCTGAAATGCCACGGCCTTGGCTTGGCGTCCAAAGAGGTGTGAAAAACCACCAGGCTGTGGGGTTTGGGTTTATTTTTACATGCTGTATTTGCTTATTTCTAAAAGGGTTTGGGTTCAAAACTAGTTCTTGTGGAAGATAAACGGCTTTTCAAAGGCACCTGACCTAACAACAGGATTATCAGCCCCTGGTTTGTTGTACCCAACACTTTCTTTATCATAATTCTCATGAAATTCAAGAACAGTGATGTAACCCCAGGCAGCTCAGGCTGGAAAGGCAATAAGCTTTTTGGACAGAGGTTTGAGAATGGAGAAGGTGAGAAAAAGCTGCTCTAGCTCTAAGGGAGACTATTTTCTTACTAAAATCCATACAATTATCTCACCAGGGAGACACAGAGCAAAGTTTGCTGTGTTTCCAAAGGCAGCCACTGAAAATCCCCCGTGTTTGCTGCACCGGTCTTGGCCTTCACAGCCAATATGACCCACGGGATTCTCTTCTGACCACACCTACGTACCTCCAATTTTCACGGTGAAGTCTTCCGCGACCATACAGTTGCGCGCCGCGAGGTCTCTGTGGACGAACTTCTTGGCGTTCAGGTAGGCCATGCCATCGGCGATCTCGGCGGCCATCTGGATCATCTCCCTCAGCGTGGGCGGGGGACGACCGGGGTTGTTCTACAAGGAACACAGAAGGTTAGAAACCACATCGAGTGACTCTGCGGCACAACGGACTCTCTCTCCTGTCTCTACCTCGGCATCGGGTCTCAGAGAGCGAAGGTAACTCTTCAAATCTCCATGTGCCATTAACTCCATGACCACCAGAGTCGGTTGCCCTTTGGAGACCACCCCGAGGAGGCGAACCTGGAAAACAAGCAAGAGATTCCCTCAAGGTTGTGTCCAACCACACTGGGATATGGAAAACGGGGGACATGGCAAAGCCAACAGCCCCAAACCAGAGCTCAGGACAGCACCACAGAGCCCTGACACACTGAGAACCTTTGTAGGATGCGTTTTATAAAATATGAAATGCAACTGAGCTGTCATAAGCCTAAGCTGCATTTAAAGCCACCCTAAAAATGACCTTAACCCATACGATCGATTCAATTCTATTCCACGAATGGAATCCAATTCAAATCCAATTCAATTCCATGAAATTCAATCCCATGAAAGCCAGGACACAACTGGGATTAGATACCCCAACCCAGCCTTAAACCTTGACGCTTACACTACTAAAGCATGCACCCAAGGCTCTTTTTGATCAAATGCTTCTGCAAGCCAAACGCCAAGCTTTCACAGCGCTGCTATGCAATGGCGCTCGCTAATCACGCGAGGCGATGCTAATTACCACGTGATGGCAGCTGAAGCCTTTCATCACGGACGCCTCGTTGAGGAACTCGATGCGCTCGCGCAGGCTGGCCGACTCGTTGACGGTTTTCACAGCCACGCGGGTCTCGGGCTCCCCCTTGACGATGTCCTTGGCGATGCCCTCGTAGACCATCCCGAAGGAGCCCTGGCCCAGCTCCCGCAGCAGCGTGATCTTGTCCCGCGGAACCTCCCACTCGTCGGGGACATAGACTGTGGAACAAAAGGAAATGTTTCTGAGTCAAGCAAGTACCTTTTGAAAGACATTCCAGTGCTGCCATGGGTAGAAATTGAAACAAAAAGACTGGAACGCTCCATAAAGACAACACCAACCCCACCCTGCGCTGCCTGGATGACGACACAAGAGATAAAGCAGCGGATAAAGCGCTCACCGTCGCTGGCGCTGAGATATTCGGGGTTGGAGGATGCGTAGAGTGGTCCAGTTGGTCCTTCGGTTTGTCTGGAAAAGAAAACCCAACAAATTCTTCAGCAGGTTTGCAGCCTCCGACTCATGAGAACGCAGGTGGTTTGAGTAACTCCCAAAGCACCAGCAAACACACAGTCCCCGCTTCCAAAGGCACAAAATATTTCCTAAACTAATGTCGCAACCGTTATGTCAATTAGAAAATAAACACAGAGTTAATTCCAACAAATAAAATAAGATCTTTGAATACGAGTTTTGATTGTTCTGGAGGAAACAGAAAATGGCACTCACCTCTTTTTCACAAGCACGTAAGCAGCTCCAATAATTCCAGCAATTATTATGGCAAAAATAATCGGAACAATGATAACAGCAATATTAGGCTGAGCATTCACTAAGAGAGAGAGAGAGAGAGTTGGAGGTGTCATAAGGGTCCAAAATCCAAGTCTTTTCCTCAGTAACATCGGCCCCTTGAATAAACTGAACAAATATGAAACTAGAGGCTATTTCAGACACAGAACGTGGGGCTGCAGCTCTGTGAAGAGAAGTCACACATTTCCACAGCACTGCAGTTCCTAGAGAGCAGCTGCATTGCTAAATATTTTATGAGCCCCTACGGCTCCCTGCGTGCTCCTTGCCAAACCCCCATCTCCCAAAAATAACCTGGGCTTCTATCAGGAAATACGCATTGAAAACAAAATGAACTCACGGTAATCTGCCACGTAAAAATAGGTGGGTTCTGTCCAGGAGCCGTTCCCGGCCAGAGACGTCGCTCGGATGCGGACGCTGTAGTTTCCCGGCTGCAGCCCCCGCAGTCTGCAGCCCTGCTCGCTGGCAAAATGCTTGCGGGACACGCAGAAATGAGCTTCCTGCGGGAGGAGGAGGAGGAGGGAGCACAGAGGAAGGCTGCGTCACGCCACCGCCACGACAGCTCCGACAGCACCCGGGATCCCCACCTCGCCCCCCGGCCTGGAAAACGCACACACATCTGGCTGTAAATGCACCCAAACTGGGTTTCCAGGTGCTCTGGTCGTTTCCAATTGAGCGGTTTGCCCTGGATTTGTGTTTTACACCAGAGCTCAGCCCTGAAACCGGAGCTGGGTCTGGCAAGGCCACGCGGCTCCGCGTTCTGCCCACGAGCTCACCCCTTCCTCAACTTCTCTGCACAACTTAAATTGAGACGTATGTTTGCTGTGAAATAAAGCTCCTACAAAAACTGCACACGGAAAGCGGGAAAATTAGATACACTTGTTTGGCAAACAGGCGCCGCAGAGGCAGGTTTTTATTTCTCAGTGTTGCCACAAACCTCCAGGGGACACAAATCCACCGGCAAAGTTTTGTGTCACGTTGGTTCGTACACAAGGAAACCAGGCGGGACAGAAAACCACACACCAAGGACTATGAAAGACTGAACTCCAGGCGGAGTTAATTCTCCAAGCGTGTTAAGGGACAAGCAGGAACGCTCACCTCTGTCTCCCCGAGACGCCCGTAATTCACCTCGTACAGCACAATGAGGCCGTTGGGCTCCTTTGGCTCCTGCCACTTCAAGTGCACACTGTTCTTTTCAACCACTTCATGCGTAACCGGCCCGACGATGTCATCGGCCTTGGCTGGAACCAGGGATGAGTTACTTTATTTCATGTCTTGGGCCAAATTCAAAAATCCATCTATCACCCTTTTCTACCCGGACATCAGGACAGCGCCGCCCCGCACGATGTGTCTGTATTTCCACTCGCTGCCACAGGAACAGCAGCATTTTGCACACAGCCATTAACCCCCCGCTCAGGAGGATAATTAACTACCTTCGGGCATGGTCCTGGCGCTGACATAGGCTGCCACGCTGCAGCGCGACTCCTGGGCGTCGTGGTTGCAGGCGTGGAGCTCGATGCGGTACCCGGTGAAATGGCGCAGCCCCGAGATCACCAGCGACTCCTTGGACTTCACCTTTTCAAACGGTTTTTGCTCCTCTGCGTTCTCAGACGCTGCCGAGTTGTTCGGGGAGGACGGGACGGTGGGAATCACCACAGTGGCGTTTGCCACAGAGCCGAGGTCCCTGCGCTTTCTTGACGGCCTGTTAAATAACACGGGTTAGGGTTTTATTTGCTGGGTTCAATACAAAGACGCTCAGCTGCAAAGGAAGAGATCAAACGGGAGGGCTCAGAGCACCCCGGAAAATTCAAATTCAATGCAACAAAGAAATTCTGGATTAAAAAAACCCCCAAAAATACACAATCTGCCTCGCTCCCTGTAATGCTTTAAAAATTATACACCCTGAGGCTCTTTCTCTGCACAACTTCATACAGGGAAAAACATGAAAATAAATCCAAGTCTAAAGTATTTGCTTGAGAATTCGAGTTTTTCTAGACCCTCTCAGGTTCCCCGGACGGTGCCGCCACGCGTTGGGTTTAATGGGAGCAAACGACGTCGCGTCGCAGCCCCCGGGCTGGTGACCTTCGCCATGCCGCATGTTCCCAGTGTCACAAACCCACGTTTGCAAAGCAAGAGACCAGTGCCCAGCGTCCCCTCTGCCGCTCAGAACCCTAAGGCTGAGTCTAAACAGATAAACAGGTGATTTTAACCTTTTCCCGAGAGACCAAAACTGTTACGCTCTTTGCAACAGATGAATTTAAAACTCACGGATCCGGATCATTCGTTGGGTGGTTTCATTAAGCAAATAGCACCTCTGAAATTATTGCACTTCAGCCTGAACAATCAGGTTCTTGCAGTTGTAAAAGCAGCCCTGGCGCTCCCTCGATTCCCAGTGCCATCAGCCAACCTTAAATCCAGTTTTGTCAGTAAAGAAACACAATCAATTCAGCCCAGTTAAGAGCCATTCACAAATGTCGTTTTCATGGGTGGGAAAAATAAAGAACTAGTATCAAACCAAAATTCCTTGTTCTAGCGCTTCATGTCCTGCCGCACATTTGCCACAGAGAACTCCAGGTTGGGAACCGACCAGCGCGGTGAATCAGTAACAGCGCTTTGTTACGCTAAAGGAATTAACGTTGTTTTAAAAGCAGGCCGTGCATTTTAAGGGGATGATGCTCGTTTTGTGTGCGGAACTATTAACGTGTACAAAGAGCGACCTGAGCTGAACCCGCACTTGAGGCGTCTCCAGCCTCTAAAAATGTCCCGGGGTGCTGGAGCAGATCCGAGCTGAACTTTCCGCTGCCGCCTCCGACCGCCGGGCAAATCATTGGCCAAACGTGGCTACAACGGGGAGCTGCGCAGCCCAGGTCCTGTCTGCAGCGCCAGCGCCGTGCCCTAAAGTCACTTCTCCTCCCGCAGCAAACGCAACGAGGCAGAAAAGCCAATTTTAAGGTTTCCTCAAATCAGGTTGGACGCAATCATGGAAGTTTTTGCCATCCACCTGATGAGAAAGATCAACGGGACGCAAAGCGGCGGGTTCAGCAGAGCACATTCCTGATTTTTGTTGTCTCTTTCTCTAATTACTAATTAACTCGTTATCTCCGCTTGAGCATTGTTGTGAACCGTGTCCCCAACAATGGGGCAGAGTTCAGAGACCCAGGTCCCAGGGTGGAAGGAATCTTGACAGTCAAGCAGGACCTTTTTTGGGCTTGAGTTACGCGCCACCGTTTGCAAAGTGTGGGCTCAGCTGTTCCTCGGCTTTCGGAGAAATCTGTTCTTCACAAGTAAAACAGTAATTTGACCACTGATGCAACAGAGAGTAAAACTCTGGAACAACTTCTCCCCTCTCAAGTAACAGTGAGTGAGAAAAAGCTTTTGAAGCTGTAAACCCCAATCTTCACATATTTATTATCCTGGATTTGCAGCAATATTCTTGTCAGATTCTCTGTACTTTCAAATCTGTGGTGCCTTCCCATAGCTGTTCCCGTGCAACTTTCCTTATGGGCGCTTCAGGAACTCCTGCAGAATTCTCAGGTTCTGGTTCCTGCTCCCACGACAACGTGACAACTCCTCACACACAGCACGGCCCGTGCGGGGATTTTAGACACGTCTCACCCAGTTTAAGCCGAGCTTTTCCACACACCTGCCAAGAGCAGAGGAACAGCCGGCCCGTCTTCCCCCTGGTAAGAGCACCTATATATCTGTCTGCACAGTTAACCGGGTTAACTGGGAAACTAAGAATCAAAAAAGCCGCTTTTAACTGGAGTCATTTCCCAGACCTTGTCCGCTCTGTAGCCCACTAATGTTTGTCACGGCACAAGTGTGTGTGACAGAGAGCCAGATGAGAAACTGCTTCTTCTGCAGTACTGGTGGAGAACCCACATGAAATTACACCCTGAAGAGCAGCCATTTAGCTCCTTTCTGCCCCTCAGGACCTTCTTGGAAATCTCTCCATGGTCTGCGCAGAATCCCGGGCTGGCTGAGCTCGGGAGGCACCTCTGGAGGCTGCACGAGCCGCCCCCTGCTCGGAGCCCGGACATCTCCAGGGACGGAGCCGCCACAGCCTCCCGGGCAACGCGCACCCACCCGCCTGCTCCGAGCTGCGCTGAACCCCGTCCGAGGTAAGAGCAGGTAACACAGGAGAGAAGAAACACAGCATCAGCTTCTGATGGCCACTTTGTTCAGCCACGCAGGGAGGTGACAAGGTGTAAAGACACCCCTGAGCTCCGCCTGGGTACAGCGAGGACTTAGAAACTTCTGGTTTGCTTTGCCAGAGCAAATTAATCCCCAAGACTTGTGATGATATCTCCTGAAGAAGCTACTTGACCATGTAGAGGGGAAGGAACCGCTGCTGTGGTTTCCAGCGGGGGTTTCTCAGCACATCGGGTGAGATGGGAGCTGGACTGAGGCCCATCTGCAGCAAAACCTCATCCGGATGGGAAAGCACACAGGGATGGGCGAGTTGTGAACAGCACGAGAGGAGAAAAGTGGAAAAGGAGGAGACAAGACATAGGGGGAATAACTTCTCAGCTGCTCTGTCCTCTGCACCTCTGCCCTCTCCTATTCCCCACCGGCCTCAGCTCGGAGGTTCCTGAGCAGGCAAAGGCACAGTATTGCCAGGAAAACTCATTCTAGTCTACGCTGTCACAGCCTGGGGCCTGTCGGAAACGACACGCAGGACAAGTGCCAGCAGGAAAGTATCTTTAGTGCTGACCGATAACAGCGAGAGGGGCTGGTACGGAAAGGATTAGTTAGCCCGGGGGAAGAGGAGGCTTCTTCCTTAGCAGGCTGACAAGGTGGCACATCCTGGTGATTGGTTTCTTCCTAAAATACATACCCCAGAAACTGGCCTGAGAAGCATCCCGGGCTGGCTGCACAGTAACATTGAAGAAAGAAAACAAAAAAGAAATCAGAGTGTCACAGTTTGCTGCCTAAGTCAAGAGGCGTTTGGCGTTCGCACACGGTTTGGTTCTCGCTGCTCTGAACATGTGTCCTGGCATTGTTCTGCACGCTGAAACTCATCCTGATCGGCACTAGCAGCAAAGAACCAGCAAAAGGAGAGAACGTGCGCGAGGTGAGAGCTGCAGGCAGCAAATCGGGCTGGCGGGGGGGACGCCGGCTATTAACGCACCCCACAGTCAAAAATACCCACTGCATTAACGTGGCTTTTGGGAAGCACCTGAAAATAAATGTTGATTAAGTAAGGACAGTAAGCAGAGCATAAACGGAGAGAACAAACCGCGTGCTGGCGGTGAGGGTAACGCCCTGGAGGCTCTAGCGCGCCCCGTGTGGGTGCGTACGAGGCGTGGGGACACTCAGGACAGGACATCAGCACCCGCAGCACCCGCGCTCCTCGTGGCATCGGAGGTGTTTCCCGGGCTAGGCGCAAGGAAGAGCGCACACACCCCGCTGAAGGACAAGCTGCGGCACGGCCAGCCTCCCTCCTTTCTTTTCTTTTCAAGCTAGACCACAACATTTGGGGAAAGAAAATAAACCAGCTACTTTGGCACCACCCGAGTTTAAAGGAGCTGTGGGCCTGGAGCTGTTTGCTAAGGATTCTCTCACTCCACGCTCAGCTGAGGAGAATTCAGAGTCAGAAAATAAGAGCGGAATCTTCCAAGCCTGCAATAACATCAGCTGTAGGTGCTCAGTTCTCAGTCTCCAACCTGCACATTCAGCTGGACCAGACAGGCTCAGAGCCGACAGAGCCGGGCAATACGGCCACGTCCAGCCCGATATTGCAGTTTAATAATCAATTACATCCCCCTACCCCTGACCACCTTGGCAATATTGTTCACTATTCATACCTGGGGACAAAAACCTCATTGTGAAGATAGTTCTCAAACGTCTTGCGGAAAGCGGACTCTTCCAGCTCCTTTTGTATTTGAGAATCTGTTTTAGGACAGGAACAACACTCTCCGCTGACATCCTCGTTTTCACTCTGATTATACTTCTGAGGGTCTTCGGATTCAAAAGGAGGAGACCACGTCCTTGAGGGCAGTTTTAACCCTGTGGACAAAACCATTTTGGTGTCACTCACACCTGACACAGCAGCAGCAGATGTTGGATCCTACAAAGATCCAAACCAAGAGCACACAAGATTCCTGGTGCCTCCTGAGCTTTTGGACCCGGGGTGAAGCAGCTTTCCTTATTTTCTGACAGGCCTTTGATTCCAAACTGTGCTATTTCTGAAAGGGAGCTCAGAGTTCCACCCCGTTCAGCTCAGTTCAGGTAACACGGGGCTGTGCGTGAGATTCTGGGCGTGCTCAGCAAAACCGCATTTCCAGAGAATCCCAAACCGGGCACAGGATGTCTTAAAGAATCAACCTGGTCACTGATCTCCAGAATCACTGATATCTTACTATCTCCACAGCTGTTATTAAACTTACTACTTGGTTTAAAAGGAACAAGTGCAGCAGGGAGATCTCCAAAGGCAAAAGAATATCCCATTACTTTGTTTTTGGAGAGCCTTTGGTAGAGCCACCTAATGTAGCTGAGCACTGGGAGAACACAGCTGCGCCTCAGCCTGTCTATTGAACAATAACCTTGAAAACAGCAAAACTGGGCACCCGGAGCGTCCCCAGGCGATCCTGAGAAAGGCTGAAGGAGAAACACGCACCTTTTAAGCAGTAATCGAGCTCATAGAGCTCGCTGTCTTCTGCCTGCTGCTGCCAGAACACCAGGTAGTGCGTGATGTTGCCGTTGGGCTCGGAGGGCGGTTTCCACTTCAGGATGATTTGGGATGAAGAGTTGGAAACGGAGATGGGATCTAAGGGGACGGATGGAACTGCAAGGGAGGAAAAGAGACAGAACCACGTCAGTCCCACCGCTCCGCTGGATGGAGCCAGGGACGGGCAGAGGACACCGGGACACCCAACAGGACACACCGGTGGGCCACAGAACCCTGGTGCAAGAGCTGCTCCCCACGCAGCAAAGCACGTTATTCCATTTGTAGGAATACCTTCCAACCAAAGCAGAGCAGCAAGAAGTTTCACAGACATGGGGCTATCAGGACTCTCAAGCAGAAGACAATTTACATCTATTTTTCTTTTTCACTCGCAAAGCAACATTAATCTAACGACACTGACCAGTAGCGTTGGTCTGAACGTAGATGATTTCACTCTTTGCACCGTAGGTTCTTCGTTCATCCGAGAAGGTGACCAGAGTTTTGACAAACACGGCGTATTGTGTCCATGGCTTCAAGCCCCTCAGAAGCCACCCGGGCTGGGCCTGGGCCTTGGGCTCGTTGGAGCGCGGCGGCGGATCGACATCCACAACCGTCCAGCTGTTTGATCCACACGCATCTTGGCCATCAAACTCCGTCACGTTTTGGTAGGGACTTGAGGGAAAAAAAAGCCTCAAATTAACATAATTCAAGCTTTTAAAAACATATCTAAAGACATTGTTGTAAAGAAAGTTGTAATTCTTTACCCTTTGGAGAAAATAAAACTACCTCATTGTGCGTATTCTGAAAACAACGTGCTTTTCAACCCAGATCGGGTACTGATCCCAACAGCTCAATCCAGGCTCATTATTTGTAGCTTTACAAAAATCAGCTTGGTAACCTTGATTCTAAAAGGATGTTTCCCACCTCAAAGAGCAGAAATACCTCAACAACCCCTGGAGATAGCGGGAAGATGACAACCTCCATGGTTATGTTACGTATGTCTAGAACAGTCGGAGTAACGGTTGGATTGCTGCTAAATGAGGAATTTTGACTGTACTTGGGAATCTCAATGAACACTTTTATAGAGGGTGACAGTGGAAGCTGGAGCGTAGGAGCCCGACAATCCCCGAGGGGATCACTTACGCTTCTTTGTAGAACAGCATGAATCCCAGCAGGTCCCGGAAATCGGGCGGCCAGTACGGCTCCCACTTCAACAGGATCTTGTCGTGAGAAGTTCTGATAGAAGAAAACTTCAGCAATTCATTTTCGCCTGTAACGAAAGCGACAACAGCTTTGTTAGTGCTAAAAAAGGAACGTTTCTGTTGCCGATTATTTCAGAAGTTTATTTTCTCCATGGATGAACATGAGAACGTTGGCGTTGAGAAGAGCTGTTCATTAAAACCTTCCCTTTCAATGCTACTCCTGCTTTAAGGCAAGGTTGGAGCAGACGGAGCTCCGATGGGATCTGCCATTCCTGCGGTAGAGGGAGGAAGAACGTTCATTTCACCGGCCCCGCAGCCAGAACAAACGGGCTCGTGAAAAACTGGTCTTGAAATGTCAAACCAAACAAAAAGCCGCACACATTGGCAAACTGCGGTTTGGGGCGTCCCAGCGAACAGCTCAGCAGAGCGGAGTGAACATGGCGAAGAGAAACGCGACCACCTCCGGCTGCCCCGACATCCAACCACCAGCACGGAGCTTGAAAACCTCCGCGAAGCGCAACAAAAAAGAGTTGCAAAAATATCTCTGTTGCCATAGCGACTCCTTCGCGCGGCTCCAGAGACGGTGCAAATCCTGTTTCTCTGCAGGGCTCGTTCCGTGCGCACTGTCACCTCATGACGTGGGGAAAGAAGATTATGACTATTAATCAGGTTCTGAGCACAAAGTCCCTGCCTGGCCTGAGCTTAAGTCGTGCTAAACTCTTCAGGAAGACACAACAATAAACTCAACCCTGAAAAAGAGCAAAATTCTGAAGACCAAAGGATGGTTCTGGCCAATGGAGAAACAAACCACACACCAGGGGCTTTACCAAATGGACAAAGCTGGTCCCTGGAAAACCAAGGACTAGGCCAAGAGAAATATTATAGCACTTTAATAGGAGAACAAGGCTAGCAAGGCAGAGGGAAAGGCAAACGACACGTCTCGCTGCACCGCGAGTCTCTTACACGAGGCTTGGTCGCCGTTCGTCTTCAGGGCAATGTCGTTCCTCTCCTGCCGCCCCTTCGTCCCCGAGATCTCTTCCATCTTGTGGATCTCCGACAAGCACAGCTTGGGGTTGTAATGGAAGAAGAGTTTCCCCCGTGCGATAGTGAGGTTGTGTTTACTCCAGTCCCAGAGCTGGCGGAGATTCTGGTTGTCCAAGGCGTAAAATGAATAATTCCTGAAAGCAGAGAATGACAGTGTGGGTTGGGGGGAGGATCCACTGAAAACTCCTTTTCTGTTTGTTTTCTTAAGCACTAATCCAGACACCAAGGAAAAACGAATGCAAACTATCTTCCCCATAGGAAGATTTAAAACAACTCAGGAATTGTGTACAATACAGCACTGGCACATCTCAGACTTCCAAGCACTGAAACAAAATGTCTTTTGGAAGAACTCACCCAGCCTCCAGGGTTTCTCCTCTGATCAGATGGAGTTTACGAAAGAAAGAAAGAGAAACCAAGGCGTAAGAGCGGCGAATTTTCAGGTAACCTGAGATTTCTTCTATCAAGCCAAGATTCGCTTCTAGCTCAGCTGCTATGTTATCTATGGAGAGGAAACATCGGCTTTAGTTTTTTGATATCACAGACAGAAACACTGATATTGGAGCCCAACTGTATAGATAAATAGAACTGCTTTACGTAGATTTGTAAGACCTTAAAAAACCAGCAAAAAGCCCCAAGGGAACATGACAAGGGCCTTTCCTTTGCCGGTACTTTTCCCACCCGATTCAGAGAGCGCAACGCCGCAGCCCCGGCGCGGTGTCGCGTTCCCGACCCCGCGCTCGCGAGAACTCACTTCCTCCGCGGATATTGATAACCAAGCTCCCGTTCACCACGGTGCAGCCGCGCAGCTCCTGGGCCGACGTCACCGAGTCGATGGTCTTCTCCTTGCCGTAGTCGCAGACCTTGGGGCAGGGCCCCGCGCACGGCGTGCAGTGCAAGCTGCAGAACGACACAGTCGGCAACGGCAAACGTGATGCTTTTGCAGAACGCCGTCCGGGGCGCCCCCAGCAACTCTTACAAGCAGGGTGATCAACTCAAAGTGACAATACATCATGGGGTTCACTTGCCAGCTCTTCGGAACTCCAAATAACTGCTGATAACAACTTAAACTGTCATTTCTACATTCTGAACGCTAATCGCTGAGTCCCTTCCTACGTAACGGCAACCAGAATGACTCTGACTGCTTTGAACAGTCCGTCTACCCCGATGCTGCTCAGTGCTACGCACATCAGGGGTTCACGATCAAGAATCCCCGGCCCAGTCTCCATCCCAAGATCGTTAATCAAACGTGTATTTAATGAGCGGAGAGCTGGCCGTGCATCTGGGAATCCTCTGATTAAGGGCTGTACATAAAGTTGCTTTAAGAAAAGACAAGCAGCCATGTGCTCTGGGGAAAGAATTATTACAGGGCAGCAAGTCAGCTGCTTGCCCTGGTCGTACCACCGTAAGAACACGCTGCCGACTGCTTCAGAGGAATAAATGCTGAGGTCCGACCCGCAGCCCGACCCAGCGATGGCTGGTGCCGCACAAGCCGCGTATCTACTTCGTTCTTTTGAAAAGCAAAACAGGAAACGGAATAAAAAGTCCCGTTAGAGCGAATTCCCCGAAATTCTGATGGCAGCAGCAAAGGCAGGCGAGCACAAAGCTATCAATACTCATAGGAAATCTGACTCATCACGATATACAATGTTATTGTGGGAACAAACAAAGTTTTCAGTGATAAACAGCCCAGCAGCATAAATTATTTAATTCCTTTGTCGGAAAGCCCTGGGAATAGTCAGAATGGCCGTTCCCTGCTTTGACCGCGCCGCGGTTGTTTGTTACTCTGTCCGTTTGCGTCTGGCACAGTGTGAACCCGCTCAATGAACGTTATTAGGGAGATGAGGACAGACATTCTGAGAACCGTCCACGCCAAACACGCTCCGCTCTTTTCATTAGACACCACTTTGCACTTTTCTGCTTAATGGCCGGGCTTTCAGGTCTGAGTTCTGCTCAGAAGGGACACGGGGAAGGGACACGGGGTCACTAAAGCCTCGTCACTGCCCGTCTCCCTCGTCCCACTCGGTTACAGAAAGACCCTTCCAGTTCCAGCACCTTCCTCTTCCTTATCCTCTCTCTCCACTTTCCCACTCCCACTTTTTCCAAACTTAGAGGAAACAAGGGAAGCAGATAATAAACCTGTAGGTAGACCTGGCTGCTTTTAACGGCTTTGAATTAGCAAGGTATTACTTTGCAAATCATATTAAAGTCGACCAGGTAATTATCACAGCCACTCCAACCCAGAAACTTTTGTTAGTCTTGACACAAGCCACAAACTCGCCGTCCGAGCGAGAGAAAAGCGCAGCACGAGAACCGCTTTCCCCACCTGCAGACACGCGCACTTACTTGCTGGAGTTCATGATGTACCCCGAGGGGCACTCGTGAACACACTCGTTGTTGTGGATAACGTGACACCCCGACTCCCGGGCGTTTTTGCACTTGTTGTGCAGCTCCTGGCAGAAGCCGAAGGTGACGCAGCGCCAGCCCTCGAAGCGATAGTACCCGGGCGGGCAGGTGTCCACGCATTTGCCTTCCAGGTAGAAGTTGCGGCAAGCCACGCACTTCTCGGGGTCGTTGGGCTCCGTGCAGTCCCCGAGACACTCGCTGTGACAGCACTGACCGTCCGGCGTGCAGCCCTGGGACTTGCAGGCAGGCGGACAAACTGCGGAGAGAAAAGATAAGAGGCGACTGAGCAGCGCAGGACCAGCTCGTGGTGCATGGCCGGGAAGCACGAGCAACACCACCTCGGCCTACTTGGTTTGGCAACTTGCTTTTCAAAGAGGCATCCGCGAGCCACCTCATTTTCACTTTTTAGTGTGAATTCCAAATGTTAATAATCTTTTTGAAGTGCGTTATCATTCGCTCTCACAATTCACTGATGCTCGTCTTCAAAAAAAACAACCCCCCGAGTTTTTGTCTCCTCTCGGTTCGGTGTGACAAGCTCTGGTGACTCCAGCATTCTGAAGCCCAGAATCACTGGGACTCCAGAGCAAGAGCCTGGGACAGCCCATTTCGGTTTATACTGCAAATAACGCACGTCCAACACTTTCACCAACCCTCCGGGTTTATCGGGATTTGCTTCCCATTACGTACCGACCCGCCACCGTTTCCCTGCGGACGCTGCTGCCCGAGCACCCAGCACAGGCTCTCGGTGCCTGTCCCTACGAGTCCAACAAGAAGAGCACCCACGAGTGCTACTGCTCAAGGTTCTTAGGCTTTACTTTTTAATCATGCATCACTTAGCACCTCACAATACTTTTAACGAGCGGTTTGGGCTTTGAAATGGAACCCGAGGAGCAGCGTAGCTCCGAGCAAACACCAGGGCTGGGGCTGAGCGAGGAATGTTGGCCGGTTCCGTTCAGCTCAACGAGCAGCGTGTGACCCGTATGGGGATGATCAAACCCCAGCTGTACGTAGGGCAGATCATCCCGCTTCGCCGCAGCCCGACCCGCGTACAAACTCCCAACTCTAAAGGTTTTGAGAAGATACAATTAAACTATTTTTGAACTGTGCTTAATGTTTCTCTTTTTCCTGTTCTACCAGCTTTTGATGCCTGACACACCGCTCGAAGGGAGCGAAGCAGCCGAGGCAACGTCTCTTTCCATTAAGCAAAGAGCAGAAAGCATCAATTGTTATTTTGTGCAAATCCTCGTTACCCAAGATCCTGAAGAGATGCCGTCCTGACGTCACCAAAGCACGTGTGCTACAAACTATTGCGTTTTTCCCAAATGAACAGCTGGAAGTCGCACAGAAACCTCTCCAGGGTCTCTCCACTACAGCTTCTTGCAATTACTACTGCAGTGTCCAGGCTGGGTGACTCCACATCTGTCGGGTCTTTTGCTTTGACTTGGTTTTGGCTTTGTGTTTGCGGGTTTTTTGTCTTGGTTTGGTTTGGTTTGGAGGTGGGGGGGCTGGTTTTGGTTCTCTGTGCCACATCACACTTTCATTGCAGGCCGGCGCTGTCCCAGAGGTGACACAACACTTCACTAACACAACACTTAACTACCCCCCGGACGGGGGAGAATCGGAGCCCATGCTGAGGTTCAAACTTCTGATTCCAGGGGTGAATAAATATTTAACCAGCTCACTAGCGTGGCTCCAAAGACCTGGGAAACAATGCACTTTTACAAACCTTTCTGATTACAGATTCCAAGTGCCGTTTCTTCGTGCCGCTGAGGCCCAGCTCGGGGGACAAAAGGCAACGGAGTCAGCGCGAAGGAATTTCTACCTCTGGATCGCTCCGTTTCGCCACTTCCCTGCGCTCCAGGTGAAAACAGAACACACGGATCCTGTAAACACGTTCCCGAGCCAACACGGGTAACCAGGAGATCCATATTGAACAGGCAAGTCAATTAAGCGTTAAGCTGGTAAACAGTCTGGATACGGGAGTACGGCTGAAAACATTAAGTCCTGTTTCTTGCTTTCTGCTAAAAAGCAGCAGCAGCGAACAGCTCGAAAAAAGGAAAAAATAAATGTAAATCGCTCAGTTTTGCTTTTCCTTTGGGATTCGCTGCCACGGGATGGGTTAAAACAGCAACGAGCCGGGTCAGATGGGCCGCGGCTCGTTAGGAAGAAAGTTTACACGGTAGGTAAGAACGTCGAGATGCTGCGTTATACACTGCACAGGGACAGCCGCTCCCACGGGGGCTTGGGACCAATTTATCATGAATCCACACAATCCCTGTCCTGTGTAATGCGGGTCGGTTCGGGCCACCCCGCGGCCACCGGCACGGAGCAGACTCACCGGGCGCCGCGGTACGAGTGGCACAAAGCTGCGTGTTGATTAGAGACGAGGGTCATTAGGAGGCTCCGGATCCCAGGGAGTCCAGGACAGAAAACAACTGCGGCAGCAGAACCGCCCTCAGCCTCAGCCAATGCGTTTGCTGGGAGGCTCCGGCCCTCCGCTATCAAACCGCCCGTAACCCCTCGCGGCCGCCCAACGCGGCGCTCCCCCAGCAGCCCCACGCGCCAAACGCATCAGGCTCACGCAATTTAATGGGCTATTAAAGGCGGTTTTTCCTCCTCACGGCGAGTGTTTAACTCACGAGGCGTATTTATAACGCGGAGCAAAAAAAAAAGTGTAGGAGGAAGCCAGCGCGGACCTGGCATGGACGCGGCTCCAAACGGGCTGTTTTGGCCGCGATACGTGCCGCTCGCTGCCAGAGCTTAGGTTCGTGTAATGCTATATGACGTGCACACGCGTAGAATTCAAAGCCAGAGTCCCACGGAAACAGTATCGGAGAGCTCTGCGCTTTTTTTTCCCCTCTTACTGTAAATGGCTGCGGTATCTGTCACATACATTTATTCACGAAGAGCCTCGCACGTATCTAATCACACTCGGGTTACGGTTGCGGTGGGAGCTGTAATTTGGTTTCCTAACTGTGCAGTCGCGATAGTGACCTCTGTGGAAATGGGCTCTTGCGGTTCTAAACAACAACAAAGCCAGCAAGGGGGACGAAAGGAAAGGCGAGGAGCGGGGCCCCGCGGGAGCTCCTGCCGCCTGTGTCGCAAGCGTGTGATCCTAATTTAGCACCGCGGGCTCTGTGCTGCTTTCCTGAGTCTCTGCAAGTGCTGCGCGGCGTTGCTGCCATTGAAATCCATGGGGACCTCAGCTCCTTATGGAATTATATATTACATCATGGTATACATACATAGCGTTTTGCACTTGATCACTTTTCCTTAACATTAACTCATTCTCTTCCTGTCACGAAGACTCCACATTCAGTAACTCGTTAGGCAGCATTTCTTAGAGTTCTATAATAAAATTTTTATCTGTAAAGCAATTTTTCATTTTTGTTGCTCACAATCATTTATGTGATTGAACACGTGAGGATGACACCCAAGCTGAGTGCATTAGTGTATCGTAAGGTTGAAAAGAACTATTAAAAATCAAACAAAACTCTGTCCAGGGGGGGTTCAGTATAAGGCTACAGGGGTCCAACAGCAGCTCCCAACCTTAATCTGCAAAATAAGTGGAGAAACTTGGAAAGAAAATAAGAACTTAACACGCTTCTACAAACAGACTGTCAGCAATGCCTGATGCTGGCTGTCGTTATCAAGCAAAACTCAGGAAATATCACATTACATTCAAGCAAACTTGATGTCACTTATTCCTGGTGCTCAGCTGCTCTAACAACAGTTATCGCTCCCTTTTCCCCAAAGACATGCAGGGAACAACTCGCCCAAAACACGTCGACTCCAACAGGATTTGGGCCCTTAGCACCAAGTCAGGAAGAACCGAGTGCCAGATAAATTCAAGGTTCTACATCAGCACTAAAATTAAAGTGTTTTTTATAAAACAAGATATGACAGTACATAATGCCACGACCCCACGGAACTGCGAGTTGGGAACGTTAGGAGGTTCGTATTTACACAGGAACAGATAAAATTAACTGCAGGTGCCTCCCTTCCCATAGACAGTGACTTCCAAAAACAACATGTCAAGGAAACTCTTCCCACTGACATTTCTCAGGACAGCGTCTCGACTCTTATCTCATCTATCAGTAAAGAACAAAAACCCTTGTTTTGCCTCCCTAGCCTTTCGTGCTCATTTGGAGCTATGGGAATATCTCCAATATTCCAAAATGGGAGGGGTGGTACCTGCAAACCCCCGTGGGTTTGGCCGCATCCTGCCAGTCTAACACAGCTCAAAGCGGCGGAGATGCTGGTGCTGTCATCTGGACCACTTGGGATCAGCAAACGGGAGTTCAGAAAAGATAAAAGGGTTGGGACTTGCGTGGCACCTTGTCCTGCGGCGATAACGCGGGATCTGGAGGCCTCTGGAAGACGTTGTTGAATGGAGATAATGGAGGAAAAGGTTGAGTTGTGGTGTTGATAGAGGAAAAGAGCAGATAAAGGGAGATCTCTTGAGAAATGCAGCCTCTTCCATGCCAACCTTCCGCTGTTCAGACCAGGGACTAATCTATTATCTTCTGCGCTACAACTACCGGGGGAGCTTTTCTCTGGAAATAGAGAAATTTACTCATATGTGAGTGGAATGGAGCATCTCCCGTGTGAGGAAAGGCTGAGGGAGCTGGGGCTCTGGAGCTGGACAAGAGGAGACTGAGGGGGGACTCATTCCTGGGGATCAATATGGAAAGGGGCAGTGTCAGGAGGATGGAGCCAGGCTCTTCTGGTGACAACCAGTGACAGGACAAGGGGCAATGGGTGCAAACTGGAACACAAGAGGTTCCACTGAAAGAGGAGAAGAAACTTGTTTGGGGTGAGGGTGGCAGAGCCTGGCCCAGGCTGCCCAGGGGGTTGTGGAGTCTCCTTCTGTGCAGACATTCCAACCCGCCTGGACACCTTCCTGTGTAACCTCATCTGGGTGTTCCTGCTCCATGGGGGATTGCACTGGGTGAGCTTTCCAGGGCCCTCCAACCCCTGACACTCTGGGATTCTGTTTTCTGTGACATGTACAACCTCTGCTTTCTGCAGAGACAAGAGATCCCTTTTCTCAAGGCCACGGAGAAGGATGTTGCAGTAAACAAGGCACGAAAGAATGAAAGCGAAGTCGACACATTCGGCTCTACGGGAATAGGGAGGATTGCATCTGGATATGTTATGGAGGGGGATGTGTCAAATGTAACCTGGACACACAAAACAGGAGCAAATCTAAACTCCAAAGGCCGTATGGTTTACAGCAAACAGGAAAGCGGAGCTGTCCGTAACAGGGAAAGGTAATGAAATGGGCGGAAGCGTAAGATTAACCACAAGATGAAGCTGATAACTAATGATCTGCACCGAAATGTCAGACAGAGGTTAAGATCTTAATCTGGAGAGATCGCACGGCATGGTCATGAATCATAAACACGGATACCGGAGTTCAATGTGGATGAAGATACTGAAAAGCAGCTGGAGAGAAAGAAGGAACACAACCTGTTCCAGATCCAGATACATTGATTATATGCATCCATATAATATTCTCTCGCCTACTCTGGTCACTTTGGCCTCACCAGCTCATGCCCACTCATCCATACACGCCTCTCTCTTTGCCCAAAGCTGCAAGTATGCTCTCCACAGTTTATTTCTAGGTATAAGAATTTACTTAGCAGCACTGAAATAGATCCTGTTTGCTTGCTGTCCCCGAGCCAAGCAGTTGAGACCTCTCTATGAAATGTATTTTTATTTACTACTTGCCCTTGTCATCTCCGGCACGCCAGCAAGACCCACGCTCCAGTCATTCAATGGATAATAACAAGTATATCAGGAAAAACAAATGGCTATAGATCAGTACAAAACCCACTAACTCCAGTGCACAAGCCACCCTCAGAGCCTATTAATCTATTTCTCCTTGTAAATTATGCGAGAGAATGTTGGCATCTGAAGGAAATTAATCCCTAATTAGCGGGCCACCCCAACAAGGAGAGGCCAACAACAAGGGAACTGAACCGTGTGAAGTTACAATAAACCCAGGGGACGTCTTGGGTTCTCAGTCTTTCTTCCACAACAGTTAATGGCTACAACTGTCCACTGCCACAACGTTTTGTTTTGTTTTATGCCTCTGCCACGATAAACTCTTCAAACTGTCACTTGGTTCAATTACCACGTGTGGGGGAAACTTATGGAAATAAGCTTCTCTGGGGAAAACAAAAATCCGTAAACAAGCGGTATGTAGCAAGAAGAGGAGATGGGACTCTGCTCGGCAAGATACCAAAAGCCCTATCAGTTTCTTCAGAGACAGAGAGTCTTTTCTCACGCAAACTGCAGCGGTTCCCAACGTCAGCTCGGAGCTGCTGCCACTGGAATCTTGGACCAGAAGTGCTGGAGATGCCGCCCAGTCCATCCACCTGGCCAGGGCCAGATCAAACACTTTACCTGAGGAACTTCTGACAGCTGCTTGTCTAAACCCGTCTTAAAGTTAAATTCTGTCTCAATGCTCTTGCTGCATTCACCGTCTGAAGTTTTTTGAGATCTGGCTCTGATCAGCTCCACGTTACAACCACCGAGGTGCAGAGGGGCGCAGAACGAGACAAGGCAGCGGAGAAGAGATTGGTGGTACCGAGTCCACATCCAGCGCAAAATCCTCTGTAAAATACCCCAAATAAGCAAAACACTTGACAGTTTATCGCTGAGTTCCGCTCAGGCTCCTTCAGCGTCAGAGCAAGGCTCGTATCTGAAACCGCGCCAGTCCAAGCGAGGCCCTGGGTGGCTGGATGCACCACCGCAGCCGACGGTCGCTGGTGAATCTGAGCACGCAGAGACAAGCGGGTTTGAAAAACACAATCTGGAGCTCGTTTTGTTATCACGGATTAGAGCATGTGGAAAAACAACCCGCTCTTCCCCGGTGCCGATCAACAAGAGCCGTCCCGCAGCGGCTCCTCCTTCCGCACAGAGCCATGCAAAACACCAGGACGGTTTCTTATCACACCCAGCGCTGTACACCCTCAAAGGAGAGCATTTTATATTCCACTGAGCAAAAAACACCCTGATGCTTGATGAAGGTCCCACCTAGTTCTAATAGACTTGTAGATTAGTTTCGTACCAAGCCACAGAAACCCGATATCCAAGCGCTGAAAGAGCAGTCGAACACTATACAAATTATTGAGGCAGCCTTGGAGATAATGTTATTGGAGAGTGGAAGAGCAGCCTAAGGAGAAGGCAATCTTCACGGGACGTTTTCTTTTGCTAATTTAACAACTGTAGGTTTTAATGAACATTGCTCACGGAGCATTCAGTGTCGTGACGCAACGTGGGTGCCTGACGGAGCCTAAAACGGCACCGGAGTCGCGCAGGGCTGCGCCGAGCGCCCACTGACCCGCACGTGCCGAGCGCCCGGGAAACCCGACACGCCGCGGGGCCTCCTGCGCCGTCCCGCGCTTCTGCCTGCGCCCTCACCCGCGCAGCAGCGTCCAAACCCGCCTCCACGGGCAAAAATCCTTCACGCGCTTTCTCACGCATGAACTCCCGACGTGACGCAGTTTTAGCGCGACGCCTGATTGTCACGTGAGAGATTCACAGAACAGTTAGCACAGAGCATCCTCCTGCCCTTCTCCACAGCCATTCCGAACCTGCTTTGAAGAACAGAATGAGAAATCCCACATTACAAAACTTTTTGGCCGTTTAACAGGTGCCGAGCGCCCGGCCCCGTTTTTCAGTTCATTTAAATAGGGATTCGCGAGGAAACCAGACAAACGCAAACATCACCCTCGCTCAGCCAACATTTAAGCACTAGACAGAGCCAAAGTTAATTCTCCGTTTGTTTTAAATGTCACACGCCAAAATAAAAGCACCGCTGCCGGCTCCCAAACAATGTCAGCCCAGCCAGCGCCGTGCCCGCGGCCCGGAGATCCAGATCCAGCCGATGAACGCACCCGCCTGCAATCCGCAGCATTTGGTGACCAAACCGGGGATCAGAGCAGCCCCCAAAATAACCCCGGGCACATCCCGATCCCCCACCTCCCCTGCCCAATCTCATCATTTTATTTTTTTGTCGGCGAACCAACAGCTCTAATTAAGCAGCATAAACATCCCAGCAAGTTCATTCACATCCCTCCAATAGGAACCGGCAGACAATTATAGGATATAATTGGGAAGCGCGATGGTTGAACTCGTCAGCAGCTATTGTTCCCAACGCAGAGAAGGGGCCGAGCTGCTTCCTCCACTGGGTTTTGCACCAGCTCGGTGATTAATCAAAATGTCCCGGAATCCTCGACCTTTCATTAGAAACAATCTGTGCGCTGCTCACACCTGAGCTTTTTGACTTCTCTTTTGTGGGTGGTTTGGGTTGGTTGGTTGGTTTGGGGGTTTTTGTTTGGGTTTTGGTTTTTTACACAAATTTTGTCTGCAGACACAACCCCTGTCAAACTCAATTCCCCACAGCTAAAGATCTTTCAGACGTTTGCCCAGCAACACGGTTCAGCCGGTCCCCTCACGCACCCCGAACACACACCTTTGTACGGACCCCTCGGCTCACAGTCCCTCCAGAGCTCTCACAGCACAGACCTCCCGTTCCTTCACCATGCAATGACACAACACTGATGATCCGCAGGGTCCCCTGCAACCCGGGACACTCTGTGAGGGCCGCACCACCACACACAGCTTTCACTTGTCTTGCTCTCTGCCTGAATCTGGGAAGCGGCAGCAGAACTGCATTTGATGTGGAATACTTCTACAATTAGGATTAATTGTTAAGGTTTAAAATACAGAACGGTTGTTCTGCCTTCCTTCAGGAGGGTGAAGGGAGGACACCACACAGGATACAGAAGGCGCCCGGTTCCTCGTCTGTACTGACGGCACCGAATCACTCGTAACGCCGGGGCGGACTCGCTCTGAATGAAGCGCGTCTCCCGCCCCCCCAGCAAACACCGCACCGGGTGAGCCGCCGCAGCTCTCCCGCTCACACACCACTATCACTAACGCGCCCTCGCTCTGCTGCTCGCGATTTGATCTTTTTTCCGCATTTTGCCGTTTCCTGCTTTACCTCCGTGCCCGGCCAACAGCGTTTTCCAACGGGCCTGCCAAGTGCACTCAGTCTGCTGCATTTTATCGACCACGGGGTAGTGCAGGTTCCCTTGTTTAAGCAAATAAAGTAACTTGGAGCTGGTCTGTAAGTGGGAAAACCACGTATCCTGCCTGCAGTGCCCTTGGGTATCTGGAGCAGCCGACGTCACCGCGGGAGATCAGACTGAGATGTTCAAATACCTTCCAGTACTGCTGGTGCCGAAGCTCTGCGCGTGAAGGGTTAAACCCCTCTCAGCCTCCTCAGCCGCCACCAGCTTCAGTAACAAGGTGTTTTGGGGAAGGGGAATGAGGATGAAAGAATTTAAACGGCAACTCGGCTGAAAACTTTTCCAGTGTGGTGAGACCCCACGGGGATTTCTTCACAGCCGTAGTATTGACATCCTAGTTTTTAAGGTAGTAAATAAACTGTTCAGTAGCCATGCCACCCCTTTTCCCCCAATTCTGGGCTGTACCACGCCACCAAGCGCCATGAATCTCTTAACTGCTCTTAATAAGCTAAATTGAATTAGTTTAGGATGTGGGGCCGTTCGCAAGCATCACAATAGCGACACGCACTCACTAAAGTGCCGCTCGGCAGGGCTGGGAACAGACGCCCCGGGAGATTAGCGGGTGTCAGCTTCCAGCTGGCATTTGTCAGAGCTGGGAGACAAGGAAAAAATAAATAAAATACAATAAAATATAATAAAAGGCGGTTCTTATCAGATCTGCACCAAAACGAGCACTTCCACCTCGTGTGGGAGCAGCTGGAAACTTTTCTTTTGTGTTTGAGCCTTTATAAATATCTTGCCCTTGAGGTTGTCTGAGTCTGCTCGGCGCTCTGAGACCCCTTTCCCATGCAAAGGTAATAAAACTAAGCTCATGGTTACAGAAATTCCCAGCACATAAAAATTACAGGAAGCTGTTGCTAAGTAATATTTCTACCTAAGTAAACAGCACAAAGCGTTTCCCACACACACCTCTGAACTTTGCTATTCGAACCTGCCCTGAAGATGTTCGTAGCTGCAGAATCGCTCCCGGCACCACCTCTTTAAACAGCTCTCGGTGCCATTTCACAGACGCTGAGAAACATTTTGGGCTGAGCAATGTTCTCCTGGGTGTTTGCTGTGTCGCTTGTACCAGGAAACAAAAACAAGCTACTGGAGCTACTCTTCAATCCCTTACCTGCCTCCCACCTTTCCCTGGATAAGTCATAGAGAATTAAAGAGATGCTGTTGTACCCGCAGCCTCCAGACCTGCTTCCCCAACACCATAAAAATGTGCATAAACGTTATTACTTTCACACAGTACCTTTCCTTAGCATGGCGATTACTCCAGACTGTCACCCCTTCTGTCAGCTCTGCTCCTATTGACCCAAATGTTTCATGTACCTTCCTGGGGTTAATATCTTACAAAAAATTCACAATTGCGTTAATGGAGAGACACAACTTGGGGTTTTATCGCATAAAGATAAGAGTTTGCAGAAAGATTCTATCTACAAACCTGGAACAGCCCACGCTCTTAGGAACTCGAATTTCCTGGTAGCGTGAAGTCCCGAGATCGAGAAGATAACAGACTCCTACAAAGGTTTCATTCAGGATGAACAGAACCAGAATTGCAGCGTGTTCTCCAAGGAATGAAGCCCATATTTCAGATATTCATCCTATATTCCAGGAATGCGTCCCTCCAATCTTCACCAAGGGACTGTCTGATATCACACATCATCTTCCTGCTCATTTTTATCTGGCCATTCCACTTTTCCTTCTTTACTCCACCTCCAAATGATCTGATATGTAAGTAAAGGCTAAACTGGCCTTTAGAATTAGCCTGTCAAAACCATCGGGCTGCTTCAGATTATCACAGAATCACAGAACCCCAGAATGTGAGGGGTTGAAGGGCCCTGGAAAGCTCATCCAGTGCAATCCCCCATGGAGCAGGAACACCCAGATGAGGTGACACAGGAAGGTGTCCAGGCGGGTTGGAATGTCTGCAGAGAAGGAGACTCCACAACCCCCTGGGCAGCCTGGGCCAGGCTCTGCCACCCTCACCCCAACAAGTTTCTTCTCAAATTTAAGTGGAACCTCCTGTGTTCCAGTTTGCACCCATTGCCCCTTGTCCTGTCACTGGTTGTCACCAGAAGAGCCTGGCTCCATCCTCCTGACACTCCCCCTTTCCATATTGATCCCCAGGAATGAGTCCCCCCTCCGTCTCCTCTTGTCCAGCTCCAGAGCCCCAGCTCCCTCAGCCTCCAACTGGACTCTGCCCCATTGACCACGACTCTCTGGCTTCTTCTCTTCAGCCAGTTCCCTGTCCACCTCACTACCTGATCGTCCAGACCGCACTCCCTCAGTCCAGCTGTGAGGATGCTGTGGAGACTGTGTCAATGCCTCACTCAAGCCAAGGGAGATCACGTCCCCTGCTCTGCCATCATCCATCCATCTTGTTATGTCCTCATAACAGTCAATGAGGCTGGTCAGGCACGACATCCCCTTGGTGAAGCCATGCTGACTGCCCCAGTGACCCTCTTACCCCTGGTATGCCTGGAGATGGCACCAAGGAGAAGTCGTTCCATCAGTTTCCCAGGGATGGAGGTGACGCTGACCGGTCTAGAGTCCCCGCAGCCGGCGCACGGTTCCGCGGGGGCGGGTCCCCGGGGGGTCCGCAGTCCAGCACCCTGTCTCGGCCAGCCCCTAGCAGCCGGCTTGGAACTAATGCGGACCATGGGAATCCGACTGTTTAATTAAACAGAGCATCGCAAGGCCGCGGGGGGTGTTGACGCGATGTGATTTCTGCCCAGCGCTCTGAATGTCAAAGTGAAGAAATTCAACGGAGCGCAGGTGAGCGGCGGGAGGAACTGAGACTCTCTCAGGTGGCCAAATGCCTCGTCAGCTAATTAGTGACGCGCATGAATGGATGAACGAGATTCCCACTGTCCCTTCCTACTATCCAGAAGATGTGTGGACGGAGAAGACCCAATGCGAAGAGAACTGGCAGAAAATCCTGTTCCGAAGGGAATTGTTTCTCCAGCAAGTGGAGCGACAGACATATAGCATTTTATTACATTAAAAAAAAAAAGTGGAAAAAATGCAAAATATGAAAATCATGTTTGGCAGATGCAGACCGAGGTCTAGGACGTGGCATTTCCAGCATTTTTGTTGTCTGCATTCTTCAGCAAAAACACTCTCTGCATGGACACGCTGCACCAAACTATGTTTGTATGGCAATAAAAGCAAGTATGTATGTAAAAAAAAGCCTTATAAAAATGTGGGCTGAAAATGTACAAAACCTCCAGCACAGGAACAGCGCTTGCCTGCCACCAACAGCACAGGGCTAGGCCCAGATTCCACAAGGCTAGGCCCAGATTCCAAACAGACTACATATTTCCCCCCTTCCTACTCAAAATATAACACGAGTTGGCCTTAACTGAACCGACTTGCTTTTCACACCAACACGAGTAATTTAGGGGGAAAAAAAAACAGAAAAAAAGAAAGAAAACGTTGAGGAAACGTTGAGGAAACACGCGGATCCCAATGGATGGCGCATCCGCAGCTCCGCGCTCACACACACGTCCCTCAACATCGCGACTGGTTCTTTCCAAGCTGCCCACAAATCATTTCGGTTCCTCCCCACCGGTTTCATCCGAACGCCCGTAAGAAGATCCTTTGTTGTTTTGAACATGTTATCACCAACTGAAAAAAACCAACCCCCACCATTTCTGGGCCGGAGCGAAAGCTGCGAGGATGACTCAGACTTGGCCGCGCGCCCCGGGGATAATCACACACTGCAACTCCGAGCTGGAGCGAACCCGGAGCTTAGAACACAGATACCGGTCGCACGATCGACGTGAGATGTGGGGGGATAACGGGAAGGAGGTGACGCAGGGATCAGGGTGGCAGCGATGGGGACACCCAGGGACCCCAGTGTCACCATCTCCCTCCCTGGTCGCACAAACCCCTTTTCCACCCTTCCTGCCCACATGGGCTCCCTCCAACTTCTTACCCATCTCCACGTGTTCCTGGAGCTCAGCAGGCTGGAAAAGCTCGCCAGCGTGGAACTGGGTTTTGTCAATCGACACACACTCTCTACATTTTGTTTTTGTTGTTTTTTTTAAAATCAATATTTACATATTCCTTAAGGATTTGTTTTCCCGGCAGACAAAGCAGCGAACAAAGCAGCAAACACACCATCGCGGCCCCGGGGCAGCGGTGCCGCTCCACACACCAACAGCTTCCCATGCAGAGACAAACCTACACCAGCCAGCGCCAGACTGTGCAGCCGGCGTGAGAAACCAGCGCAGGGACACAGGCAGCGCGCAGAGCCAAACCTCCCCCAGGAAAGATACGCTGAAACGCCACTTTTCATTCCCATACTGGTTAAAATACAAAGAGCAGAAATAAGGCTTAACAGCAGAGAGACGGGAGCTGCTGAAGATTCCCAGCTAAGCTGCAAAGATGTCCTGACGTTAATCCCCTCGGTCCTGCGAGTTTCTATGCGGCTCTTCGGGCAAAGGAAAGCAAAGTACAATTCACACCAGCTCTTAATCTTGACGAAACAATTACACACGCTGAGGACACGTTATGGTTGGCACGAGAAGAGAGAACACAGCGATTCCACCGACGGGATCAATAAATGTCACTTATCTCGACCGCAGTTGCCAGCGCGTGTGTGTGTTGAAAGTCTAAAGGCTATTAAAGAAGTTTCAAAGACCACTCAAGTTGTTAGGATCAGTTCTGAAGCAGGTGGCACAAGGCACAACATCACACAGACACCAGCTCGTTGAGAACACCAGCCACCAACAAATAAAAGCTCAAATCTCAGTATTCAAAACAAAGATAAGCGCGGCTTGTGAAGTGGTTTGGAAAACACACACCAGTTCCAGCCAAAATATGCAGGAGCTTTGCTGCTCTGAATGACCACGGGACGCCAGACGGGAGCACCGGCAGAGAGCGACTTCTGAGACCATTTTCAAATTCAAACTTCCAATCCAAATCAAACGGACTTACTAGGTCAGATTTGTTCAGGTAATGAACTAAAATAGTGTGTGATATCGTATGGGTGCCACCCAACAAATGCGGCTGAATTCGTATGTGAGGCTCAGGAGCTGAGATTCCGGCCCCAATGGTAAAATACGCCGTTCCTACAGGTTTGCTGGCAACGGGCTGTCACAGAACAGAGAAAACCCCACATTCCATCGGCCCCAGAGCCGTCCCAGGAATGAGGGACATCACCGACGGTTTAGCCACAGAAAACCTTTCAGTCACATCTTTAACCTCGTGAAACGGCAGAAAACACCAAATACGAACGCACGAGAAACCAGGTTTCAGCGCTGATATATATCGAGTTTATGAACTAAAGCGCTTTATAATGTTATTTTTCCCTTTTAAAAAAAGAACGCACGCGTTTGCATCTTCTTGCTCGCACCCTGTTATTCTAGCGAGAAAAAATAACCACTGTCTTTAAAAGGAAGCCGGACGGTTTTGGGGTGAGGAGTGGCAGAGGGGAAACCACACTAATTTCATTAGGTTATGCATGCTGGGAGGAATTCCTGCTCAAATCTGGCACTTAGACTCAGAATTGCCCTTTAGAGCTTGGCAAGAAATTCTCTGCAGCCCGCAAGTTTCCCAATTCCGTCTGCAGACACGCTGCTCCGTTTGGATGCGCCACCTCCAGAAACACAACCCTAAACGCAGCCGTTTCACCTCAGTTCGCTTTGCTCCCCCTCAGCCGGGTTTCACATAAATCCAAGTAAATATGTAATTTCAATTTAAGGTTGGTTCCAAGTTTGGAAAAAAACAAATCTGTACGGAATTAAAACCAACTCCAATACGGTTTAAAAACGCGAGTTCAGGGGTGGCAAGAGCAGCTGAATTTCTGAACAAGGCTGAGCCAGAAGCGCAGTTTTGGCTCCCGCCATGGACATCGCCGGCTAGGGCCTCTCTCCTTCACCCTTCGGGTCTGACTCGCCTGCCAGCCTCTTACTCTGCGCAAATGTTGTTCGCTCACCCACATCTCTTACATCTTTTTATGGCAGGGTCAGGAAAAACGTAACTGCACCTTTCCGGCGTCGGGTTTATTCCATAAAGACTTTTTCCACCGTTCTATCTGCCGCAGCCGTTCCCTCAACCTGGACTTTTAACCCCCCACCCAAGCCCTAATGGAGATACTGTTACCCCGAGGCACTGCACTGGATCCAGGCCTGAACTGGACTGTGCCCCACTGACCACGACTCCCTGACTTCCCTTCACCAGTTCGCAGTCACCTCACCACCCGCTCGTCCAGCCCGCACTCCCTTTGTTCAACCTGCGAGCTCCAGGTGCTCCCTAACTTCCCAGAGAAACCAAACACAAACTTTTGATACATTATTCACATCAGTGAACTAAACACTAAAACATCCCCACCCCAAAGGTCCTCTCTTGGCCTAAGTTTGATTTTGAGCCTGGTTTTTAGGAACCTGGGCTTAAAGGTCGCAATTAACAGGTACCTCTCAGCCCTCCAGTAGGCCTGATGGGTTAAAAACGGGCAGAAAACCCCGCGGACTCACCCCTCTGGCAGCGATCGTGGGTCCAGCAGCGCTCGATGAAAATGCCGTTTATCACCGTGGGCGGACAGTTGCTTTTCCCTTTCACGGTTCCCGGACACACGTCTCCACACTCCTCTTTGTCGTCCTTGTTGGCCACGATGTAATTGTCCTCTACAGAATCCAAAATCCTCGACCAGTCGATGGTGGACAAGTAACACAGTTCGTTGTTCTTCTCAATGCGCACGGCGCCTCGGGTGATGTTCATGAGGTTATAGAGGCCGATCTCCTTCAGGTGAACCATCTCAAAAATGACGAGCGCGTAATTAAAGAAGAGATGAGTCCCTCGAATCACAGTGAGGTTTGGGAAAAGCCCCTTTAAACTCTCCAGGCCGTACACGCGAAAAAGCAGCAAGTAGTCCGTAATCATGGTCAGCTTAGGAAAGCTGAGCTCACGGAAATCCTCCGGCTTGGTTTTGAACATGAGCAAGATCTGCAGGTGGCCCTCGATCACGGTGCAGTTCTCCAGCATGTTCAGCCGGGTCAGGTTGTTGCGAATGTCCATGCTCCTGCAAACTGGAAGGCAAAGAGCGACGTTATTTACTTCGGAAAAGGTAACCGTTTGAGTTTTCTGAACGCCCAGTTTTGTCCCTCCGCGCCCAGAATTCACCGCTAGGCCCTTCGCAGTGAAACCTGCTTCAAGGGTTAAGAAATACACTGCGGGGAACATTCCCTGCTGTATGGTTACAAAACACCACTGAAAGAGGATTTCACCACTTTTTCTGCCATCCTGCGTTTCTGGATGTTCCCCGTCACGCTCTCTGGGCATCACTTGGGCTCACACAGGTAAGGAAAGTCGACGCAACTGTTTTCTTTAGATAATCGTCAGCGACGCACCCTCCTCGCCCCTGATTGTGCAATTAACGCCCGCGGATTAGAGGGACTAGTTCAGAGTTTCTGCAGGGAGGGGAGGACAGGAAGAGGATAACAGCGAGGAAACGGAACGCTTTGAGGAGAGCGGAAAATGCTTGAAACGCTCCCATGCGAGAGCTCGGCCCGCACTCCTGCCCAGACGGGGCCGACGGGAGTGATTTACTGCCGCAGTAATTCTGGCCCTGAGCATTCTTTTTGGATCAGGCCGTCGGGCTATTTTATGACTATTATTATTTTCTCAAGGTTGCAAATCTCCCGGCCACGACTACCTGGGCAGTTCATTCCGTAGAACCGGTAACCCAAGAACCGCCAAAGTGAACAGCCGCACGAAGCAGAAACTAAACAGAATAACACGAACCAGGCGCCAGCAAAAGGAGGAAAGTAAAAGGTTTGACTATAAAACGACCACGTCACAACTCCGAGAAATCACAGAGCGATAATCCAAACTGACGCAGAGACAGAGGTTTAATGGTGCAACCGTCGGAGTCCTCGTGGTTCGACACAGACGCTGCCGCGTGGGTTAAAAATCGACCCGACGCAAACGTCTTCACGATTATTCAAAAATCTGCTTCACCGCAATAGTAAAAAAAAATTAAATCAATTTGGCAGCACTAAGACAGGATTTGAAGCCACGTTATTGCCCAATGGGATTTTTTGGCACTATATCCAAGTCGTTTCATAAATTGCCTTCTGGAAGAGCAAGCGAATGCACCAGCGCGCGAGGATCAAGGACGCACCTTCTGACAGGGGCAGAGAAATTCAAACAGCCAACGACGTCTGTGCCCCGCGGAAACCTGCAGCCGAGCTGGAGGCAAAGCAGAAAGCTGCACGTCCCAACCGCGGGCTGGAGCAACGGGGAGAGCAACAGCGTGCTCTACATGTCTGTGTGAAATAAGAGAGACAGGGATTCCCACCGAAGCACGTGTGCGTGACAGGGGGATTCCTCGCCAAAGGAGAAACAACAAAAGGACAGAATTCAAACACAAATTCCAGTTACGAGCCACCGGCGCGGCTAAAACTGCCCCATACACTCAAAATTGGGCACCTTGGTTCTCGTTGAGCGCACCGGGGCGACACCACGACCAGCCGCTGCGCTCCCCGTTTCAAGTGCTTCTCGGAGTAATTTCAATGTATAGAGCTGGCCCTAAGCAAAGGTCAAAGAATCCAGCTCAGATCTACAGGCCAATAATCGCTTTAAAGAGTAAAAGCTCCAGGCTAGTGTGGCTCAAGGCAACAAAACGCATGGATACACTAAGTGTAATTGCCTTGGTCTTGCGTCATTTTGAGCGGAATTAGGTAAGTCCCTTGGAACCCTCTGCACTCCTGAGTTCACAGCACTCACCGCTTCCCTATAGATTAATATATACTCAAAATAAGTCAAATTACGCTGCTTGTGCACCTGACCTGTATCACTAGAGGTTTCTGAGGTCACTACTGACACAAGCAGTGCTGCTGTCCGAACAGCCAGAGAGATGGAAGGAAACAGCAAACACCGACGCCGTCCTGGTATAAGGACAACTTCAAACAAATTAGAGGGTTATTTATGAAATAATCAACTGAACAAAAGGCCCAAATAATTACAAATTTACAAATATTAACGGGGTTTGTACAGATTGTTCCCACGCTTTTCATGTTCTGCTTCAGTTTAGTTTTTAAGTGATAAATACACCCACGGTATCTGAACTCTTATTTGTTTTTACCAGCCCGAAGGATCAAGGAGAACAACGGGGCTCCAGAACACCCAACCCCAAATCTGCCTTGTTCTTGCTGGAGGATTCTCGATCTCTTCACGTTTCTGGATTCTGTTCAACACTCCGTATCTGCTGTTCACGCAGCAGCTGCTCGAGTCCACCCACAAATGTATTGTTACCAAGACAACAAGAAGCAGTTTTAAGCGAAGTAAGAACCTTTTTCCCCACGTGTAGCGGGAGCCAGGAGAATTTATCAACAATTCGGTAGGAAGGCTGGGCAGGTCTGATCCCCGCACAGCAAAGCTGAGCACTCGGTTACGATACAGACAACCTGGCTTCAAACGGCACAGGAGCCAGCTTGCAGGACAAGGAAAGCCTCCCATGGATCCTCCCGCAGCAGGCGCAGAGCCTCCCTGCACAAAACAGCGCCAGCGCCTCCACTGAACGCCCCGCGTTCGGCCGAAATCCCCAGCGCCAAAGCCCCCGAACAAACCACTTTGGTATCGAGCTTAAAGTACAGAATGAAGAAACCAGACAGAGTTTAGCTCTCACGACAGGGTCTAACGGGGGGAAATCTGGAACTTAAGCCTGGTTTATAGTGAACCCTGTGGATCCCGAAGCTCAATAGTTCACTGTGCTCCAGCCCTTTAACAGCCCAGACCTGGATAACGCAGCATCGCAGAGATCACAGCCCATTCAAGAGAGCTGTCGGGTAATGCTGCATTTTATAGTGTTTGCTGCCTAATGGAACAAACAATATTTAAAATAATTACACTTTGGTCAAGTGAAAAGCTTTGCCATTCTGGATAAGGTTGACTTTTAGGAATCGGCAAAAATACAAAGCAGCGAAGCGACGGCGTCGCACGGGAGATCAGGCCGGGGAAGGGGCAGAAGTCAACCCCGACACTTCTCCCGACCCCGCCACCCACGGGGAGCACCAGCAGCCTTCACGCGCTGCCAATAGCACCGCGGTTCCTACTCCGGGGTTTTCACCGTAGCCACGCTCGCCGTGCTGCCGCTCTTTAAAATAGCAGAGGGCACATTGGGACAGCTGACGGACGCCGCTGCCGCCCGGGCTGATACCCCTGCCCCGCTCCTTCTGCGTGCTCTCGGAACTAAACTTCATTCTAGACCGAGTCTTTCAACAGCAAAAATTAACATGGGGCTTCCTAACGAGTTTCCATATGAGCCAGAAATACTAATTAAGCAGTAAATTATTTTTAAAGGCTGTTACTACGGACATAAAAGGTGAAGTTTGTGGCAGGCGGTGGTTCAGGTGGAGCTCAGCTGGGTTTCTGACCCCACCAGCAGCAACGGAGCAAACGCGCAGCACCCAGATTTAGGTGAAGTTAGAAAGGGAGGAAACATACCCACGCTTTATTATAGTAATTATATCGATTGGTCTCCTACTGCTCACAAAAGGAGCCCAAAGTAAGTTGCTCAGTTAGCAGACGCCTAAAGCGAGGTGAGGCAAATCTGACCCTAAATAGCACGGCTAATGAATTGACGTGCCTGAGTCATGTGGGAGATTTATTTCAAGAAGTTGCATTATGTTTACACAGCGATTAAAAAAAACACACAAACCTGTTTTTCCTCACAAAACAAGATAAATGTATCTTCATTCTACACGCAGGGCAGGTCTCCTGCCCTTAACCCTTGCTTCTGCTCCTCCGGGTAACTACTAAACTCAGTAACGTCAGTCACGTGCAGAAGGAGAGTTCTCAGCATCGTATTCCCTAAAGACTTAGGAAAACCGGGGATGGGCTAAGGAGGAAAAACTCAGCGTCTCCATCCTAAGGATGGTTTAAACGGGAGCTCAAACCACCCACCCAGTTTGTCACCTGAGCCACCTACAGATACATTAACACTATACGCTGCTCAGCTTCTTAACAGATGTTGTCTAAAAGGAGGGAAGGGAAAAGAAAGACACAGGGCGCAAACCCCCCACACGGCTGGGGACACTGTCACCGGCGAGCAGCGCGACCGCGGGCGCGCCAGCGGGAAGGCAGGACGCGAGGCTCCAGGAAAGCCGCCTGCATTCGTTCCGTTGCTCAGGGAACAACGTGTTTGCTTATGCAACTCCTGCCCGTGCGCGGGCCCCGGCGCAGCCCCCGCGGCTGGGGCTGTTCGCCACCGCGCCAGCGCCGCGGGCCTCGTCACCCTCAAGAAACCCAGTCAGACACCAAAGCGGCTGAGAACCGCTTGAATTAGGGGCCTTGTCACCTAAATTGTCCGCAAAATACTTTGTGAAGTGTTCACGCCGAATGGTATAAAAATATTCCTCCCTAGGCTCTGCTTTGATGTCCCGTGCATCGCTCCTGTCTCTCCATCCACGCACTGCACAGCGTATTTTCCTGATGTGCAGCGATACGGCAAAGATTAGGGAGTCTGGATCATAAACGCACTCGCAACCCACAAAGCAAATATTCAATAAATAAATAAGAAGCTCCAGTGTAGCAGTAATAATAACGTTGTCAAATTAGGAACCGCCGGACTAAAGCTGCACACATATTTATTATCAGTGCTATATGTCAACTACCTTTCCCGCGTCTCTATTGGTAACGGGCAGGTTGGCACACGTTTGCCAGCTGGAGCGGAGTTCAAACCAGCCCGCTGGTCTACGGTAAAAACATGAGGAAGAAACCGGGTGTTTTAAAAACATGTAACTTGTCCGATTGCTTGAAGAAAAGGGGCTGACTGAAGGGCACGAGCCGCTTTATTTCCTGAATATCGGACACGTCTCCAAACGCCATCGTCGCGTTTGCGCCACTTGAACCGGTTCTCTCGTTAGCGCTTTTTCTGATGGGAAAGCGAGCAGGTAGACTAAAGCACTGCCTATGGCACAGGCAACTTAGGTAACCAGTCAGCTCTCTTTAAATAAACACTTCTCTTTTATTGCTAAACATCTGTACAAATAGTTCAAAATTGAAACCTCTCACTAGAAGAATTTGCTAAGAAAGTGTATTTGATGTAAGCCACCAAAACAGCTCGGAAGGCTTGACCTTGTGCCAGTGGATGAACCACGCCTGCGACCTCCACCACAACATCTTCATATCCCAAACGTGTATTCGCAAGACCCTGTTCAAACACAGATCCCCAGCCCCTTGACACCCGTGAGCTTGAGAGCCCGGGTTAAAGTATTGAAGTCAGAGACACAACCTCCCAGCCTCTCATCCCAAACCCTCCCCGAGCGGTTCGGACTCCGGCCCGGGGAGCAGCCCCAGCGACCGTGCCCGTCCCCGCACCTGAGCCCCGGGGAGCGGCCGCAGCCTCCCCGGTGCCCCGGGCGAGCGACCAGGACGAGCCGCTGCGCGAATCCCCAGGCGAACCGGGGGGAGCTCCAGCCCCTCCCGTCTCCGCTCCAATCTCGGCCTCCGCCGGGCCCTCCTTCCCGGCCCGCTCGGCGTTTGGGGCCCAAAACCCCCGACCCCAGGCATGAAGGTGACCCGGGGCGCCCCGCTCCCCGCTCCGCAGGCCCGGCCGAGCCGCCGCCGCCGCCCAGCCCCGCGGCGCGGCCTGGCCCGTCCGCCCCCCCAGCAGGTACAAAGGGTACGAGCGGCGGGGCCGCGCCGCCCGCCTCGCCCCGGCCCGGGCCCCGCCGCCCGCCCCGGCCGCGCCCCCGGGCCCCTACTCACTCTCGGCGCGGCTCCGGCCGCACCAGGCCGCCAGCACCACGGCCACGGCCAGCGCCGCCGC
This sequence comes from Columba livia, assembly GCF_036013475.1. Classification (NCBI taxonomy): domain Eukaryota; kingdom Metazoa; phylum Chordata; class Aves; order Columbiformes; family Columbidae; genus Columba; species Columba livia. Next base: position 820,422 of record NC_088628.1, on the reverse strand, counting down.
CACCCGGGGTCCCATGCCCGCGTTCGCTGGGAGCCGCCGCGGCTCCGGCGCGGCCCGGCGGGGGCGAATCAGAGGCTGCGGGGCGGGCGCGGGGGCCGGGCCCGGCTTCGCATGGTGGGGAAGAGACCCGGAGAAAGCGCCGCGGGGTCCACTTTATAGCGCCCGGCCCCTCCCTTGCTCCTCGGCGGCGGCCCCGGCGGCCCCTTCCAGTGCAGGCCGGGCTGGCGGCCGCTTCCCTGGCCAGTAAACAAGGGGCTGCCCCCGTCAGCTGGGAGCGGGGCGGCGGCAAGAGGCGGCGCGGAGCCGGGCAGGGGACGGGACGGGACGGGCTGGGGGAGGAGCGGCCGCATCAGCACCTGCCGGGGCCGCCCCCGCTCAGGCGGCTCCAGCGCGGGAGGCCGGGGCGCGGCGGGAAGGGCGGGCTGGGTCCTGAGGGGGTTTTTGGCCTCGGGAGCTTTGAGGAAAACGGTGAAGCTTTCGGATTTCTCCCTCACGGCCTGGAGACCCGCGGAGAGCGGTTCAGGAAGGACAGGGAACCGCTGGAGAGGGTCCCGCGCAGGGCAATGAAGATGCTGAAGGGAGTGGAGCATCTCCCGTGTGAGGAAAGGCTGAGGAGCTGGGGCTCTGGAGCTGGACAAGAGGAGACTGAGGGGGGAACTCATTCCTGGGGATCAAGATGGAAAGGGGGAGTGTCAGGAGGATGGAGCCAGGCTCTTCTGGTGACAACCAGTGACAGGACAAGGGGCAATGGGTGCAAACTGGAACACAGGAGGTTCCACTTAAATTTGAGAAGCAACTTGTTGGGGGTGAGGGTGGCAGAGCCTGGCCCAGGCTGCCCAGGGGGTTGTGGAGTCTCCTTCTGTGCAGACATTCCAACCCGCCTGGACACCTTCCTGTGTAACCTCATCTGGGTGTTCCTGCTCCATGGGGGATTGCACTGGATGAGCTTTCCAGGGCCCTTCAACCCCTGACATTCTGGGGTTCTGTGACTTGGTCCCAACCTGTGACCATTTCCCCCAGTAAGGCCATTCGGAGAGGTGGAGTTGCCCAGACTCCCTTTAGCGGTATCTCCCACTAAACGTTTCCATTTCCCTGACACAGAGCCCAGCCCAAACAGCCATTTCAAACGTCTGGTTGTCGTTTTCTCATGGGATTCAACATTTGGTGGTTTTTTCTCTGTTTTCAGTCGTCTCCGCAGTGCGGTGCTGAGCCACGGCAGGACCTTTCCTGGCAGCTCTGGTACTTGTACCTGCCCCTTGCTCTCCCCCTTTCCTGCAAGATACTGAGTTACACACACTGGTAGAATAAAGCTTTTATTTTCATTCAAAATCACTTGGTAAATGGCCATTCTCATTTCAAATCTTTCCCCCGCCATCCTCAGCTCACAACAGATCTCCCTTTTGAGTTACTTTTCTCGCTCGATGGGCCAGCGGTTCCCAGCAGGGCACTCAGCGCTGGCTCCTTTTCTCCAGACGCTGAAATGGCACTAAGAGAACTCGCACGATTTTAAAGACTGCGCGTTGCTTTTCCGCGTGAGGAATCGTCACAGAGCTGCGAACGGGCGGACTGGCCTCTGGAGTCACGTCTGGTTGGGTGCGGGTCGCTCTGCGGCGCTCGCTGAGGTCGACGGCCGGACCTGACTAAATCACCCGAGCGCAAGCAGCGCGTGTACCGAGAGCTACAGCCGAGCATTTGCAAACCATTAGAACGGTCAGATGAAAGGCCCGGCTGCAGCGCGGCTGCTCTCTCTGCGATCGCTGCAGTACAAGACGTGGCTGCTGATTCGGAACTGCCATGGCGGGAGTCCATTCATCCCGCCGCTCCCACATACGCCACCCCCTGCCTCACAACAGCAGGGGAGACGCAGAACGTCCCTCGTGTCAGAATTCAGGACGTGAGGACAGTCAAGGAATGGAAATAAACAACAAAACCAGCATTCTCCGCAAATTAACCTGCTTTATAACTACAGACTTTGCATAAACCAGAGCCAAGCATCACCCAGACGGCTGGAGCTCTGTGGAATTCATAACCTGGCTGTAATAGCAACCGGCTTTCGCTCACTCACGTCTGTTCTCCTTGCCTTTCATGTACTAATGATATCAGCTTACAGGCTGGCACCGGAGGATTAAAGGCTACAGGTTTATTATCATTCCCTAAAATACTATTTTTAGTTTCTAATTACCGATGAAGAGCATCAGGGCGCAATCCCTGCAGCATCTTTCCCATCGCTCGCTGCTGCAGGACACGGGCGTGCAATCAGATAAACCAGCGGCACCGATGTGGGCGCTGGGAAAACAACCCAGAACTCTCTTAGTTCTTGTTTTCCGATTCAGGCAACCACTAACCTCACTAGTGTTATATGTGAAATACGGCTCCTCTCTTCATTCACAATGGTTTCTCCCCTCTGCGGATGCTTCATGGATTATTTAAGATAACCGAGAACGGAGCAGTGATGGGTGTCCTTATGATTTCTGAACCCTCCGAAGAAAAGAAATACAGAGAGACTTGAACTGGAAGGTTCTACCTACTCACCTCCACATTTCCTTTCTGAAATGAATCTCCTGAAGTAACAACTGTCAGGAGGGCGAGGAAAACAGGTACTGAGCTTGGAAATAATATTCTATTTTCTGACCTTTAATGTTTCTGATGTAGAAAACGATCTATTATCACACACCCAACCAGCGTGCACTTCAGCAGGTAAAGGATATTCTGCGTAGGACAAAATCGCTCCATCTGTTCTGTCTCCTTTCTCGTTTTGTTCAGTCTGATTTTCAGGATGGCACAGAGGGGGATTTGCTTCCCCGAGTGTTTCTGTTCTAATTCAGCACAGAAGTTTTCAGCTCGAGAGAACCTCGAGTTTTCCTCATCCCTACAAGAAGCACGGACAGCCCCGTTGCCACGCTGCGGCCACACCAGGGCCCAGGCAAACCAGATCCGGATCTGACCCGAGACCCCCCAGCCCCTCACCCAGCGCCTTCCCGCAGCTTCTCCCAGGACGCCGGAGCCAACGCCACGGCCGGTTTGCACACCCGCTGCCCCCAACGCCACGGCCGGTTTGCACACCCACTGCCCCCAACGCCACGGCCGGTTTGCACACCCGCTGCCCCCAACGCCACGGCCGGTTTGCACACCCGCTGCCCCCAACGCCACAGTCAGTTTGCACACCCGCTGCCCCCAACGCCACGGCCGGTTTGCACACCCGCTGCCCCCAACGCCACGGCCGGTTTGCACACCCGCTGTGTACACTATTCCCCATCAGCCACAGGCGAATTCACGTCTGCGTCACTCTCCGAGCCGGCATCCGGGCACCTGGCTGCACCAGTTCAAATCTACACCTCGCCACCCCAGCCCCCCTCTCCTCGTCTCTTTTTTACAATGTCTCTACACTAACGCACGTTTTGGCTGATCCAGAATCCAATTTGGAGGGACAGGGGAGCTCAGCGAACTGTAACTGTATGTTCCACGTGGCTTTATCTCACGTTCTTGCATTTTGGACGAGACAGAACTTCCAGTTCCCGTTGTGATAACCAGTTTGTTCTGTAACCAGGAGACACACCCCTTCTGTGTAAACGTTACAAATCAGGCGTAGCTAATCCATTATTCACCGGCGGCTGCTGCTGCTTCCCACTTCCATCTCTTATTTGGAGGTAGCGCTCACGCCAGAAATGTCACGGCGGTGTCATGTGGCAGGCGGTATTGGTTTAGCTAAGCCGGGTTTTAATGTCACTCTTGCTTGGTGGGTGCACATGGAGCAGATCAGGACGAGCGCTGCAGGCCGGGTCTGGGCTGCAGGACTCAGGATGGCAGCTGGACAGCGGGAAATCCGATTCTTATTTTCTGCTCCCCTCTGCTGTATTATCATTTTTGATCTTTTTCTCTACGCCTGTGGCTATTAATTGTGATATCTTTATTCTCAAGTTTCCAGCAGCATCAATGGGAAAAGCGCATTCGCCAGCCTGACGTGACCCAAGTCTCCAAAAGATTATGTGTATTTTTTCATTTGCAGTCTGGAAGCGGGTAACCTGCCAAGAGGCCCAGCCGGGCCCAGCCAGGCTCAGCTAGGCCCAGCCAGGCCCAGCTAGGCCCAGCCAGGCCCAGCCAGGCTCAGCCAGGCCCAGCCTTGCTGAGCATCTCTGCAGCTGGGCGTCCCAAGCTTTGGGACAGTGAAGCAATTCTCACTTGCCAATGTTTGCAGCTCTCACAGAAGCTATTTCAAGGAATCAAGGGGAAGAATGTTACAACATTAATGCTTCATCCCTCTGCTCTACGAGCTCGGCACTGAAACACCTGCAGGGAAGTAGGAAACAATTAGAATGAAGAGAATGTGGTGACGCAGCACTCAGTAAGGACGCTACAGCTGAAGAGAAACGCCAAACGCTACAGCTGAAGAGAAACGGCTGGGAAAAGAAGAAATGGCCCTAAACGGATGGCTACAGCTGCAGATTTTGATAGAGTTCAAGTAACAGGTTTGCTTGAAGAGAAGCAGCTATCACCAAATGAATAGCTACAAGAAAAACTGTACTGTAGTAGAATTACTCATTTGATAAGCCGTAAGTGAATGGCACGCTGAATTACAAACATCCTGAGGAATGAACAAAAATACTTTATGGAAAAAAAAAAGTGAACTGTCTTCATTAACACAGCTGGTTCAGTGGAGAACAAAGAACAATCCTGAACCCGGGTTGTCACAAGAACTCGGCTGTGACCAGCGGCTCCTCGCGCCCAGCGCTGCGGCGATCGCCACCCCGGCCTCAAACACCCATCGCGGGCAAAACCGCCCCAGAAATGGCAAGAGAAGGCCGAGGGCTGTGTGAAACGCTCTGCACGCCTCAGCACGACGCCGGCCACAGGACTCGGGAAACCGCAGCACAGACGCGGAACGGTTCGCTTTCAGCTTTAAAGCGCCTAAAAACGGCTCTCCCCCCGTCACGACAGGCTGCGCTTTCCTGCGGGTTCTCATTTGTAGCAGTACAGCGCTTTCAAATGTTCACTCTAGTTCAGTTCATCTCTGCTTTATTGTAGCGACCTCTTAGGAATACAAGTTTGACCCCGACCTCTTGAACAGAGTAACTCAGCTCAAACGCTTAAGGCTGATTCGTTATCCTTTCTTTTTAAAGACACGTTTCCTTCGCTCCCATCTTACAACGAACACACGTTTGTACAGGCGAGGTCGGCACCACACAGAGCGTTAGTACCATGGGTTAATACCGGGGTTACGGTGATTTCTTGATGCAATCAACATGCCAGACAATGAGAACACTTGCACACGAGGGAAGCGGACATCGCACCATCAAGCTGCTTCAGCTCTTTGCAGTCGTCTTCAGCTCAGACTTCCTAGCGAAGGCTGGAGAAAGGTGAGCCTGAGATCAGTTTTACCTGCTGATCCGCTCTGAACCTGAGCCAGGCCAGCAACTCAACTCCCACACCTGGGTACATACACAACCTTGTAATTAAATGTCCTGTTGGCAGCAATGTCCTGGTTCAGTAAAGCTGTAGAGACAGGGGCAATTAAGACTTGGACTGTTACTTATATTCATATGGATTAAACGCCTTTTAGGAGTTGTGACATTTTCAATAGTCACATTACAAACAGGACCGTGTCTGCCCACTAAGGAACTCGTTAGCAGCTCAGCATAAACTGCCGTCTTGAACCCAGTTCTCCCCTCAACAAGCAACAATGTTCACTAGGTTAGAGAAAGTAACCAAATATCCAGGTGTAGTAAGTCCTCCGTGTGAAACCACTGAATTTGCGCTGGATTTGGGGACACGAAAGGTGGCAAAGAGCTCGACTGCTGGCAGGTGCCATCCCAGCTGAGCTCTCCAGCTGCTCCCTGGCAGTCTAGAAAACCCGAGTCATTTGAGTTTGGGGAAAATTCTGATAAAGAGGATCATGCTGATGAATATAAAACAAACTACAATTAACATTATCCACAGCAGCCAGTTGACCGATTTCTTCGCGTGCTGCTCGAGGCGGTCAGATTCATCCTTGAGCTTCTCGAAGTTCTGGTCTGCCATCCGCAGAGAGTGCGAGAGCGTCTGCGGGGCAAGGGAACAAAGTTCTGCACTCAGATTTGGACGTTCTGATGCTGATTCTTCCAACAAAGAAAAGCTTCAATTGCATAGAGACATATCCAAGCCTCCCCACTAATCCCACCTGGAACCAAGTTATATGTACAGTATTTAACACATCAGCACTTTAACCTTCTCACTTGCAAAACGGAGAGGTCAGAACTCGAACACGTGCTACCTGGTTATCTTGTTTGATCACATTCTGCGCGGCCAGGGTGTTGTTTTTGAGACTGCGGGCCAGACTGAGCATTTCTTCGGCCAGCTTCTCCTGCACGTCCTGGTGGCGCTGCAGCACGGCGTCCAGCTCCACCGCCGACTGCTTCTCATCGGCCGCCAGGCGCCTGCAAGAGCGCGGGGGGACAAACACGGGGTCTGTACTTCCCGGCGGGCCGATCTCCCGAGGGCTCCCCAGACCCTGCAGCTCTGACAGTCAGATAACTGAGGCCACATTTCGGTTTGCACCAGGAGGAACTTCACCCAAACGGAAGCACCGCTGTGATTTAAAGGGCAGCGGGAAAGCAGTTCCCAAAAAACAGAGCATCAAAGTAAGAAATTTTGACTTACTTGCGCTTCCTTATGTTTAACTCCTCAGCATCTGGAAAAAATGAGTTAAATTTGTGGTTTAGCACGTTATAAATTGCCACGCGATGAGAAGCTGAACAACTTTTCTCTAAGGGGTTTTCAGATGTCCGCGTCCTATTTGGCCCCCGACCCCAGGGAATACGGATTTCAAACACCCCCCTGCTTCCCACAGGGAAAAGACAACATGTGACACCGAATGCACGGCGCAGAGAACAAACAGATGAATCACACCCCTGAGGGCACCGTTTAGACCCGTGTGTCTTGGCGTTCTCTTTCAGGACACGTTACGTTGGCCCATGTCCAAGCACTGCAACAGTAGCTATGGAAACTGCACATTAATTCCTAGCAGTCCCTCCACGGCTGTATATTTAAGAGGAATCGAACAACGCCTACTCACAGGATCTGCTCAGAGCCGGAGAGAACAGAAGCCACAATAAAGGTAAATTGTCCTCGCTAATTCTATAATTAGAATGTCTATGTGGATTCTAGGAAAATGGGTTCCTGCGTGTCCCTGCTGCCATACTGATAACAACACCCGGGCTTTAACGGCGAGGGCTTTTGGGTTTGTTTTGAAAATCTGCTATCTTGAAAAGAAGTGAGCTGCTCAATTAAAGTGCACCTGGCCAGTCTCTAATACTGACCTTCCTCCGCCTCTCTCTGTAAGTCTCAGGTTAAATAAGACTAGAGGAAACCAAAGATTAAACTTACCATCCACAGCCAGGGGGTCCTGGGGGGCACAGAGAGAAACAGAAATGACAAAGGGCCAGTGATAAAAGACAACCCCCCAGCCCCAGCCGAGCGCCTGCGCCCACCATTTACTGCCCAAACCCGAAAAAAGCGGCTCCCCTCCCAGCCTGGGGCGCGTTTGAGGCACAACCGCCAACGGCAGCCGAACGCAACAACAGGCCACCCGGAAACCAGCAGCACCAAATCGTCAGCACCAGAACATACCGTACCAAGCAGCTCGCTCCTCATCCTGCCCGTGCAACGAGCCTTTGTCTGCAGGTGCACGGTTTTAGTGGCCGGGGTTCTCTCTTTGGTGGTCGTGGGCGTGCGGCCGGGGGCCAGGAACTGATTAGCCAGAGCCTTTTCGCTTGATGAAGGCTGCGAGTGGGAAAAAGCAATGAAAAGACACGAATATCGCAAAACCCCAATGTATTTGTTCATCTTTTTATAAGGATTGACTAATAAGATTTTAGCAAGTGTTATTTTGAGAGAAGAGATAAAGGTGAAAAAGGGTGAACACAGGCAGAGAATATTTAAGCCTTGTCAAGCTGCAGCAGTAGATCTTACCAATTTTTCAGCTTCCAAAAGTCCCTTTAGGAAGTCCACTTTGCGAGAGTATTCGTTCAGCAGCTCCGGGGCGGGCTTGCTATTGGAATGGAAAAGTAATAACACAAAACCCAGAAGTTATCCATATTTTCTGTCGTTCAAGTGATTTTCCAAACAACAATAATTTAAAAAAACACCCAATGAACCACACAACCCCCCAAAAACCTGACAGAACCCAACACATGGTTCTTCAAGGTCTATATTGCGGGTAGGAGGCTGAGGAGGCCCCAGGGCCCAGCGCAGGGACTCACCAGGACTGCAGCTTCAGCTCCCGCAGCATGTCCTCCAGAGCCGCCACGTACTGAGGAGAAAAAGCTTGTAAGTGGAAATATTGTGTGGCAAAAGCCCGGCTGAGGGCGAGGTCAGGGTCTGAGCGCCCTGCAGCGCTCACTGGCCTCGCTTCATCTGGAGGAGGCTCCCGCGCTGCTGCGGGACTGAGGGGCGGGAGGTTCCCGCGCTTCTCCCGGCCGCTCTCCCCCCGGGAGGCCGGGCCGGGTCTCACCTTCTCCAGCCGCCACTCCTCGGGGTCCCGCCGCTCCGCCGCCAGGGCCTCGCAGCGGCTCAGCAGCCGCATCAGGTTCAGCTCCAGCCGCGTCGCCGCCATGGCGGGCGGGCGGCGGCGGAAGCTGCCTCAGGGGCCACTTCCGGGAGGCGGGCGCCATCTTGAGGCGGGGCGCAGGGAGGGGCAAGGCGCCATCTTGGGGCGGGGCAGGAGGCAGAGTTTTATTAAAAAATAAAAACAAAAAACCACCCCAACCCAAAGCACAAACCGACCAAACAACAAAGAAACCCACAAAATAAAACAAGACCACAACAACCCCTCAAAAGCCCCCGAAGGGCCCTCCACACGTCAACAGAGGCGGCTGCTGCTCAGGGCTGCGGTGGCGTCACCACAGTCCTGAGGCAGCACCTGAGCGGCGGAGCTGCGCTCTTCCTTCAGCGTCCACACACAGGGATCCCAGATCAGTGCCACGAAGGGCTGGGGCTGCCGCTGCTTCAAAGCGGTTTGTGGCCGCGCCGCGGCTCTGCTGCTCGCACGGCACAGGAACAGCCCCAGGTGACAGCCCGGGCTGCACCCCAGAGCTTCCGCCTCCACAAAACCATTCCCGGTGCTCTCTGAAGTACTGCACACAGACGCAGCTCTGATCAAAGGCTTCCAGCCAAAGAAACTGCGCTAGACAAGGCGGACATCGACAAACCAACACGGGTATTTTTAAAAAGTGCAATGTATTAATAAACGTTTTTATATAGTTTGGTCTCAGTTAAGGCTATTACAACATCAACAGCTCTGTAAACCACACAGAAAGTTGTCATACAAACATAAAAATTAAGGCAACACACACTGACGCAAACTCACTGTTGGTCCCGTAAGAGTCCATTGTAAGGCGAATGGAAAAAGGCACGACAGCAGAATCAAGGGACTTGTTTTTCTCCTGTACACTCAACCCATGGGTTTTACTCCACGTAAGTTTTACGCTCTACTTTCTTTGCAGGGTTTTAATTTAAAGTGAAGAATATCTGTTTCAGACAGCCTTGTTCAGCCCTTACAGCGCCGTACACTCCCCGGCCTCGAAGGGTTAAAGCCAAAGCTGCGGTCGACTTCAAAAACCAGCCCAGACAGCTGATGTATTTCACCTCTCTACACAGGGATGTGAGAGTAAGGGTCCGAAAACCTCCGTTTTACTTTTGCTGTTGGTTCGTATTCATCCAAGAGTTCCTGAGCGTGGGCCATCGCAGACCCTTGTGCAATGTATACAGAGTGGATCTTATCAGTTCTCCTTGCCGGCTGCTCCCTCCGTCTCACCGCCACTTGAGACTCTTCGTTCGCCGAAATCCCGCCCTGGCTTTCCGTGCATTTGAAAATCCCAGGAGGAAGTTTTATATTTGCTGTTGGCATCACCGGGGTTCGACGGGGCACTTTAATCCTGGACAGCGTTAAGGACGGTCTGTGTCTCAAAGGCAGGGATGCAGTGGAAGAGTTTGAAGAGGTTTGCAAAAGAGAAGGCACTTTGCAAATGTCTTTGGCAGGCACACCGGAGCTCTGAGCACGGCAGTGAAATCCAAGAATCGCTTTAAAGAAACAAGACACTTAGATACTGAAAGCACGCATAAAAATGTAACTTGATACAAGCAACTGCGACCAGACAACATCTGGTCAGCTGGCTGTACGCAGTGAAAGATGTAGAATAAAAAAGCACACACTACCTTAATACTGACCTTCGGCATCCCCCCGGCCCGGCCGATCCTCAAGCAGGCTCTCGGTGCTCGCTGACGTCTCCGAGTCCACGTTCTCCTCATCAGAGCCGCGCTGATCAAGCTCAGGTAACCGGTAAGTTATATCCTCCCTATGGCAAAACAGAGACTGGAGCACTATAGAAAGACGGTACCTCCGACACGAGCAGCTCTATTCAGCAGCTGTTTCAGAGGTAAACCTTCCCGTGTGTAGCCATTAAATATTAATTCTCATGGTGTTTCCTCTCAGTTAATTCTTTGCATTTTCCTTGTCACCTTCATAAAAGCCTAAAGAACACAACTAACTAGATGACTTTGGACAGCAGGCACGCTGCTTTAGTGCCTGTGTCACCTCCAGCCGCAAAGAGCACAACCTACAGAGGTAAAGGGCGACGTACTTTTCCTCTTTTATGGACTGTATGCGGTCAATGAGAATCTCCTTCTCGCGGTTATCGGCTTCAGAAACCTCCTCCTCTTCGCGCAGCAGGTCCAGTTCTGAGCTGCCACTGTCACTTCCCCTGGCCTGCGAGCTTTTACTCTGCAAGACACGCGCCCGTGTAACACAGCTCAGTCCCAAGAAGCAACACAAGTCCTGAGTGTCTACTAGTTGCAAGGTGGAAGACAAGTGAGCAGGTCAAACTCATGACAGGATGGATGAAGAGCTGTTAGTTTCCAGAAGTAACAGAAATGTTTCTATTCACTTTTTGGTTTTGAAGCATAGTAATTAGATTTACCAGCCTCAGCTTAGTTTTAGTAGTCACTTATAAGTAACATTATTACATCCAATACAAGTTACATTCAGGATTTCTATAAAACACCAAGTGAGGACAGGACCAGCCCTGCATGCAGCCTGGGGAGAAAGTTGCACCAAACATGCAGCCTCGAATGTTCAAAAGAGTATTTAAAACCACGTTAAAATATGAGTAGCGAGTATTTTCGTCATGCAATAAGAAAACCACGTGCACTTTGAAGGTACATACCAGCATCCCCTCATACGGGGAAGAAAACCCAAGTTTTACAGGCCAGAGCTAGAGAGAGACGGAGACCAAATTCACTGTATCAGCTTCTGAGCAGGTTGGTTTGTTTCAATCAGCTCAACAAAACCACAAGAACAAGTGTATTTTTGCAGGGTTTTGCCCGCCTCTGGAGCGAAGGAACTTTCCCCACGTAGAGTCTCAGCAGCCTCAGTTCTGGCTGGATTACATGGACACAGATCTCCAGCGCTGCGAGAGCAGATCCCACCCCTGCACCTTCACTGAGCAGCCTCCAGCGAGGCTGGATATTTACTTAGAGCTCCTACCTACAGCTCTGGGCAAGTGTAACTCCCTCTTCTTCTTATCTTGCAATTGGCGTTTGGCTTACTGAATGGGCAGGACAGGATAAATAATAGCACAACCCTTCCCAAGAAACTGAGGGGACGCTTTCTGCCCAGCGGTGTGGTTCTGTGCTTTCTTTCAATACTTACTGTATTCTGCCGAAGCAACGAGAGTCGTCGAAAAGCGATGCTCTCAGCTGCTTCCAGCTGATTTATTTCATCCATTTTTACCTTGTACTTCCTTATCTGTTCCTTTATGAGCATCTCAATACACCTGGACAAAAGCGCAAGAGTTTATTGAGCAGCTTCATAGTGTTTTCACTGGGGACAGACACAAGGCCAGTCACGCAGGGGGATGGCGAGGGACGCTCGCAGAGCCGGAGCTGCTGGAGGGTGAGGAGAGCCAAGAGGACCAAGGGCAGAACCTGCCCCGAAATTATCACGGGTTTTCAAACATGCAGGGGACAGTTTAATTCTATACCCTACTATTTCTTACGGCTTGTATGTCAGCAAAATAGATATGATTAGTGTACAATCCCACCAAAATATGACCTTGATGTAAAATGCAAATTTGATATTGAAGGTTTATGTTTTCGAATTTCAGAGGTGGAAGGGGTCAGAGAAGGGCCTGTCAATCCGCAGCACCAGAGCCAGAGCTTCTCAACTCTCGACCCTCCGTTTCAGGTTGATATGAAGGTTGCACCCAGCGCAGGGAGCAGCACTGCCCTGCCATCGCATTTCAAAGTCCTACTTTGCAGCAGGCCGCTTGAACTTACATGGTTGTTTTCGAAACGTCCTTCATGCTGGTTAAAGGGTCAGCGGTATCAGGACAACGCAAGAGGCACGGAGCGAAAACAATGGCCAAGGCGTTGGGTGACATGCGGTTGACGTCTTCGATCAACGCCACTCTGAAATGCCACGTTCAGAACAAAAAAACAAAGACTTTTAAAGCAAGCTTTCCTAGAATACAAGCAGTCTGGTCAAACAAATGACACGAAAGGAAGCCTCCAGGGCATGAAGTACACACAGCACTTCAAAGAAGCCTTTTTCAATTCTTTTACACACACTAAAGTAGGAAAAGGTTGATGCGTCAGAAAAAGGAGCAGGAAGCCACCCAGGCTAAGCTGGTCTGGCAGCCTCTCCAAGTACGTCTGGTGACTCAGCGCCTCCTCTTCAGAAATCCCTTTTCCCTGTGTTAATAGGACCACTTGGAAAATGACCAAGTTCCTTGGCTAAGAGCAGCCCCTTCACCAGTGCCACTTATCCCAAGAGCTCCTCTCCTAATGAAGTAATTAAACACATTACTTGACCAGATGGAAGATGAGTCGCTCCAAGGTGTTATGATTTGCTTGCGGAAGCTGTTCGAGGACACTGTAAATGGCACAGAGCTGCTCCTGTTTTTCAGGTAGTTCTGCAGAAGGGGAGAAAGCACAAGATGAGAATTGATGTGCAACACTAACTGGAAACCATCTGGCCAGCGAGATCTGGTCCAGGACATCAAGGATAAGAAAACATGGGACGAAGGGAAACCTTCAAATATCTCCAAAACCTACCTACAGCTCGCAGAAAATCGTTGTACTGCGCAGACGTCATGAGTGGATCTGGCAATTCCCGCAGCCATTGCTTAAGGATCCCCGTAATAGTGTGAATGGGGTAATTCTCCAGTTTCACCGAGTGTGGATCTGAAAAGAAATGTTTTCTTTTGAGCGGCTTGTTCTTTTGAGGTACTGAATGGGGCCTCAAAGAAATAAGATTGGAAATATTCAGGTCTCCTGTTCACCGAATCAAAGTGGCAATTCGGGAAAAAAGAAGTGTGTTGATAGTCACCTATACGTACTGAGGAGCCAAAAACAACAGAGCCCACATGGCCACCAAAAAGCTGGTTTTAAAACACTCCAGAGTGGCAGATACTTCCAGATGGAAGAGAACTGCGAGGAAAACTGGTGTCATACAAGGAAGTCAAAAGGGTGCAGAACATTGCCTGACCTGCTTGCAGCAGCTGTTTCAGCTCCTTCATTCGATTTGCTGACCCCGATTTCCTGTAAATGCCCTCGGTGTAGAGCCCGTGCATCTCCACGTACTCCAGCAGCTTCTCCAGGACAACGGGCACCGAATTTCTCTCACTGGTCAGGGAACTCACACACACCCCAAAATGACGTGGTTCTGCATCCTGTTCGTTCTGGAATCAAAACAGGCCAAGCACAATGAAAACCAGTTCCCAAGCGAGAAAATTCCATTGTTTGATGCCGCAATTAGCTTATGCTTCCAGAAACAAGAGCCGACTGTTTTATTCTAGCTTGCTATAAGTCTTGGATCATAAGGCAGGTTTTTGGAGCTGCAGCAATAAAGAAACTTTAGGGCACACAGGGGAGGATTTCTTCAACGGTTCATCCAACCCAGCACACATACTTTTAAGGAGAAGTTTCCAAATTAGCTTGAGTTTCACCTTTTATAATAATTTTCTGTTTCTGCGACTGCAGGGCCTGGCTCCAACTATACGCAGGCAGAGAAGCAAACTTTCAAGCTATTTTTATTCAGTCCGCTGCTCACTTGCCTGTAGCAAATTGCCTCATCTGACTGTAGCAACTCAGACAGACTGTCTGCCCTGAGCCCTGGCTGTTCAGGTCTCCGGCTGCAGGGAGTGCCAGAGCCTGCTGCTGCCGGGTGACGATGGCAGCGCCCACCCGTGTGAGCTGTGAGCAGGTGCAGGATCTGCTCTACATGGCTGCAAAGCCTAAGGAGGAGGTTGAGGCGCTGAGGACCATCAGGGAGTGTGACAAGGAGATGGACTGGTGGAGTGACTCCCTGGCGTGCCACTCAGAGAGGCTCCAGGGGACACCCCCCAAAAGGTGACGAACCCCTTGCCCTGTGGGGCAGAGGGAGGTGACCTGAGACAGCCCCTGCCTGTCGCTGTCGGGCAGAGGTAGGGGACAGAAAAGATGACGAGGGTTGGAAGCGAGTTCCAGTTCGGGGCCGTGGGCAACCCCCTCCCTGCCTGCTTTGCTTCCCCAGGTGCCACCTGTAATAGGTTTGAGGCCCTGGGGCTTGAAGGGCAAGTTGAGAGTCTATGGGTGAAAGTCAAGGGCCAGGCTGGCAGGGGTGATACTGTTGTGGGCGTCTATTCCAGGCCACCAGACCAGGGTGAGGAAGTTGACGAGGCCTCTGCAGACAGCTGAGAGCAGCCGCACAGTCACAGGCCCTGCTTGTGCTGGGGGATTTGAACTTCTGCCAAGAAAAAGCAGCATTTAGTACGCGACTCGTATCACAGCACTGCATCCCAGATGTACAGTTCTTACCTTTTTTCCGCAGGACGTACAGCTGCTCTGTATCTTGGACATGCATTTCTTGTGACAAGTCAACTTGCAAACTAGAGAGAGAAGCAACTGTTACAAACATTCCAAATCACAAGAAGATGCCGAGCATCTTGTCTCATTCTCTTACTACGTAACCCGCATGTACTTCTCGCTAAGCCACCCCAGCCCAGGTTACAAGCGACTTGCACGTGTTGAAACGGAGTGGGAAGGAGGTGATTCCGCTCACCGCTGCACAGACAGGCCTTCTCCATGGGCCAGATGTAGGACGAGCAGTGCTCGCACGACTGCCGGATGCTCACTTGGTAGTTGGTGAACACGTGGCCATTGTGTTCTTCAATCTGGTAGGAGCAAGGAAGGAATAAACAAAACAAAACAGAAGTTCAGTACAAAATCAAGTTCTTCCAACATTTTCTCTGTGTTGTGTGAGTGCAGCTGTGAACTTTGATTATTGCAAAAAGAAAAGTACTTACTGCACGATCTTGTTTTCGTTTCTTCTTCTGGGCTTTGGTTTGCTGCAGAGCACAGGACCACCATTAGTCTTTGACATTCAGACATTCTATTCCCTTTCTTTTCCTATTCAGTTTCCCCAACTCTGTTTCACCCCCAGACATTCGAGCCCCTACACTGCAGCTTCAGCTCAGTACAAGGGCTGTCTGAGCTCACACCGGCTGCTTCCTAAAAATCCCTGTGCTCCCTGCCTGAGGACAAAGCAGTTCTGTCTCTAACGCCTTCGGAGAACTAAGCTTTCACCAAAGAAAATGCACAAACACTTTAAGATTCTGAACATACTGAGCGAGTTAAATAATGAGCAATTCCAACAAGGTGCATCAGCACTCAGAATTTGTTCTATACGTGATTCACGTGTGGAAAGTGTTTCAAACGTAATGAAGAACGCTATGGAAAAGGTTTCTGAGGTAACGCAGGTTCCTTATCCTATAAGAGTAACGTTGTTCAATTGGCCCATCAGCCAGTGTCAGTGTGTTTTATACCTTGGGCTGCTCAGATTCCTCTTTTTTCGTATATCCTCTGATAAATTCATCCAGAAGGGATTGGAAGAGATTCAAAACCAGCTTGACTTCTTTCTCTTCCCTTTTTTTGGCCAGATTTGTAACTAGAAGCTGGTAATTTTCCACCAGATCTTTGTAGCCAACGTGGATTTGCCCATTCTAGAGAAAGAAAAAAAAAGTATTATTCAGAAGATAGTATTTCTGGATAACGTTGAGACAGTTTTGTATTGTACGTGTTTAAGTTCAGAGGTGAGAAAGAGCGCTCGCAATTCAAGAGAGCGGCCCATGGCGACACAAATGAGCACAGTTCCCATTACGCTGGGGAAGGGCGCGTGGCCGCGACACGGCCGTGTCAGGAGATGGGAAAAGCTGTTGGCTCCTCCCCGGTGCTTGAACGCAGCACCGTGAAGAGGCTGGAGACAGCAAACCCCGTCCACTTCTTAAAACATGTTATGGCTGAGTGAATGAGAAACGGGAAACAAACCAGCTTGCTTAAGATTACAGTGGAACTGGAAAACGTTCTTTTTATAAGTCCAACAATCAGCTTTGAATTTAAGCGGAGAATTGCTTTGTCAAAGAGCTGCAGGCCAAGCGTTTCAACTGCAGACGATTCATTCATCACCTACCAACTTACTACTTACAGGAGCAGAGTACATGGTCTTGATGTTTCCTCTAAACTTCTCTGTGGCTTCAAAAAACAAGCACTCGACACCAGACTTCTGGGAGCGTAAATCGTTGATCTAGAAGGGAAACACATCTGCATCAAATTTCACTAAAACAAGGACATCCGAGCAGTGTTGAGCTTCAGTTGCTGGCCTTAGTCACCTATGAGCCCTCCAGTTACCTAAAATAACATTTCTTAATGCATGATGATGGTACAAAACTAGGAGTCAGGTAGGTAGGCTCTAAAGAACTCCATTTCCTTACAACTCATGCTTCTTTTTTATAAATACTTTTGCAGCTCTACACAAATGTTGAGCTAACACAAATGCCGCCAGGATTAAATATAATACAATGGACTCACAGACTTAAAGGAAGGAATAGGAAGCATCTTAATACACACCTAATTCGGTCGAGCTACCAAATCAATTCCCCTTGGCTTTAAATCATCATATAAACTTGCACCCAGAAAAGCAGTCTCTAAAATTCCACACAAACAGTGAACATACACCTGAATTTTATCATAGTGCCTTTCACCTTGTTTAGGAGGAACTCATCAAGGTGTTTCAGCTCATTGGCGTTCGCGATCTCCCGGACCATGGAAGCTCTCCAGTTCTGAGACACGCTCGAGATCTTGCTGATCTTTATGGTCCGGTTCTTCTTTGCTTTGCTGCTCTCCTTCGCAGGGCGCTCCCCTGCCTGGGGGCGACCTGCCTGGCCAGAAGAAGCTGGGAAAGAAATTGGTTTGGATATTAAAGCAGGATGACGGAGTCTTGCAGTGTTTACTTCCTCAGGAGCCATGCAAAACTTTACAGAAAGGATGGTTATTAGTAAGCTGGGGATTAAGTCAAAGAAACTCACCTTCTGAAACCTTCTGGCTTCCTCCTGGTTCTGGAAAGAGAATACAAGACACAAGGGAGAGGCCGTCTCCTTCATCAATCACATCGGGACTCTCCCTTGGAACCTTCTTATCCGGCTTTTTCCCCAAAAGTCTACGCAAAGGACTTTTAAAAGCAGACCTGAACATAAAAGCAGATACAAGTTTGTCAGATGAGTAATGGAAGCTGGCTCTAGGACAAGAGGCTCTTCTAACAGTCCAGCTACACCCAGGACGGGATTAACCTCCACTGCGCACACGTCTCTAAGGCCCAGCCTGCAGAACGACTGGGCAGCAGGGAAAAGGCAGGACAGCCTGAACGCACATCTGGACATTGTGATATCTCCTAGATTAGAGCACTAACTACCTTGAACGTACACGGAGACAACACATCACAGACCCAGGACACCACTTCTGGCTCAAGGAGTCCCTGAGCCGCAGATGCCAAAGCTGGAGAAGCAGGGAAGGCAATGCCATTATATTATTATACGCTTGCTGGGTTCTTAAACTGTTCTCGTGGTGTCCTATTTCTCAGTCTGGACGACCTACCATACACTACACGGATCTTTGATCTGAGCCTGGATGGTGGTTCTTCAGTTGAAAAGAACCAGTTGAACGACAAGTGTTATGAACCAGTGGAAAATCTCCCCCCTTTTCCTTTTCGTTAAGGCAGGTCAGGCACACACGGGATACGCACTTGGTGTCTATTTGCTGACTTGCTGACTGCATGGAAACCACGGCATCTGAGGTAGGTAAGAGGTCACCGGGCTTCTTTTGCACAGGATATTTCTTGCTGCCTTTTTCTTCTTCTATCGTGTCTGGTGATTGCTGCAGCAGAGAGGAGGAGCAGTCAAAAGAACTAAATATTAAGTGAAACAGATTCTTTAAATGGTTTTAAAAACTAGGATGGTGGACAAACATTTGCTTGAGGACATAACACTTTATTCAATAGATATTAGCTTACTAATATAAGATCCAAGTATATTTAATGCTTTGGTCAAGGGTCCATTTATTAAAAATTAACTTTTCAAATTGTACAGTATTTGCTAATGATTCGCACCAGTACCTGATTCATGGCAACAGATTGGGCCAGTGCTGAGAGATCACTTAACGAAGACGAACTCCCCTTCTTCCTGCAACGTTACAAGATTAGTTTCAGAATATGTATTTTCTAAAAGTCTGTAGCCTCTTAGTATTTACCACTTTTTAAATACCCCACGTAACAACGTTACATCTGAGAGAGAATCCTGATCAACTCTCCCAACTCCCTTTTGAACGCAAAATGGACTGGAGAAGTAAAAAACTGGGTACGCCAGATTTCCTGCCATATCAGAAGGATGATGCTTGCAAACTGCAGGCCAAGAACATCTTGTTTTCAATGGTCAAAAGAGACATGAAAATAAACTCCAGCCACTGCTTTAACTGAAGCCCTGACTCTCATTTTAATCCAGTGCGGCAGGCTCTGTCTTTTGTTTGCTTCTGAAAACATTCAACCTGGACAAATTCAACGGCAAGACCGGGGACGGGCAGCCAAGAGAAAGCAGTGGCTGCTCACAGCTCTATTTCCTCCCAGGCTCTCAGGAGCCCTCCGTCTATTTTTAAATACTACAGATATTCTGACTTTTTTCACAAAACAGGTAAGTCGGAAGCTGCCCTTACTCCAGCTGATCCTGAGGAGACTTATCCGCTCGCGTCCTTTCGTCCAGAGACTGGCTCAGCATCTCGTTCTGACCGGCATCGGTCTGCCTCTTCCCTTTCCACTTCTCCCTCTTGTACTTTAGTTTCCCTGGGTCGTCCACATATCTCTGGATCTGGGAAGAAGTGGGACTATCCAGATCTTTGGTTGTCTTCCGAACAAGACTCTTGTTTTTCTCCGCCCAGCATTCAGCTGAATTCTGAAGGCTCCCAGCAGCAGACAGCGTGTGATGCAGATTCAGTGCAAGATTTGTTGGCCTTTCAGGGCAGGTGAAGCTTTGGCTGCCTTTTATCTGGTTATTTTGATTCCCTTGTGTTTTCATTCCACCAACTGCCTTATCATCTATGTTCTCCCCTTCTGATCCAGGTGGTTGCTCAGGAATAGAGCCGCTTTCTTTTGTCTCGCTTGACACTGGGCTGTCTGAAAGAGCTTTTTCTTCACTGGGACTTTTCCTTCCCTCGTTGCTTCCTTGGGGGACCGTATCTTGTTCTGTGGATTTCTCTAGCCCCGGAACAGTTTCCGGAGCCTCTTCAGAAGAGGTTTGTTCCTCGTGGCACAGCAAACACGGTCCTTTGAAGGAAAACAGGACGTGCTTGTTCTGTAACTCGTTGTGTTCCAGCCCCCTCTGCCGGCGAGACTCGCGTTTCTCTCGGTTGTTTGCTGCTTTCTCCGAAGCCTCTGCCACATTCTTCTGGAGAAATGCGGCGTTTTCACACGAGCTCATGTTTTCAGCTTCCTCATTTGGAGCTTCGTTTCTGTGCCCAACAGCTTCATCCAGCTCTGACTTGTGTTCCACAGGCAGCGGAGCTGTGGCCGCTTCACTGAGCTCATCCTGGCCTTCATCGTTCCCTCTGTCTAGACCTTCCTGCATTTCTCTCTCCTTTTCTTCAGCTTTCTGCTTTTCCATGACCATTTTCTGAAACCTGTTAAGAATTTGTAAGACAAGAACACGAATGTTTAATGCACAGCAGTCAAGAAATGTACCCAGCTGTTTGAAAGCAGCGGGTTAAATGGCAGTACGGCCACAAAGTGCAAATACACTTCCAATCCCAGTATGGCTGCAGGGACGGCTGCTTCCTCAACCTGGCCCAGCTGAATAACGCGCCAGCACTAAGTGCTCAATCACTCTCCACACACCAGCAGCCATTTGACATCAGCTGCAGTTTCACGTGGCAATAACCATCTTTAAGTTGCTTACTAAGTCAACATATCACACAGAAGCTGAGCCTGGCAAGTGAAGCCAAGTGGTTAAAACACACGTTTCCATGTCCTATTGCTGCTCTTCCCTCACCTCTTGCGCTGGAGATGCCCTCTGACCATGGCTTGCAGGAGACAAATCCTCCTCCTCCGCTCGAGGTAGCGTCTGCGCTCCCTGTGCCTTCGCCACGCCGACTGAATCTCAACGGCAGCGTTATTCCTCTGCAGCGCCACCCTAACGCAGCGGGAACGCCAGCAAGCCTAAGAGGGGAGATTGCTGCAATAAGAGAGGGGTACCTCGCGGTGGGGAGCGTTCTTTGAGCTGATTAAATCATACAAAATTGATTCACAGTTTGTGCAGCTACACCTGTGTCTTTTTGCAGAAATAGTTTCAGACAGCAATGAAAAGTTAAGTGTCTCACCTCCAGGCAACCTGATCTGTCAGCAAGCGTTCAGTAACCTAAAGGTCTTATTAAAAGAAGCTGCAGTAACTGAGCTCATTTCGGAAGATGTGATACTATCAGTTCGGCCAAGCAGTGTCAAAATGAAAACTAACAGGATTTGGTCTTTAAAAGAAGACTGGATGAGCTTCCGAGGCCCCGTCCAACCCCTGACATTCTGGGATTCTGTGAAATCTGCCTGATTTCCATGGTTAGCTTATCACTAAATTCTGGATTCAGGGAGCAACAAATTCCACTACAAAGATTTCTAGTCTCCTTTATATGAATGTAAAGTCACCATATTTAAGAACCAACATTTTTTGCAGTTGTTTGCAATAGGAACAGCTACAACGGAAGAGATGGCAAAACCTCAAAACTACTTCCAAACCAGCCTTGTTTGGTTTTAGGAAGACAAGGCCGGCGATTCTTGACGATACCTGTAAAACGGCGGCCGCCTGCCGTGTCCTGAGGAAGCGTCTCCGTTCTAAAACCATCCTGAGCCAGCTCTGAAGGAGGACGATTTTCCTGATCACTTCTTTGTGTAGTGTATCCTGTAGCACCTGCCGTTCAGCCTCTTTCATAAAGACCTGCTCAGTCAAAGAGAAGTTCATCAATCAGGAGTCTCTGCTGGAGGTATCTCCATGAGCTGAAAAATGAGCATAGCTACACTTACAACTGAACCAAACCTCACCAGCTGACAAAAAACCAAAGAGGCAACTACTGACACCTGCTAATTTAAATACAAAATGCAGAAGAGAGTAACGTGTAAATGAACTGCCCTCAATTTTGCAGCGTACGTCAGTATTTCTTAGTGGCTTACAGAAAGTTTCACAGACCTTGGTCGTTCCTATTTGATAGTAGTTTTCATCCAGTTTTAGTTTATGCAAATAAACACAAATGTCTTCCTTCGAGGCTTTGGCATTTTTGGGCAGTAACACCTGAAACTGGTCAATGAATTCCTGCAAAAGCAGAGGCAGCAAGAGATCCAGGTTAGAAGGCAATTCGCAAGTTCAGATATTTTAACTGGATTTCCCAAATTAAGCTATCTGTGCTACAAGGGTTTGAAAGTACCTATTTCTCACTCCAAATCGAGTCATTTTTTCCTACTTTGTAAAACACAGTCTTCATTCAACCTCTAACAGTAACGATCACCTCTATGTGATCTATAAAGCTACATACACACAGAGCGTTTTCTAGACAACCAGTTCACATATGGAGCCAGTAGCGTCAGCACTGGTTGCTCGTACCTGCAGCACGATCCTCAGAATGCTTTTCCTCCTGCAACAAGTGAACAATTTCCTAGCAGATGACTCACACAATAGTTTATACCACAACATGTCACCTCTGTCAAAACTACCGTGAATTTTTACAGTTCATTCCAAGTGGTCACAAGCTTCATATAAAGAGAGACACAAAAGACTCCGAGGCAACGAGTGCTTTTCCAAAAAGAGCAGCTATTTCTGAACGCATAATCCACTTCCACGTACCTGGAATGTGTATTTGGCACTGTAGCCAGATCTTCTGATCCGCACAGTTTCTAGCATGCCAGTGTATCTTAACTGTTGAAGCACCAAGTTTTCATCAAAAAGCATCTCTTTCTGAAAAACACCAGCAGTGAACAGCTCGTGAATGCCTGGAGTCCTATTTCTGTCCAGAAGAAAAAGCACATTCTGGTTTTGGACCCTGGTTGCCCTTCACTTTTGTACAGAATGACAGTGAACAAATCCAAGAGATATTACAGGGCTGGGAGAGCGAGATCCTCAGCGCTTGGCTCAGCGTTACCTTCTCGGCGTTGGAGCGGATGCAGCGGATGAAGAAGGGCTCAGCTTTACCCAGGGTCTCCAGCAACTTGCTAAGTGAAGTCTGAAACGAAATAGGCAGAAACATTTACTTTGTATTCAGATATCCCCATTTCGAGTTGTGTTTGGCAGCAGTACAGCTTCTTCCTCAGCAATCAGGTTCTTTCAGGTGTGGTCGCTACACAACCCTATTTCATCCGACACGGAGCTTCTCCCGTATTGCACGCCGGGGTTTACATATGATGTTACAATAGCGCTCCATCTGCATATAAGGATGAGGCTCATTGTACAAGCAAACTAACATTTCATAGTATAACGGTGATCTCTAAACATAGTCTAACCTTAATCAAGTAATAAACCTTGCTTTAAATGAATCCGAGGAATAAAAAATAGCTTGTCTTCCAAGCAAGCTCAGCCTAGGCCAGACCAAGGTCTGCTCCCAGGAGGTCAGGGTGCACCCACCTGGAACTGCGCGCTGATGCTGGGGGGTTTCTTCTTTTTGTGCAGGTGCAGGAGGGATTTTGTGGTTCGATCATGCAGGGTCATGCTCACAATGAGCTTCAGAGACTTGGAATCCAGCAAGTTCTAGAAGAAAGTTTTCATAATCAACAAAGTCTCTTAACTGAAGAGGAAATATTTCCATCTGCATCAAAGCGAGGAAGAAAACAAACCAACTACCTAGAGCTCCACATTAAACAACGTTACACTTCCTGACTGCTGCTATTTTGGACGAAAGAATCTTCTTAAGAGTGAGACTTTTACATTGCCCCATCCCAAGAGCGTAAGGTGAACGAGGTGAATTACGCAAACACTCTGTTTGCCTTCCATGACTTGATTAGAAACGGCGTCTTTAGTCTAGTTAAACACATGCCAATTCACAACTTTTTCCTGTCAGCTCTTGTTACAAAGGTGAACAGTTACTTATCCTTTAGATTGTCAAAAAGGAAGTTCTAGAGGTTAAAGGATACAACTTCCCTACACTTTGAAACAGTATTTTCTGAAATAAGTTCTATCAATCAAAACGAAAGTTCAAAGTGAAAGAAACAAACCAAAGAAAACTAAATTTACTGAATAACTTTACCTTGGGAATGATCTGCTTTTGTTTGGTACCTCTATTTTTCCTGTTAAAACATTAAAGATCATTTAAGAAAAAAATACACATAATTTTTGGTGATTTCAGCAAACAATAAGTTGGTGCAATTTCTGAGGCAAGATAAGGACAGCAGGAAATCAGCACAAGAGCAGCGGGTGCGTTCGTGCACATCTCTCACAAGTGCCCGATGCCAGAAATGCAAACTGCTTCGCGACGAGATTTCGTTTTTAAATTAATTCTGTAGGTATTGGAAGCTTTCCAAAGTGAAACGTTTTCTCTAAAGGTAAAGCTATTAAAAACCGCACTGGTGCACAGAGTGCTCTCGTGGAAGCTTTTCTATTTGCTAACTCAACAGTCACTGAATTCTTATCACGATACTAAGGCACTATCGCATCAAAACACAGAAGTTACTGCTGGGAAAGCCCTTAACTGCTCACGGAAGGACAACACGCCCAGCATTCCGCTTGGGATCTGACGGGTCTGAGATCACCCCGGCACCACACAGCCCTGGGCGCAGCTCTCGCCCCACAGCAAACCCCGAGCTGGTAGGAACAGGCTGGAGTTCACACCCCCACACCGTGGACCTGTGAGCTCCATAACGTGAGGCACCTTCCAGCTCCACGCCGCTCACTTCACATTTATTTATTATATCCCAGAATCCCTACACCCTCTGACAACAGCCTGATATTCTCCCCGAGTGGCCAGCCCCTCCTTGCATGATCTAGAAACTCTCCTCTCCCACTTGAGCACACCCAGCAGCTCCTGTTCAGCCACGCAGCTCTCCTGGCTCCTTCCTCGACTTCCTACGTGTCGGGATGCTCTGATCTTGTGCCCGGTAGAAACAGCCCCTGAACACCAACAACTATCTTGGGCCCTTTTGCCTTCAAGCAGCCTTGCCCATGGGATTTCCCGCAGCAATTGCCTGAAAAGGCCAAAGTTTGCCCTGCTGAAGTCCAGGGCTGCAATTCTGCTTGCTATCCTGCTCCTGCCACAGGAGATCCTGAACTCCCCCATCTCATGGTCGCTGCAGCCCAGGCAGCCCTCAACCTTTACCGCCTCAACCAGCCCCTCGTTGTCAGTGAGGACGAGGTCCAGCAGGGCCCCTCTCCTAGTCGGCTCCTCCACCCTTGGCATCACAGAGTTATCCTCGAGGCGCTGGAGGAACCTCCTGGGCTGGGGCTGGCCGCCCGAGTCGTCCTTCCAGCAAATACCAGGGACCAGAATGATTTTCTTACACATCTATAGGCGTACACACGTAAAGAAACCTAACCCAGGAATATACACAGCATCGGCATCCTGGGTTTCAGGAAACCATTAATCATAACTTGTGAGCAATTTCATTGTCAAATGTTTTGCAACAAGCCCATACTACACACTTGGGTTTTAAAGCAAGTTTACATGAAAAGTAGGTTTGGCTTGCAGCTAACGCAACGAAGCGATAAAGTGTTCTCAAAGCCTTTATATTTTTTTAGAAGGAATTATTTTATTTTTGTCTTATTTGGCTTTTTTTTGCAGAAGACAAGCTTGGCGCAAGTATCTTTTCAACGGACTGGAGTAACTGCTTGGATATTGCTGCACTTTCAAAGCAATACCTCGAGCACCAGAACTCACATGAAGTGGGAGCGGTGTTGGAGTCGACTGAGTGACCGAAGCAGCTTGCAGGGATCCCCACCCTGCCAGGGAAGTCCTTTGATACTTGCGATGATTTGTTCATGCATGTCTCTAAAATGAGTCACAGCAAAACAGAGATGGCAAACAGATACACAGCAGGAGACAGTGGGGGGGAAAGGAGTTAAAACCCCAGAGATCCCATCACCAAGTGTGCGCCAAACAGCAGCAGGTCAATCCCAGGCTACTTTTGCCTAAGCATGAATGATTCTGATGGCAGATCAGCACTTTCTCTTCTGTTAGTGCCCTAAAATTGAATTACCAGGGTCTCATACTAAGCTTATTCTCTAATTTTGCCTTTTTGTGTAAATTCTTGAGCCATCAATTCAGAAAACAGAAATTTAGCAGAAGGTACTTAATACGCAAGGAACATTTTAAGCTAAATAGGCTTTTCGGATAACATAAGCTTCTTTATAATCAAGCAGTAAATGGTTTTATATAGAGATTTGACCGCCGGAAAAGTTAAAAACTACTCATCACAGGAATATTTGATGACATTTTGTTTTTCATTTCCATTTCCACTTTATTCATGTTTAGCTTTTCCAAGTAAGCCTGGGATGGTCGCCAAGTTGTGGCAGACTCCATCATTTTAAGCATGCACCGTGCTTGCGAAGTGTCTCTGCACAGAACTTACCTTCTTTACTCTCCAGAGAGGCACAAACCAAAAATAACAGAAGCGTAAGAATCACTTCTGGTTGTCAGATGCTATCGCCACCCTGAGCTGCTCGCTGAGGCAGCAACATCATTACAGACAGTTGCTTCCTCCCCTTGGTACCTCTGAACATTTTTGAACATCAACACTTTGGTTTAAGATATGGCAAGGAAATAAATGCGTTATGCCGTGACCAATCCTTTCAGCCCAATTGTATCTTCAGTTCTGGGTTGTCACAGGTGACAGAGACTGTCTGTGATGAAGTAATTATGAAGCAGCAGAAGTCACTGCTTTGTGCGTACGTCACTTTTACGCAGAGCACGCTCAGAAGGTCAGTCTGTCCAGGCATGTGCCTCCCTGGCCTCTAAGTGCCAGCCTAGTGCTACTTACTTCTTGTTTTCATAAAAAGAAATGATGTCTTCAAAAGCATTTATATCGAAATCCTCAGAACAATCAAATGAGAAATCAAGCATTGAGCAGCTGCAAAAGGAACACGTACAAAACCTGAATAACCCATCGAAAGGCAAACGGGTGGAGGCAGCTCTATAGGCCTTGTCCTGCCTCCTAACCAAGTCACAGGGCTGCAAAAACATGAGGGCTCCTAGAAATCCCCCAGGGACACAGGCTGGTTGCCCAGGAACACACAGCAACAAAGGACAGAGAAGCCAGAAAGTCAGGGGTAAGTGAAGTGAGGCTGTCACTGACATTTGGCAGTACCGGGTCTTGCCGAAAATAAGATAAGTATTGTTTTCATAATATTAAAAGGGCCAAACAAAACAAGACAGAAGAAATAAAACTTGCTGTGGAAAGATCTAGTTGACATTTGATATACGAAAACGTGACTCAGACTTTTCTTCGACACAGGTTAAACATGCGTTTCTCACCGATAAACTTTTTCTATTGGTGTATTTGATCTCTGGAGTTCTCCAAGAGGAACTCTGGGTCCTTGACGTACCACTCCTGTTGTGAAATAATCAACAGGTTGAATTTTGACAGAGACATGAGCACAACACATTAAAAACAACCACAAAACACTGAGGATAACAAGCAAAATATCTATCCAAGGCCCTGGAGTTTTTGTCTAGTACTTTAGTTATCAAGCTTTGTTTCTCAAACTCCCAACTGCCAGATAGTGAATTGCAGCTGCTCAGAAAAGCTTTTCAGAATTAGTATTTAATCCTGAATATTCATTTGAAGCTTCAGGGAGCTCTGAGAAGATCAAAACCAGCGATGAGCGTGCACTAGAACTAGAAATGTTTTGCCCAGCTTTTACAAATATGGCTTCAAATTTGGCCAAGCCTGCTGGAAACGGTGCACTTATTGCAGGAGCACGTCTGAATTGTCTCCAGTAAAACAGCGACAGCGTCTTTGGTGCGTGAGCATTGCGCCATTTGCACAAGTAGTACCAAAGCACGACCACACGTGGACAACATGGTTTTGCCGTAAACCGGTTCTGTCACCAAGCACTAAGCAACTGCCCGGTGTTTGAAAGCGTTCCTGGTGTTTCGCACCGTACCTGCAGTCTTCTGAGCTCTCTGGCGTCCAGCTTCTGCAAAGACAGCCATGGCGCGAATGGCCGCGCGCAGCACGGCCCAGCGGAACACGGCCACGGGGTCCATCCCGATCAGCTCCCGCACGTAAGCGCTGTCGCTGCTTCGGAGCAAAGCGACGATATCTGGTCTCATGTAATCCATATTTTTCTCTCTGAAATCCTGCAAAACAGGAACATCGAACCACGAGCTCTCAAGAACGCTGTGTTTTGACTCAAGGTGTTAATCACTATGCAGAATGATTCATTATTCTACATAATTCTAACCATAGGAGGCATTATCCTCAAGTCTAGACCACCACCAAAAAAACCTACATCTGAGGACACAACTGACCCAGCCCATTCCCAGCACATTTTCTGCACTCTGACAAAACTATCAGAAAGGCAAGAATTTCTTCTTTTTTGTGGCCATCAGATCTATCACCTACTTTTATCTGGTATTTAACTTTCCCAGCAAAGTGTCGAATAATAAAAGCAGGCTCCATCACCGGCGTTCCAACAAAAAACTTGTTGTCTTCGTGCTGCTGTTTGAATTTTGCAAGTAGAGTTTGGTTGGTGGCATGTGGAAAACTAGGAATACAAAACAAGAGCAGTCAGCTGTCTTTCAAACACGGCACGTTTACTGAGGTGCAAAGGTGACAGACTAAGGAGTCTATTGATCCTGGCTGAAAGTATTTTCTTGTCTGAGATCTCTACACTATAACAGACTTACACAGCTGCTCTGAATCCTAGAGGTGGGCTTGATTTCTGGACCAAACCCACAAGTAGAAGAATATTCTGAGGTTTCCAGTGTACATCAGTGCTTCCTCCCATTTCATCTTAATTAGGCACCACGTTAACTATTTAACACATTTGCTACTTAATGTTCCACAGACTTACATACATGCATATTACCTCAATTGTAATTGCATGGTAAAATGCAGAAGTCAAAGTTTTTAAGCGTGCTCAAGCCAATGTTTGATTTTAGCGTTGATTTATAACAGCACCATACTGGGGTCATTGGAAGCAAACTCAAGGGTAGATTATCGTTCAAGGCGACCCTTTGCTTCCACAACATGCCTCTCCTCTGTCCTGTGCTGTATGTCTGTTCCCTCCCACAGTCCTTCCCTCCTCCATGCCACACATTTTGTTCCAGAAGATGTTTGTTGCTTACTTGCTTTCTTCATCCAGAAGATAGAAGAGGCCAGTGGGCTTCTTGCTGATTAAGTGAATGCAGGCCACATTATCAGTATAGTCAATATTGTGCCAAGTGATGCCTTCGCTCTTGTATTCCTCCTGTGTAGCTCAAGAAAAGCCCCTCATCAGTACACGCCCTGACCTTCCACGTCCTGCGGTCTAAGTGCTTAAAGATATCCTTGAACAGCTACGGCAAGTTCAGTTTGTCAGGACAGGCAGCAGAAACAAAAATAAGGAGAAGTATCTACATAAGAACAGAACAGCAGGCGTACCGGGTCAGATCAAAGGTCTATCTAGACAAGCCATTCAACAGCGGATGCTTGGGGTAAATCTATTTAAAAACCAAAACAGGCAAAAGAATGTTTTGCTGTGCCTTCCCATCCACCGACAGTCTGCAAACTTGGGATGAGACGGGACATCTACATCATTAAAATCCTAGGGAAACATTTATTGGAGGAATTTAAGTCTATTTTTCCCTTCCATAGTTCTTATATTAGGAAAAGTGACAAATATTTAATATTAATTTCCAGAATTTCCAAATTCCATTGTCAAACAACATAGCAGAAGTTTCAGAACAGGCAGTTAAGCCCCACAAATCGAGAGCAGAACTTCCCTCGGGAAGCAACGTGTATCGTTTCGGTTCAGAAAACGCGGCGCGCTCTTTGAGAACACGAAGCTCTTCTGCTGAAATGACAATGCAAATGCTTGACGGGCCAAGCTGCCCATTAAAACACGGAGCCAAAAGATCAGTTTTCCTTAACGCTGTAAATGCCTACAGGAGAAATAAGCCCAGTAATGCTAAGTTGCTTATGTAAAAAAAGATATTGCCCAGGAATTTAACAAATAAGTTTTATGTTTAACAAAGACAAAGGGCACCTCTCACTGTTCGTGATGACGACGACGACAAGAAATGGATTATTTTTAAATAGGTAGAATTCAGCCTGCCCAACGACAGAGTGCTCAGTGTGCTCGCCACAGTACAGAACTGCAACGCCGTCTTCCACACACAAAAACGCCTTTCTTTAAAAAGATATAGAGATCCCCCCGAGGGCCCTCATGCCGCAGAGATACAGGAAATGGGTCATTCGAGGATTAAGCTTATTTGGAAAAATGGCATTAGAAAAAAGAAAACAATGTAACTATTTACTCTACTTAGCCTGGCTGGCCGCTTCCCTCACAAGTTACAGAACAGGGACATCAGCACTATGTTTATATATAAAAGTTGTATATTGGGTAATTCTCTTTTCTTTAAAATGCTTGTTTAAAGTTATCTACATATTGTCGATGAAATACCATATGTGCCATCCTGGGGTGGGTTAGAAGGGGGCGGTCAGTGGGTCAGAGAGGTTCTGCCCCTCCGCTCTGCCCCGGGGAGACCACAATCAACAGCCCAGACTGTGCAATATACTCAGGCAAGCCAGGGGGCTTGGCGGAATAGTGGCTGAGTTTGCATAATGTATCAGCACTCGATAAAAAGCTTCTGTTTCGGCAACTCTAATTTCTTACCTGTTCCAATTTGAAAATATGCTGATTGAAATAATACTGAAGCTGCTCATTTGCATAATTTATACAGAACTGCTCAAAGCTGTTGGTTTCGAAATCTTCAAATCCAAAAATATCAAGTACACCAATGGACAGACACTGAAAGGAGATGTGGAAGTGTAGTTAAGCAACCTGTCATAGTGACTTCACAGCACAAAAAGCGCTGTGGTTTTGCTAAGAGATTTTTAATATTTAACGGTTTTGTCTATTGTGAAAACAAAGATAATTAGATGTTATCAAGAAATTTATCAGGGACTTCAGAAGAATCAAAACCTGTCCCAGATACCTGACCACGTCATCTGTAGGATTCTCCGAGAGCTCCCAATACACAACTGGCTGTAGAGACTCATTCTTGTGAGAAACTTACTGTAACAGATTCCTCCATGTCCTTCTTATTAAGGAGCGCATGGTTAATCCGCAGCACAATCCAGTCAAACAGGGCACTGTATAAGGACTTGGCCATCGAATCACGAGCTGTTATTGCCTGGAGATGGAGATGAAACAACATTCAGAACTTGGTTTAAAAAGAGCATTTCTATTTCAGAGCAGTGTCACTCGAAGGCTGCAATCCCAGCAGAGATAAATAAACTACAATTTTCCTTTAGCACTAACTTCTAAACGTGAAAGCGTGCTGTATTAGACTTGCTCTTCAGGCTACAAAAGGCTAAGCATTTAAAATAATACTGCTAGTGTTCTTTTACTCACCTCATTGAGACTATATGGCAAAATAAGCTTATCGTTGGCAGTCACAGTTTTTCTTTTTGTTAGCACTTCTACTAGAATTTCTCGTTTCACCTTCAGAACAAGAACAAGAGTTATTGTCACCCTCAGACTCGCCAATGAGTGACCTGATGGCAACAGCAGTGTCCTCAGAGAAATGTACGTTCTTTCACAACAGCTACATTCTATCAATAGCTTTACAACTCAAACTCTTTAGTCCTCAACTTCTTTAAATTATTCTCAGCTTAGATGCATTCACATGTTTCCCTGTGGTGGCCAGGAACACAAATCCAACAAATTAACTCCTGCTTGGCTCTATGATTACTGAATAAACAAATTCTACTTCCACGCTATGGGCCAGATTCCATCTCTAACCCAAATAATTGCACCGATTTCATCCATTTCACCTCTCACAAGATAAATGCTGTGGATCTAGATACTTGAATATCTTGTTGCCTCGTTTGCTGTAAAATGCAGAATCACAGAACCCCAGAGTGTCAGGGGTTGAAGGGACCGGGAAAGCTCATCCAGTGCAATCCCCCATGGAGCAGGAACCTCCTGGAGTGGGGCTGCCTGGCCAAGTCGTCCTTCCAACAAACATCAGGGGAGTTCAAATCCCCCAGCACAAGCAGGGCCTGTGACTGTGCGGCTGCTCTCAGCTGTCTGCAGAGGCCTCGTCAACTTCCTCACCCTGATCTGGTGGCCTGGAATAGACGCCCACAACAGTATCACCCTTGCCAGCCTGCCCCTTAGCTTTCCCCCGTGACAGTAAGATCAAACAGAGCTGAAGAGAAATACTCTACTTTCAAAAGCTGGGAAAGAATGTCCAACACTTCGGGAGGTCCCACTTCCAACCCTTCTTCACGACCTGTCGCTTTCTTCTTGTACGTGATGTTGCCCAAATAAAGAATAGCTGAAAGTATTGAAAAAATCCTAAGGAAGAAAAATGGAACTTTAGAAGAATTCTTCTTACGAGTTCATTATGACAGGCTAGCAGACTTAATTCTGCTTCAAGAGCTTGTCTGTAGGCCTCAAATACTACGCTC
The DNA here is from genome assembly GCF_036013475.1 of Columba livia. Lineage (NCBI taxonomy): Eukaryota > Metazoa > Chordata > Aves > Columbiformes > Columbidae > Columba > Columba livia. The sequence goes on along the minus strand of NC_088628.1, from coordinate 788,456 downwards.
TCCTTGCTTCCCGTTCAACTAAACGTGATCCCCACGCATCCACGGTTTATTGCCATTCAAGAACATCAACCAGCTATCAGTAACAAGAGCTTCAGGGGTTCTACTCACTGTTTCTTTGTTGCTGAAAGGAAGCCAACCATCTCCATGGCTTGTTTTAACCTTTCAAAGTCATGGCGGAGATCTTCCCCATCTTCGATTTTCAAGTTATGCTGTGAAGAGCCACCCATAATTAAAGGCAAAGAACGAAGTACAAACATCACAAGAAAACAAGTGTAATCTCTTCTGCTTTCTTTTACCTTTAACACAAGACAGACAACACATCCGACACATTTGTAAATCCCGGTCACAGATTACCTGATTGAGGTAGAAATAATCTTCAGGTTGCTTGAGGTGAAATTCTTTACGCTCTTCCTCGTTGACTCCAAGTAGCAAATAATAAAAGACGTGGTAGTTCCTACAAAGTCAATGTATTTCTCTTTCATGAAAATAGAATGATTTTTCTTTTATTCTATATACTTGAGATGCTTTTAAACTCTTGCATTGACTATAAGTGTGTTAGTAGACTATATTCATCTCTTACCTTTCATCTTTCTCTTGAGAAACCAGACGAGATTTTTCAAGCAGGTATTTCTCGACAACAGCCCTGAAGAGACGCAAGAAGGGAAAAAACCATGAGGGCAAAAGAACAGCTGTCACGAAACATCAGCCAGCAACTGCCAAGAGAGTTCCAATAACAAACCTGCGCTAAAATATACAGGAGAATAGCGTAGTCACCGTCTTAAACCTAAACCAAACATTTCAGTGTGCTCTGTACTGTAACCGGAGCAAAGAGAAACGCCCCAAAAACACCTGCGATCAGTGCTTGGTTTTGGTAGACATAACTGGAAAGAGGGAGATGAAGCTAGAAAGGTGCTGATGAAGAACTCTAAGCAGAAACAAGATCTGCATGGCGCTAACAACCTGTTCTCTACCCCGAGATCAACAGTTATCTGACAAGGAATGCACAGCCTACAGGAGCCCCAAAATATACTGGACAACCACCTGATTGTCAATCTGAAAAATTCGCTGGAATTTATGACAATATGTACATCAGCCAAAACCAGAAGGTAGCCAGCCAGAAAACCCCTTACATTTTGACAAAATCTCCTACACAATTGCATAAATTCCTTGACATGGGATACAATGAACGAGGCCAAAGTTTGAGCAGCTTTCTCTCATGCTGAAGACAAAACAAGCATATTCAAACTGTAGCAACCTCGTGAGCTGGTGTACCACGATCTGAAAAGACACCAGTTGTGTTCAGAATAACACTCCGAGCAAATGTGGGACAGAGTTCCCCGCTGTTTATGTTGAAGTGCAAACACGAAGATGATCCAAAGGAAAGAGAACAAAGTCGGGGGTTGTTAGGGATGCTCCACAGTGCAGCAAGGCTCTGCCGATGGTACGGGGCAGAACTCTGCACCAGCGCCGGGCCGCAGCATCGCGCCCCAACCAGCACAGGCCCATCCTGACAACGTGCGACTGCTGCAATTTGTGCAGACACAAGCATTAAAAATTTAAGCTGCATTTTACAAAGCAAGATATGAAAAATTTCCCACAATAGTATCACCCTTGCCAGCCTGCCCCTTAACTGTCACCCATAGACTCTCAACTCGCTCCTCAGCCGTGCCTGGACAACACTCAATACATTGTAGTTGCTCTCTCACATAAAGAGCAACTCCACCACCACGCCTGGCTGGCCTGTCTCTCCTGCAAAGGACACAGCCAGCCATGAGCACATTCCAGTCGTGTGAGCTGTCCCACCGTGTCTCCGGAATCACCACCAGGTCATAATCTCCTGCCCTAACACAGGTTTCTGACTCCTCCTGCTTATTCCCCGTGCTGTGTGCCTCGGTGTAATACAATATTATAGCATTTAAAATGGCTTCCTCAAATCTATTTCACTTCTCTCCATCGCCTCTTAAAAATTCGCATCTTCTGGTTTTAATAGCAGAAGGGAGAGGACAACAGTTTTATGAGAAAATCCGTCGTTTAGCGTGAAGGTACAAGATGCAGCAACAGTCAAATTCTTAACCCAATCTGGTTGCACAGCAGGGTAAGAATATTACGTACAACCTGGTTGTTCTGCAGAGCTCAGTTAGATGTTCTCACAGGAGCAGAGTCTCAATAAGGCAGAATTCTGCGTACAACAGTTTTCATCAACCCCTACAAGCACAGAGATCAACCCCAGAGGAACCTCAGACCGTACTTACCCTCGGACAACACCGTTCTCTAAATAGTTGACTTGAATAAATTTTCCAAAACGACTGGAGTTATTGTTATGTGCTGTTTTTGCATTTCCAAATGCCTGTAATAAAGCAAAATAGGTTAATTTTCAATTAAACTAAACACGTCACCACAGAGCTTTTCGAGCTCTTCTGCTCACTGCCCAGGCCCATCAGCTCACAGGATGAACTCCGAACACAACAGATGGCAGCACAGACAGCAAATGGCAACTGAAGAAGCCTCCACTGGTTCTCACAGAACTAAATATACTTATTATTTGCCCCATGCAATAATATTTTGGAGAGCAAGTCAGCCTCACTCACTAGCAATTACGACCTTAGCGAGGATATTAGGTAGGACAGCACAATTATCACGGAATTGCCTCTCCCATGGAAGAGCCGCAAACTATGTCTGTTCCCCAATGTATTGCTCCCACTCAAACATTTCACAACGAGCACAGTTTTTCTTTAAGTGAGAACAGAACATCAAGGTCTTATTTATAAAGTTAGCCCATGAATTTGCAAATTGTGTATTCAAGGAACAGGAAAAAGACAAACAGAAAACCTTTGGTTTATAGAGCTGTGTCACAGTCAGCGGGCAGCGAACTCGGCCGCCAACACGGACAAACGGGGTTTATCAAGAGGTGGCGGGAAAGGGGAAACACCAGGAATGGCACAAATCCTGACTGTGCATCTTTAACTCTTCTGCCTGCATCATAAGCCCTCTGATAGTCGCTAGTACACACGGAACACAAAATATCCTCTGCGTTAGCCACGCTTGAGAGCTACAAAGATAACTTACTACATCTAAAAGTACAGCAGACTTAGTTATTGGGAATATCTTGAACTTTGTCAACTCTTAACTATTGTCTTCTCAGTCAGGAGAAATTTCTCATCCTTAACACACGCAGGAGGCAACCCAGCACCCGGAGGAGAAACCCTGTGCAAAATGCAGTTGTTTGGCAAAGTCCACCGCGTGGCGCGGACCGTCACCAGCACCTCCCGCCGCAGACATTTCCTCTTGGAGCTCCAAGCAATTAAGGCCTCCCCTAGGAAATCCGCCTCCCCTAATATAGAACATTCGTGGAATGATTTCACACAAGTGCCACCCTCTTCCTCCACACACCCGGAGAGCGATGGACACGTGAATACTGTACACAACCAGAACCGAGCTGGTCAGAGATCAAACGGCCCAGGTGTGGTGTGTATCCCAGGGGAGAACTGTTTTCACAGCAGTCACATTGTCTGTATGTTGAAATTCTTCTCTCCCTCTGTTTTTTCCTCTCTCCTGGATCACTGTTTCCAGAACAGGCTCTCCAAGTTCTTACAAGCAGATTTCTCTGTCAGCAGCCGAGCACCCAGAGTCCAAGACACTTCTTATCAGCTGGGAGAATCTCCATCGTTCTTCAGACAGCTGCTATTTCTGACCTAAAGGAACATGGGTGAGAACCTACCGGGTGATTTTCTGCTGTAACCTCAGAAAAGTCGATGGGTTTCTGAAAAGAGGATTTGTGTCCAAGTTATCACCCAGATGTATTTCCTTTTTAGAGCTCGTTTTGCACACACATGCACATTAATGGCTGCATGAAATCCAGGTCAACTCCTTGCAAACGCCAACACCTACAGTGGGAGCCCAGAAGGGTCAGCACAGCAAGCCGTCTGCTTCGTAAATCCAAACCATCTTCCTCTCTGTGCAACGCCGGCCAACTCGGCGGGAATCCCTCGGGGTGAACAATTTGGACTTGCAAATTGATTCTGGAAAAACTTCTTCTCTAACAAGTTCTTTAATTTAAGCCCCCAGTTAACTATCAGTTTACTTGGTTCAAGAAACACAGTGTAGCTACATTTGCCACATGGCTGTTTAACAAGAAATATTTTTGGCATTAGGGAGTTAAGAAATCCCATAGCCCAGGCTTCCTGAAGAACTTCTCTCACTGATTACTCATGTAAGCAATGAATACAGTTTAAAACTAAAGGCTCTTATGACCTCATGTGTCTGGTATTTAGTCAAAGCATACAGCAAATTCTTAAAAGCTGATTTAATATTATCAGTTTTTAGGAAAGTTTTCATGTACTGAATGGTTTTCTCAGAAGAGTTTTTAACATCTACAAGTTTTTAAAGAGTATTCCAAGTCCCCTGACATTCCGGGTGGGGAATTTTTAACATTAAACGCTAATCACTGCTACCATATCCTTCAACACACTTGGACGAATTAACTGTATAAGTGACATTCCCACCTAAAATCAGAACGCTGCAAAAATTGGAAACGTTAACTACTTAACTATTTGGCAGTTAGGTATCTTTCATCTGCTGTAGCTTTACCCTACAGGAAAAGGATTACAGATGAGAATTAAGTTCCCTTGTTATCCAGCCATTGCTCTGAAAGAAAGCAGCTTTCACAGATGATTCTAGCCAGCTACTCTATACGTAGCTCAAAATCAACTAAAATATCGCCCTAGTTTGCCATTCCTTTGCTTTGCAAAATCAGTTTGGAAGGTGTGAAGGGACAAGAGAATCTCAGTTAAAGAGAAATAATCGTTTATATAACCAAGCCCATTAAATGTTTTCCCTGACAAGTCCATGAGGAGAAAGATGAAAATGAACAACTAAACGGAACCCTCTCCAGTGCAGAACAGTAGCTACATAAAAAAGAGAGCGAGTCAAAAATAGCCCAAGGCCGGCAGGAAACTCATCCAACCCGTCCTCTTACCTCGGAATGCAAGAGGATGAACTGGAGTCTGCTGCTCCGAACTCCCATGACAGTGACAGCTTTACCAGCATTAGGGGGGAAAAAACCAAATCCTTTTATTTGCTGTAAGAAGACGAGCCCAAACCACACGGATCTATCGCCTACCTCAAGAACACAACTGAAAATCACATTGAATTCTTTTGTAAGAACTGCCCAAACCTTCTACGCAAGCCACTGCACTCCACAGCAGAGCCATCGCTGCACAGACCTGCCTTTTCGTGTGCCAAATGACTCTGAAGACTCAAATCACACACCCTGGAGGAGGAAACGAGGACTTGAGAGCTGAACTCGCTTTTGTAGTGGTCATCACAAACATGCTGCAAAATCTCCACTAATTACCACCAGTGTTGCAACACTCAGGACAGTTTTGCAACGCTGGACGTTGTCCGAAGTCCTGGGGAGGTCCAGCAACCACATGATAAGGCTGTATAAAGGACAAGGTGATTTCCCCCCCAAGAGGTGTGCGCAGCAGGGAAAAGTACACAACAGCACATTCCTACCGAAAAAACCCAGGAACATCCAACCAAATGGAAAAAGGAAGTTCCATTCCTCCTCTGATTGTGATTCTTAAAACAAACACATGCAGATAATAGCCTCAAAACAACTACTTTCCCTTAAATAGAACAGACTACACCCACTAAATATATATGCAGACTTCTAGGGCAAATCAAATGAAAACCAGAGCTGCAGCACCGCTCAGCTTCAGTCCAACTTACACCAAAACCACAAGCACAATGGGACTGGAATAAAGAAAACAGAGCTGACAGTAAATTGCTTTACTCTGCTTTCCATAGAACTGTCAAGCATGAAAGTTTACTTTCTACAACGATATTTAACAAGCTTTTTAATATGCTGACTTCTAGAAAATCTCATTCCCCCAGCCCTGACTGTGCTGTCAATATTAATTAATTAATTAATCCCTTCCAATCTCTGACACTCTGGGATTCTTTCTTTACATATCCCTGATATGCCTTGAGATGGCACCAAGGAGAAGTCGCTCCATCCGTTGCCCAGGGGTGGAGGTGAGGCTGACCGGTCTATGGTTCCCCGGGTCCTCCTTCCTGCCCTTGTTGAAGCAGCAGTGCCATTTGCTCTCCTCCAGTCCTCGGGCACCTCTCCCGCTTCCCAAGACTTGGCAAAGATGACGGAGAGCGGCCCAGCAATGACCTCAGCCAGCTCCCTCAGCACCACGGGTGCATCCCATCCGGACCCGTGGATTTATGGATGTCCACATTGCCTGACTGCTCCTTGAACTTTTACAAAAGTTCAGTCTGTAAACACACATTTTACTTGGGTGTCAGAACCATAAGAGGTCACTAAAAAGGGGAAGCTCTGAGCCAAAATGCAACCAACTTCTACACCATAAGAGTTGGGGAAACAGACTTCAGTTAAGAGCACATTTTCAACTTTCATGAGGACTCAAAATAAAATTTCAAAATTAAATAGGCCATTCTCAACTAGTCCAGGCACACTAAAAACTGTTCATGCAAAAAAATCCCCTGAAACATCCATTGCAGAAAAATTCCCTCGTACGACTTTAGTTCCCTTAAGAAAAAACCCAAATGAGTCAGTGCAGTTGGGTTTAGAAGTGACCAACTCAAACAGAATAGTTTGTCATCACTTTAACTTCCACAAAGCAGCGTAAGCTTTTCGTGCATTCCTCCCCAAGAGCAAGACTTTATTTGGTTTTTTAAAATTACGCTTAGTGACTGGAATTGCACAAGAGCATCCATCCATATCAGGAAACGCGGAAACTTCAGTGTCAGCCAAACGAATCAATTTGTGACTGACAGACACCCTCAAAGCAGGAAAGTGAGAACTGTCTCTGAGAATTTCAGAAAAAAGCCTCACATTTTAGACAATATGTGCTCTAACAGCCATGTTAGAATCCATTTGGCGGGTATGCAAACTAAGCTTTCAAACAGACATTGTATTTCCAGCTAGCATGACTATTTTCTCACAAAATGAGTTACGAAATGCTCAGTAGAAGCCTGACAAAGTTGTAGTACTTATGAGAGCAAATCTTACTGCAGAAAAATCACTGATGTCTCTTTAGCCCAGAATGTGAGGGGCTGGAAGGGACCTCAAAAAGCTCACCCAGTGCAATCCCCCATGGAGCAGGAACACCCAGATGAGGTTACACAGGAAGGTGTCCAGGCGGGTTGGAATGTCTGCACAGAAGGAGACTCCACAACCCCCTGGGCAGCCTGGGCCAGGCTCTGCCACCCTCACCCCAAACAAGTTTCTTCTCAGATTTAAGTGGAACCTCCTGTGTTCCAGTTTGCACCCATTGCCCCTTGTCCTGTCACTGGTTGTCACCAGAAGAGCCTGGCTCCATCCTCCTGACACTCCCCCTTTCCATATTGATCCCCAGGAATGAGTCCCCCCTCAGTGTCCTCTTGTCCAGCTCCAGAGCCCCAGCTCCCTCAGCCTTTCCTCACACGGGAGATGCTCCACTCCCTCCAGCATCTTGGGCCCCTTTTCCTTCAAGCAGCCTTGCCCATGGGATTTCCCGCAGCAATTGCCTGAAAAGGCCAAAGTTTGCCCTGCTGAAGTCCAGGGTTGCAATTCTGCTTGCTATCCTGCTCCTGCCACATTTCCAGACATACACAATATCTACCTGCAACCTCAGCAAAGTTACGAATTTGAATTTTGAAGCTATGTGCATTTCTCATCCACCAAGTAAACCGCGACGCCAGGTTTTATGTCTCTACCTGGTTTGACACAGCTGTACCGTGGCCGGTAAAGAAGGATCTGAAACAGTTAATCGTACCAAAGGCAGAGAGATCAGCTGATCAACCAGCGCTTTCCACAGTGACCCCTTCCTGTTTTCTGTTTAGAGCTGCAAACTTGAACTCCAGCAACCAACAAACCTCAAACTATTTTACTTCTTCTTTCAAGCAGCAGAAAGGAAGGCAAAAAAGAACTCGCATCTTTTCCTCATTCTTTACAGAAAAGCTTCCAAATCACAGTTATAAATGTAACACATTTTAAAGTTTAACTACATTGCTTTTTCACATTTTATCTAAAAAGTTTGCTTATTTCAAATGAAACTGTTGTTACATTGGAGAATATTTAAAGCTGTTTTGGGCTCCTTGCTGTTGAAGATTTTACTGCGGGTGACCATTACCTGCATCCAAATTTTCAGTGTTTTTTCTTTCAGATGCAAGCAATAAGGAGAGGCTGAAGCCTAAAAGATCAGATTAAGTTTGTCCTGCTGATACCTAAAGCAAGATCCGCTGTGCCCCTTCCCGCACATTTAGTTTTGCTTTCTGTTAGAAATGCTGCAGCAATCCAAAGCCGAAACCACTTCACACTTTCTCCCCAACTACCAATGTTGACCTCTTCACAAACAATTGTAGAAAGGAAATAACTTCCTCAAAGAGCAAGTTCATGAAAATGCTGCAGGACATGCTTACGCACAAAGGCACGATTACACTAAGCAGTTAATGTTTCAGCGGAACAGTCTTTTTATGAAAACATTGACTTACAGTTTGATTGAAATGCCATCAAAACTCTCAGCTGGAAAACACAGGTAACCTCTGTCCCAGAACGTTAGTGTTTAGTGGTGGAAAGTTAAGTCAAATATAAATTAAAAGCAACAGGAAGTCAACTGAATGGAAGGATGAATTAAGGAAAATCAATTAGAAGCAGTTGGACAACACAGCCAAGCACCAGCACAGCCCAGTGATATTTAAAGCCTAAACCAAGTAGGCGACTCTCCAAAGCAGCATTCAACAGCAGCTGTTTGATGTTCGCAAGAAACAATTTTCACAGAAGGCAATTTCAACATCAATTTACCTCCAGAACTGGTCCGGCTCCTAGAATAGTTCTCTCCACACCACTTGCGTACCCTTTCTGGCTCAGAGCCGTGAGGCAGTGAATTAAGAAGTTTGTGCTTTGAGTTTTCCCAGACCCACTTTCCCCTGATATAACTATGCACTGATTCACATGTTTTTTAAGCATTGTGTGATAAGCCACGTCAGCAATGGCAAAAATATGAGGTTCCAGCTTCCCAAGCTGATGATTCTCATACATCTTGACATATTTAGGATTATAAATGGGCAGGAACTTGAAGGGGTTAATTGCAATCAGAATACTTCCTGCGTAAGTATAAATTTTGTGCTTTAGAAAGCGGCATTTGAGATTCTCTAGGAGCGTTGTCTCCGTTAAGTTGGGCAGATTGCACAAGTCATCGAAGTCCTCCTGATGCCATGGAAGAAAACCCCTTTCAACCAACCGCCGAGCATCTGTCTCCTTGGAAAGCAATTGCATCTGGACATATTTGATGGTCCCATCAGTGTTCCTCTCTTGTAAAAGAAAGTAGTACCCATCCTTTTGGGGATGCTCATCCTGAGCGCGACGAGGCCAAAGTAAAACCCTATGAACAGGAGAATCATTTACATCAAGTACCCATTCTTCACCACCCGTTTCTTTCACCTCCACCAGCACGTAATGTTTCGAGACATCCAGGTTTAAGATATTAATCACATCCTTGATGACATCTGAAGCCGTGCTGTCCTTGGTTGCTGTCACTTTGCAGCAGGGAGCACTTTCTGTCGAGAGCTGGGGGTAAATATGAAGATTATAGGCTGCCTTTGCCTGGCAAACTGCACTTTCAGCATCTTTCAAACTCATTCTGCCCCCAAATGGGCTTCAGTCTTCACCTCTGCTTAACATGCAGTGCCCATTGTCTAAAAAAAAGAAAAATAAAAATGTCAGGAGTTAAAATAAATATGCGTACAAGAGGTCTGAGGGCATGGTACTGTTTTCTGAAGGATGAGAATAAAGTAGATAGCCAATTATTAAAGAACAAATGCACTATTCATGCACATTAGTGCTATTAAGCCTCTTTAGCCCGTCTCATGCAGTCGATAGCTGTCACAACACCTGTTCTCTTTTCACTCTTCCTTCTATTCCCCTGCCACCCCTTCCTCCCCGTTATGGCAACACAAGCATTCATCCAGCCGCAAAGCAAACTGAACTGGGATAAACATCCACATTAAAACTTCCTTCTTTCCCCAAGGTTAGTTTCAACCCAGATCATTTCCCTGACCTGGTTCACTGTATGGCTTCACAAACATTTATTCAGACTCCCACATAAACCCTCCCTTAAAGCTGCACGAGCGACTTGAGGTGGAAACGGGGTTTGATCAGTACTGAAACCAGCAGCGCAGGTTCAGAGCAGGCAGGAACTCGGCAGAAGCAGAGCACAGCTGCAAGGAGGAGGATGGTTACAGCACCGACATCCACACTTCGTTTTTTCATTTCCCCCACTGACTTCTTTTCATGAAAGGTACAAGTCAGGTACAGTATTTACCCCAGTGCAGATCCTGCTGTCAGCTCCTTCCAACCCTGCACACCGGTGATTTCTTGAACACGCAAAAGGTACCCAGACAGACTGCTCATTTCACTTCAGTGAACCACATCCTTGGTACAGAAAGGTCTGAACATGCTTTATCTTCCATTTTAGGCAACGAAGTAAAATTAATCTTATTGCAACTACTTATCAGTTCAGTTAACAAGATCCCAAATAACCCACTTCATTCGCGAGCCTTTATATCTGTCACAGAGGCTCCAAAACCCATTCCTTCTGATGGTTTTTTCCTCCTTTCATCCCTGATGCAGGCCAGCAATCTAATTTCAACCTAACATCGACCTCACGGAAATCAACCTCCTCCTTACCGTCAAGTTAGAAGTCTCTACACTCAGTAACGCCCTGTGCCTTTGCCAGTGATTCTTCCCTCGGCCGTGACTCTACACCCAGATCACCAGGACCAGGTTTGCTTACACCGCTCTAGTTCAACGGGTAAAGGAGAAGTAAAAGGAGACGGATAATGAAGCACCCCCTTTGTTTCAACAGTCTGTAGAACTTCATACCCAGAATATCAGTTCCATTTTTGTTTCAAGAACAAAGTCTTCCAATTAAACAGTTACACGCTGAATATATAAAACAAAAAAGGCAGAGAAATGCCAGTGAAGTTGCTTTTTGCCACTAAGCAACTGCACAGGAACTTGCATAAGGCCACAGAGAGCAATCATTTCAAATTAAAATCAGTAGAGTGGGAAGCATTTAGCTGCCACTTCCACTGCAAGGAATGAATCACTTCACAGAAACTTATGACAGAGTTCTGCCTCATGAACAGCCTCAAAGTAGAGAACCACGCTTTAAGGGAACTCTGAATAGCAAGCTTACAGAAGACATTGTTATGCAAGCGGGATAATTTTTAGTGGCTACTCATCAAAAGGAAGGCTGAGCAAGCCACAGACAGCAAGGCGAACCACAGCACATCTCTGGTCAAGCACTATGATCTCTCCGAGAACGGTTGGGGTTTTCTTTCCCCCATTAAATTTAATCCTTCATTCATTAAGGAGAGCTTATTGCAAGAACTTGATCACACAGAAGGATGGACCAGTGAGCTCAAAGGCCCCTCTCCACTTCCTATAATTATCATTGGCCACTAGCTAATAAGTCTGAAGCAATTATGCAAGTGTAAAGAATTCTTAACCTATAGAAGCTCAAGCACTTTAACGTACAGTAGAACCTACAGCAGACTGCTGCTTATGGGGAAGATCACTCCAGAGCACAGACAAAAAGAACAGTGACCACTTTCCTTCCAGCCCCAGCCAGTCCAAGGCAGACAGGCTAGTGCAAACTTCCTTTTTTTTTCTCCCCTCAGCAATTAGTTTCAGACACACAGTCTGGTACGATAGAGGAAGTCCCCTCGGGAGCACTGTCACCAAAACAGCACCCTAAGGAGCACAGCACCGACTTTCTGCCCACACAGAAGAGCTGAGCCCAGGTGCCGACCTCTGGCTTCGCAAACACACGTTTCCTAACTTCATCTCGTGTTCTACCAAGATCTGGTATGTTGCTCAAGACTCCCATAGCAGACTTTCCAAAGAGGAAACCGGAACACAAACGGCCTCTTCTCTACCGGTGAAAAGCCCAGGCCAGTTACAGTAAGCAGCAATGCAATAGCTGCTAGTGTCTGCTCAGGTGTGTATGACTGAAAATCTGGAAAGAAAAAGCCCTCTCATCCTGGAGATGACAGATTTCTGACAAAGCAACATGCAAACATCATCCTTAATGTATTCATGCTACATAGAGATGTCTAAACTGTGCAGTCATACGACTCAGTAGAAGCTCAAGTAGACACCCATCACCCTGTAGGAATTATTTGGAAGATAATCTACAGTAGAAAGAACTTGCTGAAACATTATTTCAATGCACAGTCACATCAGCAGGAAACAGAAAGGCAGTCCGCACAACAGTGCCCCGTTTTAACCAGATATGAAATCCAGACACTACTTGCTTGCTGTCAACAGCACGGAGCTTTAAGACTGCTCTTGCATCCAACAACTCAAAATAGATACCCTATTTTGAATAATTTAATACTGATCATGAGACTTTAAGAAGAAAAAGATTAAATTCTAAAAGTCATTTAAGGAAGAGTAGCGCTCAATTACTGCTAATGCCTTTTAACCAATTCTGCTTTTGTCACGCAGTTTATCTAGCTGAAAATGCACTATGTGACTGCAAGAAGAAATAATATGATGCTTAAATTCTTCTATCCAAGAATCAGAATAAGAATATCTAGTCACTACGGAGGTTTGAGGAAAACTTACTGGTCTCCAACTACTTGTTATTGTCTTAGAAAGGATATCAAATTTCTTTGACGATAATACCGCTCTAAAAGAGACAGACTTTGGTATACCTCTGACTTCATACTAAACAATATTTCAACCCACAAATTGGAACATAAAAGCAAAGGAGCATACACTGAACAAATTATAAGCTGGTTACCTAATGAGTCCCAGTATTCAGCTAAGGTCAGGGGTTGTTCCTACCCAGATGCAAGACTCTACACTTGTCTCTACAGAGACAAGGCATTCGGTGACTCTGCCTTCCCTGTATCTTCTGTCAGCAGGGCACCCACCTCGTTCATCAGTGGCCTACGTTGCCTCTGCTGTTAGTTTTATCTGCCACGGATTGGAAAAAGCTCTTCCTGTTGTCCTTGACCCCTCTCGCCAGGTTTAATTCTAAGGAGGCCTGAGCTTTCCCAGTTACCTCCCTACGCCCTCTGACAACAGCCTGATATTCTCCCCAAGTGGCCAGCCCCCTCTCATTCATGTCAAAAGTGGTCTGAACAGGTGATTACAATGATACCTTCTAACTATATGATCTCCAATAACTTAGGGAATTCCTAAGCAATTGAAATATTTATTCGATGTAATTTGGCTCATTGAGGAAGCACAACCCTGAATCCAGGTGCGAAGAATACTGGAAGAAAAATACAAGAGTAGAAGGTAATAATGAAACCATAGAGGTCAGCATGCAAACCAGCCAGCTCAGGAGAACAGCAGCCCAGCCACCACCGCCAGGTTCTTTCTGACGATGGAAATTCTGCAAAGTTACCTCGATTTCTTTCAATACCCTTTCTCATAAGCAGCTCCTTTCCAACACGTGGGGAAAAAACAAAGCTGTGTGTCAGAGAATTTCATAAGTGGGAGGCAGAAGCTGGCACTAGGTGCACATCAACTAATTTTAGGCTTCACATTCGGACTCCTTCCTGTTTTCCTTAAAATGTTTTACTTTGCACAAGCCTTTTGTAACACAAAAGTATACACCTTCACAGCAATTAGAATTTACTAAGTTCAGTCATCAGCACCTACAGAACACAATAAAGCGTCATTTTTCACCATAGGCCTGTTTCACAGATGCAAACACAGACTTGGGCAAGACAAAAAATGTCCAAAGAAGTCAGACATGCAAAGCTTCTGATTCTAACCTTTTGTCCCAAACGTTAGACTGTATTAATTCTGTGGGCACAAACGGGACAACAGCTGCAGTGTTCCAAGGATAGATATAGTGATATATGATTTGCACCCTTGTGACAGTGGTCTCATTGTGCCAGTAATGTAATTTAACAGGATCTATTTCAAATGAGATGGAAGAGGAGTAAATCTGGAATAGTGCTAGACAAATTTCATAGAATCATACAATACTTGTCACTTAAATCACCAAGTAGGGCAACACTTCAGGTAACTACTTCAATGCTTTGTAGAGGAAATGTAGTAGGCTACGTAATTTATGATAAATTTGTGATTTTACTTTTTGCTCAGACGTTAATAGAAATAGAAACCCAAAAATTCCAATTTTATGTGGTAATCTCACAGCATTTTCTAAGTGTTTTCAAGTCTCCATTATGTCAATTAATTTTTTAATACGCATTAAAGGCAACATTGCCCACTTAATAGCATAGTAAAATTCTAGAACTTTGCCCCAATCAGCGCAGGGTATCTGTTTAGTTTAAATAAGGCCATAATTTGAAGCCACATATTTAGTCAATGAATCATAGTGAAGCTAAAAAAGGAAAGCCACCATTACAGCAAAATTGTTGAGGATGAACTTTATAATATTCCAGTTCTTCATATTTTCATGTACATTTCCAGTGCTGCATTCCTCAAAATGAGAGACTCAAGCTTCTCCCGTTGTTCATCAAGTCATTTTCAACACAAAACCAGAAACATATCATGAGTCCTTGACCTCTAATATTCTTGAATACCAGAGTCGCCAACGACCATCCCCAAGAGAGACCCCTCTGTCCTCTGTGTGATCAAACGGAAAACATTCAGCAACCTCAGACATAGTCAGCTATTACTTACCCTTGGTTTCCAAAGCAAGGAATTTCCAGCAAGATAACAGGCTACAGATACACCCCAAAATTTCCACAATTAACTGTGTGTTACAGGTGACACAAAGGCCTTACCTTATGTCAGAAGGACACACAGTTGCCACTAGTTCAGCATAATTAATTTTAATTTTTTTTTCCCGGTAATCACGACATCCGTAGATTACCTGAAAATGGCTTAGCAACCTAGTAATACTTCAGTAATTTTACTGGCCATCAACAACTCTTCTGGACTAAACAACTTTAGAACCCTGGTTTTATTTAATTAAAGCTCTTGGCCCTTTCTGCTCCAAAAGGTGTAGTTCTCAGCAGAGCATGCAAATTCACAACACATTTCTTTGTAATCAACCCTGCCAGAGAAGTTACTGCCACAGACTGCGTCACAAAGTAGAAGTGAGATTGCAATGCAAGTAATGCAGTGAAATTGAGGAAAAAAAGTCAAAGCAATTACCTTTGTTACAGGCAGTTCTAGCTTCTCTCTGCTCCCTGCAGCCCCTGAGAGCCTGATCCCAACCTCCGTCCCCAAAGCACCTGAGCTCAGACCTGGGCTTCCTCTCGGTGACTCAGACCCAGCATTTCAGCTCCAGCCGAGGATCCCTTATCAGGCTGCCAGGATCCCTTATCAGGCTGCCAGCGACACTGGAGCTCTACACCATGTCATTACCTTACAAACAGCATGATGTCAGAGTGAGAGATGCGCTCGAGTGTGATTCAGAGGAAATGAAAATGTGGCCTTGTTGAGAAAACAGGGAATGAAGGCTAAAAAACCTGAGTGTTAGCGGCAAAGAGCATAAGCCAAAAGAACCTCGGAGGCTATTCTATCACCTTTTGTAGTCTTCTTCATTTTATCCTCAATAACATCACAGCTATCAGCAAAGGAAGTAAAAAAATCTCATTGGTCTAGTGCTGCATAAGAAATATTTTAATGAAACTTTAGGTTGAACTTGTGTGAATTAAGAAAAAAGGGAGCTCATCAGCACACCGTACATGTGTCAAAATACCACTAGAAATGTGGAGGGTGCTGATGACATCTTTGAAAGGCTAATTGCATCTGCCAGAAGCCTGAGATCATCTCCAGCCCTTTGCTGCGCTGCCACCCATTTCCAGAAGGCAAAATCAAAAACTGAATGCACTTGCAAGCAAAGTACTTCTCACTTTTCACAAACAGGACTTGCAAATAAAGTTGGGTAAGAATTTTGCTAAAACACAGAGTAATAGAAAACAAGGCTAAAAATTCTACTGATAAGTCACCTCACATTAGGATTGCACACACCTACATCAACCATACGGCCACAATAGTCACAAATGGGGATGGAACTCTGCTGTGCTTAGTCTACAAACACGTAACAAAAAGAAGTTCCCAGCTTTAAAAAGTTTTACTTTCCAGAGACCACAAATGCAAACTTTGCAAAAAGACACAGCACTACCAAGACACAAACAACCAGAAGCGTGTATTAGGTAGCGCTGGTCCCCGTGAGAAAGCACGAATCAACACAGCAGCAGCACTGATATAAAGAGTCGCCCAAAAATAAAACAAAAAAACCCAAACAAAATAGAGCTTTAACGAGCTTTTCGAAAGATGCTGAGATATTTGCACAAAAGTTTACAGGCTGTTGGAAAAGCAGATCGGCAAAGCTGGAGGTGGAAGCTGTGAACATCGCGCCCTGCCCGGTGTTGCTGTGCGAACCCCGGGGAGCCGGGCGGTGCAGCTCAGGTTTGTTCCTTCCCTCAGGGTACGTCCAGCTTTCCAGATGCAAAACGAGTCGGCGGCAACACCTCCATCATCCCGCCCGCTACGAGCCCACGCAGGGAACCAGACACCCCACGGCTTCATCCCGCTCCTCACCGCGGCCCCGGGGCAGCGCACCACCGCCCCGAGGAACGGCCCCCGGGCTCCTGAGGGGAGCGGTGGAGGCTCCCGCCCACCCACAGGTCCCCACCACACCGGAGCTCGGGTGGGCGTGAAATCACTCACTCTGAGGAGGCACAACCACAGAGCTCTGTCACCCGTTGGGAAGGAGAAGAGAGAGGGGAGGGGAAGGAAGGCAAGAGAGGGCCCATCGGGGGCGCAGGGCCGCGCTTCGCTGCCGTTTTACCTCAGCCGGTGTGTGAAGCGCTGGCGCCAGCACCGCCGCCCGCCACAGGCCCCGCCGAGCCGCCGCTCGCCACTTCCGGGTAGCGGGAGGCAGGGCGGCGCCCATTCAGCGCCGCGCGCGCACTGCGCATGCGCTACGCCCGGCGGCAGGACCGCGCGACGCGCCGGGGCGGGAGGCGCGAAGCGTCGCCCGGGGTTGTGGCGGCCGGTGCTCGGCCCAGCCCAGCCGCCTCGCCCACGCCCGCGGCTCCCAGCGGCTCGGGAGCGGGTGTTCGACGGGAGCCAGGTGCTTTCTGAGGCAGGGCCCTGCGGCGAGAAGCAGGAGTGGGTGTATTATTGTACAAACCAAAGAAACGCAGTGCGGTCCTCAGCTGGGAGCGTCGCCTCCCGGCGCTGTGAGGGCTCCCGCTGCGGAGGCGGCGGTCCTGCTGGTGCTCGCCGGGGCAGAAGTTCCCTCGCGTGGCCTTCGTGGGGCTCACCACAAAGAGTGGCCACCTCCCACCAAACGAAAGAAGAGCGCTTGCGGTCAGTCATGCTGCAGGCGTTGTCAGGCTCTCGTTGCTCGCTGGTGCTGAGGGGGTGGTAGAGGCTCTGCAGGCGCAGCCCGGGTGGGAGGCATCGCCGGCGGGGGAGTGGCCGTGCCCGTGTGGCCCCTGTCCCGAGTGGGTTGCTCTCATTCCTCCGTGCTGCTAGGGGGCGCGCGCGGCCGCTCCCTCCCCTGAAGGGCGGGGCGGGGCCGCGCGTGCGCGCAGTTCGAACGGGATGGCGGCTGAGGCGGCGGGAGGGTGAGAGAGAGGGAGGGCAGCGACTCCCCGCCCGCCTCCTCCCTCGTCGTTTGCGGCCGTTGTCATCTCCCGCTCTTGTCTTTGCAGGATGTCTGCGCTGGCGAACGACAGTGGTGCTACGGTGGCGCGCGGAGAAGCGTCGGAGAATAAGCGGAAAGGTGGTTGTGGGCTGAGGGGGGAACCCGAGGCGGGAAGCGCGGGCCGGGCCCGGCTGAGCGCCCTGTGCTCCTTCTGCAGGAGGAAGAGTCGTCAAGTCTCGCTACCTGGACTACGATAAGAAAGATGCCAAGAAGGTACTTGGACCCACGCTGTTGGGCTCAGCGGTTGCTCAGTGAAGGACAGAAGCGGTCTGAGGGGCGGCTCGGGTGTATGGCAGTGAGAACTAAGCAAAAAATGACTTCACTGGCGTTATGAATGAGTCATGGTGTAGCACTAGATGCAGACTGGGATGGAAACTTGGGACTGTACTCAGGTGACTTGCAAAGCACCGAAGACACACTTGGACTGTAATTGCTTGTTGTCAGCATTCGAATCGGAGTTAAGTTATATTTCTGATCATAATTACTGCTTATGTTAAGTCTTTTCTCTTTCTTGACTGTCAGGATAATTCTGCAAGTTCCTTTTCAACGTCCGTTGTTAAACCATCTTCTGGAACTAAACCAAGATCAGCTCTTCCTCAGAAAAGTAAAAAACCTGCTGGTAGGTTTTACCAGAATTTAAAAGCTATTATTTTGTGAATTTGTATTTCTGACCTGCGGAACTCTTAACGACTCTAAAATGTTAAGAGATGCTATTTTGTACTACTTACATCACTGCTAGTTATTATCTGTATACAAAGGGCATTAAGAAACTTGATGTGGCATTAAGAAGTGTAAAATAAGCAAATCTCTTGCTTTCTGCATAAGACTTAGAACATTCTGTTACTATGCCCTTGCATAGTATCCCTCTCTGCAAAACAGTCCAGTTTTTATTTCTTTTACAATAATTGCAAAAGAATTTTCTGGTAAGACCCTGACTTGAAAATCCCGAGGAAATAACATTATTCCCTTTTCATATATGAGGGTTATTATTGAACTGTGACGAGTTTAAGAGGATAACGGTCTGACCTGCCTGATCTCTAGTTAAGTTAGGGAGTATACAAACAGCGTATGTAAAACAAGTGTGTAAAAGTTTGTGTAAGATTGCCATGTATTAGTGAAAGCATAAATGATTGTGAACTGGTGCAGAATCTGTCCTAGTTCTTTTAGTTTAATAACAACTTCTTTCTACAGATGTTGCCTCTCACTCATCGAGTCAGAGTAGTTTTGAGAAAGGTGACTTGCAGTCCACTTTATTAGATGAAGACAAAATTAGTCGACCAGACCTTGATATTTCAGCCATTAGCGGTAAGCTCACACTCTTACTCAGTTTCATATTTTGTTACTTTTAATGTGTAAGTAACCCTTGTATTCTACTATATTCACAAAGGGATTTTGTTAAATAAAGTGAATGTTATTTCAGTGTCTTTAAGCAGAGGTATTGAGACGTTCAGGGTTTAAATTAACCTCTTGATTTTTAGTGTCTTTTGGGTGCACTATTCTTTTTGTTTAACTTCAAATACTAAAGAACAGAATCCCAGAATGTCAGGGATTGGAAGGGACCTCGAAAGCTGCCCTGTGCTGGACTCTCTGCAGCAGTTCCCTGTCCTGCTGGAACTGAGGGGCCACAGCTGGACACAATATTCCAGGTGTGGTCTCCCCAGGGCAGAGCAGAGGGGCAGGAGAACCTCTCTGACCTACTGACCACCCCCTTCTAACCCACCCCAGGTCCCATTGGCTTCCTGGCCACAAGGGCCCAGTGCTGGCTCATGGTCACCCTGCTGTCCCCAGGACCCCCAGGTCCCTTTCCCCTACACTGCTCTCTAATAGGTCATTCCCCAACTTACACTGAACCTGGGGTTGTTCTGCCCAGATTCAAGACTCGACACTTGCCCTTGTTCTATTTCATTAAATGTTTCCCTGCCCAGCTCTCCAGCCTGTCCAGGTCTCTGATGGCAGCACAGCTTCCAGTGTCACCACTCCTCCCAGCTCGGTGTCATCAGCAAACTTGCTGACAGTCACTCTATTCCCTCGTCCAAATCACTGATGAATATATTGAATAATACCGGCCCCAGCACTGCCCCTGAGGCTCTGCACTGGATCCAGGCCTCAACTGGACTCTGCCCCATTGACCACGACTCTGGCTTCTTCCCTTCAGCCAGTTCGCAGTCACCTCACTACCAAATCATCCAAAGTACTCTCAGGTCTTCCGTCCCACAATAGATGGGTGTCAAATTATCAGCTCTTCTGAAAATTATCTCACATCTATTTGTAACTGTTACTTAAGGCTCACATGATCCACAGCTTCTTGTGAGTAGCATCAGAGCCAGAAAGGGAGCACAAGTCTTCCTTACTGGTACACAGAATGATTTTGAAGTTATCTTTGCCTTTGGAGAGCCTGATGGTATGTTGACCCAGCATATATACTTTGGTAGAAGAGAGCAGTAACTTTTCGGTTGTGATGCAGATAAAAGCGTCCGCAAAAAGACTTCTGCTTCAAAATCTGCTTGCAAAAGAAATACAAGGCCACAACAAAAACCCAAAGAAGAGGTGAGTCTCACTGCTTTCATTTCACCCCACTTTAAAAGTGTGTGGCACAGAATTTCCAATGGTTACTGCCAGATGCCTCCCCCAGCGCACAAATTGTAACAAGTTGCTGTCATGAAATATACAGCTTTGAAACTGGGTCCATCTTTTTGAAACAGACTATATTTTCTGGAATTTTTTCTTGGAAAACTAACATTGATCCAACTTAATTTGAAGTGCCTCGTTTACAGATTTCATTCAATGTAGCGCTGAAACTTCATGTTCTCTACCAGTATTACAAAAATCTGCTGGTAACATTACAAAAAGTGGTAGAACAAGGAAGTATATTCAATTAACACGTTTTATTTAAAAACCCAAACTTTCTCCATCAAGCTGTTGATGATGATTCCAGGGATGAATTGGACTTTGTTATTTATTTGGAGGTTGAAAAAATGATTGTTTAGATACCAAACTATTCTTTTCTGTCCTGAAGGGAAATGATTGTGATTCTCTGATGGAAGAGCTGGAATCTCAGACACTGCTTTTAACTTACCTAAGAATAAAGGTGAGACTCAGTCAAGAGTTTGGTATTTCAGATAGAATAAGTTGATTTTGAGGAATTGTTTAATTCTATGCTTTCTGATCCATAAAAGTTAGATTTTTGTGACTTAATATGTTCATGGTAGTAAAACTGTGTGACCTGCTTTGAAAATTTAGACTGAATTTGGTGCCAATTTAATTAAGCTATTCAGAATATGTTAATGATTTAAATGTAGCATTAATTGAGTTGTAAATATTTTTGGATGTAATAGGCAGAAAAAAATCTTGCCATGCTGGAGAAGAAAGCAGAAGAAAACTTAATAATGCTGTGTGAAGAAAAGGAGAGACAACAGGAGAAGCTCTGCGAGTTAAAGCGTGAAATTCTCCTCAAAGAGAGAGAGCAGAAACTTGACGAGGCGTTGGATAAACAGGTAGGCTTTATTACAGTTCATGCTTCTGTATTTAAACAAGCTCATTTATGAAGTAGTCCTTATCCAGAGGTTTCTCTGCTGCTGCGGCCTGCTGCGGTACAATTTTCTGTTGCTGGGGTACAATTTTTTCTGTTCTTTGTCTAATTTTTATATGTTAGACAGTAACAGTTTTGGTCTGGTTGTAAGAAGGCAAATTTCTAATGAAATACTTGATAGTAGTTGATCTTAGAAGTTAAACCCTCCCCTCTTTTTTCAGGTAGTACTACTTGTGAATAATTAATTTTCAAAACTAAACCTATGTTTGCTTTTAACAAATATGCATTGTAAAAATCAAACAAGACTTGTCTTTTTGAGAATACACTGTTAATTACAAAGTATCACATATAAAACACCTTGCCTGCCACGTTGCTAATACCTCTGAGTTACAGTATCAAGGAAACTGGTCTTAGGCAAAGGAAAAGCTGTTAAAGGGTACAGTAACACCACAAACAACTTCTTGTCAGAGGGCGTAGGGAGGCAACTGGGAAAGCTCACGCCTCATTAGAATTAAACCTGGCGAGAGGGGTCAAGGACAACAGGAAGAGCTTTTTCCAATCCGTGGCAGATAAAACTAACAGCAGAGGCAATGTAGGCCACTGATGAACGAGGTGGGTGCCCTGCTGACAGAAGATACAGGGAAGGCAGAGTCACCGAATGCCTTCTTTGTCTCTGTCTGCTCTGCCGGAGGCTGTCCTGAGGATCCCGCACCGCTGAGGCCCCAGAGGAAGGCAGGACAGTGGAGGAGTCTGCCTGGTTGATGAGGACTGGGTTAGGGAGCAGTCAGGCCATCTGGACATCCATAAATCCTGAAGGGAGTGGAGCATCTCCCGTGTGAGGAAAGGCTGAGGGAGCTGGGGCTCTGGAGCTGGACAAGAGGAGACTGAGGGGGGACTCATTCATGTTTACAGATATCTAAAGGGGGAGTGTCAGGAGGATGGAGCCAGGCTCTTCTGGTGACAACCAGTGACAGGACAAGGGGCAATGGGTGCAAACTGGAACACAAGAGGTTCCACTTAAATTTGAGAAGAAACTTGTTTGGGGTGAGCCTGGCCCAGGCTGCCCAGGGGGTTGTGGAGTCTCCTTCTGTGCAGACATTCCAACCCGCCTGGACACCTTCCTGTGTCACCTCATCTGGGTGTTCCTGCTCCATGGGGGATTGCACTGGATGAGCTTTCCAGGGCCCTTCAACCCCTGACACTCTGGGATTCTTGCATTCCTGTGTTGACAAGCATCTGGGGTTTTTATAAATTATTTTTCTGTCTTGAGCCAGGTCTGTACTAACAAAACGGCTGCTTTTGAACAAGTGTTGATTCATCCTGTGTCTTTTTCAGATGGAAGTACTTTCTCCCCTTGTTCCTGTTTGTGAGCAGTTTAAAGAGCAATATAAAAGCTTTGCGGTTTCCCTGGATGCCACTAGGCATGAATTACCCATAAAGAATATTCACATAGAAGGAGATATGCTAACGTACCTTGGTATGAAAGTTTGATTCACTAAATTTACTTTCAGCAAGTGTTCTTGGTATGCTCAAGTTCTTCCGTTGTTATTGCTAGATCTATCTGTGGCCACTGGAGGAACAGCGTGTGCTCTTAGTGCTTGTACAGACACTGGGCTGCAATATTAGTCATGTTTTTTGCACACTTCCTTTAACAAGTTTCTGTATCTTTTACTTGTATTCATGGCACTCGTCCTCCTCTCTTCTTCCAAACAGGTAAGCAAGTTGTAGAAATACTTGATCTCTTCTTGTTTCTGTGTCTGAGGGATGAAGTCACATGGGTAGACTCGCTCACATTTCCCGTAGAACTAGACCTTAAATATATTGTGTGATGTCTTGAAGAATGTCTGATAAATTAGTACTTGTATTTTGTATTGAAGTCTGGACACAAAGCTACATTTTTGAGCTGCTGGTCTGCAAGAAATGAGATTCTTAAACCATTTACAAGAATCTTGTTAGCACTTTAAAACAAATGGAAAAGGTTTATTGAAGAACTTAGAATTCTTGTAAGAAGGTTTGAAAGGAAATAAGTGCATATTTTTCATTTGTGTCTGCTAAAGGAAATGACTGGATGAATTTCATGTTGGGGTACGTGCCAATACCAATATATATAACATGCCAGGGAATTTTTGATGTTTTAAACTTGTTTTTACTATTCCATTTCTGTCTTGTCAAAATCTTTGGCATACTCTAAATGAGAGCTCGCTTATCAATTTTAATGGCCTGTTCTGTTGTTAGTCTTCATAGCTAAAAAGAATTTGGTTTTCACAGCTTTCTTATAGTGTGTGAAAGCTGAACAAACCGTAGTTTATCCTCATCTAGTCCATCTGTTTCTGCGGTTACTCCAGCTATTGACTAATCTTGTATTAACTGATGCCATTGCCTGTATTTTTAAATAATATCTTTAAAAACTCATATTGTAGATGAACTGCGGAAGCAGTTAACCATCACACAGGAACTCGTGTCAGAAGTTATGCCAAGCTGCGCCGGAGATGGTGCGGAAACATTTCGTGTACTGGAAGACCTTAAAGAAGTTTCTCAGAAACTGGATAAAGAGCTTCAAAGGTATTTACAACAATCAGGTGAAAAGACTTGTTGGCTGAATATTCAGAGAAAAATCTATAGTCTCACCAGAATATACCCAGAATGTATATTGGAAGATAATTAATTGAGGGGATAGTGGCACTAAAATTATTCTGTTTGTAGCAGACATCTGTATTTCTGTTCCTACCCCACCAACAGTCAAAGTAAAGACATTTGAGGGGTTATTTGTGTGTATTCTAAGTGAACTACTTTAGTGTGCCATGACACTTCAGCTGAGAGTTTTGATGAGCGAGAATAGCCCTGGTGAAGTGCAAATATGTAGGAGAATGGAGAACTCCAGGAAACAGAAAAGTGAACTGGGAAGCGCTTATGTCTTAATTAATAACCATACAAAGATATTATGCTCAAGAAGGTACAAGGAGCACAGAAGAGGTTTTTTTACCTCGAGTATTGTGTCAACGAATATGAAGTATTGCTGAGAGCATGAGGAAGAGATAAAGCATCATAAATTTGCCTTCCCGCCTTCCCATTCTGGGATTCTGTGAAAATTCACGTTTTACTTATTTTTTTTTCTTTTGGTGGCTCCATGGCAGGAGAATGATGTCCAAGTCCAGGTGCAGAACCTTTGGAGTTAAGCAGAGGTTGTTCTCCTCCAGAGTAACTGATTTAGCTTGCTTCTTTTGTTCCAGGAGCTTCAAACAAGTGCAGAACCTGTCATTTGAAGTTAGTAAAGAAGTTTCTCTGCATAACCAAAGAATATGCGAAGAGAAACATGGACTAGATGTTGTGAAACGCTGGTACTTCGACTGAGTTTGTGTGTTGTTTTGCTGACGAGCGGGTGCTAAATCAATGCCAGCGTACTTCCTGGACGGACATAGAACTTGTCCTAATTTTCAGTTATACCAGAATACGAAACCAGCAGCATGTCTACTTACTAATGTGAGAAATGCGGTTTTCTTCTGTGTGCTGTCCCATAAGGAGACATTTTAACACGAACTTCTGTGACACCTTTCTCATCACCTTCTGCCTTGACAATACTGAAAGGTAAATCAGAGGAAACGTTATTCTTAGCAAATGGGACATCTGTATTCTTAAATTTATTAATTTACTTCCTTGGAACTGGCTTCAAGTGCACTGCTCTGTATCTCTCTCCAAAGTAGTGTTCCTTAGAGGGCAGCGTATCACGATGTAGGTGTGGAATTGTGTAGGTGGGGCTGTGCCTGTGCCGATCTCATCGGGAGGATCTGTAGGATCATTGGTCACTCAGTGAAGAGCTTCTGGAGGAACTCTAATTGTCCCTTATTTCTGGATTTACTGGGAGGAAAACCTGCGAGGGGAGTAAATAATGAGGGCTGATGATTGGAAGGAGCCTGGTCACTTGTAACAAGTGAAAAGTTTTGGTAACTTGTTGCCTAATGGTCTTGGAAACAATTAATTAAAATCGGAAATGCTTTTGTATTAAACTGACACTTTCTCTTAAAGATTTTATTTATTCTTTTTCATAATAAAGACTTATTTTCCAGTGTTATATCAAGAGCCTTCACGTTTTAATATCTTCACTGATCTCCTGCAGAAGTTTTGTTTCCATCCGGGCTTACATAGGTCTGATACTACACAATATATGCAGTGCCTTAGAGGATCTGGTCAGTCCCAATGGCAAGCCTTACCTCCTGGTACCCAAGTACTGAGGCCAGAAGAGCGTGAACGTGGAGAGAAACCTCCAATGTAACTACTGAGTAAGTGCATGAGAGTGAGTGTGTTCTGTTATGAACATACACGCCAGATGTGGCAGGTTATTTCAGCGTACTTTCCGGTTTTGTACATGGAATGCATTTCTCTCTTCTGTATCCTGTGGTTTTTTTACCTGTGGAACCTCTTTCCATGGTGGTTTTTCAAAAGCTCTGTTTTGCGTTGTTCACCTGTACGTGCTGCTGTTCAGCCCACCAGTTGTGGGTGCTGTGCACAGGACCATGTTTTGGGTCAGGAACATGAGCTGCGCCTACAAAGTTGGCCACTGGATGGAGAACTCTGCTAAGCAGTCGAGTCATGGCTGCAAATTGGTAGTCGTTCAGTTTTGGTGGATGGAGATCTCGGTAGAAAGGCTCCCATATGATGAAACTGCTGGTCAAACAAGTGTTCTTCCTAGGTTTGGATAATTGCTCGGATGTGTGTCCTCGTGCCTTTAACCTGTTCACAATAAGAGTGTCACTCTGAGACTTCAGAAGTTAAGAGGTCATCCTAAGTATAAGGGGAGAGGGATGAAATGAAAATCAAGTATATAGTGCCTTGATAATTTTGTGTCTGTGCAGACATAGGGCAGAATGTCTTTCCCAGGATTTCTTGGTGGTAGACCTTTTTTTTTAAGAAATACTTTTTAAATTAAGCCCACCCTTTTCAGTTGAGTGACTTTCTACCCCTGAGATACTCATGTGTGTATATCTGTATCTCCAAATGTTACTTAAGCAACAGACAGCAATAGGAATTTTGCGCTGAAGTGGGACGCTCTTAGCTCTCTTCCCTGCGGAAGGGCGGAGGAGGACGGCTCTGCTCGCAGCGATCCCGAGGAAGGGCTCGCAATCTGTTGGGCCAGCAGTTCAGCCCTGCAGCTGCAGGCGGCAGCCGCTGTCTGTCCGACAGGCTGGAGGGAAGGGGGGAGTCCTGGAGCTAAAGGCCAACTGCGTGTACAAAACAATGAAGTGCTTGGGGATGTGTGTTCATTGTTCCAGAAGAATCACAGGCATTGATTTGAGCATTCTGGCCATTCTTTTCCTTCAATTAAACACTTGTGTGATTCTTTGTACAAATGGTAGAACAAGTGTTATTAATAGATAAAGCAGCTCAGTCCCTCCAGGAAAGAGTCTTAAACTATTTTGAACTGAGACTTTTACATCTGAATTTTTCCGAATGGTCTTTGTAAGTGGTTCTGGTTTGTCTCTTTGCAGAAGTATCTTAGGCTCCTCCACCTTGCAATAGCCACAGAATTAGATGCTGCACTGTACAAACAAAACAACAACAAAGAACAGCAGAATCACTGGAGCAGGAGCTAAACAGATGTGACACCACTTTGTTTGTATTTTCAGCTTATTTTCCGACAGTGCTTTGAATCTGGAATTCTAAATAACTTAAGGGCTCTTTTTATTCAAGTTATCAATCTTCCTCTTCTTTTTTAACCTATAATTGTGTTCTTCCTTCTGTGAGTTGTATCAGCATAGATTTAGTTGTGTTCTACCTGAACTTGCATTATTCTTACTACCTATGTATTCATCTTTTAGTCCAGAATATCTTATTGACCAATTGTTAACGTTACCGTGTCCTAAGGTACGTTTTTTTGAGGAAGCAAAGGCATTTTTTCTCTTCTAAAAACTGAAATCAATTGTGAAATGAGCCAGCTCGGTCTGAGAGCCTGGGTGGAGAGGAGGGAGCACAGAAATGTAACTGTTAATGCTCTGCAAAATGCTTAGTTGTCTAAAAAACGATTGGCAAAGATCATTTTAAACAAGGTTCTGCTCTGCACGGATTGCCCTGTCCAGAGCCGGCTGTTTCTTGGGGAGCTCTGACCACATTCTCCTCAGTTATGCTGCTCTTGCCCGACTGTTACAACCACCAGCGCAGGAGGGCTGAGTCAAAGCATTTTTTGCTGTGATTCCTGTGTTCTCAGCGACAGGGTCGCCAGGGGTCGAGGTGAGGGAGCATCCCTATGGTGCATGAGAGTGGAGCCGCAGCCCTGGAGATGATCGAGGCCCGTTTGTCTCTTCACCACCACCCCCAGCCCCACAATTCTTTGTTCACACTAGCTTGGAACGGAGCTGATTCTTTGCTCATCAACAGCAAGTACGCAGCTCATGACCCCAGCAGATGTTTCTGCATTTTAGGCTAATGAGAACTTATTGGATTACTGCAGTCTTCCCTGCCTCGGAGTAAATACCGCTTTGTTGGAGATCCGGAAACTCATACTGAATATGATAAACAAACTGCTGGCTGGACTGCGATTGCCAGGACATGAAAAGAGTTCCAGAGCGGCAGAGGATCTAACGGCCCTGAAATGCACCACTGAGCCACACCAATTAAGAGCATTTCCAGTGATTTTGTGAGCATTCCTGTTCAACTCACAGAAATTATTTTAGGTTGTTTCTTCCGCTGCATTTGTGTGTGGTCTGTAAAGCAAGCGCGGGGTGGAGGACTAGGCTGGCGGAGTAGTCTCAAATGCCTCTGATGGGTTCCTTTTAAAATATTTCTGTGATAATGTATGTGCAAGTCCTATCAATTGTTAAATGTGGAGAGTTGACAACCCTAAGGAGAGCCACTCTGATTAAGCACAGGGCTCTGTTCATGTTCTAAATGAGCTTCTGCCCGTATGAATGATTTCTTAGTACTATTTCAGGAATTAAAATGTACTATGGAATGTCAGCCTCTCCTGTTCCAGAGATGATTAATAAGTATTTTTAACAGAACTGTGTAATGAGTATATTCTCAATATCATTATCCTGTTATATGCCACACAGATTGTATTATTTTGGATGTGCTCTTTAATTATCCTTTCCTTGTAATTTTGTTCTAGAGATACTTGTATTCCCAGGAGGCAGGATCAGTCTTGTTTCTACCACCTGTGTCTGGACTGAGGCTGTAGCTTCTGAGAAACAATGTTCTCCTCGTCGTGGGTAAGCTTGCAGTGGTGTGACAAAGGCAGCAGGATGCTTGTTTTGCACTTAGTTTCTATGTTAGAAATCCATGTTTGATTAACAGAAAAGCTTTCACAGAAACACAAATGGAGAACAAAACTGAGAGGTGAAGAAATGGGTGTGGGTTTTACTACTGTGAATATCATGATGTAAAAAATAACTAAGACCTTATTCTTGGCGGGGGGGAATTGTTCTGCAGAGTAATGATGAGAATGTACAAGCAGTCAGGGTATAAATTAGATTTAGTCAGAACAAATACAGATGTACTCATGCCTTCCTCTACAAACTGCAGTCCCTCTCTCACCTTTCCAACACGGCCGTTCCGATCCCCCCACGCTTCCAACCTGGACAAGCGCCTGAGATTCCTGACATTTCATGAGAAGCAGAATTACGTTTTTTGTAAACGAAATAAAAATCTGAACTATGCACAGTGCAAGCGGGTGGGTGAATATGGCCCATAGATTTGACTGATGAATAGTTTTTATACATAAGCAGTTCTTACAGAACTTCCTTTAAACTCCTAACGGTTACCAGATGTGGGTTGCAGGCGGCTGCTGGAATTCCAACACCTGTTGCATCACACTGAATAGGATTCATTTTGGCAGGCACAGAAAATTCCATTTCAGTAACTAAATAGTTTGAAATGATATCTAAAGCCTCCTTTTTTTTCAGACCAAGCTGAGTCTAGCCTTATTTACAGGATTGCACATACTTTCATAATTAGAAGATGGTTTGCAGTCCTTAGAGACTGTAACTGCCTGATATTTCTTGTAGTCAGTAAATATCAAGTAGAAAATCTTCAATTTGGAAAAAATGCTTCCTTTTGAAAAAGTTAGCTGTGATTTAAAAGGGCCGTACTCCACATGATGATAATTTCTAGCTGTGATTTCTGAAATGTAGAAATGCACTGGTTTGTGTTGAAAAGCATTCCAGCTGAGGATGCTGGAGCTGCGCTTGAGAAGCGTGCTGTGCTGCATCCCTCCATTCAGCGCTGAATCCTGGTGCTTCTTTGGAGTCCGTGGCCAGAGGAGCTTTTTCCAAGGTGAAATGTACCCAAAACACACCTGATTTTTGCAGGACTGTTACCAAAGTCATTGTTTTGAGTGGTGAGATGTTGTGCATCAGTTATAGGCTGCTGGACCATCCGAACAGCAGAGGTGCTTCATTTTCGTTTTGCCTGCTGATCCTCTTTAAGTGAAGGGTTCCAACATGCTCTTGAGCGTTGCCCTCAGGCAGGAGGCAGATGCTGGCATTGCTACGTTGCAGACAGGAAAGCGCTGCAGCATGGAGGGTTCTGTGCACATATCTGAGAAAGTGATGAATCCAAAAAGAATTTTTAGACTTTGATTTGCTGCTTTTTTGGTCAGAAGCTAGAAGGAAAAAAGGGCCTTTGGTAAACTATTGAGTTGACTTTTGGATACAAATCTCTGGTTTTTGCTGAGTAAAATACTAGACTCCGTATCAGGAATTTTTAGAAGAAATAGAACGGAGGTTCAAGTAACAGAGCTAACCTGGGGGGAATAGTATTTTGTAACTTTTGGTTCCTCTTTTCCTAGCAGCTTACCTTAAAGCAGGTGTGTGGTGTTGGGGGAAAATTCAGAGTCCCAGCACGGGTTGCAGAAATCATTCCTATGTGCAGCTTTTAGTGCATCACTGTGGGACATGGCGTTTGTTCTGTGGCCTCGAATCTCTGCTGTTGCCTCGGATCTGCTCTTCCCCGGTTTGTGCGAACTGTTCTTGTCCAGAGCAGCGTGCTGAGAGCTCCCCCTCCTGTCTCCAGCGCCTGGAGCCGCGGCTGGGACACAGGGATGGAGATGGACAGTGAGGGCCTGGGGATGGAGGAGGACAGAGCAGGGCTTGAATAGGATTTTGGGGTTGAAAAGCGGTTCTTTGGCAGGGCTCAGTGGAGCAGCTGGGAGGATAGAGGCCCAGTGGACGGGACCGGCCCATGCAGGGGATGCTCCAAGTTGATGGGACCAGTGGGAACCTTCACTTGTGCATCTGTCCGAGCCCGGCAGGCACTGGAGGAGCTCAGGCAGGGGCTCTCCGGGCTCAGAGGAGCCCTCGGGGGCTGCGGGAGGATGAGGAAGGTGAGGAGCGGCTGCTGCAGCCGGCAGCGCACCTGGAGCGGGCGGGTGGGCAGGACCGGGCCCGCACCTCCGCCCCTCCGCCCCGGGCTGCAGCCCGGCCCCCTCCCCCGGTGCACGCTGTCAGGAGCAGGCGGGGACCGCAGACAAAGAGCCGGGGCCGGAGCCGAGCGGGCACCGGGGCCAGGAGGGGGCGGCCCGGGGGCGGGGACGCGGCGGAGGCGGCGGCCAGAGGCACCGGGGAGCCGAGCCCGGGAGCGGGGCGGCGGGGGAAGCTCGGGCTGCGCTTCGCTGGGAACAAAAGGCTCCTCCTGCCCGCGGAGAGAGCGGCTGTGGGCCGGGGCTCCGAGCACCATGGCCCGCAGCTGCTGTGCCTGGGGGGTCCTGCTGAGCCTGTGCAGCCTGCTTGCTGCCCAGCCCCGGGAGCGGCAGTGAGTACCGGGACCCCCGGGAGGGGCGGTGGGGAGGGAGGATGGACCCTTCTGGTCTGCTCTGCATGGGGCTCCGGGGTGGCTGCACCAGGCGCTTAACAAAGCCCGTGAGAAGTTTCCCCTCCGGGGGCTGGGGAGGCGAGCGGCGCGGTTCCCCAGCCCGGCAGCACGTTTGTACTCGCCGGTGTAAAAGTGCATAGCACAGCGGAAAGAAAAAAATATAAGAAAGTCTCCTTAAAAATACCTGCCTCTGGCGAGCGGCTGCAGAGCTTTTATCTGCGAACAATTATTTAAGGAATCCGGGGTGCTGCGCCGGGGCTGCTGTTGTGCTGGGGATGGTTGAAGGTAGCGCTGTTTGCGCCCGAAGAGCGTGTGAAACATTCTTGTGGGGGAAAAGCATCCAGGGAGAAACATTTCACTGGGGGGAAAGTTCTCTGGCTTCTAGGAACTGAATCTACAGCTCGTTGCAGTGTGTTCAGTTTAACTTTGATTTAGGTTTGCTTTGTTCTTTATCCCTGGTTTATTGCAGCCCATCAACACCGTGAATAGCTGCATTAACTGAGTGCCACGGAGAACTTATTTTCACTTGCTTACTAGAAAATATTTCACGTCCTGCCAAGTTTTGGTGTAACCTGACAGAGCTGTTAGTCGAATGTGCTGTCCAGTCACTGTCAATTTAGCTGTTTAATTGCCAAGCTAAATATTTGATGCTAAAATACCACTTATTAAGTGACTTAAATAGCCTTATCAGCGGACTGATACTTGGGGAAGAGTTGCAGTGATGCAGAACAATGTGAATACATGTGCTTCACATCTGGCTCCGCAGCACTGTGCTGTGTGACACTTGGAGTCTAACCATTCCGTACTGGATGCAGATGGTACTCGCTCTCCCTGTGCAACAACACGGGCTATGTCTGTCTTACCAAGAATTTTGCAGGCTAAGTAGTAACTTTTTATTGTTATTTATTGTTGTTCTGATGAGTTTTCAAACCTGGAAACCATAAGGGTCTGAATCTCCGAGGACCCCATGCAATTTAGCTCAAATGCCACAGAGATCTGAACTTCCTTTGGGGGTAATGGGATCTCCATGGCAATGAGGCCTGCTGAGAGAGAAACAGGGGTTGGAATTTGATAAAAGATGACTCGGGGGCTGTAAAACACAATCATCCTCATCCCCGAGTGATAATTAATCATGAACTAACGCAACCTGGCTCATGGAACTGCAGAAAGGCATGAGCTGAGCCATCGGGCTTAAAGAAACATACAAGAAATCGCCTCATTTAAAAATTAAATCCTTTTGGGAAGCAAAAACCCCCAAAAGGTGTGTAATGAAGAGAATGTAACCGTGTTGCTTACAGCCCAACGCATCAGAGAGCACAGTCTGTGATGCTTGTAGCCGACAAGTTGCTGGCACGATGCCATTGGGCACAAGCGTGGGACGGGTTCCATTCAGAACCACGGTGTGTACGGGCGGTCTGGGCTGGCTGTAGAGCTCCGTGCCCCGCTCAAGTGATTGCTTTCTGCCGGGCTTTTAAACTTGCACGGTACAACTGTTTGAAAAAAAAAAGTGGCAGCAGAGCTGAGAATTTGAGCCCAGTCTTGTAACTGCAGTTTCCGGGCTGCTCCTGTATGAGTTGGAAGTTTAGATGTGTTACGTGTATGCGAGTCTGACCTTTAGAAAGTGCTGAGTATCGACTCTGAGAGTCACTTCTATATGAGAAAACGGACCTGTGAAAAACAATTGAGGCAAAAATGTTAGAAGTATCTAAATTGTTTCAAACCAAAGCGTTATCTACAGCACTCTGCTGGAGGCTCAGGTACCTCTTTATTCTTTCATGAACTTCAGCTTTTTTATGATGAGCTTTTTGTATATTTAGCTTGTTTACCTATAAGATATATGCAGTAAACATCAATATTAGTGTCTTTATTTAAATATGAAGGATTTGTAAGCTCTGTTCATTTCTGTGTGCATTCTGTGTTCCTTTTATGCTCCCCAGGGGCTATTTAATTGCGGCACCTTCTGTTTTCCGATCGGGTGTTGAAGAAGCTATAAGTGTAACCATCTTTAATGCTGTCAAGGAGACAATGGTCCAGATTCAGTTAGTAGTCAAAGGAGAAACTGTGTCCCGAGGCCATGGAACGGTTCTGGGTAAGTTCTTGTTATTCTGACTTCGAGAACTAGTTTAGAAGTCGAGGTGATAACGGATCTGGAATCAAACTAATATTTAATTTGTTGACTACTGCTAAATGTTCTCGGTTGGTTGTGCTATTGCGGTTTTGCTATATGTCATCTCAAATATCCAAGGCCCATAATTTTGGAACAGCAAGACATACAGAGACTCCGGATAATTGATACTCAAGAGTTTTATAATGAATAACTTTCCTTTTGAAACCGGAATGTTTGACACCGGGGAGCTGTATAAGGAATAAGGTGATAATTTCAACAGAAAGAAAAATGTCAAGTCTACAACATCATCATAGTTTTCTACCCTTAGTTTAAAATGAGTGCTGGAAATGCAGTCTCCCCATTGTCTCTGGTTTTATCCTCCTCTTGTCTTTGAAATTGGCTGACAATTGCTAAGTAATTCAAAGGGAGGGATGCTTACACATATGGGCAACATATGCTAAAGAGAAATCTTAGGTATGGCTGTATCCAGCAATCAAAACAGATTCTGTGAGTGTTTGTTTTGAGAATTATTTGCAGAATCACAGGATTGATGGGGTTGGAAAAGACCTCAGAGATCATCAAGTCCAACCCTTGGTCCAACTCCAGCCCATTGACTAGATCATGGCGCTAAGCGCCATGGCCAATCTCAGTTTCAAAACCTCCAGGACGGTGAGTCCAGCACCTCCCTGGGCAGCCATTCCAATCCTGACCACTCTCTCTGCAGAGAATTGCTTTCTCATCTCCAGCCTCAATTTCCCCTGGCAGAGTTGGAGCCCATGGCCCCTTGTCCTAATGCTGATGCCTGGGAGAAGAGACCAATCCCCACCTGGCTAGAACTGCCCTTCAGGTAGTTCTGGAGAGTGCTGAGCTCAGCTCTAAGCCTCCTCTTCTCCAGACTAAACAAGCCCAGCTCCCTCAGCCTCTCCCCATAGGGCTTGTGTTCCAGTCCCTACCCCAGTCTTGTTGCTCTTCTCTGGACCCGCTCCAGCACTTCAATCTCTTTCCTGACCTGAGGGGCCCAGAACTGAACACAACACTCCAGGTGTGGCCTCCCCAGTGCAGAGCACAGGGGAAGGATCACTGCCCTTGTCCTGCTGACCACGTTCTTTTTGACCCAGGACAGGATCCCATTGGCCTTCTTGGCCACCTGGGCACACTGGTGGCTCCTGTTGAGCTTCCTGTCCATCAGTCCCCCAGGTCCCTTTCTGCCTGACTGCTCTGCAGCCACTCTGTGCCCAGCCTGGAGCGCTGCAGGGGGTGGTTGTGGCCAAAGGGCAGGACCCGGCACTTGGCCTTGTTGAACTTCTACTAGCCTTACCCCTGGTAGGCTCATTTGAGAATAATAACTCTGCCTTTCTCTCTTTTTAGATAAAGGAACAATTAAACTGAAGGTGAGTGTCCATTAGTTTTAGATGTTTTCTTTGCAGTGCAGCTACTGCATCATCTCCATTGTCATTGACCTATCAGTAAGTTAAAGCCGTAGATTTACAGAGGTCTAAGGAGCTCGGTGCTGGTCTGGCGTGACCGATGGGATCTCCCTGCCTTGGTGGCAAACAGCAGAGTTTGCTTTGCCTTTTGTGTAGTTACTGTTTGGCTGATGCTGCTGCCCTGTCCTGCCAGTAATTAAACTGTGTGAGGGAATTAGATTCTAGAAAGATTCGATACTCCCTGCTCCTTTACTGGGGTAATATGCAAATACGTAAGTACCCAGTCATGTCACGAAATTGAAATATAGACAGCAGTAATACCAAATGCCATAGATTTATTTATCCAAAGACTGTAACTCACTGTTCAGTAAAATCCGTAGCGTCACTGCTGATTTGTGTGGGGTTTTTTTCACTCTCAAACTATGACCTATTATCATAATATTTCTGTATTATCAGATTTCTTTAGTTTGTAGTTTTTAATATCATGTGATTTTAAGTCTTATTTCTCTCAAGAACTGGTGCAAGCATGGATGTCTTGGTTTTTTTCCTCTCTCTCTCAGCAGAACTATTTCTTCCATAGCATGCTCCATTTCCCCATGTAACACACGTTCTTTAGTGAAAGCTGCACATGTAGATCAAATATCACTTTGCTTGAGTGATAAAGGGTAGAAGAGAATTTCCTGCTGTGCTTTTAGCATGACTTTTCCTCCTTTGAAGTTTATACATTGTAAAAGATCTAGTATGTTCTTCATTTTCTTTTTATTGCTCACACATAGTTATGCTGAAATGCAGCAGGTGGCTGCTCTTTACTCACTCAGTGTCAGTTACGTTCCCCAGGAAGCGCAGAGGCTTTTTCTGTGTCTTCCTCACCTCGTGGTGGGTTTTCCAGGTGCCCTCAGGACTCCGTGGACAAGCGCATCTGAAGGTCTGGGGCAACCGGCACCTGGCAGGGGACGGCTACATCTTTCACAACTATACCACCGTAACCATCGACAGCAAAGGGTCGTCGGTGTTCATTCAGACGGATAAACCTGTCTACAAACCCAAGCAGAAAGGTAAAGTGACCTTGCAGAACTTGCCAGATGCTTGGGCTGCTTTCAAGCAAAACTTGTAGATTCTAGGGTGAGAAATTCTGCTCAGTGTTGGCTGTGCTGACTGATACATTTCCTCTTTTCCTTTTTGCAGTGTTGATAAACCTCTATATGGTGACTTCTGACTTGAGACCAGTCGATGACAGGGTAAAGAAAACTGTTTTCCTTCACACTGTAAAATATGATGGAATGCTTGGCAACCTCTATTTTATTCTAATGTACATTTATGCAGAAATGTAATTGGATTTCTTAATCTATTTAGGCATGTCTTGCGATTGCGTGTTGGTTTTTACAACTTAGGGTTTTATTTTTCATTTGGTCACCTCCCTGTTGAAGGAGAATAGGCAGTTTGTAGTGCTAGCAAATAGAATGTGACTATGGCAAAGCAGTCAGGGGTTGTCAGAGACTTGCACTCTATTGAGGTGATGCACAAAGTGTTACGTTTCCCATTGGATGTGTGAGTGAAATGGATGTTTCTCAGGTTACTCTTACCAAAGAAGAGATGTTTAAACTTGGTCACTTCATTCATCCTGCCTTGCTTATGTCGACTCAGCAGTTCATCACAAGAAGCAGAGAGGTAGCTTTGGTTCATAAAGCTTTTTATTATTTTTGTCTTTCAGATCGAAGCTTATGTGGTGGTGAGTATCTGCCTGCCAGTGACCCAGCGTGTGTCCCGTAGAGGCACAAGGGGAACGAGTCGCACATCTGTGCTTCTTCAAGCCCATTACGGCCATTCCCAACTGTAACCTCTGCCATTACCTCTACCCCTTTCTCTTTAACTGATCTGTGTGCCTTTTTTTGTTATCACCAACAAATATCCTTGTTTTCTACTTCAGTTTCAGACATCTGTTCCCATTTTTCAGCCTGAGAAGAACTGGCTGACTTCACTGTCTAAATGTGCCAGTCCCACTCAATGTCTCCCTTTCCAATGCAAACACGCTCCCATCCTTCACCTGCCTGGGCTGCTGTGGCAGGGCCAGTCTCATCTCTGCACCCAAACATTATGATAGTGGACACTAGAAATTCATGGCAAGGAAAGGGTGCTCCTGTCTTCTTCCTTCTGAGGTGAATGAGAGGTTCCTTCTGTGTCTAGTCTTTTTTTCCTTTCTAAACCACGTATTTTCTTTAGCTGTCAGCAAGCAGAAGAATTCACCCTCTTGTTTGCTTTCAATCACAGACCTAATGCTGACAAAAAGAGCGGGATTAAGTTCATCTGACTTTGTCATCTAAAAATTGTCTTGCTAGTTGTACAGCTGCCGTTGTGAATGGAAAGAAAGCGTCTCAGAGGCCAGGTCATCCCCCCCCAAATAGGTGTCTTAAGATAAGGTGGAAGATCTGCCGCTGACAGTGCTTGCTCGTGTGCGTTGGTTATAGAGGCAGGCAGCGTCCTTAAATGAGTTTGAGACAGAAAATGCCCCCGGTCAAGTGTCTTCAGAAGATTTTTGACATATGTTAGTTACGCTTGAGCTACTAGTGAAATGTATATTTTACAAAATGAAGTTCTTTGTTGCAAATGGAATTAAATGGATTAGTGATGTTCATTTTCACTGTGATGTTTCTCATTCCTAAACCGCTATGCAGGATCCTCGGGGGTCTCGTATGATAGAGTGGAGTAATTTGACGCCAATTTGTTGTGGTGAGTTTCAGACTTGATTTTCTCAGTGATTGTTACTTCCTTTGCTCCTGTTTGTCCCGAGTTGTGTTCAGTCAGCCTTGCCAAGGGCTGCTGAGTGACGCGGTTCACAGTATGTTGTTCCTTTTGCAGGTATTGTCAATATGACTTTTCCCTTGTCCGATCAGCCGGTGTTTGGCGAGTGGCTCATCTTTGCTGAAATGCAGGGGCACACATACAACAAATCCTTTGAAGTTCAGAAATATGGTGAGTTGGATCCAAATTAACTTTGACTATAACCCAGGCACATTTGGAAGAACAAAATAATATGAAATATTTTTGCTTGAGATGAAACACCTGAGAAATAATACATTTAATATGTCATGACAAAACTTTCTCTGAAGGCTGCAGGGATACAGACACTTACAACTTAACCAAACCCTTTCTTCCTGTCCTCAACACTTTATAAAGTAAAGGACCCGAAATGGAGTGTCATATTGCACAATCAATTCATGTAACAAAGATTTAATTTGCTGGGAAACTCCTCAATATTTTTCAGTCTGTCAGTGTTTTCCTTCCTTTCCCAGAGCCCTCCCTGCAATTATGAATTTTGGTTTTTGCTACCCCCCTTTTCAGTCTCCAAGCCCCTCTGAAAAGCTTTTGTGTTTCTTTTCATTGTAGTATTACCAAAGTTTGAGCTGCTGATTGACCCCCCTCGCTACATCCGCGACCTCTCGCTGTGTGAAAAAGGAACTGTCCATGCCAGGTAGGAATGTGTCCCGGATAAAGCTTCATTATGTAAGTTGTAGTACGGCCACGGGATGGGGCAGTTGCTGGAGCTCGGATCTCACCTGCTGCAGACTTTTCAGATGATTTCTGGTCATCATCAGAAGCTCCTGTACATAAAAGCCTTCATCAAACATGTTGACAGTAACAAGCTGGAAAACTTGCTGTGATATTGTTTTCTGTTTTCTAGATGTGCAGGTCACACGGTATGGGCCTTGATATAATCGGGAAAGCAAGAAACCAGCTGGAAGTTAATCGTTATCCTCTTTCCATTGCAGATATACATTTGGAAAGCCGGTGACAGGAAAGTTAATTGTCAATATGACCATAAATGGCGTAGGGTACTACAGACATGAGGTGGGACACCCTGTCCTCAGGACCACCCAGGTGAGGGAGACCATGGACTCAGCTGCGGTAAAACGCCTCCTCTGTGCTCTTTGACATGGATAGCACAGCCCTGTTTCATGTTACTGATGGAAGATCAGAAAATAAATGAATAAACGCAATAATTTGATCCAGCATGATAAAAATATTATGTTTTGACACAGTATGTTTATGGTTTGGAGGGATGAGAATTTGTTGGCGTAATATTCATCTGGTTTTAGATCATCTAGAGCTGAAGAGAACATGAGAATGAGGGACTGTGACACAGCTAGTCCAGACTGAGGATAAGGAAGGAAAACGAAGCTTGCTTTCTTTCCTCCTTCCTTCACCCATTCTCCTCATTAATTCCCTCCACTCCAAATCCTTTAAAAATGCTGTTGCAAACTCCTCTCAAGTGCCTATGCTTTAGATTTGGCTTCTAGACACTTTTTGAATGCTTGAGTGAGGCATTTGACACAGTCTCCCACAGCATCCTCACAGCTGAACTGAGGGAGTGTCAGGAGGATGGAGCCAGGCTCTTCTGGTGACAACCAGTGACAGGACAAGGGGCAATGGATGCAAACTGGAACACAGGAGGTTCCACTTAAATTTGAGAAGAAACTTGTTGGGGTGAGGGTGGCAGAGCCTGGCCCAGGCTGCCCAGGGGGTTGTGGAGTCTCCTTCTGTGCAGACATTCCAACCCCCTGGACACCTTCCTGTGTAACCTCATCTGGGTGTTCCTGCTCCATGGGGGATTGCACTGGATGAGCTTTCCAGGGCCCTTCAGCCCCTGACACTCTGGGATTCTGTGATTCTGTGAATGCAAACTTAGGTTTCTGTTCCCCCCCACACTGTGTAGATCGATGGCTCGGCTGCTTTCGATGTGTGTGTGAAAGACATGATGCCAGCTGATGTTCCGGAACATTTCCGAGGGATGGTCAATATCTGGGCCACGGTCATCAGCTCTGACGGGAGCAAACAGGTTACGTTTGATGACTCGACACCTGTTCAGAAGCAGCTGATTGATATCAAGTACTCCAAGGATACCAGGAAACAGTTCAAACCTGGGCTGCCTTACAAAGGAAAGGTAAGATTAGAATTAGAGATGCTGACTTGATCCCGATATACGGTCATACTGGCTTGATCCCAGGATGTCATACCATGTTCTGGTGTGATTTTTTTTTTCCTCACCTGCTGATTCTGACATTGGCTGGAATTGCCTATAATATAAACCATGTTGTTCTATAAATCAAACACTTTGTAGGTAGAAGTGGCTTACCCTGATGGAAGTCCAGCTGACAGAGTCACTATCCGAATTAAAGCTGAACTCACACCGAAGGACAACGTTTACACAAGTGAACTGGTCTCAAGGAATGGACTGGTGGAGT
Source organism: Columba livia (assembly GCF_036013475.1). Classification (NCBI taxonomy): domain Eukaryota; kingdom Metazoa; phylum Chordata; class Aves; order Columbiformes; family Columbidae; genus Columba; species Columba livia. Next base: position 748,686 of record NC_088628.1, on the reverse strand, counting down.
TTGAAATCCCCTCCATCCCTACAGCTGCCCAATACGTCTGGCTGGAGGTGGGTGAAAGCTCTTTATAGGATTAGCGGGCTTTAATGTAACTAATCTTATCAAACCTGCACTTTGTAAATCAGTGCTACAAACAGGGAATCTGTGCCTTTTAGCTTCAACGTCATGATTTAAATGCAGCAAACACTTGCTTTGTTTCTTGCTGCCACTACAACTGGTGTTGAGAAGCATAATGAAAAGGTGATTCTCCAAACACAGCTACGCACAGTAGTAAGTGTCCAGTATTTGGAGTGCTCTTGCTGTAAAGCTGGAAAGTGTAAAATGGGAGATGGGGATACAGTGTAAGAAGAGAATACAAACCAGGCTTTCTGTACCTGCATAACATTCAGATGTAACTTTTGTTAAGACCAAAGTGACGGCGATTGATGGGAAACCGGCTGGGGATCAATATCTGCCAAACTACTTGTCCATCAGTAGCTGGTACTCGCCCAGCAAGTGTCACATCCAGCTCCAGGCCCCAGACAAACCTTTCCAGGTATGTTGGCTTCATATTTCATCATGGCAACAACTGCATTTCTTGGCGTAAAGTACTTTGTCAAGTGTTTCTAGCCATTGCTGTTTCTGGGATCCGGGACTGTTACTGTTTCCACTACAAAGGTTGAAGTAGCTGCAATTCAGCCACCAAATATTTGTTCCACAAAGTAAAGTGCTTTTGGTGCTTTGTGCAGCATCTCATCCTCCTTTGTGCTGTGGGAGCGGGGCAGACGGTGGATATAGGCACTGACAACGTCTGAGATTTCAGATTGGAATATGTGGTCTGTGCACCTCTAATAACAATCACACAGGAATTACTTGGTGAAAACTACTTTAGTCCAAGACAACAAATGCTGAAAGATTGAAGTGGTGTTAGTGGGAGTGGCTTAAAGACTAAAGATCCGAATTAGGGCTATGTAGTCTCACTAGAACTTCGGTTTAAATCTCAGCTGGATCTGTTTAGTCTTCCAGTTATTGAACTGTGAACATAGTTATCTCGTCTTCTCTTGTAGTTTTTGTAGAAGCCTCTCTAAAAATGTGCTCCTTCCACATCAAAGCTGTCAAATCTCTCTCTTAAAGGAAAGATCTGATGTAACCGTGATTCCTGTTGCATGTCGCTTTTCTGAGAGCTGTTCAGGGTTTATTCTCTACCCAAGAAGAAACTCTGAGGGTCTGCATGTTGCTTTGTGGAAAAAAAATAGGTGGCTTTTGGCAATATCCACCCCTAGATTGCCATGATCAGCAGGGCTGTCAGGCTGCTTTCAGACCTTTTGTAGCCAAATAAGAGATTTTTTTTTTTTATCCTTGCGTTTCATGGAAGTTTAATGGCTAATTAATCTTTTACAAGTTTCCTGAGGTATGGAAAGGGGATTATACACTGCTAATCTGAACACATTGTTCTTATTATAACCTGATTAGAACTAATTCTTGTGTGGGAAAGTTGGGAGTTGGATGACCAGCTGATGTGGGAACTGTTTCCCTGCTTTGCCAACTCTTACTGGGTGTTCCAATTAGCTACATTCATTTTTTAATGAATTGTTTCATCGTTTGCACTGGGGAATTCTTAATACTTCAAATATTTAATGTCACGAGGCACTTCTTGGACTCCATGGCATTTTCGCTGTATTTAACCTTTAGCAGCTCCTTCTATTCAAGTCTTTGCTGATTTGGTTTGTACCATGTGTACGTTCTGGAAAGATAACACTGTCAGCGCTGAAGAAAGAGGTTTTTCAAAAGATTTCGTTGGGATTTAACATTGCTGTTCAGTCTTAGATGGGCTTTGCTGTGCGTTCAACGGCAGGAGGATCAGAAGTGGAAGCTGCTGAAGAAATGTTACTGAACACAAGTGTTAGTGGCTCCTCGTGTCCCAGAAACAAGACGTTTGTGTTCCTGGGGGCGCTGGCTGCTCTGCGGGTCTGTGACTCAGCCAGACCGCCCCAGTCCCCGTCCTGGTGTCTGTCCTGTTGGGACTGGGGATTTGATCTCCTGGTATTCAGTACTTAGCAAGTACCTCTGGGTACGGGACTTCAGGAGGTCAGTGTGCTGCTCTGAAACCTACTTCAGGCATCGGATGACTTTACCCAGAAAAAACCCACTCTCTGCTCCTTAATTTGTGTGTCGGGGAGCTCCTCGAGCGCCAGGGTTGCAAATTAGTATCACAACTTGTGTAATTTGAAAGCATTTTCCCTCAGATCTATTCCCAGTAGTTTGGTGCCACATTGGTTATGTTTGAATTAATATTTGCCATATGAAAGTAATCACCGTGTATAATCTCAATTGAACTGCAAAGACTACCAAACACACGTCTCTTCCCGCTCCTAACCCATCTCTTTCTTTTTGGGCTGGGCTACTGAATGGGTGTCTAAAATTCAACCAATTCTGACAGCTGCTCGGTGCCAAAAGGCTTAACTTTCAGGATTCCAGAGATTCCTTCATTGTTTTCATTAATGCACACAACCCCCCGGCCCATTCTCCTGTTAGACTTGCAGGGAGCGCAGAGCTGAACACAGGCCCCTTTTGCCTGTGAAGGAAACCCATGGAAACAGCGCTAACGTAACATACATTTCTGAGAAGGAGGGGGCCCAGCTCTTGTGGACCCAAACCCACACAGATTTCTGTGCTTTATCAATAAAAAGCACGCGTTGTAACAGACCAGATCTTTTGCTTTTCTGTCCCTGGGTGCAGGTAGGAGAGGAGGCTTGGATTGCAGTGAAGTCCACCTGTCCTTGCAACTTCACTCTGCATTATGAAGTGGCATCGCGAGGCAACATTGTCCTTTCAGGACTGCAGCCCAGTAACGTCACCCAGCAGAGGAGCAAAAGAGCCGCCTTTCCCTTGGAGAAGAACATTGATATCACGCACTTCCCAGGAACAGGTAGCTAGCATCAGAAATGCACACTTGCCCCTACTTTTTTGGAAAAACAACCCTCCCACAAACCTAAGTATCCCTTGGCTTGAAGCTGATGCTTCTTAGAGGGCATAGAATAATTTTCTGCAAGAAAAATTGTCATATCCATTGCACACATAATTAATATATATAAAAAAAATTCCAAGAGAGAGATCTCTTGGAGAATTTTCTCTAATCTTTCTGCATTCTCTCCCTTTGCTAAGAAAACTCTAGTTTTCCTTAATGTGCCTCCCAGCCTTCATCAACTCGAGAGTGATGCCCTACTGATGCAAGCCCAGCTACAACCCCATCTCATAAGCTGCATAATCCTTTTTCAAACCCATTTATAGTTTTCTCAGCAGTGTTCTGCAGCAATAAATACCTTTTTTTTTTGGTTTATTTTAAATGGGTTGAGAACTTAATTGTATCTTTCTTCTTTTAGCACCTCCCAGCACCCCTGCAGCAGAGGTTGAAGTCTGCATGACGTTCCTCCGGTTCTCCGTGGGTCCCAGCATGGCTCCCTTGGGCCGTCTGCTGGTGTATTATGTCAGGGAGAACGGGGAAGGCGTCACGGACAGCCTGCAGTTCACCGTCAAGTCCTCCTTCGAAAACCAGGTACTGGCAACGTAGCTGCTGGAGAGGAGAGAGCAGCGTCTTGTTACTCTCTTTGTCTGCTGCTGCTGAGTCGGGATAATGGGATTTTATGTTAAATTCCTAGGTTGAAGTGGCTCTCTCAGCAAATGAGACCAGACCTGGTGATGTTGTGAACGTCAGGGTCAGAGCTGCAAAATCGAGCTGTGTCTGTGTTGCCACTGTGGATAAGAGCGTCTACCTGCTGAAGACAGGTTTTCAACTGACAGCCAGTCAGGTAAAAGGACATTTAAAGCAGTGAGATCTTTCTCTCAGTCCTGCTGTCCACACGTTCCCTTCAGTAGCAGCCTTCATCCCGAAGGACAACAGTCTCTCCCCTTTCCCTGCAGGTTTTTCAGGAGCTTGCAGAATATGATGTATCTGATGCATTTGGAGCTCCAAAGGAAGAAGGGCACTTCTGGTGGCCAGGCATGTCCTCGCGTAGACGCCGTAGATCTTCTGTCTTTCCCTGGCACTGGGACATCACCAAGGATGCTCGCTTCGCGTTTACAGTAGGAAGAATCAAGCCTCGCTTCTCTATGGAGTGTCTTTTTTACTTTCATGTTTGCAGGATGATTTTCAGCTCCGTAGGCAATTCCTTTTTTCACGTGGGGGCTGTTTCTCCAGGGGCGTAGGCTGCAAAGCGATCTCCGAGAACAGAAAGTACGCTGTTCCAGCAGAGAGGTCGGAGAAATGTGCTTTGGTTCTGATCCGTCTTGGTGAGGGGGCAGGTGTCCTGTTAGGTGAAGGAATTCGGCAGGTGCTCTGGAGAATCAGGTGGGACCAGAAGGTTCCTGGGGGTGTGGGGGAGCACGCAGGTCACTTCTGCAGTGACTTGAGCCGGGAAGGAAGGTGGAACGTGAGTCTTTCCTTATAACCTTTCCCCTTTCAGGCTCTCCTTTGGAAATCCTTTAAACCTCTTTCCTGTTCTGCCAGCTTCTGTGGCCATCCGTGTGAAAGCTCAGTAACATTTTCTTCTTTGATTCTCCATCTCTTCATTCTTTGTCCTTTCTGAAATTGTAGCTAAACTGTTCTTTTGTGTTGTCTTAAACCCCATAGGCTTCCACATATTCCCCTGGTGCCTTTGTCTCTTAATTGTAAACTCTAAATCCTTGTTACTTCCCCCTGCTGCGGGAGTCACTGCTGCTTCTCTCCCTGATCCGTTGGCGTTTTTGCTCTGATGCTTTTTTTCCTTACTGAGAGGCATAAATTCTTGGGAAAAGATAGATGTGCTAATAGCTGGTATGTATGCATTGCTGGGGGCCTGATCTGTAAGAACTGCATGTGTATGTCAAGAGAACAAAGCTCATGCTCCCTTTGGTGTCTGGGAACTGCTGTCTCGTGTGAATAAGTGCAGTCAGGGGGCAGAGCTGGCAGACAGATCTCGCAGGCGTTCCGTGTTTTCACTGCGGAGCTGTGCGGCCCGTTTCCGCTTTGCTTGGCATTCCTGGTGCGCGGAATCGGTGACGTCCGATGCGAGGGCTGCCTGCTAACTGCAGCACTACGGGTAAAAAGCTGGAATATTATATTTTAGGGGAAAAATATGCATAATAACTTTTCACCTGTAGCTACCTGGCAGTTACACATGCCCAGTAATGTCGGATATTGGTTTAAACGGCTTTTCCAAGCAAATGAGCTTTCATGTAAAACCTCTGCCTATAAAATGCCTACATATTTTCACATTAATGGTCATTTTTATATGAACTTCTACAAGTCCTCAAGTTTCAATTGAAATGTACCCCATAAATGTTGGAGTAGGGTTGGGGGATTCTATTCAGAAAAGTTTTTATTGGTACACGTTTAATATTTTTTTCCCTTGCTCTCCTTTTTGTGGTCATCGCGTTTCTGTCCAGGAAACTGGCCTGGTTGTAATGACCGACGTAGTCAGCTTGAACCACAGGCAGAACGGCGGCATGTACACGGATGAGGCCGTCCCAGCCTTCCAGCCGCACACGGGGACGCTGGTGGCGTCAATGCATTCGAAAATAGCGCCAAGGTAACGTTGCTGTTGGAATGCATGTTGTCTATTATACTCTTAGCATTTTTTTTCTGTATTCTCGGCTGTTTGCCACCTCCACGCCCCAGGAAATTGCTGAGTTTAGACAAGGTGGTGTTGGGGAAACTCTTCCGTTGTCTTCATAAATATAACAAAAAAATGTAACTGACACTACTTTGTTAAATTTAAATCATTTCTGGAAAATTAATATTGCCCAAAAGGATCATTTCAAACTATTTGCCTGTCTCAGTTTCCTGTGATTCTTATTCATGTCCCAGACTGATGTGTGCATGCATGATGGGATCGTTTGGAAAGACTATGTAATTAGTGTCATAAATGATCACAGAACCACAGAACATCAGGGGTTGAAGGGCCCTGGAAAGCTCATCCAGTGCAATCCCCCCATGGAGCAGGAACACAATTTAGCAACTGAATCCTGACACTCCCCCTTTCCATATTGATCCCCATGAATGAGTCCCCGCTCAGTCTCCTCTTGTCCAGCTCCAGAGCCCCAGCTCCCTCAGCCTTTCCTCACACGGGAGATGCTCCACTCCCTCCAGCATCTTGGTGGCTGCGCTGGACTCTCTCCAGCAGCTCCTGTTCAGCCACGCAGCTCTCCTGGCTCCTTCCTTGACTTCCTACGTGTCGGGATGCTCTGATCTTGTGCCCGGTAGAAACAGCCCCTGAACACCAACCAGCTGCCTTGGGCCCCTTTACCTTCAAGCAGCCTTGCCCATGGGATTTCCCGCAGCAATTGCCTGAAAAGGCCAAAGTTTGCCCTGCTGAAGTCCAGGGTTGCAATTCTGCTTGCTATCCTGCTCCTGCCACAGGAGATCCTGAACTCCATTTTTTTATAATTCTGTGCTGGCTAGAGTCTGGGCTGGTTATGTGAGCTGCATTCAGGTGAGAACGTTTCTTTATCAGCCACCGTTAAAACCATCATATTAAAAGAATTCATTGACTTATTTCTTGTTCTAGCCGAGCAGAGAAGAGAAAAAGAACCTTCTTTCCCGAGACCTGGATCTGGCACTGCCTCAACGTCAGGTATCGACGGGGAGTTCCCGTAATTATATCCGGAGGGTTGTGTCCTCTTCAACTGCAGAAAACAAAGCTCTTTAAAACCGGTGACACGAGCATGTCTCACAAACCTGAATTTACTGCCCAATAAATCATGATTTCCACCTGGTACAAATGGAACTAGAAAAATGAATAATCAGGTAACTGATCTCTCCCCGAAGCTGCCCGTCTAGGACAATTTGAAACAATTTTTAAAGGCTTCTCCAGGTTTGCAAGTAAACTTCATTCTCAATAAGTGATTATAAATTAAATTTGACAGGAACTTGCAGCAAGTGTATTCAAATCTGTTCAATTGAGCATGAAATATGCTTTGTAGAAATACACAAAGAATTCCAGAAGTGCCCGTTTGGGCCTCAGCAAGCTGGGGCAGTTAATTGTAAGCGGGAGAGTTTGGAATAAAACGCTGCTGATTGCATTTTCTCCACTTCGTTTCATTAGAAACGACTGAGCTGAGCATTCCTTCATTTCCACTCTCTTGAACAGGAAGAATTTGCTTTTTTTTTCTTCTACCATTTATAATTATAACATACAATATACATATACAAGCCTCAAAAAAAACCCCAAAAGAAACAAAAAAAAAGAAACAAAAGCCCAATGTCAACTTCCCAAACCAATTCGAAAAATTCCTGGAGCCTGGCTGGAGGGTCTAATGGCTGGAAATGTGTGTGTACTTTGGCCTCCCGCCCAGAAGAGTAAGTGCCCTCATGTGTGAAAATAATGTTAATGCTGCTTATGGGCTGAAATCCCAGTGGAAAGAACATCAGCTGCAACAAATTGTCCGGTTAAGCAGGTGGGAATGCTGCCAGTGGTGGAGCTGGGACACCTCTGCTCTCTGCTCCGGGCTGAGCTCAGTGCAGGTACCGGCCCCCGAGCTCCAGGCGGGATGGAGACCTAAACAGTCAGAAACTAACGCACTTAAAAGAAGTTAAAATAAGTTGGTGCGTTTCCCAGGCTCTGCACTCCGCAGGTTGAGCTGGGGAACCACGTTTACTGGGCAGGGTGCGTGGAGACTGCCCGACCCCAGCACGCCTGCTCAAAGGTGGAGGGATCTCCAGTTTTTTATCAAACTATTTATTTTAATCCTTTTCCTGCTGTAATAGAAACACACAGACCAGTACCTGACACGTGAACAGCTTAGGCTCATTGGAAACTGCAAGCAGTTGAGTTAAAGCTACCTCTTTGGTGCTTAAAAGGTGAATAACCTTCAGTTGAGAAGCAGTGAAAGCGCAGCTCTTCATTTGCTCCTGGATTTGAATCAAGCGCTTTGCAGTGTTGAAAGACAGTGTGTTATGCTGTAGAGTCCCAGAGCTTGTTCTGAAGACCTTGCTTTCTCCTTTTCCATGCCAACTGAGGTGCACGTTGCTCTTGAAAGATTCCAGAGCTAGCAGCATGTGTATCAGGCTCTGGGGAATAAATAAGAACTGGAGAGAAAACAACCTTAGGGTGTACTCATAACTGCACCAATCATCCTGCCAGGTGAGCCATGAAACAGCTTTTGTTCTTGCTTTAGAGGAAATGTTTGCTGTTCCAGGCAAGGCCAAAGCTGCTTTGCAGGAGGGAAATAGCAAAGTCTACGGAACAAAATTGAATTTCTGTTATTATAAAGCATGGAAGAGGATACCAGGCTTATGATAGAGTGTTATGGTATGCACAGTAAAGCTAAATACTCAGAACAGGAATTCGATTTTTAATAATTACTTTCAATCTTCATTGGAAGAAAACGATGGGTTTGGAAATTTTCTGAGTCAGGCATTCCAAAAACCGACCGAGCAAAATGTCTCTGAATCAGAGTATTTGCCCCGGACAAGCAGCTGCTGAACTTGGTGGCTGGAAAGCTTGTCCTTTGCCCTTATGTTCAAGCAGAGTCTGCAATGTGTACAAGGGCAAAGGCTTCCAACAAAAATGACTTTTTGAGATGCTTGCCTCTAAGAAAAGTGACTCTGTAATGAAAGTGCAAATGCTCGTAAAGCTTTTAATCCATTAAGAATGCGTATGTTATGTTTCATGGATTGGTTAATCTGACCATCCAGCCCCTGTTGTTCCCCGCTCTCTTTGGCAGCAATCCATCGGGAGAGGCGCAGCTGCGCGTGGAGGTGCCGGACTCCATCACGACCTGGATAACCGAGGCCGTGGCTCTGTCTGAAGAGAAGGGCTTGGGCATCGCCGTGCAGACGGAGCTGAAGACGTTTAAACCCTTCTTCATCGATTTCACCCTGCCGTACCACGTCATCCGCGGGGAGCAGACCAAAATCCCGCTGACCGTCTACAATTACTTAGCTGTCTGTGTGGAGGTACCGACCATCTTTGTTCCTGCTGCTGAGTCACTAAATTCTCTTTTAGCATTAAAATCTCCGAAGTTATCTACAAGTTATAGTAAATAAGGTATAGGGTTGAGGTATAGGTTAAGGTAAGGTATAAATAAATAAGTAAATAAGGTAAGGGTGGCAGAGCCTGGCCCAGGCTGCTCAGGGGGTTGTGGAGTCTCCTTCTGTGCAGACATTCCAACCCGCCTGGACACCTTCCTGTGTCACCTCATCTGGGTGTTCCTGCTCCATGGGGGATTGCACTGGATGAGCTTTCCAGGCCCTTCAACCCCTGGCACTCTGGGATTCTGTGATCTGTCCAGCTGCAGTAGTTTCATTCTGAACCACTTGTAGCCTTGCTGAGCTGAAAGCAGCACTCTCAGTTAAATATATTAACTAACAAGTTTGAAGAGTGAATCTTCTGTGCATGCCAAGATTTTCTTAAGCATTTTGTGGGTTTCAGATTCTTCACTTAGGCGGGTTGGTTTTGCGGGTGACATTTGCAATAAATGGCTTTCAAAAATTTTCACAGGTCCACGTGAATATTTCTGTTCCAAAAGGCATAAAGTTTGTTGGGCATCCTGGGAAGCAGCATCTGACAAGGAAGAAGTGCGTTGCCCCCGGGGAAGCGAAACCCACCTCTGTCGTTCTGTCCTTCAATGAGCTTGGACTGAGCAACATCACTGGTAGGGTAGAAATAAAACCATCTTCATTTGTTTCTTAGAAACAGATTCTATAGCTGAAGAGTCTGTATGAACAAATTTTCCAAGATTCCCTGGTCATCAGTTTTCCTGTTATG